>NC_067154.1:38826358-39531358 GCF_903995435.1 Acomys russatus | reverse complement strand
CGTTACTTTTTCTTAAGATATTTGGGGGGAGGGTCAAATGATTTATTATTCAAGGGATATAGCACTTTTGCAATTTGGTCTTTGAGATCACTATGACAAAACCCTGTAAGCACAGGCTTCCCCGAGTGTCCATTACTCTTACAGTACAAATGGGAGCATTCTATGTCAGAAGTGACTTGTCAGGAAAGAGATTCAGGCGATGCGGTAGAAACATAATGAGCTTTGGACAACATAATCTCTAAATTCCAGCGTCCTTTAAAACCCTTTGTAAGTGCCTTGAAACATGCCGAGTCTCATCGTCAAACTTTGGGCGATTGGTACGGATTCATGTGGAAAAGTGAGGAGAAGGAGAAAAGAACCTGCAGGAAACAGGAGCTTCGCAAGAAGACCAACAGAACCAAAGAACCAAGGCCCAGAGGGGCCTGCTGAGACTGATGCACCAATGAAGGAGCTTGCACGGGCTGGACCTAGGCCCCCTACAAAGATGTAGCCAATGGACAGCTCAGGCTTCATGTGGGTCCTCTAGTAAGGAGAGCGGAGGCTGTCTCTGACATGGACTCACCTGCCAGCTTTTCAATTACTTCCCCCTGGCAGGATGGCCTTGACAGGACACAGGGGAAGAGGATGTGCTCAGTCCTGGTGGGACCCGATGAGCTGCGATGGATTGGAAGGGGTACTCTCCTTTTCTGAGGAATAAGTGAGGGGAGATGGGGCTGGGGGGGGGGGAAGGGAGGGAGAGGAGACTGGGAGGTGAGGAGGAATGGAGCTCTGATCAGGTTATAAAGAGAATCAATCAATCAATCAATTTTAAAAATTCATTATAATACTGTTTTCTACTTTTCTGTTACTGGTTAGCATCATGAAGTCATTTCTTGCCACCTGTTTACTGGAGGAGAAATAGTTGTAATTTTGTCCAATGAAAATATTTCTATATTTCTATGTACCATTAGATATTGTACACAAAAAAATGTTTATACTACTTCAGTGTACTGAATAATCCATGACCTTGAATGTTGCCAGAATTCTATATTTGTAAAATATTGTTTTTAAATTATTAAAATTATTTTAAAATTATTTTTATTAAAAGCAATAAATCCATTTTAAAGCAGATTATTGGGTGAAATGTTTGATATAATGGTGAAGCCAGTTCTGTTTATTCATGGAACATGGTTTTAACAAGGGGAACTGTTCATTTAACAAAAATTCTTTGTGCATTCAACTTTCCTTGTAAACTAAAGATGTTTAAAAGTGGAATATTCCCATGCCAGCTACTCAATTAAAAATGTGTGGTTTATCTATTTTGGGGATAATTTATGTCAATTTTTAAATCCTGGGTTAATTAAATTTGACCCTACATTCCAGAATGTTATTGGATATTTATTTAAGGAATGCAAATAAGTTTAAATCTAATCTTAATATTAACCACTGCTTGTGTAATTAGAAAGCAGAATCAACTAGGGGAAGAGGCAATGCACTTTTAAGTACATGCAACCACACACACGATGTCTGTACATACAGCCACACACACGACATCTGTACATACAGCCACACACATAATGTCTGTACATACAACCACACACATGACATCTGTACATACAACCACACACACGATGTCTGTACATACAACCACACACATGACATCTGTACATACAACCACACACACGATGTCTGTACATACAACCACACACATGATGTCTGTACATACAACCACACACATGACATCTGTACATACAACCACACACATGATGTCTGTACATACAACCACACACACGACATCTGTACATACAACCACACACACGATGTCTGTACATACAACCACACACATGACATCTGTACATACAACCACACACACGATGTCTGTACATACAACCACACACATAATGTCTGTACATACAACCACACACATGACATCTGTACATACAACCACACACATAATGTCTGTACATACAACCACACACACGATGTCTGTACATACAACCACACACATGACATCTGTACATACAGCCACACACACGATGTCTGTACATACAACCACACACACGATGTCTGTACATACAACCACACACACGATGTCTGTACATACAACCACACACACGATGTCTGTACATACAGCCACACACATGATGTCTGTACATACAGCCACACACACGACATCTGTACATACAACCACACACATGACATCTGTACATACAACCACACACACGATGTCTGTACATACAACCACACACATGATGTCTGTACATACAACCACACACACGATGTCTGTACATACAACCACACACACGATGTCTGTACATACAACCACACACACGATGTCTGTACATACAACCACACACACGATGTCTGTACATACAACCACACACACGATGTCTGTACATACAACCACACACACGACATCTGTACATACAGCCACACACACGATGTCTGTACATACAACCACACACACGATGTCTGTACATACAACCACACACACGATGTCTGTACATACAACCACACACACGATGTCTGTACATACAACCACACACACGATGTCTGTACATACAGCCACACACACGATGTCTGTACATACAACCACACACACGATGTCTGTACATACAACCACACACACGATGTCTATACATACAACCACACACACGATGTCTGTACATACAACCACACACACGATGTCTGTACATACAGCCACACACACGATGTCTGTACATACAACCACACACACGATGTCTGTACATACAACCACACACACGATGTCTGTACATACAACCACACACATGATGTCTGTACATACAACCACACACATGATGTCTGTACATACAGCCACACACACGACATCTGTACATACAACCACACACACGATGTTGGTGTAAGTCCATAGCCTGTCCTTTTCCTCTCACGGTGGTTGAAAGCCCATGAACTGGGCTTTGCATTTGATTCTTCGTAGCTGTATAAAAACAACTTTTCCTATTTTCTCAAAGTGTCTTTCTCACCAAAAGTGCTCATTTAAACATACACCCTACAATTGAAAATGCATTCTGATCTAAATGCAGCAGCAGCGTCACTTTCTCCATGTCCCTGGTCTCTAAAACACTGCGGTGTTTCCTGCGGGCAACTTAATTCTCAGAAAAGTCAGAATGTAAGACTGATTTCCAAGAACACACTCACAACCCTATGCCAGTATTCCCTGACCTCACAGTGTAAGTGTTGTTTACCAATGTAGTATATACTCTGTTTAAAAAATATTTAGTTCGGTGTACTCAATGGCATGTTGCAGTTTCTTATTTTCACCTTGCTAGAAGACTTGTAACATTTCATATTTTAAACATACTGACGCTATCTTTACAAATAAAACGTCAGCAGCAGTGTTTAATCTTTAAATATGTCCATTCTGATGAGTAAAAGTTTTAAAAATATTTTCCGTAATTCCACAGAGTTATGTGTGCTAATGCTTCCACTAGATTCGGACCAGCCACTGAATACTGCAACATTCTGGCTACCACCTTCTCACTAAGTATGTGATATGAACCATGACATTACAATCTTAAAACTGTAACAAGAATGAGTTATGTTTGTACTGTTTCCCATTCTCATTATATTCTTTGTCACACAATGAATTAATGTTGTGCCATTTTCTATTCTCATTACAATCTTTTCCTTATGAATGGGGTATCAGAATTTTAATGCCTTTTGTAATCTGTGAAATATAGTAGTGTGTTTTGTTATACCACTATGACCTTGCTAATATTTTGCATTTTGATTGGTTAGTCCAACCTGTCACATACAGGCTAAGGTTAGAATGATTGGCCAATGAAATAATTCTTAGTGCTTTTGACTGCTTTAATAAAATCAGCTTAAGGAACATTTTTAAAACCTTAATTTTTTTACATGCTTGAACAAAATGATAACCTTGGTGTAAAAGACAAGAACACTTCTCTGTAGAAAATGCCATGGTAATTTTTACCAATATAGCAGAGAGAAATTATTTTAGATTGCAAGAAAAATTAGAAATGTTTTCTGATATATAGCTTCTTTATTCTTATTTTTCTATTATTCTTCTAACTTGAATGTGTTTAAACTAAGCATAACAAAATTTTTGTTATTTTTGTCTACACTTCTAAGAGTGTAGAACATTTCATCAGCTGGTCGCTTGAAAGTCTGTGCTGACGCCAACTAGTTTTTTCTCTGTGAGATTTGCTACTATTTTTCCACGTTGAAGATTGAAAATCTTATATTGTCTCAATTTATGATATTTTCCTACGAAATGATTTGAGAAGTTCAAGTTGTTTGCTATTTTAGCCAATAAACTTCTTTTGGGAGGTTCTATCGGGTTGTAATCACTCACATCTCAATCAATTATTTATCTGTCTGTCTATAGTCTATCATCTATCTGCTGTCATTCTACTTACTCATCTATATCCATCATCTGTATCTCTTTTTATACTTGGGGAAATGATTAAAGTATGTGCTTTCAGAAGTATATGACTGCAGGTAAATTGTTGTGTATTAGGGTTTGGAAACAATGCTGGGTTTATAGAAGAATGATCAAAGCAAATGCATGGGAAGTTGGAAATAAAAAGTGTAGTTAGCATAAGCCATCTGCTTTGGGTATTAAGTTACAGGATACATTCTAACTACTTTGGGAGGGTGGAGTCATAGAGGCAATAAGAAGGTAGCTGGAGGGGGAGAATGGAGAAATTCTAGTTTGGTAAACTTTGATGGTCTGAGGCAAATTTCTACTGCACATGAAACATTAAGAAGTAATCAAAACTGTAGTGTGCCATGGTGAAGCAAATGCTTTCCTGGTCCCTTCTGTTCCATGAAGTAGACAAGACAGCGGCAAGGGCAGCTTCAGGACAACATGGACAACATGGCAGGTGTCCAAAAAGCACTTTGGATTTCTATTTCTAAGATCCCAACTTTTAAAAGCTGCTTGCAAATCTTCTAGGTAAGTGGCTTTGTTTCTTGCAATCAGCCCTTTCTTTGATTTGAGGGCAGTAAACCATTTTGGTGCTACATTTAGCAGCTCTACAACTGCACTTTCTCTCACTCACTCAGTCATCCCGAACCACAGTGATACAGGTATTCTCACTGACCACAACTTTGTTCTCCCTTCCAAGGCACCCTGAGCTTTCTTGCCGAGGAAGCATCTGACTGGCATCATACCCATGCCCTCTACACACAGAACAGTCCCCAGGGGTTCTGCCAGTGTGAACAAGTTTCCCGAAAATACCAAGTGGAAGAAGAGCCAGACTCAGAGAGAAGACGGTGCCTCTTTTACCATCCACACTGACATTGCTGTGTCAAATCGGGGAATTTCCTTACTCACTCTGGGAATGAAAAAAACGTTATCATGCTAACTTCTTTAGGTGATGCAGAAATAATGCAAGTTTTTTACAGCAATTACAAGCGCAAAATCTGGCTTCATATCTTGCAGTGCCTTTTATTACTTGCAATTGGGGTGCTGTAGTTTGCTGACTCTTGGTTGTGATAATACAGGTTTCTGGTCTATTTTTCTAACTTCAAATCATCTCTAGAATGCACTGACATTTGATTTTTTTAAATCACTGCTTATATTTTAAAGCCTGAAGATAAACCAAGACCCTGGTTTGTCTTCCTTTAAAACTTTGAACATGATGGGTTTATTGACACATTTTTTCATGTTCATTTTTAAATACTTATTTTGTTTAAAAAATTTTTTAAACAAGTGGACATTTTACTAAATTTGTTTATATATAAGATATAACCAACATTATATATACATATTGGTTTTTGAGACAAAATTTTTCTGTGTAGCCTTGGTTGTCCTGGACTCACTTTGTAGACCAAGATGGCCTTGAACTTACAGAAATCCACTTGTCTTTACCTCCCAGAGTGCTGGAATTATAGGCATGTGCCACCATGCCTGGCTTATTTCTGTACTTTTAAGACATCTCTATACCTGAGAAGTTGTCATAATTTCATATGGCTTGCTGATAAAATGGCTGACTAGTTTAAGTTATGTTCATTTAGCAAATGGACTAGCAAAAAGAAATTATGTATAACCAAGGAAGAGTCAAGTTATACTCAGATCTCCATTAAGACCTAATCTTTAGCATAAGCTTAGGTCACTTGCCAGTTCCTGGAGTATCTAGGAATCAAACAATTCAATAATAATGTTGGCTTAAGTTATCCCATGTGATGAAGGGAAAAATACCCTAGTGTCTTTGCTAGTGTCCCTTATGTCCAAGTTTTCTCTTGGTGTGTGATGCTAATATTTCCACAAAAGTTAATAAAAATGTGAATAGATGACAGAGGGAAGAGTTTATTTTTAAATGGAATAAAAGATTATACATCCATTGCCTTTGAGGTAAATAAAACTATATGCTGATTATCTAACATTTTTCACTGATGTGATTAAGCTCTGGTATTCTAAGTCACATGCCCAGATATCCATATGATTCAGGGTTTTGTTTTCTTATTTCTATACTACTAGAAGAAAAATGGTTAAATTTTGAAGAAATGAGTCTTCAGATATTCCACACACTGGTCACGAAAGATGATGGGTTATCTCACTGGATTAGAAAGAAACAAATTTTATTTTTAATATTAATGCTAGTAGAAGCTCACAGGTTTAGTTTTCTCTTTATTCCATCAGACTTAACTACCACATTGACATTATTATATTAATTTAATTAGGCGTAATTAATGAATGATTACAGCTGCCATCTAAAACATTATTGGCTTCTTTGGTCTGTAAATAGGTACACTATAGTATAAGAAGAAGCAACACAGACTCTCAAGAGTTTATGGTAAGAGCATGCTGGATGTGGAATTTGAGCCCAGGTAAAACTCTTCTGGAGGCCATCTCCTCACATAAAGAATACCTTCTGTGGTAAAATTGTTTTCTTGGCGGTAGCATAAGCTGAAATTGTCAGGATGTCTCATTCCTTATGAGGATTGTCTACGCTTATCTGAGAGTTGGCTGCTCTAAGCCTCAAGAGCATAGATGGAATGAATAAGTTGTAAGGATTTTGATGCACTCCATACACCTTTATGTGAGTCTGGATCACAGTAGGGACTGCAGAGTAGAGAAGATTGCAAAATATAGCATCCTGTATTTCCAGTGGCCTTTGAAAATCATGGAAGAGATACAGGGGATGGTGTAAATGTTCCCTGGATCTTCTGAGAGCTTCTGAGAGTGCCAGTCAAAATTAAGCCACTGTGTGGAGTAAATGGGGCACATGGCAAAACCTGTGAGTCCTTCTAAATCACTGGACAAATTAAAGTAGCTGGTACTGCGTGCGGTAGATCACATCTTTAATCTCAGCATACAGGAGGCAGAGGCAGGAGGATTTCTGTGAGTATTAGGCCACCCCCCTGGTCTACATACTGATTTCCAGTCCTGCCAGAGTTACACAATGAGAGTCTGGTTTCTAGAAATTAAAACCAAACAAAACAAAAGACAAAAAAAAAAAAAAAAAAAAAAAAAAAACCTCAAACAAAACAAATGTAGATTGTAGTGGAAGTTTTGGTTTCTTTAAAAACTTAGTTACATGTTTTTGTTTTAATCCCAATTGTGGGATATGGGGCTGCCTTAGTTTGTCCACAGCTGTTAACTGTAATCACTTCACGTGGGGAGTGGTCTTTGCCAGCTGAGATAGTCGAACTCTGAGGATTCTGGGAGGACATAAATATCAGAGACCAGCGAGAAAGAATGCTTCCAGAAACACTTCAAGGAGACTCTCCAAGGAGGAAGAAGGCTGTTGATGCTGGTTCCTCCTGCTGCTGTATTTGTTAATTGCTAGTTTGCTGGTTAGCTGGACTGCTGGATATCCTCACGACTGAGATTGGTATTGCCTCAAAGAACCCTACAATCCTAACCAGCCGGAAGTAGCAAAGAGACCTATGTCCCTTCTCCCTTCTTTCTTTTAAAATATATTTTATTAATTTATTCATATTACATCTCAGTTGTTATCCCATCCCTTGTATCCTCCCATTCCTCCCTCCCTCCCATTTCCCTCTTACTCCCCTCCCCTATGTCTGTGACTGAAGGGGACCTCCTCCCCTTGTATATGCCCATAGGGTATCAAGTCTCTTCTTGGTAGCCTGCTAGCCTTCCTCTCCCTTCTCCCTTCTAACCCTTTTCTCCTAACTAGTGTTGGAGCTTTGGAATGGAGGTAGAGGCATAAGAAACCCAAACAAACTAGATAAAGTGTATGCCTACTGTAGACACTTGAGCTTTATGAGTTCTTTAGTTTACCTACAAAGAGAAGTTATCTTCTTGCATTTTTAGTCCATATAGAGAGAATTTCCCAGATAATATAGCAGCTGAAAGAGAGCCAAAGGCCAGTCAAGAAAATGACACCATAAATACGAGTAAGAAGCTTCAGAGCACCACACAGAAATCATAATCTTTTCTTGTGCTATCTAAAGATCACAAGAGGAGAAGCGAAGAAAGAATGAGAAGCTGATAAACGAAAGCTTGAAACATAGTGAGATCTTCAGAAGAGGCCTGGTTTGTCTCTGGCAAAGGGGATATGTATGTAAACTTCGATAATTTCTTTTAATGTTCTGTGTTCTTTCATCTAATCTAAAAATGAGGGGTAGAAGCAGGTATCCAGGGCAAGAAGAAAGTCTCTACAGAAGTTATATGGTAGAGCAATTGTGGGCAAAATCCTGCTTGTTGCAACACACACTCTACCAAGGCTCATGGTTTTTTAAAAAATTAATTTATTCATATTACATCTCAATGGTTATCCCATCCCTTGTATCCTCCCATTCCTTCCTCCCTCCCATTTTTCCCTTACTCCCCTCCCCTATGACTGTGACTGAGGGGGACCTCCTCCCCCTGTATATGCTCATAGGGTATCAAGTCTCTTCTTGGTAGCCTGCTATCCTTCCTCTGAGTGCCACCAGGTCTCCCCCTCCAGGGGAAGTGATCAAATATGGGGCACCAGAGTTCGTGTGAAAGTCAGACCCCACTCTCCACTCAACTGTGGAGAATGTCCTGTGCATTGGCTAGGTCTGGGTGGGGGTTTGAAGTTTACGGCCTGTATTGTCCTTGGCTGGTAAGGCTCATGTTTTCACTTGTTGATGCTTGTTGTTTAGAAACCCATTCTCATCCTTTACTTAAATCTTTGTATTTTGCTCATCTTTTGAGATTTGGTCCAAGTGTCCTATAGTTTTGCTTAAGGCTTTCCAAAATTATGCATGTCCAATTTGAGTTCACTTAGATTTCTTAGTTCCTCTACCAGGATGCTAGAATAACTTGTTCTTATCTCTTCCAGTAGGCAATTAATACCTATAAACTATTTATCCGTGGTGTCTCTACTCACTAACACAATACCAGGTGAAATAAATTGAATTTTTAAATAGAGATGTTTAAAAAAGCTTTATTAGAGAATTTTCTCTTTGCAGTAGGTAGCAACACAGAGATCCTCCCAACTGGTCAACATTCAGAGAAAAAAGACTAGCATGCTCAGCCCTACATCGGACACTAATTTTTTTTTCCCCCCAGGGCTCAGGGATTTTTTGTGGAATAGGGTGTGAAGAGATTGAAAAGTCAGAGCTGGTGGGTGATTTCAAGAAAACAATGTTTTTCAGACACAACAAGGCAGATACACATATGAACTCACAGTAATTGAGACATAGGAACAAGACCGACTCAAGCTCTAGGCAGCCAGAGTCCCAGTACAGATGGGGGAAGGAGGGTGTGTAATCACACCACCAGATGAGGTGCTATTATAGCATTTGGTAGCTGATATGAAATGGTTCAGGTTTAATCATTTATCTTTTAAATGATGTGATCCCAGGTAGGCTGACCTCACATTGCAACAGGTCCTGATCCTAAAACCAGCTGGGAAACACAAACTGGACAGACTCAGGGGAGAAAGAAAAGGAAAAAGAAATGCTGTCTAAATTGTGAGCAAAGAGATAGGAGGGGTGAGCAAGTGGTAAGGAGAGATGCTGAGGTGTGTTGTAACTATGTTCAAAATACATTTTATGCCATCAAAGACCTAATAAGATATTTGGAAACCTCTTTTTTTTTTCTTTTTTGCTATAATAATAATAATCAGATTTAAACTTTGAAAGGGTCCTCTGAAAATATCTTTGAATATTGATGTAGGTTGATATCCAAACTCAAGTCAGGTGTGAGCATTGTGCCTGATCTTTTTTGATGACATTAGAAATTGTGTGCACAAAATGAATGTAAAGCCTCAGAGTTGGTCCACTTCAAAAATGAACAAAATGGAAACTAAGTTCATAAGAATACTCATAAAATATCACAGCCTACCCTCTAAGTGATGCTCATGTCATCTGCTGTGTGGTCACAAGGCATGGCTTACTTTCTCATTTGACATTCTGCATATATAGCCTTCTCTCTTGAATTTCTCTGAACATAGTTGAGGGAACTCTCATCTCATATTTAGATTATTTGGATGGCAGGTGCAGATGTATGGTAAGTTTTACTTTGTTTTGCAAACAGGGTCTCATTACTAATCCCAGGCTTGCCTTGAACTCATAACCTTCTTGCATTAGCTTTCCAAGTACTAGGATTACAAGTATGCAAGCCACATTTAGCAGATAAATGTTTAATATCTTAAACTCTGATTTTAAAATATTTCTTTTTCTAACAGTAAATTTGTTAAACTCTTTAGTGCTTATTTAACAAAACTTTGGGCAATCAAAATATAGCTATGCTCTTTTTAGGGACCTAACTCTTGCAGTAGAGGTAGATATTTTTGGTATAAGAGTATTTGGAATGAATATGGCATCTGAAACACCGTGGAACAAAATTATCAAGGTTTAATAAACTTTACGCACGACTTGACTACAGTCGTGCATCCAAAGAAAATAAATATAGTTCCTAATTAATTCACCTGAGAATAGCAACTATTTGTTTAAAATGAGCAGTTTAGGCAAAATTATAGATAATTGTTTGTAGAATTTTTAGTCTGTGGCTTTGTTAAAATTTCAACTGTCACAAAAGACTTCATCTTTAAAAACTTGTTCCTCCAGCTTCTGTATTATACTGGAGACTTTCTAAAACCGTGTTCCTACTGTGGTACTCTGTGATTTTATTGAAGCAAAATTTCATGAATATTAAAAAATTTAAAAAATTAAGAAGTTTACTTCTTTGTTCCTTATTACATGCTTTTTCATCTGTATCTTTTCAGAACTTTTTTTTGAAGAAATGAAATTTTTATTTTATGTTTGCTTTCTCCTATGCCTATTTTCACATTTAAGTGTGGGTATAAGCTTTCTTAAATTATACTTATTCTTTTATATAAGTTCTAGTAATATTTAGCCATATCATGAAACAAAAATCTACCATCAGGAAGTACAAAGACATGTAAGTTTTTTTTCTTCTTTCCATATGGGAGGGCTCTAGGCAGAGACATAGCACACATAGAAACAGTCACAGACAACTCTTCATGCAGAGATTTATATGTGCCGGCTGAATGCAAAGTTACAGGACTGCGTGATATCCTAGAGGACTTTCCTCAGTTCCATAATCCTCAAATGCTTATGAATGGACCACTCAGCCTGTCCTTAAAAGGAGGCGGTCCTTTTGGACAGGGCTCATTTACACTACTTGGTGTGCTAGGAACTGCTTGGCACCTACGTTGTTAGTAATAATCTCAAGAATTTATTTATACTGAGCGGTTATGCGGACAGACAACTCTTAGTTCACTGGAGTCTTCCTCTCTGGTTTTTTTTTTTTTTTAGATTGTAGCACAGAAACTTGTTTTGCATTTGAGGGACCAGGAACAATGTAAATGACATATCAAGAGGGAGAGATGAAGAAGTGTGGATAATAGGAAGATAGCAGATGTCGATAGTGGAGGATGGTGAAAAGTTGCCAAGGCTGCCCAGTGTCAGTGTGCATATGGAAACAAGGGAAAACAAAGCTAACAGGGGGGACAGGTCCCAATTGTGAGCCTTAACTAAGGAGCGAGCCATTTTGTCTGATTCTGAAGAGAGCGTTCAGCCGAGAATTCTCTGGGCTGCCTTTCAAATTGGGCAGTCTGGTATTTTGAGTATTTGTTGAAGAAAGAAATTGAAAAAAGTATCTGATATTTTGATAAAAGGCACATATTCTGTCAGAAACCCACAAGGATCAAGGAAAGAATTAGGAGTTTGCAGGCAGGCTATGGTGTTTCAATCTGTGTGGTTTCTCGCCAACTTCCCCTAATGAATGGGATGTGGTGCAGAAGAGGGACACACTGAAAGCCTCTAATCATTTATATTCTCTTTAATCTGGGGCATTTGAAATGTAAGTAAGTGACTGGGGTGGCAGCCCTCCCTGTGCAGTTCAAATGCTTGAGCCGCAGCCTTGGAGAACAGGATGCCGGCAAGGAATGTGGTGGTGTGGTTTCAGGTTCCATCTGGCAGAGGTCTGTGATCAGCCTGTTGGAAAACCCACCTCAGAGCACGGCTGCACGGCTGCACGGCTGCACCGTTGGAGGGTCTGAGCAGGAGGTGGACCTGATCAAAGTTGCTTAATTCTGACTTGTAAGGGCTGAAATGCTGGAGCTGTGGAATCCAGTTGAGGTGCGATTGCAGGAATCTAAGCAAAAGGTGAGCGGGGCCTGGAAAACAATGCAAAGCCACGAAACTAGGCAAGAAAGAACGGATACAGGCAACTTCAGAAAATCTACTGCTATGACTTTAGACTGGTAAGAGGCAGCGTTAGTCAATGACATGTGAGCTTATCATGTGAGCAAACCAGACCTCTGTTTGAATCCTAAATCAGATATGTACTGGCTACAAAGCCTTCACTAAGTCATTAGCCATCTTGATCCTTGTTTTCCTCCTGGGAAAAAGATGGGGAATTCTGAAATACCGAACAACTGACTGAGAGGATATAATGCTTTTTAGACAGTGGTGGGAGAAGAGAGTGACCACTATCATTTATTATTTTTGTTATTATTACAAATGGGCTGATACGGGGAAAATGAGAAAAGAGTGATGGTTTGCGTGCAACAACTGAAAGAATTAGGGTGGCAAATGGTTCAGTCTGTCTAGGTTCAGATTTATAGCTTTATTCACCAGCTGCCAGAATTGCAAGCCAACAAGTGCATTTTGAGAATGAATGTGATACATTTCCTAAAACAAACAATGCATATTGGAGCGCTGCGGTGGCTGGCTAGATTTGATAGTGGCAAGAACTTATGTCAAATCAGAAATCTAATTATAGACCATTAGGCTACTTGGTGTCTCATTCATACTGAACTTAATGGGAGTCCAACTCCACATATTATATGTTTCTCTATTGAACTTCTCCACGTGTCCTGTAGGTGCTGCCATTGAAATCCACCACCATTACTTTCATATAAGGACTACAGTTTAGATGTAGTCTAATGTTGCGTTCCTTTAATACAGTTTCTCATGTTGTGGTAACCCCAATCATACCATTAATTTCATTGCTACTTTATAACAGTAATTTTGCAGCTGTTATGAATAATAATGCACACACACACACACACACACACACACACACACACATGCTTCTTTATAATTTTAGGTGGCCCCTGTGAAAGGATTGTTCAACCCCCAAAGGGCTGCAACCCATAGGTTGAGAAGCACTGGTTTAGAAAGTAATTATGGTGAATGTTGAATTAAAAAATAAGTGAGATGGGAAAACCACCATTGCTCAGATAAAAAAGAGGCCTGGAGTGGGTGTACTTTCTTGGTTTAGCTATCAAGGTGGTTTTCAGATAATATATTACTGTTTATGATTTTGCATACAGCTGCCTTGGAAAAAAAAACCTGAAGTGTGCCACTGTGTAAAATGTTGGTCTTTTTATCTTGAGGACTAATGGGAAATTCTCCATCGCTTCTTTTAAGACATCTTATTGCGTGTAATGAATTCTGTTAAAAGAGCGGGTTCTGAAAAGCTCTGACAGCTTCTTCAGTATAAGACCCAGGATTGTCAACCTTTGATGCTGAGGCCTGAATCTGCTTTGACACTTCAGAATGGGCTTCTGGCAGTGTTATGTCTGTCTTTTAGATGTTTGGATAAACGGCGCAGCTCAGAAACTGCATCATACATTATGCCCGAGCCATAAACAAATGATGCTGAGGTAAGGGCATTCTTGAGTCCACTGGACTTGCTTCAGCATAGCAACTGTAGATAGGTCACATGAATAGGCCAGGATCATTCCTTTGGGGGTCCGTTATACATTCCAAATGTTTTTGTAGCTCTTCTACTTGATCAGGTGAGAGCACTCAAAACTCTATTAATTTCAAGCACACACACACACAATAACAATGTAAAGTATTTGTATAAAAGAAGTACATATGAAAAAGAAATGTTTCACTATCAGAGTTTAGCTTGGATTTGGGTAATGGCCATTACAAAAATATCTACCCCAGAGTTTTATTCTTGTCGCCTGATAATTTTTGAGGTTATATGACAAATAAGAAGAGACATAAAGGTGAAACGAAGGCTGCTAACAATGAGACTTAGAATAAGATTATTCTGGGTTATCCAGATGGGTTGAATATAGTGGCAAACCCTTAAAATGTGGATGTAAGAGACACAGGGTTGTTAGAGTGATGCCATGTGAAACAGACTTTGCTGCCTGCTGTTGGCTTTAGAAATGGAAGGGTTCAAGAGTCAACGGGAATCGATTCTCTCTTACCTGGAAAAGAAAAGAATCAAATGCTCCCTCAGAGTCCCATCAAGGAACACAGACTTGCTGACAACAAATCAGCAAAATTTTAACCCTGAGTTTTCACCCTGAAAGGCTCATTTTGGATTATCGCCTACCCAAGTATATGTACACAGTGAAAGAGACACAGACAGAAGCAGAGAGAAAGAGTCTTGCTACATCGTTTATCCCAGCCTCAAAACCGGATCTTCCTGTACCAGCCTTGCAAATGCTAAGGTTACAGGGGTGTACGGCTGATCCATCAGTATGTGCTGTTTTAATACAGTTTGTTAATGTCTTAGAACAATCATAAGAACCCAATAAAGAGCATGTTCACAAGAAGATTTGTATGTGTCTGGGTGATAAGGAAACTGTAAAATTCTCTCAGATTTTAACTACGAAGTTAAGTTTCAACAGATTTTCAGTGTGTTTTACTTGCCTTGTATAAAGCTTTGCATTTAAACAAATAACTTAAGATAAAGCATTCTCCCGTTTTCCTTGTTCGTGAATCTATTTTTTCACTTTTAAAAAGACTTTCAAGATCTTTTATGGAAAAAATTTTCTCACTGTTTACATTCAATCTCACTTTTAGTCTACTTTTTTCTAAGAATAATTTTAGAAACTGAGTTTAATTATGTATCATTTTCAAATAATTTATTTCTGCTTTCTAATGCATATACTTAACATATTATATACATAAAATACATTTTTACATTAAAAATAATGTATTCAGATTATATCCCAAATTGTTAGCCCCTTACCTCTCCCCTAGACCTCTGACAGAAGGGGACGTCCTCCCCCACCACATGGCCCCAGGCCTATCAGCTCCCATCTGGATAGCCTGCTTCCTCTTCCTCTGAGCGCCACCAGACCTTCCCACCAAGAAGAAGTGATCAAAAATAAAATTAATATTAAGTATACTTTTTCTTTGGTTTTGAGCCTAGCCTTTACTGTCCAAGTCCTCTCTTCAGCTCATATTAAGTATAATTTAATGTATACTTAGCTGTATTGTATTGTTCATGGATTATTTCTCTTGAAAAATATGTACCCAAATATCATAGGAAATACAGAATTATAATCTCAATTCTACTTCATATTTACCATAAAATATGTCATAAATAAATCAGAAAATATGACATATAAGAATTATAGCCTATGAAACATGTCAGCATAAAATGTTTTTGATCGGCCATCTGCACATGTGTTCTAAAATTTTAAGTTGATGAAACTAGAGAATCTTTTTAAACATAAAACAATTAGTTTTTACATAGTCGCTGTGTTGCATTGTTATAAGATTGGAAGCTATCCCTTTAAAAATCAAATCAAGAACAGCTTCAAACATGAGTAAACCAAGTAAGCCAAGTAGAGTGAGCTCCTAACCATTTGTCCTTCCAATCAGCATTGCATGGCCACTCTGGTTTCATTTTCACTCCTTATTTTGCTCCTTGCACATCTATTATTTAAAGAAATTACATACTCACATAAATTCATCTATGTAAGTCTTAGTACAGAACACAACATCAAGGGATTCTTCGCTTAATATAACATCATTTCCTTGATCACATCTTTAACATTCCAGTACAACATTAATATCATCAAATACCCAGATATTATTTACATTTCTATTTGTCTTATAAGTGGTATTTTGTAATACATTTATTCTAATCAGAATCCAAATAAAGTGTCAATATTAGAAACAGCTGGTGTGTACTTCAAATATCTTTTAATGTGCAGCTCTACCCTCCTCCCTCACCTTTTTTTTTTTTCCTTGTTATTTGTTTGTTAAAGAAACAAGGTTGTTTTAGATCACAAAAAGAAGAGACTTGATACCCTATGAGCATATACAGGGAGAGGTAATTCCCCTCAGGAACAGTCATAGGGGAGGGGAATAATGGGAAAATGGGGCGGGGGAGGGAAGAATGAGAGGATACAAGGGATGGGATAAACATTGAGATATAACAAGAATAAATTAATAAAAAAAATTAAAAAAAAAACAAAGCAGTATGCCTTTCCACAAATAAATACCAAATAAATATGTAAGTATAGCAAGAGGTTAAAAAATAACTAATAATAAATGAAAGTAATGATTACAACCTTTTTTTGCAATAAAAGTTATATGCATGTGGTCAAAAACAAAAGAAAAACAAAAACAAAAACAAAAAACAAAAAACAAAACAAGGTTGTATATCCCTTTTTCTGCCCCTCTCTGGGGTTTGAGGATTCATCTCCACGGTGTGGTTTGGGATGTCCCTCTGTCCTATGTTTTTATTGTACAATAATAATCATGCCTGGAGTGTGATGACAGACAGGTTCAGGAGCCTACCAGCCTTGGTTAGATGGGTATATCCTATACCTCCTCGGTGCCTACTGATGAGCAGACATGAGCGTATGAAATGCAACCACAGTGTGAAGCATGGCTCAGGGAATCTTAAACCATCTCAATTGTTCCATTCTTGAGAAAGCTCTTCTGATACCATTCATGACTAGAATAGATCATGCCCCCTTTCAGAATAATGAAATGCTACTTTAAGGGAGAAGATATATTTTTTAAGAGCTCAGTGGCTTTTTTTTTTTTTTTCTTAACTAGGAGGTGAAAAAAATGATAATTTAAATAAGAAAAGAAAAATTTAAATATAGAGTTACTCTTAGTTAAAAATTTATCTCTGCCCAACCTGAATTGCAGGGGCTGGGGACCACACCTGAGGTATCATACCCAGGGCACACAAGAAGTCTGTACATGACAAAAGCAACTCCTACTTATCTCCTACTTACTCTGTGCCAGAAAAAGTCAAGGTTTAGCTTCAATATCATCTGATTAAAATCTCACACAACCTGATTTTACACAGGAAGAGGCAAGGAGAGGACTTTTGATGAGCGAGTGCAGCCTGAAGAGGCAAGGGCAGGAAGGCTGGCTCCTGAGCCTTCTTTTTAACCTCTCTGCAAAAACGGTTCCTAGTACCATATACTCGGAGGAAGACATACACGGAGAGCTAATTAGGAGCTTTGCTGTCTTTATTTTGTTTTATGGATGTCGCTATTAGCTTTATGTCTGAGTTTCATTGCCTTTCATTAAGCTATAGCATAAAGCCAATCCATTCAGAAGCAGGCACTCTGTTTGCCTTTTATTCCTCTGCAAGGTCCATGAAAGGGGGCCCACAACTGCATCTTCAACTACAATAAATAAATAAATAAATAAATAAATAAATAAATAAATAAATTAAAAGACATAATGTTTATGCAACAGTTATACAAAGTAGCTTTTATTGTTACAGGCATTAATCTGGAACCTTGGATTTAGATGTTTCTGCAGTTTTACCCCCTCCATTATCTCTACATACATTTCAGTGACTCAGATAGTGACAAAAATGTATTCTGCTGTTTATTCTTGATCATCTAATTCTTCTATTGTGCAATTAAGCAAAAAACTTTAACATATATAACTTAACAACTAGGATGTACATGTATAGGAATAGAACTCTTCGATAGTTACTGCTATCAAGGTATAATATATGCCAACTCACAAAGTAATGCTTTAGGTAAAAAAGATAAGTAAAGATGAAAGAATGTACATTATTTATAAATTCCTATTGTTGAAAGATGAAAATCAGTGGGGCATACACGCACAATGAGTCTCCATGATCCTTGAGGGATGCCATCGCATAGTAGAGAAACGCAAGCCTTTGGAATGCCGTCATGCGTGAGCGGACAATGTGCCGCACATGCGGTGGCGTGACTTACCTCTTTGATCCTCACTTTTCCAGCCTTGAAATGGGTTTTATTAATGTAAATTAATGATATGTGAGCAAAGCCCTCAACTTATAGTGACACTTAACTAATTAATATTTTTGTATTGTAATTGAAATGTCCTTGGAAGGTCCTCTCTGAAGTTTTCCTTCTAATGTCTAAACTTCAAAGTTAATGTTGATGTGTAAAACTGGAAAAACAAGGAATATCCACTAAACACAAATGTATAAATGGTGCTGTGGACTCCTGAGTAGAGCCATTGTCTGTGAACATGCGTACCAGAGGAAAGTAGTGCAGAGTTTGGCCAAGTTTGGGGGGGGGGTTTCCTTCCTTCTTTCTTTCTTTCTTTCTTTCTTTCTTTCTTTCTTTCTTTCTTTCTTTTTTTCTTTCTTTCTTTCCTTCTGGTATTTGAGACAGAGTCTCACTTTGTAACCCAGGCTAGCCTTGCATTCATAATTTTCCTCCCTCCACCTTCTGAGTGCTGTTCTATCCTGTGCTACATTCACGGTCATTTACATATGCTCAATGATTGTTTTCTTTAAAAGGTCAGTGAGAAGTGGAGCCTGCCTTCATATTTAACAAGAAGTGTTTCATTCCTGGGAATTACGTGATGGAAGACTAGCGCTGACTCCATCCTTGGCCTTCACATGCACTGTGGTATAGACATTTCTGCATACATACAGACAAAAGCAGAAATAAAAATGTCTAGGGAAACAAGTGGACTAATGGGGGGATGAGGACAATAGCTGGGAGGGCAGGAGTATAAGAGAGGGAACATGTTCAATTTGCAATATGTACTCAATGAAAATTTAAAAATAAAAATTATTAATAAGAAATTTTAAAAAGTTCTCTCACACATTAGGTGATGTAAGGAAGATGATTGTGAATTTGGAGGTGAGTGGGTCAAGATGGAGAGATGCCGATCAAAGATCCAGTGTTACAAGGATGATATGAAAATTAAATGTAGGCATTCTAAATCCTGAGCTTTCTTCCATTAGATGTCCTGTTCTAAAGGTTGAGAGAAATCAAGATAGATTTCTTTATGTTGGTCGAGGATGTGCAATTGACAATTCTGAATAATGAGTCCAGTTCATGAGAAAAACATTCTTAAAAATTGACAATATTTATTTTCTCTCTACATTACATCACTGTCAATAAATGGAAAAAAGTAATTGTTTAAAACTTAACTACAAAGGTTATCTTGGCATTGTGTTTTGTTTTATTTATGGATTGTTTTAATTAAGTAGTTAAAATCTATTTGGTCTCTTTTTCCAGGATGCTTTGCTTTGCCATAAATTATAACTTTGTAACGTTTTTCAGTTGTTCAGGAACTAAGAAAGAAATTTGTTGCAAGCAGAAGACTACATTCATAAAAAGCAATTAAACAGGAACATGATATGCAGCAAACATCAGATACTTCAAAATCCAATTGCAATACACAATGAAGAAGAGAATGGATATAGGATGGTGGGAGAAAAAAATAATAAATCAAATTATTTAAATATGTATAATTTTCATTTAATCAACTAAATATATTTTCTTGCAAATCTACTTGTGTATTCTCTATACATACAAACTGTGTACATGTCCTATGAAGAGACCAATAAGGGTCATGATGAGCCATGAATACTGGCTAAAAATTTTATAATGTAGAGAAATAGGAGTGACAGTTCAGGTAGAAGGGTTAGCATGAAGCAGGACAGGAAGGTCATTGTGCAGTAAAAGTGGTCTAATCCCAAGTGACATATATTTTGAGCATGAAGGAGAAAAATTAGGAGACAGGACATATACTAGTGAAGGACATGAATTTTTGAAGCCAGGCCCCTTTGTTTCTCAGCTCTATATTGAATAGTTATGTCATCTTGGACTTTAAAAAATATTTTTTCAGTCATTTTCTCCTGTATCCAAATAAGTCCATAAAAATTGGAATGCTATAACATAAATAAAGTACCTATCAAAATGCCTGATCTGTATTAAAAATCAAAGAATAATAACTGAGTCCATTTTTATGAGTATTCTCTAGTTTCTGAGGAGTCTAATCATACAAGCCCATATAACACATGCACATTTAATAAAGATTTGTTCTGGAAAGTAGCATGGAACCATCCCTAGTTTTTTGCTAGTTTCTGCTAAAACACTATCCTGTTTGAGTTTTAGCCATATTCACTCAGCTTAATCTTTCCACCCTGTATTTGAGGATGTACTCAGGGGCATCAGGCCACTGTCCATTCTGTGCCACTCACACAAGGAGAAGTTACTCTTGTTGGCCCAGAATTCACTTTAGAAGCCCTAGGACTCTTTCCTTTCCTGAACCCTATGTATTTTATGAGGAGAATGGGGGAACTGTCAGGGTGTTCTGGTTTTGCATTTTCAAACTACTTAGGATAGATGCAGACTACACTTTCATTCTACACATGGAACAAACACTACAGTTGCTTATCACACAATGATCTGACACTGTTTCTAAATTCAGACACTGAGTAGACCCAGGTGCCTACAAATACACCCTGCAAATAGTCAAAGGACTGTATCATTCATTGTCTCAAAGCCTATCAAGTAATTGCAATGCCAGTGAGCTGCAACACATTTTTCGGCTTGGAGCACACTGAACCAAGGGATCTTAGCTTGGTAGAAAGCCGTGTAAGTGATTTCGTGAAGCCTTCTTCAACATGAGTTTTTGGGAACTAACTCACCCTTCCTCCAGGTATAGCTGAGCTCATACCTGACCTGCCAAAGGCTTGTGTGTTAGAGAATTAGTCCCCAGCCTGTTCTGATTTGAGGTCATGGACATTTCAGTAGGTAAGACAGAATAGGATGACTTGGGTTACTGAGATTCCCTTTAAGGGGCCGTGGGATGGTGTCTTGCCCTCTCTGCCATTGGTTTCTGACTACCATAAATTGAGCAGCTTCCTCTGCGACATGCCACTGCCATAATATGATGCCTCGCCACAGGCCCTCAGACAGCAGGATGACTAGCATTGGTTTGAAGCTTTGCAGAATTTCTTGTCTTCAATGGAATGCCTTGTGGCTGGAGAGATGGCTGCACGGTTGGGAGTATGTGCTGCTCTTGCAAAGGATTTAAGTTCAGTTCCTAGAACCCACATTAGTTGGTTCAAAACCACTCACATTAGTTGGTTCAAAACTACCTGTGAGGACTGGTGAGATGGCTCAGTGGTTAAGAGCACTGACTGCTCTTCCAGAGGTCCTGAGTTCAATTCCCAGCAACCACATGGTGGCTCACAACCATCTATAATGTGATCTCATGCCCTCTTCTGGTCTGCGGATGTATATGTAGGCAGAGCACTGTATACATAATAATGAATATTTTTTTTTTTTAAACCACCTGTAACTGCAGGATCAGGGACTCTAATGGCCTCTCTTGGCCTCTGTGACACACAGTGGCAGAATCTAACTACCACATCTCCAAAGGAAAGGATACAAACACTACATTCTGTCATGAAGGATATTATTAGTACCTTCTCTCAAGTCTGTTTTTGGATAATCAGAGAGGTTAATGTTTGAAAGTTGCCAGGATGATTGAACTTGTTCTGACTCCACCTTGTTAAATGTTGAAAATGTTTGACTTCTCCACACTTTATCCATCAGCATTGATGAGGAATGGCCAATTCTATATGGAAATCCCTTGCTATATTTCATCAAATATCAAGTTTAATGTTTAGTTCTAACCCATGAGGAAGATATGATTGATACCCTAATTTCAGAATAAGGAAACTGGGCATTTTTGAGAGGGACTCGACTGGTGTGATAGTCAGCTTTTCTAGGATTAGCAATTGTGTCTATTATTTTCCTGCAGCCAATCTCACATTTACACTCTGACATTTCACCTCACCAGTAAATCTGTTTCATCTCTATCATTTAAAAATTTTAAAGCAAAAATCCATAGAATTGAAAAATTATATTCAGTAGGACTATGATTTAATCAGATTCTCTTGGCTAAAATACAAGATATAAATCTTGAATTATTAGTATTATACAAGTAAACATACACCACCTGATAGATTTGCACTTAAATATTATTTATAGACTCAATTTTAAGGAGAGTGGCAATGCCCATAAAACAGAGAAGGCAAATAACTTTGTATAAAGTGAGTCTGATAAGCTATGGGTGAGTCCTTGATATCTATCACTGGGCCCTTTGGCTTTGAGAAATAAAACTGATCATCTTATTATAAATGCCTTAAAATAAACATCTACTTAAAATAATTTCTTTTCCTGGCTCCACACTTGCCATTTCTTTGTGATAGGAAATTAAAAGCAGGGAGGACTTAGTGGACCCAAACAATGAAAAGGAGCCTCACTTGAATGGGTGGCAGCATTCTATGTGCAGGCTTTCCTGGGTTCAAATGAATTAGAGCTGACTTTTACATGCAAAAATATTTTGTGGTATTCTGCCTTCTACTGCATTTTTGTAATATGTAAATGCCATGCTTATTTTAAGCTTCTTGGTGTTTGGGTCCCTTAAAGCAATTCCAGAAGAGAACACCAACATAGCAAGGGACTTAGTTGATGTAGACAAGTGCTGGCACTGCCCACATTAGGGGGCCAGTCAGCTTTAGGGCAGTTTGCCTTTCACAGGCACAAAGATGACCGTGTGAGACTTATATATTTCCTCTGATAAACTTGTGAAGCGAATATTATCACGCCATTTTGTATATTATGGAGTACATGGGATATGTAGTTTGGTAATAACCCTTTTAGTAAATGGATATATGATGGGTACATCTACTTTGAAGATATTTTATATTAAGCATTATATGTACCATATTTATTGTTACATACAATATGTATTATATATGTATATTAAAGAATGGTCAGATGGGCAAGCATTGGGGATCCTTAATGAATACAAAGAAGTTTAAGACTTTAAAGCAACTTGCATAGATAGAGAGTAATATGTAAGCATAACAAAGAGTGTTTAATTACCACTTTAAGATAAGACCTAGTTTCAGTAATGAGAATGCACGTAAATACACTTGTTTACTGTGACCAAAACCAAACTAAATATTATCTATCTGTCTCTTTGTCTTTCTGTCTATCATCTAGATGACATCTATCATTTAACACATATCTATATCATCTATCTATCAATTGTGTTCTATCTTTTATATTTTTATTGTTGAAACTTAATACGTATGGCTAAAAGATAGTTGGGGAGTTCAGCTTTCGCCATTGGTTACTGAATATTCGTTCTCTAAAGGGAGCCCTTGCTTTCAGTAAGACTAATAGAGTTAAAAAAGGGTTGGCTTAATCTTTGAAGATGGAGTTAACCTCCTGCTGTGCCTTAAGCATTTGAAGATCTGCTGCAAAGTGGGATTTCAGAGACAGCTTAATATGAAATTCAGTTTGTAATATTCACATCTAATTGTTATAGGATGTGCTGTTCTGTTAATATGTAGCAGAGTGCCAAAGGACACTCTCCTTGTAGATGCATAGAGAAACATTTATACAAGATTTGAAAATATATGAATTGTCATTTTTTTTTTACTCAGCTATGGTATTACTGAACTAGTATCATGTATTCTTATTCATGCTTAGCTCTAAGTTCAAGCCACCTATTAAGAAATATAAAAATATCAACGGATACAATGAAATATATGCAAAAATATGCTACCTCTTCTAAAGTCTGATGAAAGGGTTTACTGAAGCCGAGGCATTTTAATAAGTGGACTTAAAAATCAAATGGAGCTATTGGCTGACATTTTTTCTTTGTATATCACTTGTTCTGTATTTTCAGAGTATCTTTGTACATCTTGTGTAACTAAAAATTAAAAGTCTTATATTAAAATGCTACTTTTGTCTGGAAAAGAAGAATTGATTGTGCATGCAGTCATTATTAATCATGAATAACATGACAGAGAAGTTGACTGCAGAGGGAGGAAGCAAGTCAGTTTTATTATTCATTAAGACTTCCTGAAGGAGCTAACTTTCATAGAGAGAACAGACAGTAGAATTATAATATTTCACAGTTATGATGAGCATATGACCATGTGCTAAGATGCCTTGCCTTTTCAATTTTCCAATTTACTGTCACTGTCATTTAGACTTAGTTGTTGGATTATTTTTGTATCTTAAAATGTTTATTTTTTTTATTTAAATATTTTATTATTAATTTATTCTTGTTACATCTCAATGGTTATCCCATCCCTTGTGTCCTCCCATTTTCCCCTATTCCCCTCCCCTATGACTGTTCCAAAGTTTATAATTTTATCTTTTCAAAGGAGAAATTTTGAGATTTTAAAATATATTAAGTATTATCATAATCATTAAATTATTTGAATGACCTTAAGAATGTTCCACATTTGATCTGGGCATAGTTTCAACTTATATGTAAGAATCTTTGACTGTAACCTTGGCTTTTACAGAGATAGTTTTCCCATATTATTGACATAAGTATATAATTAATCTTTAATTAAATTACATTCATTGCACATGCTCATTTTAGCCTATAATTATTAAAGAGAAGTTTGAGGAAGCTGTTTAATATTTCTCATACATCAAAATAACAACAGGGCTTTTTAAAGTTACAAAATAAAGCTAGTGAAACTTTGGTGCTTGCTTAATATTAGGAATAAAACATTTCAATGTTTTTTTCTGCAGATTATCTAGTCTCCTAATTAAGTGGGAAAATGAAAATCATCGAACATATTCTTCCTTGAATCCTTTTGAAATTTTATTACTTTTGCATCACTTTCGACTTGTCCTTTCTTCTCTCTGCAGAAAAGATTCAAACTATCCATTCATTCTTTTGTGAACAAAGGTATTATTTATAGTTTCTCCCCCATTGGTTTAGACCTGGTAAGGCTTTCTTCTAATAATTAGCACACACTCTCTTGCTTTTGTGGTTTATCTTCCATTTTCCATCTATTCCTCCATGGACAAACTTTTTGGGAGTTCAGTCTATATTCATTTTCTTTGCACTCATTCATAAACTCAGTGCAATTTGATTCTTCTCATCATCTCTCTGCGATGATTTTTCTTTAATTTCTACTCAACATTTCTAAAGGGAATAGCACCATCCTAAGATAGTGTGATGTGTGATTGATTGTAAGCTGACAGGACTTAGAATCACTTAGGAGGCAAATGTCTGGTCACACATGCCATGGTGTTTTCACAGAACTTTAACTGAAGTGGGACGACTCCAGACTGAATGGGCATGGCACTGTCCCCTGGGCTGTAGTGCAAATCCAGACGGAACAAAATGAGAAAGCAAGCAGAGATCTAGAAGTCTGCTTTCTCTCCTTCCTGATTTCACACTCCTGACCCCATACTGACCAGAGATGTGACAGACCAGTGACCTCATACTTCTGACGCCATGCCTTCTTTCCCTGCCATAGTGGACTGTATTTTCAAACTCTGACCAAAAATAAGCTCTTCCTTAAGACACTTAATGAAAAAATCAACAGATACTGATAAATATAAAGCATCATGTCAAAACTAGTTATGATATCAGTTAAGATGCTTTCTTACCCTCCAGAAACAGAGAGGCAGGATAGTGAGTGTGGCAAGAGATGAAAGGCTCAGCTACACAGTCACAGGCTGGAATTACAAGACTGTCTTAATCTGGCCTCTGACTAACTCCAAATGAATCAATACAACACCCAATTTTAAAACAGAATATAAATAATTATACTATTGTCCTCTGAGGTTACAATTAACTAAGTAGTTTCTATAAAAGATATTTTGAGATGAAATTGTATCATGTACAGAAAACTAGTAAGTAGGGTCTCAGGCTGGACCTTCCCGCATATTATTTCTTTCTTTGTCTTTAACAAAAAAAGAAAGAAAGAAAAAAGGAAAAGAAAGAAAGAAAAAAGAAAGGAAGGAAGGAAGGAAAGGGGGGGCGGGCAAAGAAACAACCAGAAGAAGCCATCATGCTATAGTGGAGTAAAAGTACATTTTAAAGCCAGAGAGCAGAACCATTGTTTTATAGCTTATATAATTAATGTAGGCCATAAATTCCAACTTTATATTAGAAGTACTACATAAGTAAACCCATCCCATATTTCTTCTTAACATACATTCATTTCAGATAGCAAGAAAAAATAATTTCTTTTATAAGCTCCGAGAATTTAATTTGAATTTAAGAATTAGTTTAGTTCTACCCAGCATATGAGTCACTCATAAACCTAATGTTGTCTTTAAATAATCCTTGTGCCTAAGAGAAGAATAACAGATTTTCTCCAGCAAGCCATCTTCTCTAAATTTTACTCTAGATAATTCTTGCTATTTTCTGTTTTTAAATACTTTCTCCCTGGCATTATTATACATATTTGATGCATACACATATAATATATGTTACATAACATATGTGCAATATATTATATCTTTCAGTAATATTATGTGTTTATTCTGCTTCAACTATTGTGCAAGTTAGAGACACAAACTGGAGTTAAGAACGTTACTGTTGCTCTTGTCCTTCTGTCAGACAAACACTTCCCCTCTCACACAGTTTAACTTTGTTCTGTTCAAGATAGAGTCTTAGGTATGTAGCCTAGGATGACTGGAAGAAATTGCTCTCCTGTCTTTGCCTCCTGACTGCTGGGATTGTGGGCACATGCCACCCCCCAGGGCTGCCACCCGACCCTTGTTTACCCTTTTTTTTTTTTTTTCTTTTTTTGTTTTTGGCTTTTTGAGACAAGGTTTCTCTGTGTAGTCTTGGCTGTCCTGGACTCACTTTGTAGAACAGGCTGGCCTCGAATCACAGTGATCTGCCCACCTCTGCCTCCCAATTGCATACAGTGTAGTTTTGTAATCCAGGCTGGGCTTACACTCCTTCACACATTGTTTCTTCAGCTGGCCTTGGACTCTCAGCCCTCCCGCCTCAGCCTTTCAAGTTCTGGACTTACAGGCTTGTGCCACCATGCTGCGATCGGCTACAGGAGTTCTCCATGAGTTCCTCTTTCTGTAGACAAAACGGCACCAGTTGTACCTGGTTCTAAGCGGCTGTTGCAAATTATTTGTGAAGTGTATGCATGCTCATTGAATGAATGGGTAAACGGAGGTGGAGGGCACAAAGAAGACAGAGCAAAGCTTTTCTCGGCCTCACAGGAAACGGGAAAGGAAAGCAGATAGATGGAACTATCTCCAGTTTCTGGTAATTCATTAGGTGGAATCTGCATAAAAATGACTAAATGTCATTTAGTGCCAGACACATACACACGCGCATGCACGCACATGTACACATGCATACATGCACTCCCATACACTTATGGACATTTGTGCACAATTCATTTTGCTTATGTGTTCTCTGTTTTCCATAAGAGTGCTACTCCATGACACCAGAGATTATTTTTATTTTTTTCCACCTTTAGTGTTTAGGAGAACGTTTTGCAAATGAGAGGTAGTAAAGACATTTTTGTTGAATGATGCCACATAGACGGTTTATCAGCCTACGGAACTGGAAAGATGATTACGATAGAGAAATCCAGCTATGGGGGCGGTCACGGTCATTCTCTGCTTAGCACTAGCCACTGAGCTAATGCAAACCATCTCATTTTTATCTACCATCCTCTCCATAGAGCCCATCCAGCCGCACAGTAAAGACTGAAACTTGCATCCTATGAGTGATGGTCAGGCCCTCAGCTTTCTCTCCATTGACTAGTAAAAACATACAATGAGTCATAGGGGAGGGGAATAATGGGAAAATGGGGTGGGGGAGGGAGGAATGGGAGGATACAAGGGATGGGATAAACATTGAGATGTAACAAGAATAAATTAATAAAAAGAAAAAATATAAAAAAGTTAAAAAAAAACATACAATGAGGAAATGACGGTAAACACTTCTATTTAGGAATAGTAGAGATGGAAGACAAAGAAAAGTGTCTGACCTACAGCAAATTTGCAATCTGTGTGAGCAAACGTTCTATGAGTCTCTGCTTTGGGGACACAAAAGAGACTCCCACAGTTCCTTTCTCTTGGCAGTGCCTGCTTTGCCGCTGTTCTCCAAGACTCCGGATTTCATTCTACAGCCTTGTCTTCCATTCTTGCTGTCCTTTTCAACCACATCAAAAATGGTAATGGGTTATTTGGTTTGGTGGTGTTTAATTTCTTGAGTTCTTTATATATTTTGGATATTAGACCTTTGTCAGATGTAGGAGGGTTGGTGAAGATCTTTTCCCAGTCTGTAGGCTGTCGCTTTGTTCTCTTGACAGTGTCTCCTGCCTTACAGAAGCTTCTCAGCCTCGTGAAGTCCCATTTACTAATTGTTGACCTTAAGGCCTGAGCTGTTGGTGTTCTGTTCAGGAAGTTGTCTCCTGTGCCAAGACCTGGTGGCACTCAGAGGAAGGATAGCAGGCTACCAAGTAGAGACTTGATACCCTATGAGCATATACAGGGGGAGGAAGTCCCCCTCAGTCATAGTCATAGGGGAAGGGAGTAAGGGAAAAATGGGAGGGAGGGAGGAATGGGAGGGTACAAGAGAGGGGATAAACATTGAGATGTAATAAGAATAAATTATTAAAATAAAATTAAAAAAAAAATAAATAATGGTAATGGGGATTTGTTCCTATGAATGTCTACTGAGTTTCTTTCACAATTTCCTGCATAGGGGAGGTTTGGAAATCCAGTCACCCAAGTCTGTTACAGGCACAGAGATGTCCAGTCTCAGACTCTCAGTCGCTTTCACTGGACAACCCCAGAAGTCTAATTTGTCAAGTTTATCCCACTGCCAGGAACCATTTTGGAAACAGATACATTTTTCTTAGGAAGCTCCTGGACATGATAGGCTCCTCGCTTTCTGATTTTCTCTCTCGGTGTGAAAAGGGTTCCTTTGATATAGTGCAGCTTCTAAGAGGCCTGCACCTTGCCCTGTTCTCTCCTGGAGTCACGTAAGAAGTGACAAGTGTAGGTACAATGTCATCCCTTATTCTGCTCCTTGCCAAAAATCTATTATAATCGGGCTTTGTCGCACGAAGAAAACCACCAGTTGTCAGACTGCAAATGCCTGGATATTTTTGTGTGCCTTTCAGTTCTGCTTTCGATTCAGCCTTTCTCCTGGGTACATGTCTTCTGGTACTCTCAGTAAATGCAACCATTTCCACAACTCCCCGCCCCCCTCTGTCTTTCTTCTCTCTAACATTTTCTCCTACTGCTGTTGGTTCACCCAGCAACTACACTTATGAATCCCCGCATTTCCCTCTCTTTTGCCTACATAACACTACCAGCTCTGAATCTTTGTATGCTACAGATTTAACTTTTACGTTGATGATACATAATCAAATTCTGAGCACCCAGGCGTCTAAGGAGCAGTTGCTGTGTGATCAGTTTGGGCCCCCAAATACTGGTCGGATTTAAATTTAAATGTAACAAGTCTCATAGAAGTGTTTTTAAATGCTTCAAAATTTTTCTACAGTGGCCTAATTAATTCCTTCAGTGCCGTGATATAAATATTAAAGGAATATGAGAAAAAAATTTCAAAATAAAGTGCTATCCAATTTGGGTTACACAGCATCCTTTTTTATACTTTTGTTCCAGATTTAGTATTTGTAGAAATTGAAAAAAAACTTATAGTAAGAGATCTTTGAGAATTGGATCTATCAATTGAAAGTTAATATAGAAAACATTTGCATTGTTCGGAAATAATTATATTCTTTAAACATAGTATGTTATTTAAACTAATTCAGTATTTTATTTAATTAAGAACATTTATGCTAAATGTCTTGCATAAGATATATATTTTCAAAAATTAGTATATTCTGCTTTATTATGGGTTTTCAAAGGTTTTTCAAGAGTCACTAAAGTATAACTTGATTTTTAAAAGTAGAAACATGGCCCAATTAATTTCTCAATTAATTCATTTGTTCTACAAAGCTTTGATTTTTTTTTTTTTTTGACTAAAGAATTTATGTAGGACAGCTAGAAATAAAAGCTCTGTACTCAAGATGGATAATTATTTTGTTCTGTAATTCTTCTAAATATAAAGCTACACTAATAATAGGAAAATTAAAAATTATCATTAACATACTTATCTTCTCTGAAACCAAACTAGCCTTTGGCTGGGTGATTATAAAGTAACAAGAGCATCATTTCAATGTCTTCCCACAGAAAAATCTCAATTTAACTAAAAGTCTTCATATCATAGTATATTAGTTTTCACAGAGTACATAATTATTCTCAATAAATACTACATAAATCAAATGAATTAACTCTATCTACTTAGAGTGAATATGAGGAAGTTTCATATGAAGAAGGAATGGAATATATGAAGTGAGGATATACTTTCGAGAACACTGAGCCTTATAATAACATAATGCTGAAGGACTGGCACCCTGTCAAATTTTAAAGACACTTGTATCAATGTGGTGGGATCTGGAATGATGTAAGAGATGCTCTGCAGGATTCTGTGAGGACATCTCCAGTGAGGTTTGACTGAAGTGGGAAGACCCAGCCTGAGTGTGTGTGGCCCCAGGCAGGTTAGGGCCTGGAGTCCCGGACTGACTCCAAAGGAGAAAAATGAGCTAAGATCTACATTCATAACTCTCTGCTTCCGAATTTCTGTCCCAATGTGACCAGCTGTGTAATGCTCCTGCCGCTACAGCTTTGGCCACCACAGCTTCCTTGTCTTGATGGATGATACCCTCAAATGGGTGAGGCGAACTAAATGCTTCTCCCTTACGTTTCTTGTTGAGGGCATTCACAGCACGAGAGTGACAGCTAATACAAAGTTTCCCACAAGGTAGCCAGTCTTGGGCAACATTGAAAATTGCAGGTGGTTAGGGTTTGTGTGTTAAGATTTAGTTTTGTTGTGTGGGTAAACTCAATAATTTTCATTGAAGAAACCAGAATCCTCCCCCATCTCCTCCATACTTTAAAGCTATGTTGTATATTAGAAGGATGGAATATGCCAGGGTTTTCTAGAAGAACAAGATTCTTAGGGTGAATATACATAAATGCATATAGTATGTGTGTGTGTGTATGAACATATATTGCACGCATGTGCGTGCGCGCGCGCACACACACACACACACACACACACACACACACACACACACACCACTGCCTCCAAATGGAAAGGCCAAGAATCTGGTAGTTGTTTAATCCACAAGACTGGACGTCTCATCTGCTGGAATCCTGAGCAAAGGGGTTTTAACACCACTGAAGGAGAGCTTCAGCAGCTGAACTCACCAATGAGTGAGGGCAAGCAGGCGAAACACCAAAGCTTCTCTCATGCCCTTTTATATAAGCTGCCACCAGATCTTTCCATGTCAAATGATAACTCCCCCCGCCCAAAAAAAACCCCAAAGGCGTGCCCAGCTACATGAGTTTTAGTTGATTGCTGATGTAGGCAATTGACAATCAAGACTGGCTGTCAAAGATGGACTTGCTCTAGGGACAGCACGTAAGATATTTTGCGCATTGATAGTACTTTGGCTTCTAATGCAAACTTTGTTAGGTATGCTGCAAAAGAATTTTTAGTGTGAATCATTGGTTAAAATTTTCAGCTTAAATAAATCTATTGTACATTTGCATATGACATGGGATTTACATTTGATTCTCTCGCTTTTATGCTGAGGATATAAATCTAACAATTAATAAACTTATGATCTTCATTCTTAATTAGTCAAGAATAAATCATTTGGATAAGGATTTTATAAGAATATAAAAAGGTTTAAAGAATAAATCCTAAAGTCTTAGTCATTTAACATTTTATTTAAAAGGAACAATATCAAAAAATTCTGTGAACTATTTCATATGCAATGATCAGGCTTGATGCTTGAAAGAAATCTAATTTGTTGACATTATTTTAAAGATTAAAAATATGTCAATTACATTGTATGAATGAGCCACTAATGATAAATAATGAAATAGTTTATTTTATTTATGCATAATGACACATTTTGAAAGGTTAACAGCTAATTTCATATTTTGAAAAAAATAATAAGGTTCAATATGAGTATTTTAATGAGAATTAAATGATATTGTCTTAATCCTATCAAAAATTATTCTGGGAAAAATTTTAAGCCTTATTTAATATTTTTGAACTGTGGCATGCCCACTCTACAAACTGACATAAATAAATATACAAATAAAGTAATTAATAAAAATCAATTTAAACACCACAATGTTACTGTCAGGAAAAACATTCTAGCCATGACAAGACATCCATGTGATAGGGACAAGACAATGCAAGTAAAAGAAGTTTTTCTCACTTCAGAGAGACGCAGTTAAACCATGAATTAACACGATAGGAGAACAATTGAATAAAGGATGGAAGAAAGGTCAAATACAGCGACCTACAGTATGAATTAAACAACCCACATTTAGCATAAGGTGCAGTCTCCCAGCTGCAGCATCAAAAGCAGCCAAGGCATCTGAGGAAACTTGAACTATCAAAGCCAAAGGATCTGTGTGAATACATATATGCCGGAGGCAAGAGCGGACCCCACAATGCTCAAGCACTACAACCTCGGTGCCAAAGAAATATGTTTAGGACTTCTTAAAATACTGAAAAGACTTGGCGGGAGAGCTGACATAGCTTGGCTTTATTTTACAGCAAGGTTGTGTGATCGATCTTTCTCCAGGTATTGTTATGCTACTACTGATAATCATCTCTCTAGAGAGGATGCTCACAACCCTTGCCTCTATTCCTAGCTTTTATGTCTCTAGCAACCACGGAAGCTAATCACTGTGCATAGCTACTACTGTGTAAAGGTCACATAACATCTCTTAGTTATATAATTATCTCTCACCCACACTCCCTCCTTCTCTTCTTCTTGGCCACTCTCCCCTCTCTTTTCTTTTCTTCTCTATTTTTCTTTAACTTCTCTCTCAAGACAGGGCCCCCATATTTCCAAGTGTGACCCAGAACTAGCTATTTAGACCAGACTGGCCTTGAGTTCTTCTTGCTAGAGGATGGGTTCCAAGTACAGCAACACAAGACTCAGTTTCCTTCAACTTTTTTTTCTTTTACATTCAATTCATCCTGTCAGGTGAATTCACAGACTTGTTCTGATCAAACACTTGCTTAAAAAAAAATAATCTAGAATCTCTCCCCTTTCTTATACTCACGTCACCAATAGGGTCACCCCTCCAGGGTAGCTCATGTGAAGAATAATCTTGTTTAAGTATGTAACTATTCTATTTGCACTGCAAGGACGGTTAACCTCATCAGTATTATTTAAACTTCTACACTGTTCCATAGTCAATGAAGGCTCAAGAATCTTATTTGTTTTGTGTTCTTATTTTTTCTTAATTATTTTAAAAATGAAGTTACAGACTTAATTTAATGTATGTGGTACCTTATGTAATCTGCAGGCAAACAATGAGTTATCTTTTGGATGATAAGTAGTTGCCCAAGGTTTTACAAAGACATTTGATAAAAATTATATCATAATCCCAATAGTAGTATTTGCATTACACACACACACACACACACACACACACACACACACACACACACACACACTCAGAAGAGGGGAGAAGGAAGAGGAGGAGGAGAGAAAGAAAAAGAGGGGGTAGAGGGAGGGAGGGAAAGAGAGAGAGATCACATCATTGTAAAGGAATAAGCCATGTACTTTTAAAACAGAATTTTTATGGTATACTTTTTTTTTTTTTTTTTTTCAGACAACTTCTTAAAAGTGAGAATTTACATATCCTTACTGAACTGAAAGTGTCTTAATAGTCCTTAAGAATTCCTGGTTGAGTTCTTTATATATTTTTTACATTAGCCCTTTGTCAGATATGGGGTTGGTGAATATCTCTTCCCAGTCTGTAGGTTGTCACTTTGTTCTGTTGCCAGTGTCCTTTGCCTTACAGACGCTTTTTAGTTTCATGAGGTCCCATTTATTAATTGTTGATCTTAGAGGCTGGGCTGTTAGTGTTCTGTTCAGGAAGTTGTCTTCTGTGCCAATGAGTTCCAGGCTTCCTCCCCCCTTTTTTTTCTTCTAACAGATTTAATGTATCAGATTTTATGTTGAAATCTTTAATTCACTTGGACTTGAGTTTTGTGCATGATGAAAAATATGGATCTACTTGCATTTTTTCTACATGTAGACATCCAGTTAGACCAGCATCATTTGTTGAAGATAATATCTTTTTCCACAAGAAGACCATTAAGGCTGGTGGATTTGGACCGGAGGGGGGGCAGCTGTACAAACTCCTGTACCAACCAAGGACAATGCATGCAGTAAACCTAGAGCTCCTATTCAGATCTAGAAATGGACAGCACATTCTCCATGGTTGTGTGGAGAGCGGGGACTGACTCTGATGTGAACTCTGGTGCCCCCTACTTGACCACTTTCCCTTGGTAAGGAGGCCTAGTGGTGCTCAGAGGAAGGGGAAGCAGGCTATCTGGATGAGACCTGATAGGCTGTGATCACATAATGGGGGAGGAGGTCCCCTTCTGTCACAGGTCTAGGAGAGGAGAATAGGGTGAAATAAGGAGGAAGGGGGAATGGGAAGATACAAGTGAGGGAATAACAATTGGGATGTAATATGAATAAATTATTAAAAAAAATAATAACCTACTACTGACTTAGAAAAACAAAACAAAAAACCCCAAAAATTCCTAGTTGGCCTTAGATGAGGCTGAGATTTCATAGAAAACTATGTAAATTTTAACATTCAAAATAAAGATATTAAAAATGAGATTAAAACTGAGAAATCCATTCATTTTCTTTTTTTCTTTTTTTTTTTTTTTTTTCTTTTTCTTCTTTTGGTTTTTCGAGACAGGGTTTCTCTGTGTAGCCTTGGCTGTCCTGGACTAACTTTGTAGACCAGGTTGGCCTCGAACTCACAGCGATCCGCCTACCTCTGCCTCCCGAGTGCTGGGATTAAAGGCGTGCGCCACCACCGCCTGGCTCAGTTATTTTATTTTTACTATACTATTTTACAAATTAAAAGATAATGCATCAAGCAAAACTCAAAATAAGGTATTATCAATAAAATACATGCCATTCTCTTCTGTGATGATTTAAGAATACTGCATTTCTGTCATGGAAGATAATGACAATACTGACAACGTTTGTACAGATAGAAGTTGCCTTTTTGTGCCTCAGAAATATCTTCTTTCTTTCCTATTCAGAAATGTTGGTGTTAAAATGGGAGCTATCAATATAATTTATTTCTTAAATCTATACTGAAAACATAAAGTTAAAATCAAATATAGTAATAAGCTGCCATGATGAAAAGGAGAAAGCTTTGACTTAAAAATATGATGATTTAGTGTCTTTCCTGATTGATTATGGGCTGGCTCTCCTCTTCCTTCATTTAATTGAAGAGTTTATTGGCATTGAAAAGAAAAGCCTGAAAGTGAAAATGTGTGTTTAAAGTAATACTTATAATAAATGTAAAAATGCCCAAAGCATAACTTTGTTCTATTTTCACCCACATATCTGGAAAACTTTAAATGCCTTATATTTAACAAACTTAAAGCCTTTAATTATTTGAAATCTTTTTATTTAATGTCCCAAATGATAAACTTCCCATAAAGGCAACAGTGATGTATTTGGCAGACTAGTGTGTGGTTACTTTTGCTTTCCTGTTTATTTCTTATGCTCGGTTAATTCACCTTTGTCTTCTATCATTATGTAGAGGGTATTGATAATCGAAGGGGCTGATTCTGACATTGTGCTTAGTATTCACTCACAATCTCTCAAGCGCCTAGCTTCTATATGTGTTCATGTAAGAACTTAGTCCCTTTGTCACTTTGCAAGTGTAGAAGCTGAAGTGACAGACAATCTTTCAGGCCATCCAGCCAGTAAACTGCTAACATAGGGCTTAACCTACAAAGTTTCAGTGATCCACACTGGAGCGTTCCACATCACTACTTAGAGAATGTTATTGTAACAAAAATGGTCTGATCGACACGGTATATTGTTCCATGGCTTATCTTATTGCTGGTGTGTGATTTCTGTGTATGTGCATATATGTGCTCATATCGATTAAATTCCCCGTGTGTTCTTTTATAATGACTATTCATATTGAAAGAAGAAAACTTGTTTATTCATTTTTTTCTTTCCTCTTCTCTCTTTCTTCCTCCTTGCTCTCTCTTTTCTCTTCATCTTTTCCACTCCTTTCCTCCTTTCCTCCCTTTCTTCTCTCCTCCTCCTCTTCCTGATGACCTTCCTCCTTTTTGTGTAGAGGAATAAACCCTGGTCTCTAAGACTGAGTTTTACTTCTAGTTCCTTTTCAAGATTTTTTGACATAGGACCTTGCTCACATTTGCCCACATTTGAACTTCTTCCTACCGTCCTTCCTAAGCCTGCTGAATATCTGGAATTTCATGGGCTCCAGATCCAGCAGGAATGAAATGTTTTGAAACTAAATGTTTTTCAGAATGTTAGCATAGAAATATAAAATTTCTTTTTGACAAATTGGCCAATTCAACAGGCAGAATCAGTGGAAATGGGTATACAAATTCCTTTTCTCCAAACATGCTCTCTTCCTTACATTGTGCATACACAACCTAGGCTCTGCCCAGCATACTTTAAGATAGCAGAATTGTCAGCCCTGATGAGCACATGCAAATCTCATCACCATCACCCGTTCCTACTCTGCTGTGGTCAGACACTGATTTCTTATCTATCCACAAATTCTTACAGCCTGGTGATTCCTTTTATTCTAACTAAGTACAATTGGATTCAGGAGAGTCTCTGAAGCTCCTTGACTTTGGGGCTTATTTTTACAGGGCATGCCTCTACCTCAGAGATGTCTAATGTGATGTGGGATCAGTACATAAATTCACATGGACTGTATCTATGGATGTCATCTAGATTAGGCTGTATTTGGAGCTGTTGTGCTGAATTTGTGGGGCAAAGTTATAGCTATTTTCTACTGTTACTGTACTCAGTGCAGTTATGGTGCACATCTAAAAATTTTAATGTGATATAAGGGAGGAACAGAAACTCTCTTAGCTTTATTATTTGGCATAGGCCAAGCTGCAATATGCTACAAAATACCCTGAGCACTGTCAAGGCCTCCCAGACTGTGACATTAGACTCTGCAGACTTTGGGTTGGCTGTTGTTTTCTGCCTCACTGTAAACTCTGTTCGAACTCAGCAGGAGCCTCTTCTCCTGACTCCTATTCACTGCCCTAGTCTTCCCCTCTCAGTGCTGGTGTGCTCCAGGCCTCTGTCTCCAAATTTTACTCTAACTTGCTTCACATTTCCCTTTGCCACAGAAATTTCATTCCTGTATGTAGTCCAGGTATTTCACTATGCTCCTGAGTGCTCCATCTGTAGCTTTTGGGCAGTGTTCCCTGCTACCTTTTCCTTAGCTCTCCCACTAGTCCATTTCACACTTACATCATCCAAGTGATTTACTATGGCCACATATCTTCCATCTGTAGCTTCGGTCCAGCCTTGCCCTGTTCTTTAGCCATCTGACTAGTACACTTTACACTTTGGTTTCCACAGTGAGCTTTGCTTCCTTCCCACCATGTTCCTTATTAACTTCATAAGGGGTTTACAAGACTGCTTTACTGGCAATTAGCCAGCCTAGTGATCCAGGCCTTCCCTGAAGTTCTCATTTTTGGCATCTTCTTCTTCCACCGCCATATCAGGTAGTTCTTTCTTTGGGATGTCAACTACATATTTTATTTTTTTTTCTACACTTCATAAGCCACAGCTCCTTAGTTTTAATTCTTCTTCAAATACCATCTGCTCCAATGCAATTATCTCCTAATTTACTTCTCAGCATCCGGTCCCACGTTTCTCTGATCCGCTCCCTATCTTGCTGTTGGAAGCTTCTTTCTAAGATTCAAAATTGACCCTGCCATCGCTAGGACTTATTCTTGGTATGACCTAATTTCAGAGTTCTCAGTCCCATACTGCAAGATGCAAACAACAGTATGAGATGTTATTAAAAAAAAAAAAAAAAAAAAAAAAAAACTTGTGCAAATCAGAAGCACTTTGTGAAAGAATTAAGTACTTTGAGATGTGCCCTCTTGTTGCAGATGCCCTGTGTCTCTCAGGTTGACCCCTTCAGCTTTCTGAGCATGACACACTCTCAACTCCATAACTTCACAGATGTTTCCTCCCAAACTTCTCTCTTCAGGTGAATAATTTCTACTCATTCCTCATTCCACCATCACTTCTTGGCAGATAGAATTTCTGACACCTACATCGACTCAGCTTTATGACAATGTGATCTCCAAAACAGCTTTTATATCCTTAATCTGTTAATTTCTTTAGGTCTATTTTGAGACGGGTAAGAGCCAAGCCAAGTACCAGGCAGCAGAAATTCTTTAAATAGTTTTGAGTGAAGGGATATAGATGTCTTTAAAAAGGTACAGAGTGCAGGTTTTTATATTGGCCCACAATATATTTTATCCCTAAAAGTGACAGCTTATAAGTCTGTCTCTATAAGACACTGAGCAGTTCATTTGCCTGTTAAGGGGAACTCAGCACCACATCTTTCCACCACTGGATGCTCTGATTTTCTGTAGAGACTGCATCAAACAGACAACAGAAATGAGCCTCTTGCATGGCATCTTCATACAGTAGTAGTTTGCTTGTATTTATTAATGTTTATGTGTACGACTACCTGCCTTCCCTGTGAAATCATCTTAGACATAATGGTGGCTCATCTCAGCTGCCTACTCCATTTCTGAGTACTCTGCCTTTATTTTACCTTGTCCTATACTCAAGATTGTTAAAGGATGACCCTGGAGCACATCACTGTGGCTTCATATGGAGCCCAGAAAATGCAGAAGGCAGTAAATAGGTGAGGAAGACTTGCATGCATCTCCTCCAACATCTTAATTTCCTCACCAGATGTGGTGAATCCAGCATGGCTGTTATTCTCTGGAGTTGTTCATGTCCATGTGCTCATGATCTAATCCGACTCTGGTCACATTCCTTCATGTCCTTTTGTCTTTCGAAGCCTAATGTTAAGGTTAGTGACTCTCTAAGTCTCCTGTTCCCAACTCTGGAGGTCAAGACTGGCTACTGTTGATTCTTCTTAACCGTAGCAGTACCCTTGTGAGGACTACACATTCAAGCTTTCATCTGAGGATTCCTGTTACCTGATGACATTATGCAAGGCAGTAAGTACCACATAGCGCCTATCAGACAACAACCACTAAATCACAGCTTATCAAAATAAATTAATGTAATAGTGGTCACTTCATTCAGCTATCCACCATTCCTTCAAGTGGGTAAGATTAGGAGTTACTAATTATTGAATCTCAAAGAACATAATGCTCTTTATACAAATTACTATAAATGACAAAAACATTTCATTAGAAGAAGATGGTTTAATTTTTACATTGGACAGTAATGTATTGTTTTTATAAAATCATGTAAATTTTATAAACTTTTAGAACTGTTTTTTGAGACAGTAAACACAAGATCAGTTTGCTATTTCCGTTTGATATGAAGATGGGTACAAAGATGGTGGAAGAGAAAATGGCAGCACGGCTGTTGCTGACGTGGGTGTTCAGTGATGGGGAAAAAAAGATGGTGATATTTAGCATTAAACTCACCCTCCGAAGGTTATCCTTCAAGCTGCGTGTATCTCAAATCTATTACACTAAAATACGTACACATGCATAGGTATTTTGCAAGAACTGTAAATTATCTCACAGTGGGGTATTAGATAAGCTTATAAACACAAGTAAATAATTGCTTACAGAGAGCAAGAAGGGAATATGGAAAGAAAATATTAGAGATGAGAAAGAAGTGAAACGGTTCCTAAAACACACAAACACCTAAGATTTATATCAAGGAAACATGGCTGGGTATCTGGAAAATTTGAAGGCTTATATTAAATAATATTTAAAGGTTTTAGGTTTTTAATATTTTTACCCTGAGGAGACTTGAATGCTCTAGAATTTAAACATAGACTTATTATCTAAAAATGAGAAACAATGTTTTGGCTGATGTACTAATTTATTTGGTATTTTAATGTTGTCTCTTTATTTTTCATAACTGAATTTCATTGCTGAGAGTTGAAGGGTACCACTACTAAGATAAAACATGCAAGTAGACCCCTATTTCTACTTTGCTAATTGAATGTCTACATCCTGGTATTTGTATCAGAGAGGGAAATGAAAAGTGTTTTCCCAGTAAGATATTTAAAATATCTGTCCAGAAAGATATGATTTCCAAAACCCAGTACAGATTATTTTTTGTTATAATCACTACATTAAAAGCATGCTCATAGCTGGGCATAATGGCATAAGCCTTTAATCCAAACACTAGGGAAGCAAGATCATGGTTGGAGATCTCTGAGTTCGAGGCCAGCCTGGTCTACAGAGAGAGTTCCAGGACAGTCAGAGCTACACAGGTAAGTTCTGTCTCAAAAAAACAGAACCAAACCAAAACAAAAGACAAAAACAAGACTGTCCTAAGAAATGAGAAGTCATTTGCTGACTGCTTTTATTTTATCTGTTTTTTTCACTTAATAGTAACCAATTATTGAATCCCAGAAAACTTAGTACTTGCTAACAAATTACAACTAGTGACTAAAACATCTCATTGGAATATGTCTAACATCTCACACTGAGTAGTACATTTAGATCTTTATTAAATCGTGCAAAGTTTATGAAATTTCTATGACTTCTGAGATGGCAAACACAGGGGGATCCAAGAGTAATATGAAGGGGGATGGTGAGATGATGAAAGATAAAATAGCCGTGTGGCTGCTATGTGTGTTCCTGCTCAGGGTAAATTCTCTGTAAAGATTTTAGTTAAAAATTATGTTTATCTTATTTTATTTCATCCTTGTTAACAGTGAGTAGCTATCTTAACCCTACTAATTTTAAGGTGAGCGCAATTTTCATAAAAGGTATATAAAATGATCAGGAGAGTTTACCAATAAAATTACATTTTCTAAAGAAAATATTGTACAAGTTAGACATATGTATTCAGGAAAGAAGCATGCAGATTTAGATATTTAAATTTGGAATTCTAAATGTATTTTATGAAAGAATAGGATTTTGCTGAGTTAATATTTGCTCGAGGAATCTAATTAACGGATTTCAGCAATCTTGTCCAGGTCTTCCTATGCTGATGTGAGGTGAATAAACTAACCTGTAATAAAGGTGACTATTTAAGAGTTCATAGGTAGACAATTCTCTTATGAAGGTTAAATTTTTTTCCACTAGGCTTTTATCATTAAATTTCTTTATGCTGCATCCCCCGCCCTCACATGCTTTCTGACAAGCAAATCTGTGCACACAGGCAAAGAGCTATAAATTCATCCTATAAACACAAATACGTATCCACAGTGACACTGGTGTAGCGTCTCAGGGAGGTTTCTTTTTGCTGCTCTGGGAAGGACACTTCCTTCTCTGCTGTGTGAATGCAGTGCAGTGAAGAGCCTCAGCGTGGAGCTCAACCACAGCCCAAGGCAGCTCTGGCGCCCTACCACCTTGGAGCAAGGTCATTTCGAGGCCCTCCCTCTGCTTTTCTCTCTCCTTTATCCAACTGGGAATTCAACAATGCAATCTTGAGTGGAGTCTTCAGACTATAGCATTAGCTTATTGAGCAACTGTACCTGCTTTTAAATTTTAATGATGCATTTTTAATATGATAAATGTAGTATACTTGAATGATTTTATATGCAGGTCAGATAAACTATGATTTTTTTTTTTGTTACTCTTCATATATTACTTTATGAGTAAGGCCAATAGAGTTAGAATATGCCATAAAAAGATGGTAGTTCTGTCTCAAGAAGCAGAGAGAAAATGTGGGCAGCAAAAGCTTTACATATTTCAGAAATGAAACTACTTTAAGGCATAATTGGTAAGAGAGAAAATATGGCTTGACAATATTCTAGATGAAAGATTTTCAAGCAAACTTTAGATTATGGAAACAATGTAAAGATGATGATATGTAGATGTTACCATAGAAACTGTTCTGGACAGAATTCAAAGTTCTGACATAGTAATTACATGATTAAAACAGACAATCATATGGAATTGAACTTATTTAAAAGTTGGGATGTCTTGCCCATCTCAGACACTTTAGTTTTACAACTTCATGGGAACTAACAACGATCCAAAAGGAGAAAAGGGAGGAACTAGTTTTTTTTTTTTTTAAAGCTATTTAATCCACAAAGTGAAATAGAAGATGGAGGTAGAAGATTGAGCCAATTGCCCAGGTAATTAAAAAGGTTCCCTAAAATTACTCCAATTATCTGGATGTTGTGCAAGAAGGAGGAGAAGCTGATTTAAATTAATAGACATTAAACCAATTTCTATAGTTTATGCTTTCTGGAGGATGCTATATTATTTTTAAAATGTCATTTTCGCATATAATAAAATAATCCGTGATTGATTTAGTCATACCCATTCCCTGATAAGCAATAGTTTTCCTTTCTTTTTCTTTTTTTCTATTATGCCCACATTTAATTTTTGTGTTGCTCTTTTGGACTGTTGTGCACACTTTTAAAATATGTAAGTGACTGAGACCCAAGAAGATTCTCTCCAAGCAGCTTTCACTAAAGGTAAACAGGAAGACGTTAGATGGCTTCGACATTTTCCGAAAGGATGTATTAGCCAATTACTTTGGTAAATTTAGTGCAGCTTATAGTAGTTATAAAAAATAAAAAAGCCTGCCCAACTCAGTCTTGGCTTTGTCATGAAACCCAGCACAGGGTCCTTTTGAACTTGTCAAGCTGTCGCCTGAAAACTAGTACAATGAACACAGGCTTTTTTGAAAATTAAAGTGACTACTGTGCACATGGGATTTGATTACAAATGTGATTATAAGAAAAAGAAGCCAAATACACTCCCTACGTGTGCAGACGTAGATTGAGCATGTCAGTCTAAACTATCAGAATCTTGCATGATTCTGGGTGAAAACATGCACCACATGCTATGCTTTGTGTTTTGTTAAACCAAAGACAGTAACTTGTTTAATGTAATAGCAATCATAGTTGCCTCTCTTTCTTTCAAAGAATTTATAAAGGTTCCTAATTAACTAAACCCTAAAGTTAATTGCATAACCTGAAAAATGGAAGGAAACAGGAAATTACAAAGGATCAGTAAATAGTGTGACGGATGTCATGTTGCAACTGATAATATTTATCATTGATGTTTGTGAGATAATAAGCAAGAATAATTTGTAGTAGTGTTTAAATCTATTTTAAAGCTTATTTTACATATTTAAGCTAATTTGTTGATTATGCCAACTGTACAATCTTAGAAAACAAAATAAAGCCTTCAGCAAACGGCTGAATTAGAGAGAAGCGGCAGAGTGAGGCTGGGCTTCCTATGAAGAGACCTGGCTCTCTCCTTGACCTTGAGGAACAAACACTGTGTATAGATCTGCTTTCTTTCACTTGGATTGGAGTCTAACACACATTAAAACCCTTTGTGCATTTTGTCATCTGCACCAGACTATGAACCCTTTCCTGGCAGGCACTGCCATTTCCTTTTACATCCCCACAGTTCTGCACAATGAATGGCGCAGACTCATAACCTGATAAGCTGCAATGAGTAGACGCACGACTATGGCTCTTCTGGTGCGTGTACACAGTGCAGTGAGTGGCACTTGGCGGGTCCATGTGGAGGCCAGTTAGCTCGGCACCTCGTGCTTCACTCTCATCTTTCGGAAGGAAAGAATATTTGTATCTCTCAGGAGGATTAATAAAACTCCATTCCTAAATGAAGCATCCGTAGTCGGACTTCAGGAAGCTCACATAGACTGACTAGTAAGCACGAAAGACAGGTTGTGGTTAATATTACCCTCTGCGAGGGAGGCAAAGATGAAATTCTAGGTTCGTATGTACCTTGGCCTCTTTGCTGAGATTACAAAAGTGTGCGCATTTGCTCTTGTGTGCTTTGGACATTAATTTACTAGAAACTGAATTGAGTCCAAAATCTATTTCTATTCTGGCAGGGGAACATGCCAAAGCTTTTTTTTTTTTTTTCTTTATGTACTTTTGGCATATGTTCAATTATAATTAATTCTTAAAATAATATTTTACTTCCATTCTGGTTTGAAGAAATGAAGTCCAACCAACAGTTATTTGCACCAGTAGGCGGCTAGCCATGCCTAAACTTCAGTGACTGCCAAAGCTGATTTGGGGATAGAAATTAGCAGGTTAAAAACTTTAAGTGAAGGAAAAAAAAACTTCCACGTAAAACACACGAATCCAAGGGTCCCCTCCTGCACAGAGTGTAGCTTAATGTAAGTGTTACTGTGCAGACTGTGTGGAGCCATCTGAAATTATGTCTTTTACTTGATTGGCCTTTGTGTTATCGATTAGAATACAACTCTATTTTCTTTTTAGTTGTATATTTACTGCTTGTTATGGAGTAGGTACTTGGTAAGAAGGTACTGAGGGGGCTGGAAGGATGACTCAGTGGTTAATAACACTAGATGCTCTTCTGGAGGACCCAGGTCCTATTCCCAACACCCATATCACAACCATTGCTAACTCAAGTTCCAGGGATCAGATCCCCTCTTATGGCTCCTCTGGGCACCAGACATACATGTAGGCAAAACACCAAAATATACAAAATAGCTTTAAAAATACTTAAAAGTTACTGAATAAATGAGTATTGTTTTTCTCTAAGAACCTATGGGTTGTCTGTTTTCTGCAAAATTATTCTATGACTCAGTGGATCAGTGACTTGTGAAGATGTAGATTTGCCCAATCATATTTAAAAAAAAAAAAAAACAGTGTTTAATTGTAGAAAGCAAAGACTTTTAGTATTTTCTTCCTGCCTTTCCTCAGCACAGAATAAATTTTTATATCTTTAGACTGTATTTTATTAGAATGTTTTACTTTTAAAATATTGTTTGGGTTGCTGATTCGAGTTTGATGGAACCGACTCAGCAAGTAAAGGCAGTAAGTGATGATCTGAATGTGACTCTCTAAATCTCCATGGCAGAAGGAGAGAACTGACTACTGGGAATTGTCCTTTGACCTCCAGATGCACACCATAACATGAAGACACACACAATTAAATATGCGCAAACAGTTGATTGTCTTCTTAAATTAAATAATTTTTGGCAAAATACATAAATTTTGGCTCAAGACAAGGGCAGAATTTCTAACATCTTCTGAAATGGTCTTAATGATAACCTTTGACATTTTGTACTGTTTCTTTATACCATGCAGCATTCTCAGTTAAATGAAATAAAATAAAAATAATTATCAAATCACGATCTGAAACTCTGAAAAAATCTTAAAAATGCTCTGTTTTCTACAATATTAAACATTTGGTCAGTATTTAATTCTTTATATAAAAATAAAAATAACATGAATCTTATTAATATTCACAATTGCTTTAATTTTTAAAATATTTATAAGCTTACTTTTTTTTTTTTTTTTCTTTTTGAGAGCTGAAGAGGAGCATGCATGCCATGGTGCACATGTGGGGGTCAGAGGGCAACTTGTGGGAGTTACTTTTCTCTCTCCACCTATGGGTTCTGGGGATTGAAGTTAGAATATCAAACTTGGCAACAATACAACCTTTGCTTTCATTTTAATAAGCAGTTAATTTTTTCCCGAGTGCATATGGACTTTATTTATTTATAATAAGCTACATACAGTAAGAACAGTTATGAAACAATCAGGAACTTGGAAAAATAACACACAAAAAAGTATTTTATATTATGATAAGTCATAGTTAGTGAGTTTATTTTAGGAGTAAAACTGTCTTCCATTCTTCCTCAAGCTTTCTTATCCTTATAGAAAAAAAGATGCAGTTTACTTGCATATTATATGTAAATAAGCTGTAAGTAAATGTAAAAAAGTGGTTAAATTATGTGTATGTTGGATAATTATTTTAAAATACACATAATGATTTGTAATCAGAGAATATTTGATTTCTATACTTATTTTATACTCTTGTAAATCTGGAATTTATTTATTTATGTGTGTGTGTGTGTGTGTGTGTGTGTGTGTGTGTGTGTGTGTGTGTGTATGTGTGTACAGTGAACTTTATTGATGGTAGTCAAGAGAGTAGGGCTCCCTGGGGCCATCTTTTTATTCTGGGAGGTCTAAGATGGAAACTCTGAGGGGAGATGCTCAGTGTCAGGGGCTGAGTTGGAACTAGGACTACTTAGCAGCCAAGGACCTCTCTCTTGCTCTTTTGTCCTTGCTAGGGTGGTCCAGGGCTTCTTCTTCCTTGAAGGCCATGTAGGCCATGACATCCACCATCCTGTTTCTGTAGCCATGTTCATTGTCATACCAGGAAATGAGCTTTACAAAGTTGTCATTGAGAGCAATGCCACCTCCAGCATTAAAGTGGATGAATGAGAGTCATTGTTAAAGTCGCGGGAGACAGCGTGGCCCTCAGTGTGGCCCAGAATGTCCCATGGTAGGCCCTAAGATGCCTGCTTCTCCACCTTTTAGATGTCCTCATACTTGGCAGCTTCTTCCAGTTGGCATGCCAGATCCATGATGGACACATTAGGGTAGGAACACGGAAGGCCATGTCAGTGAGCTTCCTGTTGAGCTCTGGGATGACCTTGCCCAGAGCCTTGGCAGCACCAGTGGCTGCAGGGATGATTTTCTGGGCAGCCCCATGGCCATCATGCCACAGCTTTCCAGAGGGGTCATCCATAGTCTTCTGGGTAGCAGTGATGGCATGGACTGTGGTCGTGAGCCCTTCGACGATGCCAAAGTTGTCATAGATGGCCTTGGGCAGGGGAGCTAAGCAGTTGGTGGTGCAGGAAACTTAGTTCACAATTTTGAGTGAGTTGTCATAGTTTTAGTGGTTCACACCCATCACAAATATTGGGGCATCAGCAGAAGGGGTGGAGATGATGACCCTTTTGGCCTCACTGTTCAAGTGAGCCTGTCCTGTCCCGCGGGAAAATTTTGAACCAGGGTCCACCTGAAAGAAGGAGTGCAGATGGGGGAAGAACAGAGACATGGAGATATGAAGGCCAGGAGCCCCGCCCCCCACGTTTAGTATACACAAGGCACGTATTTATAATCAAGTCACATAGCCACCTGCAAGACTCTATCCCTTCCCGACCCTTGGGCAGGCTGAAAAGAAGGCACTCCAGGAAAAGTTCTCCTGCCTGAGCTCCTTTGAGTCTCTGAGTGGTAGGTAATCCAAACATCCAGGTACAGCCAAGCTTCTCCAGCAGCATAAACAACACAAATCATTCTCCCAGCAGAGGTCCATAGCTCAAAGGTAAGCAGAAGGCATGGCATGGGCCCCAGCCTTCTCCCTGGTGATGGATACACTAGTAGACTCCACAACATAGTTGACACCTGTGGGAAGGAGTAAGCTTTGTCACAGGTGGGAGCAGTCTTGGCGGGCTTTACCCTTGGGGCACCCCATGAATACCTTGTGACAGACTGAGTGGAGCCATCCTGGGTCTGGAATTCAGGAAACAGACCTGGGAACCCCACCTGGACTATTGTCTTTCTAATGGACCCTCACTGGGAGAAGGAGCCGGTCCTTCCCACGTGACTGAAGGAGTTGGGGAAGAGAGAATAACAAAGTCAGGAGCGGGGAGAGCATGCAGGGGCAGCGGACAAGCTGGATTAGCACGCCAGAGAGACACCTAAGGATCCGTCCCGTGGAACGGCTACCGGAAGGTTCACTCTTTCGTCCCTTTAACCTTTTTCCTTCTTTTATAAGCTAGTTGGGTTGCATAATAAAGTTTAATTGCTAAGAAACAGAGTCAACAGACACCAGCATCAACCTATTTGATGTTGAAAGTATCTCATTCCTAGAATATGGTGATGGGCTTCCCGTTAATGACAAAGCTTCCTGTTTTCGGCCTTGACTGAGCCCTTGAACTTGCCATGGGTAGCATCATACTGGAACGTGTAGACCATGTAGTTGAGGTCAATGAAGGGGCCATTAATGGTAACAATCTTCAACTTTGCTAGATAAATAACCTGGTAACCAGGTACACAATAGGGCCAAATCTGTTTACTCTGACCTTCACCGTTCTGTCTAAGGAATAAGGCTGCCACAGAAAGGAAAGATGCAGCTCTTTCTGGAACAGGGAGGAGCAGCGAGCCATATCTGGAATTCCTAAAATGGTCTTAGGCATATCAGGTGTGGAAAAGCTTTAGAAGGCCACATCTAGAGTGGAATATACAATGACGCATATTGAGATTAACATGTGCACCTTCATGAAGGTCCTAATGAAGGAGATAGTTGTATCTGATTTAGTGATGATGAAATGGATCAGGCGGTAACAGCTTACATTCTTTTGCAATGTTGTAGAATCTGATATCTATATGACCATTTAAGAAATGGCTGTTGGGGTTCATATGTTAGCTCATAACAGAATAATTACACAGTCAAAGTGGAGGATGAAAAACTTCAAAGAGCATTTTGAAGGAAGGAATGAGGGGATTTTTCAATCAGTGAAAAAGAGGAACAGAAAAGCTATGTGCAAGGTGATTAGAAGATTTTAATTCTTAGACTCTAGAGAAGAAAGTTATAGACAGAACTGGTTCTAAAGGAGAAGACAAAATAACTCTAGGTAAGCCCAGGTGGAAGCACTTAGATTTTGCATGTGCACTGTTGCCATGCTTGTAAAATGATTCTTAGAAGTTTTCCCAATGAGATTGTCAGTAATTCAGTAAACAAGAAGTTAGAGTGGTTACAATTGAGATACAGTTTGGGTGGATTTTTGAGGAAAATTTACTTCAAAAAATCTATTATCTATAATGTTGTTTATCTCTGCTGGGTAAAATTATATGTTTACCCTGACTGATCAGTCAAGGGTAAATAAATTCCCAGTAGCAGTATGTATGGATTAAAATTTACCCTAATACCATTTCTTGGTACTTGTCTGGAGATGACATGCTTGCTGTAGAGTATTTTTGCCAAGCTGCAATGAAATCATGGCCATGAAGATGAGAAAACAGTGTTTAAATTACATCACAGCTGTGCTGGTAACTGGCCGAGTGTTCAAACTTAAGATCATACAAATTCCAGGAAAGAATCTGTGCCTATTACTATAAAAACTGAGTGTACTTTGCTTTTTCTCTGAGCACAAGTGGGTGATGTTAAATCTTTAGATGGAACTGAGCACACAGACTTAGGAAACTATGAATAACATGATGAATAAAAGAATCAAACACATGTGAACAGGGTGAATATACAGGTTCAAACGAAACATTTGAGGCGCTAGGTTCTTACTTGTACTGGCACTGCTGGTCCACATTTATGAGATGCTCTGTAAACATGCATATGTGAACTCTAGATTCCTAAATTTGATCTCTGTCTATCTTTTGCTATCTTAGTCACTTCTCTGTTGTTGTGAAAAGACACTGACCAAGGCAACTCTTATTAAAAAAGAAAGAAAGAAAGAAAGAAAGAAAGTATTTAATTTGGGGCTTGCTTACTGGGGCTTGCTTACAGTTTCAGAAGTTTAGTCCATTATCATCTGTCAAGGAAAATGGGGTCATGCAGGCAGACAAGGTACTAAAGAAGTGCTGGGAATTCTGCATCCTAGTCTGCAAAACTAGGAAAAGAGAGAGGAAGAGAGAGAGAGAATGAGGGAGGGAGGGAGGAGGAAGGAAGGGAGGGAAGGAGGGAAGGAGGGAGTTCTATTCCTTGGTGACTGAAAATCCAAATATATGAATCTATTGGGGGGGTCATTCTTATTCAAACCACCACATTTAATGACAATCTACCTTGTATAAAAAACACCCAAATAAACAACAACAAAAGAAATTTGCAGAAAAAAATAATCTCCAATTTGTAGTTCTCCGGTGAGTACAGTACACCTGAGACTTTGAAAGATTAAGGCTTTGTTTAAATGACTAGTTTTCTAGATTCTTCTACCTTTCGTAAAGATTTGGGTCCATGTATATATTAAGATAAATATGAATAATTCTAATGAAAGACAGACAGATGGATGGATGGATTGATGGACAGATGGACAGGCGGGAACACACACACACACAAATTTTAGAGCAAGCCGAAAGAGGACTCATTGTGGTGCTATTTAGGTTTCTTGCTCATTGTTGCATTTTCCCCATCTAGGCTTATAAAATGAAAATGGAGTGTCAGAGTTCTTAGCCATCCTGTGCAGCGGGGTCTTGAATTTGGAACACAGCCCTTCATCAGAGAACCCTAGCACTTAGCCAGGGGCACTGAACCGTGACTATGGAGAGACGCCTCATGATGATGACACGTGACATGGTAGTCTATAGTTCGGGTTTTCAGTTTATTTAAATAACAGTGCAGGCTTAGCATGCTGAAAAGTTTCTTTTGTGCTATGTCACAGGTTCTAAAATGTTGCTAATCATCTGTTGCCCTGTGGTAACAGGTGTTCCTTATTCCCTTCTCGCTCATGCGTAAAAGTATGATAAACATTAAAAACTCTGTCTTCAGTCCAGTAAAGCCAACCTCATCTTTGGTTTAGTGATCTGGTAATGGATTAGTCGCATGCCTTCTGAAATAGCCACAGGTTCTCACCTAGGAATCTGAGCTGAGGCTCACTGGCTGCAAGTTACCAGTTGTGTGTAAGGATTACCATTCATAGTCCCTTAGTTCGGCTTTTCCCTCCCCAACAGAATATATGAAGCCTTGCACATTAGAGAAAAGGACAGAGGTGAACTCTTGTTTTACTTTATGGAAGAACACATGATTACACTGATTTTCCCCTTCGGATTCTTGCCTAGAATAGTGGAAGCTAAAGTACTCATTTTGGTATCATTTACCAGAGTTAATTATAACACAGTCACTAATATAAAATACCTTATTTTCCAGCTTCATTAAACTCCATTATAATTACCCTTTATTATTTCAATCTTCAAAGTCCTTTGCTTTTGAGGGTGGGAGTGAGTGGGAGTATGGTGTAGAAATATTTTGAGTATTGGAAGATGAAATGACCTTTTGTATTACTCACTTTTTCAACCACGTTTCACTTTTTGCAGCAAATATGTGCAAGTTGTCATGGAAATGTATGATGCTTATGTATCAAGTGTGGGAGTACATTCAGTGGTCTCTGCTGTTCTTATAAGAAAAGAGAGATGCTCGGGTTAAATTACAGAAAATACTGAATGTTCCACATTGTTTTAAACAATGCCCATCTTTAGGTGCATGATAAAGGCACAGAGCATTTCTTTCTGGACACTGGACTTTGTGATACAGGATGTAAGCAATCCCATTTAGAGATGTTGAGGAGAACTGTGATAAAGCAGCAGTTTGGAAGCACAGCCACACTCTGCCTGGCTAGTCTTATGTTGGACACCATCCCAAGTACTCTTGATTTTCCATCTCATAATAGAAACCTCACTGCATGGTAGAGATTAAGTACTTAAAACTCTTGAATTTGTGCTTTCACGTGATGGGCAGTCGAGTCAGAGTTTTCAACCTTTATAAGCTGAGTGTATTGATATGTGTAGAGACCAAATCCTGCCTAGATTTCTAGCAGGCAGGTGTCACTGAAACGTATAGACGGAAGTGAATAAGACATGCCTGTAACAACAAACCACAACAGTGGGAAAGGAGGCCCTGAATTGGAGGAGTACATGTGAGAGTCTGGAGGGAGGAAGAAGAAGGGGAAGAGATGATGTAGCTACGTTATAATCTTGAAAATAAAAGAACTAATTAAAAAACACGTGCAGCATCTAGAGGTATGTCTTCATCTGAGAACCATATGCTGTGGAGTGAGGAGTTTTGTGACACTGCCTTTGACCAGGTAGTTTGAATCTTGACATCCTCTCATGTTCTCTTAAAAAAAAGTGCTAATTCTGTGTTCTAGAAACAAGTGGAAATGTGAGAATGAATTCATTATTTAGCAAATGACTTGAAGATTCAAAAACAATCACTGAACAAGTGCCCAGAATCTATAAAGGGTCCAGCCTTCAATCACTATTCTCACGCCTGCAAATTCCAGACCTAAAGGCTACAGAGAGCTTCGTTTCTCCAACTGTTCTTATCGTGGACAAAATTTGGAAGAGAAAAAAAAAAATCAGTGCTCAATTTATGTTTTTCGCACCTAATGAGGTGAGAAATTCTAGGCAGGCCCAAGAAACATTTTTGGTGTACTGGAATTTGATCTTTGTGAAATTTAGCAGTTTCATTGTGACAGCTAGCTTGAATTTGCATAGTTTTCTCTTGCATTGTTTTAGTTATGCTTCCCTTTGCTAATGACACAGATGGCGGTGAATACAAACCAATGAGATCTGCGTCCTTTTGTTCAAAGTGCACGAAAAGAATCGAACAGTAACTTCCACACAAGCTTTCAAGCTAAGAAATGTTTTAATTTTTTTGTTATTGAAAATTGACTTTTTAAATATAATATACTCTGACTATGGTTTCTTGTTCCCCTACTTCTCCCAGTGCCTCCTCTCCCCCCTCATCAAGATCCACACTCTTTCTATTGCTTCTTTAAAAAATCCCAGGCATCTAAGGATCATGAATAATATATATATATAATCAGAATATGAAAAAACAATCAGACAAGAAAAAGTAGAAGAAACACATGTAGATGGAAAGATGCACATTTTCACATATATAATCATCACATAAAAATCTACAACTGGAAACCATAATATGATCACAAAGGTAAAACCAAAAACCAAAAATCAAACCAACACAAAATCCCTCGCTTAATAGCATAAGACAAGCCGGGCATGGTGGCTCATGCCTTTAATCCCAGCACTCAGGAGGCAGAGGCAGGTGGATCGCTGTGAGTTTGAGGCCAGCCTGGTCTACAAAGTGAGTCCAGGATGGCCAAGGCTACACAGAGAAACTCTGTCTCGAAAAAACAAAACAAAACAAAACAAAACAAAACAAAAAAACCAAACAGTATAAGACAAACAGCCTCTAAAGATGCCATTGAGTTTGTCTTCTCTTGCTGTCTACTGGTTCACATGGGGCCCACCCTTAAGAGTACGTTGTTTCCTCAGTGAGAGTCCTGTAAGGAAAACTAATTTTTCATTTGCAAGTATCTATTAATTGGAGATAGCTTCTGGGTTAGAGATCAGAGCACGTGCACACTTCTCTCAGCTCTAGGACTCCATCAGGTGAAGGTCCCTGCAGGCTTTGTGCATGCCCCCTCAGTCTTTCTGAGTTCATGAGTGCCATCCCTGTTGTGTCTAGAAAGATTTGACTCCTTTGTGTCTTCTATCCCCTCTGGCTCTTGTACTCTTTACATCTCCACTTATGAAGCTCTCCCTGGACCCCTAAGAAGGGATTTGATGGAGACATCTCTTTTGGGGCAGAATGTTTCAAGATTTTCTCACTCTCTGCATGATGTCTGGCTGTGGGTCTTTGTATTTGTTTCCATATGCTGCAGGAGGAAGCATCTCTGATGATGGCAGAGTGTTGTAGGTTCTATGTAGACACTTACTGGACTTTTCCATGCTCAATTGTCGGGTCCTAGCCCACGGGAAAAATCGAATCAGGGTTCACCTGAAAGAGGGAGCAGGGATTGAAAGTAGGATACAGAGACACAAGGAATAAGGGTAAATAAAGGACAGTTGGATGAATTTTTAGATTTTTGTCAGTGAAGTATGTCCGTGGTTTCTTGAGAAAGGAGAAGTCTCAGCTTGGAACCACCCAAAGGATCTAGGAAGTTCTTACAAGGAACTACTCAGAGAACTAGGAAGTTCTACAGGGAGCGATTTAGGCTGTTGTATTCTTGCCCGGAGGCTAGGGTGAGTGAGATAAGAATAGATCCTATTGACCTTGCCCTATTTATGGTCCTGCTAGTTGGCAATAAAGTGAATCTTGATCAGAAATTTCCTGACTTGATTCGTTATTTCTCGCGTTTGAAACTTCTTTTCCAATGTCTCTCTGAATAAATCTTTACTATTTTTTTTTTTTCGAGACAGGGTTTCTCTGTGTAGCCTTGGCCATCCTGGACTCACTTTGTAGACCAGGCTGGCCTCAAACTCACAGCGATCCACCTGCCTCTGCCTCCCGAGTGCTGGAATTAAAGGCGTGCGCCACCACGCCCGGCTCATAAATCTTTACTATTGCTCTGTCCCATATTTGCGTTGCTTACCTTGCCATTTCTCTGCGAAGCTGATGGCTTCAGAGCAAAAGTCTACTTGTCTTTCATTCTTCTTTCCTTGCTGTTTCTCTGCGAAGTTGTGGCTTCGGAGCAAAAAAGTCCACTTGCCTTTCACTCTTCTTTCCACGCAATGTCCCTCATTTAAACCCTCGTTTTCAGTCCCCTGCTCAGGCGCTAAATGTCTGGTCCCAGCCCTCGGGGGGAAAAATTCGAATCAGGGTTCACCTGAAAGAGGGAGTGGGGATTGAAAGTAAGATACAGAGACGTGAGAAATAACGAATCAAGTCAGGAAATTTCTGATCAAGATTCACTTTATTGCCTACTTGCAGGAACATATATAGGGCAAGGTCAATAGGATCTATTCTTATCTCACTCACCCTAGCCCCCGGGCAAGAATGCAATAGCCCAATTCGCTCCCTGTAGAACTTCCTAGTTCTCTGAGTAGTTCCTTGTAAGAACTTCCTAGATCCTCTGGGTGGTTCCAAGTTGAGACTTCTCTACTTCTTTCAAAGGTAAATAGTCCAAGGATAGCCTAGAACATTGTGGTGAGGTAAAGCTCAGCAACTTGAAGGTCACAGCATACAGCCTAAGCACAGGATTTCTGACATGGCAGAATTTGGCATGGGCCCCACACTCAATGAGTTGTTGTCTTCAGCAATAGCCTTACCAGCAGTTCTGGCAATAACCTGGTTATTTGGGGGAATCTCATGGGAAGAACTTGGGCAAGTACTCAATTAGATATAACCAATTCCTGGTTCTAAAAACTTCATTTGGAGACATGAGATGTAATGCTAGAATGTGGATTTAAGCAATTTGGTTAGAATCTAACTCCTAAAAATGAAGGAAATACATAATGTGTGTTGTGTTTAAAATATTTTTCCTGGTTTTGATTCATTTATGATAATGAATCATTTATGTAAAGGTTTTTGAATATGGCTCTTCAAAACATCGAAAGAAATATTTATCCAGAGAGTCTGTGTTAATAAGTTCTGATATTTTTGCATACATATTAGTTAATTCTTCAAAGGAGTACTAATTCCTTGAGGCCACTAGACAAGCACAGCTGTACTATTATTACCTTTATGCAATTAAGTAATAATCTCCACAGGTTTGTAATTTACTTTGGAGAAGCAACTTCATTCACTAAAAAAAATAGACTAAATACACCATTTGATTGATTATCTTGTCATCCTGTCAAATTTAGAGAGCCCAGCAGTGGATGGGAGTGAATGCAATTTTAAATTGAGAAAAGAATGTTGGATTATATATTAACACATTTTCTCCAAATCTGTACTTTTCCATTCTTACTTCATGGCCAGTCCCCCCTTTGAGTGCAGTGCTCGTATTCCAAATCAAACATGTTTGTGGATATCTGATGATTTTCTGAACTATCTCATTATTGATTTCTCAGCTTCAAAATAATTACGAGACTTTTGTTGTCTGACACCAACCATAATGTGCATTGTTTAGTACGATCTTTCTGACCTCTCAAAACCAAACTGGTCCACCAAGCACACAGATAACACAGCAGGTATGAACCGGACTCAGCGTTAAGTAGCCAACTCATCACTCATTTCGGCAAGTTACCATGAGCCTGTGATTTAAGTCTTGGCTTCTGAGTGGATTTAACACTGACAGTTTCACACTCCAGGCTTTAGGGAGAATAAAGTGAACTAAGCCACACAAATATGTAGAGTGGCCTTAGCATTTGTCAAGTGGACATTAGACATAAGATATCGGTGTTACTTCTAATGCATTTTATGACTGCTTCTGGTGGCACTGTGACTTGATTTAACTTCCATTTTTTTGTATATCATATTATCATCCCTCTCTAAGGCCAAAGTCAGATGTTTAACTTTCACAGAAATTGAAATATCTTTGCTATTGTTGTAGTTAGACATTTTTTTTGAGAAGAGCGGCAGGTAGCTTAAGTTGGTCTCCAATTTACTGTGTATCTGAGGATGACCTTTAACTGCTGAGCCTCCTGATTCTGTCTTCAAGTGTTTGGGTTTTGAAAACTGTATTATCGTAGTTGAAACACATATTTATGTTCCAAATTACTAAACCATGGTTTATTCCAGTTTTCAGACACTTACCTTAGCTATTCTTGTACCTAGTTGTATGCATAGGTATGTTTTATTTTGTCCACTGGCAACTGAATTCTTAGGGGCAAAATGACATTCTGGGGTTATTATGTTTCTCTCAGTGTCAAAATAATGACTAAGAAGAATGAATATTGAAAAAAGAGCCTATAAACACTAACTATTTTAATTCTATAACTTTCAGGTGTGCGCACCTCATCATGTTTATCCTGTGATCAGACTCCTTCACTGGTAGCTAGAAAATTGATATTTGCCTAAAAGTTTTGTCACAGACTGTCCTTGTCAGCACTGAATTTTTTTCCTGACCTTAACAAACTAAAATGACGATGACTACTCTTAAGAGAAACCTATGTGGTTGATTGTTAAAGCATATTTTTGTATCTTGTGTACTGTAAATTAGTCTTAGATGTTTGCATTTAGAAACTAGCTGTTACTTAAAAAGAGGCTTATAGTCCACGTTCTAGAATACAAAGAAGAACTCTAATGAGCCCCATCCCTCTCTGAGGAGCTGTTAGACTGTTAATGGCTGCCAGGGCAGAGAGAGTTTTCCGTAAGGGGGTGGTCCCATCGTTCAACCATGCCCTAAAATTAGGCGGTACAAATAGAACTCAGTGGATTATAGGAACGAACAAGAACAAAAGAGGGTATGAAGTTGGAAGTGGTGTGTGTGGCTGAGAGGAGGTAGGAGACAGAGTAAGGTGGATGTGATAAAAATGCACCGCATATATAAAATTCTTAAACGGATAATAAAATATATTTTAAAAGAATGATGCTGAAAATACACTTTTTTCCCCTCAAAGACACACACACACACACACACACACACACACACACACACACACACAATAATATCACACCAAGATGTTTTTGGTATTTCTAAAAGAGGCCACTTTTTTGTCACTTCTATTTCATTAATTTCCCCCCCCCCACCCCACCCCGGTACCACACAATACGTAAGTTCCAAGTCTCAGTCAAAAGGAAATATAGAGAACTATATTTACAAAATCCAGATATTCTTCATCTGAATTTCAGCAAAGAAGCAACTTTTCATGCCACCAAAGCCAGATATGTCACTGTGGAATTTGATTTATTGCATGCTTCAGTTCTTAATGGAACAGAATAAGGCGATCTACCATGATTGTTGCTCCGAGCATAAGGTTACAGGAGAAGTAGAGCAAACAACTTCAAAACTGGATGATGGAAGCTCCCTGCTGCTCCCCGGGCTCCTTGCTGACACTCACCTTGGATCCTCGGGTCACTCTCAGCCAGATCATCTCAATCATTGGCCTCCTTGTGTGACAGTTGAACAAGCTGAAAAATTATTTTTGAAAAAACTGGAAAAATAAGTGGTTACCCTGCATCCTCTGTGGGAAATTTGGGAGTCCGCTTTGTAGATATGAGAAATTCATGAGGCTGGAGTGATTTATGTCTTCCTCCAAGAATACTGGGATTGGGGTAACAGAGAACCTTCTTATTACTCATATAACTCACTGCAAGGTCAGTGGCCAATAAAGACATCACTATCGGTGATTAATTGTGGATGGGCACCACCCCCAACTTTCCTTTGATCCCAGAGACCCAGATAAATGCAGTGATGGGGCCTTCAGTGTTCCAGCTTTGTCCTTCTCATGCACCTAGCACGACACAGGAGGAGAGAATTAAAAGAAAGGAAAGGATAGGCTGATAAATGTCACCTGGGAACAACATGCCTCTGCTACTGAGGTGTTTTGCAGGATGAAAAATAAAGTGGATTTCTTTCGTGAGCAAAAGAGCTATCCTAATGTGCTTGTCACAACTCACACAGTTTTGTTGTGGCTAGTGTTTCCAAAATACCCCATAGTCTGCTTTTTCAGTAACTGAGAAACAAATCTGGAGTTTGAGGTTATAGTAGTGGTTAGGACTTATTCTTTGAGGACACTTGGCCTAATTTACAGAGGTAGGCCTTTAGGAACAGATTTTTAGGTCATTATTATAGATGGACATGTCTATTCAATTCTGTTTTACTTCTTATTTCTATTCATAATCCTTAAATAATAAAAACCCTTTTATTGAAGTTTATATACATATATAGTGTTATATATTTTGTGTATATATTTTATATATTTGTGTATGTTTTATACAAATATACGTTTTATATAGGCTTATTTTGTATATATACACAAAACATATAGGCTTTATACAAAATACATAGGATTTTATTGATTTTTGTTCTCCTCCTCCCTTTGTCTCTTTGTGTTCATAAAGCAGTACTTCTCACAAAATGCTCATTTACTGTCTATACCAGCCTTATTTTCACAAATGTGGACAAACTCATAGCTTTGAAAACATGTTCATAAATGTATTCCTGATGATGCACTTCATAATGTTCTATAAGATGTGTAGCTTATTACCACTTTAATTCTATGTTTAGATGAGGAAACAGGCATTAAAAATCCAATGGTTATTCTTAACATAAGAGGCAAAGCCAACTGCACTAGAAATAAAGAAAAGTCTAAAACATTCATTCTTCTAATTCAATTTAGTCCTCAAATTTAGTAAATGCTTAGCAAGTGTTTGCTATGAACTGTTGTTTTTGAAACCCTGCATGCGCAGAGCAGAAGGAACTATACTGGAAATGAAGTTTGTTTTCACTGCTTGGGAGCAAAGGGTATAGAGAAAGGGAAAATGCTGCTAAACAGGATAGTTCTGTTCCTAAGGGACCAACCCAGTTGCCCAAAAGACAGGCTTCTAGATCAGTGTCAGCTGTTAACTCATGGTGAAAGAGCCTCTGGCCATGCCTCTGCTGGATTATCTGATTAAGTGAAGGTGCGAAGGCCCGCCCACTGTGGGCAGTACCTTTCCCTGGGCTATATGAAAAGGAGCAAGTGAGATGAAAAAAAGCATTCGAGACACTGCTTCTTGACTGTGGATGCAATGTGATTACCTGCCTCAAAATTCCCGCTGCTGTGACTTTCCTGCCATGACAGACTGCACCCTGAAACAGTGAGCCAAAATCAGCCCTTTCTCTCTTTAGAAGCTTTCATTAGTGCATTTGTCAGAGCACTAGGAAGAATAATTAACACAAAAAGAATCATAAAAAGAAACCTCAAAAACATTCCTAATATCCTTCATGTAAGAAATGAGGAACGAGTCTCTTCTCGGTAACCTGCTGTCCCTTCTCTGAGTGCCACCAGGTCTCTCCCTCCAGGGGACATGGTCAAATATGAGGCACCAGAGTACGTGAGAAAGTCATATCACACTCTCCACTCAACTGTGGAGACTGTTCTGACCATTGGCTAGATCTGGGTTGGGGTTTAAAGTTTACCACCTGTATTGTCCTTGGCTGGTGCCTTAGTTTGAGCGGAACCCCTGGGCCCAAATCTGCCGATAGAAAGGTGGAAACTGAAGATGCTCTGAGCTACTTAGGACAAAGGGGATGTTTGGTTAGCGGAGATTCAGCGCTAAGGCATCTACTGTTCGGCCCTAAAAGGAAATTCTTATGCTCTCCAAAACTGTTAGTAATTTTTACAAAATGTTATCTAAGCTTCTGATTACAAAGCCAAGGCCAAGATAACGCTGTGGTATCAGAACCCATTTGTAATCCCAGTTACAGCTTTTGGGTCACAAATGCTAACATGGACGTGCTAATGCTCGTCCGTATATTGTGCATTGAGAAAGATTACATTTTGAAATATGGAGAGATGACGAATGCACTTTCTTCTTTGTCCTCAAGAAAGATGTTTTCTCTCTTGCTGTTTTCACGTTCCCTCACCTTTTCCTTGGTTCCCACTGTCCCTGAGCTCTTTGACAAGTTTGCTCACTAGAGGTAATAAAGGAAAAAAATGCACATTAATTTGAGACAGAGTGAGGGTGCATAGGAAACACAGAAAGAGAAAAAGGAAGTGACATGATTTTATTTAATTAAAATATTTAAAATTTTTTTGATGCTCATCTTTTTAAAAAGCCAAGAATAGGGAATGGTCTTATGAGCAAAAACTGCATTCTGTGGTTTTTATGCTAGCCTTAACTCTCCTCCCTATTAACAAAAGGTTTCAACATTTCTGTGAATTTGGTATCAGTGGGCTTGACAACTTTACCAAATGACCATGTACTCAGTATATTCATATGCTGGGAATATTATGGAAGTACAGTGTTCCTAAAATAGCCAGGAGTAAGGGGCTCTGGATGTGACCATCAGCCATATACTCCTGGGACAGACACATCTACAGTAACTGAGAATTCCTTAGGAACATTGACCTGCATGCCCTGGTTGACTCAAGGTATTTATTTCACATAAATATTTTTTTATAAAAGGAATGGAGATCATAACAGCTTCCATGTTTCATGCTTAGAGATATTTGATATTATAGATACCTGCAGACAAATTTATCTAAAATAATAATTAGTAGAATGGTTCTTATATTGCAATAAATATTCAGAATTATGAATATGGCAGCTTTTCAGGCTGGAAGTTAATGTCTGGATTTTATAAACAGGGCTCCTAGCTGTGCACCCCGGATAATGGTTCTTATAGTCATTGACTCCGGATTTGCCTAATTGTTTTATAGAGGAGATAATTTAATCAAATGCTTAACTTATTGTCAAAAATGGTAGATTAATGCATGCATGCTTTTAGAAGTTATCTGTCTATGAAAAATCTTATTTTAGAAATCCTTTAATCCAAACACAGTCTCAGAATAAAAATAGCATTTTCTTCTCTCTCTCTCTCTGCCTTTTTTTTTTAACCTTTCCATTTCATCTGCTGTTTCACTGTACCAAATTGTTCTTCAAAAAGTCTTAAGCCTTTTTCAAGATTCTCACTAATTTCAAGTGATAACTAAAATCATTGGTTATAGATCTAGTGTCAAATAAGTCTTTATCTCTTCCTGTGGGCGGCTATCTTCTTGACTGATGTAAGTGAAAAAAGAACTGCATTTCTTTTTCCAGTTGAAAATGGACAATTTAGCCACCACATGTCTGCCAATGCACCTCTGTATGAGATGTAATTATATGTGAAATAATAACCTCGCTGCCAAATAGTTTGCAGTGCTTTGCTTTATATGAGAAACAATACATTTTTAGTTTCAAGAGGCAATAAGATAATGACATTCAAGTCAATCTCTTGCTGCTTTCACTTTCTTATACATTTTTAAAAAGTCTATGGCTCATCCGTCTCTAGTTCTCAGAATGTTAAGATGACAATCTTGTATTATAATTTAGATAACACAGCCTTTGGTTAATTTTCAACCCAATTTTTTTCTGAATATGGATGTATTAAAAAGTCCATCCTCAATTTATGATAACAGGTTTTAGGAAATACCTCTCTCATATAAATCATCAGCTATTGTATAGAGTTTGGAGTTTATAATATGCTGTTTTCACTAATCTATTTTAGTAAATTAAAAGCTTGTTCACACAGAAAAAGGAGACAAGTTAAAGAAAAGTCAATAATAGCAAACAATATTTATTTAGCAATAACCATGGATCAGCCATTATGCTGAGGGCTTTATATGCATGCTCACAGCTTTTTCTTTAGAATGCCCAGAATGTAGGTATCTTTGTTTTCATGTATCATGTACTGATTTTTTTCACATATAATTTTTCTCTCTTGCATACTGAGAAGATAGCCAGATTTGCACTTTCAGGGAGTATCACTGTGTCAGAGTAGAAAGCAAAATTATCTGATCCTGAAGAAACTGTAGTCTTTTGTTTCTTAGCAATAAAAGCTTAGGAACATTGAAAGAAGATTTGCAGACTTGGGATAATATTTGAAGATGCAGTGAGCTGAATACCAGAGAAAAGAAAACACAGAGGTGACATATCATTTCTCACTTTGGGAGGCATTTGGAATCTTGGGAAATAAGCATAGTGTATTTACAGTTTTCTGTTGCTATGCCACAAAGATCCTAAAGTATATCATAGTGTCTGGTGATAGGACCGTGGCAGCATCTCACCTGGGAGCCTGGCTAGGTGTCCTCCACAGATGTAGTTAGGTAAAGGTTTGATGGAGGCTGCAGCTTGCTTCTAATGGGGCTCATCAGCACCTAGCAGATTGCTGCTGGCCAGGCCCCACGGCTTTTATTACATAGTAAATATCTTTCCACTGAGTGAGTGGTAAAGGGTGAGTAGCAATGTCTCTTGTGATTCTTCAGAACTCACACAATATAACTTTTGAGTCATTCTGTGTATATATTCAGATTTTCTCTTATCTCTGAGACATTATGGAAGGTGCCTACCGAAAAGTCGAATGACAGAAGTTGAAGAACACTGAAGCCAACTTGTGGTTTGATTTCCACAACTGCATACAATACAGCCCAAGAGCATCTTTTTTTATTAAAAACTGAAATTTCCTAAGACCTTTGCTTAATTATTCCAAGTCAAAAGAATATCCTCAAAGAGAATGCCATGAACTCTGCTTACCTGTCCTTGTTTATACTCAGCCAACATATGTTTATGTAGTACATTGTGTTAGTGATCTAAGCCATGGAAATTCATTGGAAAAATAGAAAAATAATCCCTTGCTGAGCTTTAGGTATAAGAATCATATTCTAGATCTGCCCTTTGAGACTGGGCATTCTATGACTTGTTGACTTCTGTATTGTGTCTGTTTGTGGCTTTCTGGAATGGTTTCAGATGAGGTATGAGAGCTACACAAATCTGTGGCAAAATGAGTTTTAGGGTGTATTTGTAATTATGCTGGTCTAGTAAAATGACAGTGGAAGCGTTTCTTATAAGATCCCAGGTAACTTTCTAAGTTTCTAGTACCAACCGTGCATTTCCTCCTCTTGAGGAGGCGTTAAGTCCAATTAGACAGCTGGTGGTTACTGCCAACATACTGCTGCGGACATCTTGCCATGCTGGTCATAGTTATAGTTCATATGTATCATAGCTGGATAGTACTATTGATTGTTTCTCTCCCTTGGTAACTTACACAGCAATTTCTGTGTTATGGAAGCTAGGTGGCAGAAAAGAAGTTTTCAGGTTGCATCATGAAAGAGAGGGCGGAAAGATTATAAGTCAGAGGGCCAGGAAGTCTGCTGTGAGACAGTGTCATCCAAGGCCTAAACAAGGCACAAATAGTGACAGTACCAAGAGACATGCTAGCATGAGACTAGAAACCAATCTCAATGAGTCCAACTGCTAGGCAAAGAACTATAAGCAACTGATGACTGTTGAGAGAGGGATAATAAGCCTTTCCTGGGGATGAGACCCCTCGTTGGTTATTTAATACAAAGTAGGCTTCCCTGAGATGATATACACATAAATGACAAGAAATGGATTCAGTGGGATGTAATTATATATCTGTGCCTCTATTTCTCATCTATCTATGTTTTATCTACCTATCTACCTATCTATCATTTATCATCATCATCATCTATTCATCCATCATCTATCTATCTGTCTATCTATTGTCTATCTATCTATCTAACCATAATAATCAATAAGAAAGAGGCCATCAATTCATTTTGATAGGCAGTGAGGGAAGGGCTGGTAAACATGGAAGAGTTTGAAGGGAAGAAAAAAAGGGGAAAGCGACGTAATTATATCTTAATTAGAACATATTTTTTAGAAATAATAGTCTGAAACAAAAAAGAAGAAAAATTTTTACCCTTAAGTGTTTATATCATGTGGTAAGGAGATTAAGTACGCATGTGAAAAAATTCAGGTAGGATATTTTAATATAGTACAACCATTTAGAGTATTCTTCAGTTGGGGATCATAGAAAGCCTTGATTTGGAAGAAAGCACATTAAATATATAGTCTGAGTGGTGGAAACAGTACAGTCATGTAAGTATCTGAGAAAGGGGATTGAACAGACATAAAGGAGAACAATGGCAAAGGTATTGAGAAGGAGACACACTATATGAATTTTGAAAATGTAGTAAGAGGGTAGAAGACAAGGATGACCCAGGAGCTAAAATAGTGACAGATTCCTGACTTTGATGTAAAATGAATTAGAAAATTATTAGATGGTAATTAATGGAGAGAGTCAAGATTCAGTACAATCTTTAGAAATTAAATATTGGCAACTCTACATAAAACTGTGGAGTGACTATTGTAGAACTTACCCAACTGTTCCTATTTTTCAAGGAATACATTTTGGCAACTGGAACTGAAATTTTAAAGGAGAGAACAAGATAGAAACTACTTAGGACAAGAATATATTTTTGCAAGTAACTTGCTCATAAATTAGAATTAGAATTTCAAGGTAAGAGAGAAATCAGTGTTGTCTAGAAATGGCCCACTGAAAAGACAGGGATGGCAAGCAAAGCAAATTAGAGGGTCTCTGCCCTTTAGGTTACTGAAGTAACATATTCATTTAGGGTTGCTTTAATTTTAATGCCTACTAGATGTCTAGGTCAACATGTTGGTAGCAAATAAGATATATTAATTTTTGAGAAATCAAGATTGGAGCTATAGATTTGAGAACTAGTCACACAAAGATATAAAGTCATGGGCGTACAGATAAAATGAAGTCACAAGGTTGGATTAGATCTTCTAGATCAGTGATGAAGGAACTGAGCCCGCCATGAAGTGTATTGTGGAGATGAAATGCAACAAACATGGACAAATGAAAAAGAACAGCAGTATGGCAAGAGGGACACCCAAAGAGCACCTTATCTTGTAAGCTAAGTAAAAAAAAAAAAAAAAAAAAAAAGTACTAGTGATACAGCCTAAAAATTGTAATATATAGTAGAGGAAGGCCTTTGCTCCCTCCTTCTCAGATTCAAACTCTTCCAGAAACTCCATTATAGACACACCCATTGCATGGTCAGGTAGGCATGTAAAATTAGCTATCGTAGGTTTATCACGCATCTTATATTTTTGGATGCCATGGCATGTGTACAGTAGAGGATAACTTCCTGAAGTAGTTCTCTGCAGCTTAGCAGCAGGCACATTTACCAGTGAGTCCCCTCACCAGCTCCATCACAGGTTTAAAATGAGAATTAACCACTGGACCCAGCCATTAAATGGTCCCTGTGTGGGCATAAGAGCGGTTCAGAACACAAGGAACCAGTAAAGAAGATGATCCAGTCACGAGAAGACAATGTTCAAACTATTTCCAGAAAATGAATGTCTCAGATGCTCAGATACTACTGTGTATAAAGGAGAAGAATTGACCATGGGCCTATACACGTGGATGTTGCTCAGAGGGCCAGTTTCAAGATCAAAGTGGGAATGAAGGCAGACAGGGATGAGGAACATGACCAGTGAGAAATGAAGTTTCTCTAAAAGGAGTTTCTACATTAGTAAAAAATTACTGTTAATTTAATTAAAATAGTTGGCACAATGTACTATTGGAACACTATACCTTCTGTCCCTCAAATTTCCTCAAGCAATTTTAATATTACTAACTTTTGATATATTTCAGACAAAATAATAAGATAGTATACACATTTAATAAGCATTTAGGTATCATCACATGGCAAAAAAAAAAAAAAAAAAAAAAAGATAAAATGTTTGAGACATAGACCATGGTTTATTCTTCCCGGAGAATTTTTTATCATTTATAAAAGATATCCATAGTCCCTTTAAATAGTAGTCTTTTCATACATCATTTCCATTTTACTCATGTGACGTATTCTGTATGCTTTAACCCTATATTAAAAGCTGTGTGTGTGTGTGTGTGTGTGTCCATATATGATTTTTAATTGATTTGTCTTTTAGGAGGTCATGCTTTTAAAAATCAGCATCTCAGTATGTAAGGCAGGTACATTCAAGCTATTGGTAATCCTCTTTCCTCTAACTCATGAAGTTACAAACATGAGCCACCATTTTCAGCACATATGCAAGTTTTTAAATTCAACTTTATGTCTGTGAATTTTATTGATAATGAAAATTTTAGTTCTAGGTCCCTGCTCTTTATTATTCCATTTTCTTAAAATTTGGCTTTTGGTTGGGGATATCTCTCTGTGATAAAATGCCTGACCAGGTGTCTTGTGATTTAACCCTTAGTGCCTTCAAACAGATCTCCTGGTATATAGATGAACATTTTTATTAATGTTACAAAAATATTGTTTCTCATGTTCCTTATTGTAAAACTTCTTTTTAAAAATGGCCTTCTCTGTCATTGTCATCTGTGAGTAGAGAAAATTTGATACCTTTTTTCCACTGAGAACTTTAGGCCCTGCTTTAAAATCTGCTACATGAGCACTGATGCTAACAGTTTCAGGGAATGACTTTCACAACAACCATTTAAAATTTCTTTTTACTAGGCTTCAAATTGTTTTGTTTTGGTTTTCTCTTCCGTTGAAATAAAGAACAGCACAATGTACAAACAATATACCTTAATATTTATCGTCATAAAAGTTCTTATATGTTCGAGGCAGAGTTGTCACAGAACAATGCCAATAAAGCTGTCACTACTGGTAATCTTGATAGTGTTGGTGCTGATGCTGCAGTTCTCGAGCTCATGTGTGCCCCGGGATGGAGTGGTACTGATTTCTGTATGTGAGGGGTCATATAATGTCAACTAAGGCCTGAAGATTTGGGATCGGATGCAATAAATTCAGTAATTCATTAAAAATGCTTGGTCCAGAATTTTCTAAATTATTTGGTTAAAACCTTGATTTCAAAGATGATGGCTTACCAGACATTTCCCACAGAATGCTAAAAATGTTACAAACGCAGGTACAGAATAGTTTCCCAAACATTTAAGGATTTATGTTTTTATAGCAAGGTTTTACTCAGTAATTTTGATCTGTCAAAAGAGCTTCAAATGGCGCTCATCTTACTTTTAAATATAAAGAAGAGCTGGCCCTTGCAGGGAGTGAGTGGTCTCTGACGTTTCTGCCTGCTCTTCGGAGGCTTTTCCTCCTGTTGGGCTGCCCTTCCAGCCGCGATATGAATGGCTTCCCATTGCCTTAATGTATCTTGTTTCGTCTTGTTTGGTTGTTTTTTCCTTGGAGGTCTGTTTTTTTTTTTTTTTTTTTTTTTTTTTTTCTGAAGGGAAACTGAGGAGGAGTGTATTTGGGGGAGAGAGGAGGCGGCGGGAGCAAGGGGGAGGGAAAGGAGAAACTGGTCAGGATGTATTGTAGGACAGAATCTTTTTTTTTTTTTTTTTTAAAGAAAGAACTGTTGTACTGACTGCTGGGTTTGAATGTCTGGATGTTAATAGTAGTTATAATGGATTAAGAAAACATAAAAGAAATGAGTGGTTTTAATTCTCCTTGGTAGTATATAGTCTAATTGGTAAAATGTTGGATGGTGTTTCTGTCCTCTTTATTTTCCATTTCTAATGGAGAACCAATTAAGAATAAGCAGTTGGAAATAATTCTGAACATAATTCTGTGATCCCTTTTATAATATACTTAATGTAATTCCTGCAAGTAAATGGATAGCAATTTCAATAAAGTTCTCAGATGAGGGTGCTGCGAGGCCTTTCGTCCTGTCCTTTACATCTGACAGTTACAATTATGTGCGTAAGAAGGAAGGAGTGATCTCATTAGGACCCTACAAATACCTGTCCACAATACTGCTTCTACTACAGTTTAGTACCGCATTGCTTTTGAAAATATAAAGGGTGACTCTTTCTATCGTATTTAGGTAATTTGAAGCAATTAATTAAACACCTTAATATATAATTTTATTTATAAGTAATTTTCTGAGTGCGTATACACAGTGTGAGATATGGATGATATATCTCTTATAGATGTGTGCGTGCTCTTTTCTTTGCTTTCCTCCATTTAAAGGATGATAGGCAATGATAAGCTGAATGAATCCTGTGGTTGCATAGCAAGAGTGAAGACTAAGACCTCAGTGATAGCAAAGCATACAATTATTCCAACAGTCCCAGCTGAACATCAATCTAATTGGAAGCTCTAGGAGTGATACAGGAAATCCATGAGTGAATTGTAAGGTGTATTGTAAGAAAAAAGGTGCCCTGGAAAACCCAGAAGAACTTTGGAGTGCAAGGATATGGGATCTTAGCCCACACATGTGCATTAGCGAAACTTTGATGGTGTGAAAGTGTCTGTTAAGAATGTTTCTCAACATAGTGTCAACTGGCATACTGAATACATATGGATGTATCTGTGTGCATCCATTGTATTGTAAGTTACATGTACATGTAATACATATTATATAGGGAACAATAATCTTTATGTGAGAGTTAATTAAGTTCTTGAAGGTCACATGGTAAGTTATTTAATATCATTGATTTTATATCCACAGGTATTTTTATCTCCTATTTATTTTTATAGTATTACTCTGTAGTATAGTGTGTGTATTCCACATCCCTTTATCTTTTTTATTTCTCTGAACCTATATTCTAGTTTTAATACCTCATATATTTTTATTATTGCTTAATCTCATTGTCCTTATTACAGAATATAAATGTTCTGACATTTTAATGCAAAATCATTCTAAATATTCCTTTTGTTTACATATTTGTCAGTTGCCTTGTGAAATCAGAGTAAGAATGGAATGTCATAATACATTAAAGAGACGCTACAGTATTATTGCTTGCCACTGTTGTGTGTGAAACAATTTAAATTTAACATTAACGTAAAAGCACTCCACTCAAAGTATGTTTCTATTAGGTAATATAAGTCATAATTTCTGCAGAAATACATTAGGCGATAATTTTCTGAAAATAAGAGCTATCATCTGATAGTGTCTTTTTACAGTGAAAATTTAATATAATTAAACTTAAATAAAAGACTGAAAACAAAGAAAACGAATCTGAATAAAAATTGAATGGGCTATATGTAAAGAAGCATTTTTAGTATCTTCTGTTTATCATGCACTTCTCTCAGACTTGCATTGCTCATCTTTCCGTTTTCAATAATAACCATCCCTAATCTCGATTAGCACTTCATCTCAATGGAAATAGAGTTTATTCATTCAGTCACTGTACTGTCATTTTACAAACATGAAACAAATATGTCACAATCTTTGGTTTCTGCTCCTTTGTGAGGCATAAGACATAAGACACCTGCAACCTAGACCACCAATTAGACCATCAAATGATTCTCTTTTATCACACAGTGGAGTGTAACAAGCTGTGAGAATTGACTGCTAGGGGCACAGATGAAGACCATAGTGGTTGGATTTAAAGAGTGTGTAGAGTACTTGGGGAAAGAAGGAGCTTGGCATTCTAGGCAGAATGAAGAGAATGAAGAATGGTAGAGGTGTGCAACAGCTAGCTAAGGAGTGATGGTCAAACCTGCCTTGCATGTCTAGCACTCTAGCAAGACAAGTGGGGGAGAATATGATTCGGATGACACAGTATTGCTATGACTACAACCTGGAAAACAGGCTAGAGGCATATGAAAACATGGTATTGATTTATTAAGTTATCTCGCTGGTCCAGGAGAGAACTGTCACTGAACTGTGGCAGTACGGTGGAACGCAGAGGCTTGGAAAGCCCAAGTGAGGCAAGTGTTGAAAGATAAGTGTGGCAACATGGTGAAAAGAAGGCAGTGTTAGTCTCTATAAAATTCTTGTATGCCTAATGGTCAAAGGTGACACTACTGACGGATAAATAATGCAAGAAGACAAACAGGTTTGTGGGATTAGCGTACGTTAGTCAGACTTTACTCTGCTCTAGACGCTCCCATTGTGGTAGTATGGCATCTTGACTTTTCAGGAAAGCTCCCCAGGCAAGAAAACCCCAAAAATTAAGTGTGTTTTAAACTTCAATGTATTTAAAAAGAAACAGAATGAAAATTAAAGAGGTAAGTTCTCTAGAAATCAGGACAGCACACGAATCTAGAGAGGGACGTGAGCACTGGTGCTTTTTGACCTAGAAAGAAACTGCCACCCTTTTTCCTGTCATTCTTCTTCTTTAGGAATGGCATTAACAGTCATCTTGATGTAGTGTTAGGAGACAAAATGTGCCTTTAGGAGGGAGGAAGATAAAAATCTGTATTTCTTAAGGACTGATGCCCCTGAAGATTAGCACCCTTACTGGATAGATTTGCTTTAGTAGCAGACAGGAGTAATCCTTTGCCAGCTTCACCTTGGCTTCACGGAAAGAAAAAGAAAGAACCAAAATGTCTTTAGAGACTTTTTATTTATAAACTCATTTACATTGGAATCCAAAGCCACCCATGCTTTCTGTGTGAGAAGCACACAGGTCAAAACCTTAGTTTATGAACTAGGGACAGTGGAGCTTGCATATAATTTCAGCACTCAGAGATGCAGAGGCTAGCCTGAACTATATAGCAACTTCTATACATCTCGGGCTACATATTAAGGTGCTATCTCAAACAGCAAACAAACAAAGCTTTTGATTAGCATAGCCTGTGACTGATGCTGCTCACAGCAGTGTGATAGTGGGGAATTGATGGCTTCGCAGGATGCACATTTGTAACTGCAAAACTTAATTGCAACTTCATTTCTTAGGTGATTTCAAGAAACAAGAGCTCACAAATTAGCTTTATTCAATACATGATATAAAAATGTTTCCATTTATGAAAGCTAGAGAAATAAAATACCAGATGTTGAATTTTACAGGCAAGAGCTATGTCTCCTAAAATTATCAGATACAAAGCATAAAATGAATATATTTTTTACAAGTTGAAATAAATTGACCAACCCTTAACTGTATCTTGCCTAACACTGGCTTACCCTACCTTTTCTTAGAGTCATTGCTGTGATAACAAGCCTTTACTTGACATAACTTTTATGTTTCACCTTAGCTGAACTATAAACCTATTCTCCCTTTCCCCATGCATATTTGATGACTAAACCGCCTATTTGGTATGATTTGTCTCACTAAGGATGGAAGCTAATAAATGCATCCTTGGTTCTTCCATCTCCCATGGATGGGAAGGGGACTCTAAAATAACTTTACATATGGCTTTCCCAAAGTTTGGGAAACCACAACTCTCAAGTGTTCATATATTTGAACTACCAATGGTGTGGCTTTTAATTTGCTTTTTCTTTCAAGACTGGTTAATGTCTGTCATCTTTAGGCTAGAGTTGAGAGCTACATATGGTACCATGATTTTTTTTTTTTTTTTTAGCAACAGTCAAAATAAAGGTACAAAAGTGAAATTATAGACTGGACAAAATAACCAACATTACAAAGTGGACATAATTACTCTTAATAAAGGCAAGATCAAAATGACCATGCTTTTATCAGTAGGAATCAATGGTAATAATTTTTATTATTCTAAAATATTGCAAAGATGGAGAGCCAAGATAAGTATCACATGATTCATATAAGCAGAAACAAACTGAGTACCAGCACTGTGAAAACTGAAGCCAAATTACTGCAATGTAAAGTCATAGCTCTTCATTGAGGTTTTGGATCTGTTCTGTTACATGGCAGTATATTTTTTATTTTATTAATTTATTCATATTACATCTCAATGGTTATCCCATCCCTGTATCCTCCCATTCCTCCCTCCCTCCTATTTTCCCCTTACTCCTCTCCCCTATGACTGTTCCTGAGGCGAATTACCTCCTCCCCCTGTATATGCTCATAGGGTATCAAGTCTCTTCTTGGTAGTCTACTATTACATGCCACTATTGATTGAAAGGGAAAATGGATTACCACACATTACCACATATAATGACCTTTTCCCACATTCTTTTCTTAAACAGACCCAAAGCCATGTAGTTCTTAGCTGAAGATTGGACAAAGATTCTTAGCTAACAGTTACATTAGAAGTCTCAGGGCACCATCCTACCCAGGGTGAAGGCCCATGATAAATGGACACTGGTAGCAGTTGGCTTTATATTGGTCTAAGTGACCAGAGAAGCAACCTAGATAACTGGCTGGTGTTTTTCAGGCCCCCATTGCATACTTGTAAGGGATTTACTTAGAATTTTCAAGCAATTGACATTTGTTCCCTATCCGTTGCATTAAGAACCATTATGCTAAGGAGGGCCATGTGAGCACCTTGAAATTACAACCTCCGCTGACCTGTAATATATTTGAAACAATATCTTAAGGGGTATATCATAATTATCATTCATTTTCTGGCACATAGTCCATTGACTAGATATAGGAAATGTATTTTTTTTTTTGTCATTTTCTTACTGAGGCTCAAAGGAATATTGTTTGTAGAAACACATATGTACTATCCTACCTTCAGAGTTGTGTTAACTCTCTCTCTGCCTATCACATTTCAGAGTACTGCAACGTGTTTATTTGCAATAGTACGCTCACCATTCTAACCACATCTGGAGAACAGGAAAGGACACACTGTTTATCTACTGATAAACAAAGCAGTGTCTTGGGGCCAGTAATGACAGTTTTAGGCATTTTGATGAGGCAAACCAAGACTCTACTTGAAACACAGCATTGGCTGTTATACTCAGTACAGTGTACCTTGTTGAAGCTTCTTCTCATGGGATCCTTGGTGAAGCTTTTCAGATTAGAGAGGTAATACATAAAATCCTGTCCCAGTTTTAGAGGCATTGTGTTAGGGGATATTTTACTGACTGGATTTACTGACTGGCCCAACATGATTTGAGTTGGGCCAAAGCAAGAGAGAGTTCTGCAACGGGACTATGCTGGGATTTAAGATTGCTTGCTGATTAGGTCACATGATGAAACTAATAAAACAGTGCAAGGGCCAGGTGTGGTGGTGCACACTTCTAATTCTAGTACTTAGGAAGCCGAATACAAGGATGGCAAACATAAAGATCACACAGACTTTATAGGAAGTTTGAGGACACCTTGGTCTCGATAGTAAGATACTATCTAAAACAATGGTGTTGATTATGACTATGGTAGCTGAGTTTGTCTCTGGAATGCAGGAAATTCCAAGAACAAATACAGGATTGTGTTCTAGGTTTCTGCAATAAAATAAGCTTTATTTAACAAAGAATTTCTTTCCACTTGAAAGTAATACCTGGTATGCCGCTGGCTGCATTCTAATGAACAGCTCATTAGAAACCAACTGATTTTCATCACTAAAACCATCAGTCATGAATTGGGTCTTACCGGATCTATTAAGTCTCAATGTCATCTGGGTATAGTAACTATACATAATACAGCAAGTATACTTTATATTTTCAGTGTTAAAACTAAGAAGCTAGAAGAGAAAAATTAAATTGTGCTAAGTGGTGATCTGGTATTATCTGACTTCAAATTATCAATGAGTGTCCTTCATCTTAAACTTATGTCTTCATATAAGCAATAAGGATATTAATAAACCAATATTATACTGTCCTGTCTTAGAAATAAATAGCCAGATATCTTAACACTAGAAGGTAGTGGTCTGTGAGCACACTGTGGCCCCCTTACATTATTGCTATTTCATGCTGGCTGAAGCTTAAGACTAACACTAATGACAGTGGAAAGAAATACAGTTTGTAATTTGTTTCTATAGAATTGACTACGGGAGACATGAAATAAAGGTAGTGGCGAATGGATTGGTTGGTTTAGCTTAGGTTCAGAAGAAGCAACTCTAGAAAATTGGAGACAGAGAACTTTGAAAATTATGAAGGAGTAGCAACCAAAGTCAGTGGGTACAGTGAGCACAGATCTTTGGGTTATGATAAAATATACTAACAATACATCATAGACAGATTTCTCAGCTACAATGTTGACAAGATGGCTTGTCAGTGTTGATCACCTTTCTTTCCTCGGCCATCTTAATTATGTTTGAAATGAATTAGTTATTGTTGGAGGTTTGGAGTGTCTTTGTGGACAAAATATTTATTTCACCCAATTGCTTTCCCTTGCTTAAAACTCAGTTTTTCATTTGATCCATTTGTCAGCATAAATGCAAAAGGATTAATATCCTTTAAAAAAAAAAAAAAGGAGAAATAGAAGCTAGTAGAGTAAAATACTTATCTATACTGTCTCAGGGGCATAACTCTGAGAGTCTAAGTGGGACTGTATTTGTAAGTCCATGATAGTGACTAGTTTGAAACTGATATTGAGTCCTTTTTCTCATTTTTTTGATAGCTGAACAGTCTTTCCTGGAATCATCTACAATAGTTACAGTGAAAGAAAAATATCCAATGGGAGAAAATATTTTAAATTGAATGAATTAATTTATTTAATCACTTTACATTCTGATCATAGCCCCTCCCTCCTCTCCTCCGGGTCTCACTCCCCTTCTTCCCCTATACCCCTTCCCCTATTCCTCAGAAAAGAGGAGTCCCCTCTTCATCTAAACACCCAAGCTCATTCAGTCCCATCAGGACTGAGCAAGTCCTCGCTCTTCCCCTGTAGCCTGGAGAGACAGGTCTGCCAGGGGGAAATGATCAAAAAGCAGGCAATAGAGGCCATGTCAGAGACAGCCCCCATTCCCTGTACTAGGAGACCCACATGAAGCCTAGGTCTGTTCCATCCATGGTCCTTGATTTGTGCTTCAGTTGATGCAAGCCCCTGTGGTCCCTGGTTAATTGGCTCTTTTGGTCATCTTGTGGTGTTCCTATCACCTCCAGGTCCTTCTATCCTTCCCTCCACTTTCCCACAAAATTCCCTATGATTCACTCAATGTTCCGCTATGAGTCTCAGCATCTGTTTTGATCCTCTGCTAGGTGGAGCCTATCAGAGGCCAGCTGTGCCAGGCTCCTGTCTGCAAGCATAGTAGAGCATCCTTAGCAGTGCCAGTGGTTGGATCTCTCCTATGGGGTGGGTCTCAGGTTGGGCCAGGCATTGATTGGACATCCATCAATCTCTGCCTTATCTTTTCCCCTGCACATCTTGTAGGCAATGGGGAAAAAATTAAGATTAGTTGAAGATTTCTGGTAAGGATGTCTGTTCAGTATTACACTGTGATCTAGCAATACCAATGGTGGATTAAAGAAGGTTCCCCAATTTATGTTCAACTGACCTTTTAGAATGTGATGTAGAAACAGTCTTTGTAGTTGTCATTAATGATGGCTCTCATGATGAAGTCATTGTAGATGGAAAGTGAGCCTTAACCTGATTACTGCTGTCTTTATTAGAGAACCAATGATGTTATTTGGACAAAGAAAGACAAGAAAAAATATCTTACAAAGACAGGTGTTGTTTGGAGTGAAGCTGCCACATGCCAGCAATTGCCTGTACCTTATTGAGTTAATGCGGTCAGGATAGATTCTCTTGTAGAGCCATTTGAAGGAATGGAGATTTTTCCAAGCCCAGTTCTGTCCTACCATCCCATGAGAGAATAAATGTATGTAGGTTTAAGCTACTAGACTTGTAGTTTATTATTGTGACAACCCTTAGGCATAAAGATAACACATGGGAGAAGGAAAAGAAAAGGGAGGAAGGGATCAAAAAGAAGAAAGAAGCAATTGTCATCCGCTGATAATGTATATTTTATCCAATTAGAAAAGCAATAATAAGATAATGTGTGCAAGATAATTAGAAAACACAAGAGGATTGTAATCTTCTTCCAGATGTTATAAAATACTAGTTACATTCCCTTACGTCAGTTACAAAATGAAGCAAAATAGTAAATTCCAAGAGATATTTACCTTACTAGCAATGTGAAATAAGGTACCTAGAAATACATTTCTCTGGATTGGAGAAAAGCATTAAAGTTACTGAAAGACAAAAAGAAGAACCTAAAGTGGACAGACACCTTTACTCATGACAATGCAGGATGGTGGTGAGAGCTTACAGGTTGACATAAAAGGTCAAAACAAGTCTGGTTAAAGTTACAGGGAATTTTAAAAAAATGCATCCTTTGGTAGTTATCACAGAATTTATTTAATAAGTGAGGACAACAGCAGGATCTTCTAAAGAAGATCAGGTTGAAGTGGAATTATGAAAAAAATTTTTTGAAAAAGTGGGCATGGCATCACCAGACACAGGAGCATTCTCAGATGTTTATGGGCCAGCTAGCTAGTCAGGCATAGTCATCTGAGAACATGGAGATCTCAAATAGGATAGATGTGAGGATTGGCGTCTAAGTTGCTTCTGACCTCTGTATGTGCTCTATGGCATCCTTGTATCTACTCTCTCTCTCTCTCCCTCCCTCCCTCCCCCTCTCTCTCTTTCCCCTCTTTTTCTCTCTTTCCTCCTCTCCATCCTCCCCTCATATACACACTGAATTTTAAAGGTAGAACAAATTTTAAAGCATAGGTAGGAATTGTAAAAGAATAGATAATATGTCTAGTATACCTTACTACAAACTCAAAACCCAAAGATTTATGCTTATTGTAGTCACTAATTTCTAATTAGTGCCCAAGTTATAAATACTCATTGGTCACTAAGAAAGAATGCTTTAGTATTTGGATAACAATAGATTATTCTGGGGGGGGGGGGGGTAACAAATTGATGCTTTATACTACAAACAGCCAGAAGCTCCAGATGGACTGGGATTCAGTGTGAAAAAAGTTTGCAACTGTCTTAAGAAAATATCTTTATGAATTATTTCTTAAAGCAGACAAAGAAGCACAAACCAAACAAAGACAGTTGAGTTCATTAAAATTTTAAAAAGTTGTAAATTTAAGGACATTTGAAAGTGAGTAAATAAACAAGCCAAATGTTGAAAGAAAAAAATGAAAAATGTAAGTGGTATATTAGTATAGTGAATATGTAAAACTATTTATCTTTAAGAAAAAAAGAAAATGATAAATATAATTATTTTTGTTTTGTTTTATAAAGGCTATTTTAAAGATGCTTTTAAAATGGGTTTTGTGGGTATGTGTGCACACATGTATGCACATGTGCATATATATGTCTGTGTTTGTGTGTGTGTCTGCACATAACATAGGTGCACATAAGTGTGTGTAATCAAGGGTGACAGAAATGGTATCAGATGCTCTGGAGTTGGAGTTGGAGTTGGAGTTGGCTGTGGTGGCCTCATGTGGGTACTGGGAAGAGAATTGTAAGAGTACTGGTACCCTTTAAACACTGAGCTACTACTCCAGCCCTCAAGTTTTAATAATCACATATCAATTATACATAATGTTTTCATATGACATTTTGTGCATGCCTATAATATATGTAGACAAAATTCAATCTCCCATTATCTTCTTTTGTCCTCTCTATTCACATTAATCCTCGTTCTTGTTCTTGTCCCACTTACTTTTTTCTAATATTTATTTTTTCATTGATAGTTTTATACATGCACAAAATACATTTTGATTAAATCTGCTTTCCGTAAATAACATAATTGTTAAAAAGAAATATAATAGACCTTACAAAGACCACAAAACATGACTAGATCTTAAGTATTTCAAAAGATACTAAATCTTTTTAGGAAAACAAGAAAATTAAAATCAAAACGATAACGTGACACCATTTCTTATCCTCTTGATTGGCATAAATCACGACAATGTCAACTTCAAAATGCATTGCTAATAGGAATGCAAATTACTTTAACAAAATTTGAAAACCAATTTTTATTAACTACTAAATTTGGTTATGTGCATACTTTATGATTCAGCAATTTGATTAAGTACCTCAAATATCATTTGCTCTGGATATATAAGGGGGATATTCATGGCAGCATTGCTTATAATAGTAATTGGAAACTTCAATAAAGCTTACCAACACTAGAACTGGTAAATTAATTGATATTTATTTTCATGGTGTTGAAGTGACAGTAACTGAATGGTACTTATAAATATTTTCATAGAAAAGTATAAACATAACGTAACAACATAACCATGAGTGAAAAGAAACCACACAAAGCATAAACAACAATTACTTCCCAATGGCCTTTCTTTCCTTTCAATACTAATCCTCCCTTACCTTCTTTTTTATTCTGTCTATTGTCTCTCTCTCTCTCTGTTTTTTTTTTTTACCATTTTTTAATTAAAAAATTTCCATATACATTTATGTTGTTTCAAATATATACGATAAACTACATACAGTAAGAAGAACCAAAAAATAACCAGGAGTTACATATATCTTACAGTCATAGTGTTTTGACTGTTTGTATTTGGAAGTCTTGAAGAAAACATCTTTCCTATCTTGGTGAGTCTAAAATTCTGAATGTAAATCAATATCTACCATATCTTGTTATTATCAACTTAAAATATCTGTCTAGACCTAAAAACATCTTAACCCCTAAACACCTAAGCTAATTTTTAAACTAAACTATCTGATCTTCATCCCCATCAGAGATTTGAGAAGGAATAAAATTGATTACCTGAGTATACTAGAAGTTCAGGTAAGTAGCTTCCTAAATGAGAAAATGACAGAGATTGTTTGCTGCCTGAACAGCTACCCAAAATTCTCTATAAAGCTGGAGCATCTTCTTCAGCCTTCTGGCCCAATATACCCAACAAACATATTTGTGAGGCAGGAACTATTGAGAACTTGATTATCCTGCTTTGGCAGAATTTGGCCATTGACTCTGCCTGTATCCAAGCTTGTCTATTTTTAAGCAGAATTCAGTCTGTGGTAGAAACAAGGACATTTTGTCCAATGCTTGTTTGCCACATTTGAAGCCATCTTCATAAGGAGGTTCTTTGATGGTCATCATCTTCTTTGAAGTATTCTGATTATTTTTAATTAACTGGTATAGAATTTTATATATAGATGCAAAAATAGCTTAAATTTAGATACAGTGGTATAGAATTGAAATTTAAGATTATTCTTCACACATTATATATATTTCTACTTTAATATGTGGCACTGTACCCATACAACTCAATTATAATACAAGGCTTACTTCCAATACTTTGAAAGTGCTATTGAAGACTGTTTAGGATAAGTTAGACAAGTTAACTGTTGGTTGATCAAATCATGGTCATATCAATTACTAGTCTATTTTTGTCACAAGAATATATATCCTAGGTGTAACAGATATGACTCCATAGAAAGATAAGGTGAAATAGTTAGATAAGGTCTCCAAAAACATCAGAGTCACACAGAATATGGCATTTAAAGATGGTTTTATTATTTCAAAGATACATTTACAATGAGACAGATTATCTCTTAGCAACACCCAGCCTAGCTCTCGGTCTCTGTCTCTCTGTCTCTGTCTCTCTGTCTCTCTCTGTGTATGTGTCTCTCTCTGTCTTTCTTTTGCTCTGTCTGTCTGTCCCCATATATCTCTGTATCTTTGCCTCTCTTCTTTGGCTCAGACTGGCCTTAGATCCAGTATCCTCTTCTGCCTCAGCCGTTCACATGTTGGGATTCCATATTCATGTCATCATCCCTGGCTTTGGTTTTCCTAATCCTTTTTTTCGGTGTGTGTGGGGGGCATTTTTCACTGACTGTTTATTGACTTTCAGGTGGGCACTAAAGGAACAGGCCTAGAGATGCTGCAGAACAGAAGGTGGAGAGTGGAGTGTCTCCAGTGACAGTGGAGTGGAGTGCACAAGGAGGAGTTGGGGAGGCCAAAGCTGTTGGGAAAGCAAGTCAGGGCCAGGGCCAAAGACTATCTACACTGGAACCCTGGGTCCCATGCTCTAAAGCCCCTGCTCTTGTTGTCTATCTTACTCCAGGGTAGAGATGGGAGTTCTTTGGGCAACTTTCTATAGGAGCAAGTACACAGAGGTGTTGCTGCCCTAATGTGATAGAGTCAGAGGTCTCCAATTCTGCATTCCTCCTTCAGCCCTGGCTCAGGTAGGGCTGCCATATGACAGACAGCTGGGCTCTATTACTTGCTTCAGAAGCATTAATTTTCCCTGGTGTCCCAGGTCACCAGCGGATTTCCTAACCTTGATGGGGGAATTCTTTAGTCTCTGGAATATTGTATTTTCGTTTTAAGTCAACTCAGAGCATTTTCTGGTTTTCCTTACATTTTCTGGCTTGATACATTTATTATAAGAGAATATTTTAATTCTCACATATGTATCAAGTTTCTGTCATTGATTTTTCACTGTTGATGGAGAAGGTGCCTAGTGCAATATCAGTTTTTAATCTTAATGGATGCTTGTTTTGAGATTGAACAAATGGCTTCTCCAGGGAATTTTCTGTGTGCACTTGAAATGAATGTATATTTTCATACTGGATGTTCTAGAGCTGTCAGGTAAATATAATTACCTTTTCCTTCCTGTGTGGAGAGTATATTTTTATATCCTAAAGATTGTGACCCAGTGGGAAGAAATGATTGAAAAATGTAAGATATGATTTAAAAATATTCCATAAATTAAAAAAGCATATTGCTATACAGTATAAACAAAAGCATCCACCTTGTGGAAGAAGATAAGAATCTTTCCTTTGATAATGGAGGAGAGTAGGAAGAATGGATTAAGGGAAAAAATTTAAATATATCTAAGGTGGTTGGTTTTCAAGTGTGTTGGGCTTGTACACACATAGTTATTTAACAACCCTTTTAAGACAGTGAAGCAAAACATGTAATAAAATTTAAAAATGTTTTTAAAAATTCAAGGTGTGAAGATATTCACTGTGCTATAGGATGACTGCTAGGTAGGAGGTAATATGTTAAACTTTTTAAATTTTAGAAGTCTAATGTAAATGGCTGATGGTTCATGTTATATTTGAAGTTGGGCTTAAAAAGTATATTTGGTGGCAAAATACTAATTACCTGTAACTCAGGTTTTCTTGAATATATATATATATATATATATATATATATATAACCCATACAGATGTCATAGCTCTACTAATTTATCTGAAACTCTTGTAAACTTTACATTTTCTACAAATCTTGCCTGGTGCTACCTAGTTATAACAATTTCTCTACAAACTGATTTGTTATTTTCTTTTCATTGACTTCTCTAAGTTGATGCCATTTGTCTAAGTAAAGACTCAAGCTCCAAAGGCCAGCCCTTGATGTGTAATGAAACACTGAGGAGCAGACATCTTGGTCCTCTGGTTCTGACTATCTTTCCAGTCCCTCTTCCGCTATGCCCCCTGAGACTTAGGTGTAGCATTGTGTTCTAGATGTTTCTCTTGTGGTTGGGCACTGATGGTCATATGTTTTTATTTTTGGATTTCTGTAAAAATCTTCTGAAAAAAAAAAAGGCTTTTTTTTTTGATGAAGGGTGAGGGTTACACTTATCTGTGCATATAAGAATAAGTGTTTAGAATGTGATAATACCTCTCAAGGCCCCAAGCCTGTACGAAAAGCTACAGGCAACAACTACTAAGAGAGACAAATCTTTATAGGAACAAGACCCCTGACAGCTTATCCAACCCCAAGCAGTTAGACTTAAACACATATAAACACAAGCAACACTACATGCACTCAGCAGGTTGTATTTACATATATGTGTGTGTTTGTGTATGAGCATACAACAATGCAAGCGAAAGAAGAATAAATCATACATTTAGTAAGAAATGGGGGCACAGGAAAGCGAAAATGATATAAACAATATTCATGTATAAAACCTGAACAAATTAAATATAAAACAAACTTTGAAGAGGACTTAGAAGAAATTGCTACGATACATGCAAGATAATTTACAGAATTACAACAACAGCTGTTTTTATGAATCAACTCTGATGTTCATATGGAACATGGAGACTGTTCAACTTCAATTGGCAGCAGCTCCTGTGCTGGGGTCCAGAGACAGGTGGGAGGCTCTTTCTTGCTGTACAGAGCTTAACTCATATTTACTAGACTCCTTTTCAGGAGGAAAGCATCAGATTCTTCTGTTTATGCCCATCTTTGTGTGTATACAAATTTTTAGAATGTTTTGGAACCTTGCTTTAGAAAGTGTTTTAAGCAAGTTATATTTTTATTGATGTATTCTAAACTTGCCTCAACCTAGAAAGATCGCATTTACTATTTGCTACAAACAAATGCAAATTATATTGCATATGCTCTGAATTTGAGCAGTTACAGGTTGATCCATGAGTAATAAAATTCGAGGCTATCAAATCAATGGTGATAGCAGTATTAGTAAGGACAGCTAGAGAACCTGATCGTATCTTTAGCACTTCTTATTGTTTCCTTCCTTGCCTTAGGACTCAGGAATCCCACAATAGCAATGGAAGTTATTGAGAAAATTTATTAATATCAGGATACATGATATGGAACTAACCATAGGAGAAACGGAGATGTAGAACATATAAAATTCCATAACCAATCTGGAAAGACAGCTTAAATGTATTATTGGGTAATTTATCATGATGTCGAAGATAATGTCTTCCATGAATGCATTATCCACATGGTTATAAATACCTGATGAGGCCTAGCTGGGTATAGCCTACTAGGATGTATCATGGCTAACAGATGTATGTTCATTAATTTAGTAAACTAGAATTTATTTTATTATTATTGACATTTGATTTTATTATTCTGAGTGCTTTCACCCAAACTTCTTGCCCAACAGTAGACATACTTGAAAACAATGGTGATCCTGAGCTAGTCTGGAATATGCCACAATCAATTTCATTCTTTCTCATTTTGGTCTTGAGGACATCCTTGAAGATTGAGTATCATGAAACATGCAAGGAATCATGACAAATGCTGGTGGGACTTCCTTCTTAGCAGTAGCTCCCATAGTATTTCTCAGCTGATGGATTAGGAAATGAAATAAAAGGAGATAAAAATCACTTTACTTTTCTTAGTAGGTTTCCCACAGAGTTCTGGAATATTTAGAAACATGCTCTACCTCCAAGGTTACCCATTAACAAGAGATATTAGCACATGTTAACAAATCACTATTAAAAAATGGAGAACAGTAGAAAAATGATAGGAACTGCTTCGAGTTGTTTTATCACAAAAATAGTTACCTTGGGACCCATAGCACCAGCAATGGGCTCTTTTATGTTTTCTAAAGTAGTTTCCCCTCAAAATACCTATTGTAGAGTTTTTAATTGTTCTAGAGCTTTAAAATTAGCAACTCACAACAATTTAGAGATGAAATAGACTTATAGATAATGCCATCCATAGTTCTAATCATTATTTGCATGAACCTTTTTCCTGCAATGATTTAGTTAAGTTGCTATGTTCTAGTTTTCATCTGTTTGATTACCAGAGGTAAACAGGGATTCAAGTTGGGATCCAGAGGGATTTAGTCTTTCAGTATGCATTATCTTGTGTCTTAAAAAAAAAACCACAATTTTTTCCTGTTCAAATCTAGCTTGTATAGATTCATGAGATGTATGCTATTAAATTTTACTTTATAGTAAGCATAATTTTTGTTGCATAATAACCAGCTCTTTGTGTTCCAGAATAGAAGCAATAACGCTTCCGCTGGACTCTGCACTTTCTGTAGACCTAATTAATACCCATGCATCATTTCTCTCAGCCTTACCTTGGACTTTCTAGACACCTTGTGATTTCGTATTTCATAGCAGGAAATCTCTGTGCATCCAGGTTCATTGCTGGTTTTTCTTTTCTCTTTCTTTCTTTCTTTCTTTCTTTCTTTCTTTCTTTCTTTCTTTCTTTCTTTCTTTCATGCCCATGAGATGTTTTGAGCCCTCCACTTAAAACAAGTGAATTAGTAATGGCAGAACAGCAACAGTTTTTCCAACACTTTGAAGCCAGTGATTTGGGGCATATGCTTAGTGGCACTTCTCAGGTCTGTTGCAAGTCAGGGTCCCAACATTTAGTCCTTTTGAATGAAGTAAGCAAAAAGAGCCAGTGCTGTAAACCAAGTCTACCCCAACGGAAAAGGAAATAGCGACCTGTTAACTTTCTCCCTGCCACCCAACACCACAGCTACTAGTCACACTATTTTTAGCCTAATGCTGGCTGAAAGGAGTGATCTTCACTGCCTTTATCTCCCAGAGGAGAACTTGTAGAATGAAAATATTCTTAGTATTGCAGATGTCCTAGAAATTTTGCATTTATATTTTAAATTAGACACCACAGCTACCTCATCTTGAATTTTGAAACTATAAGTTTAGCACATTTCCGTAGTGGTCTCCACGTGGGAAACTAAAACCCAGGGAGGCTGGATAAGTTCCTGAAGTGCAGAAAACGAAATGATTAAAGGTGAAACTTCTTTGTGGAGCCTTTTCAAGAGCAGTGTGTATTTTTTTTTTCTTTTCTTTTCTCTCATCTCTCTTTGCTTCCTTCCTTCCTTTTCCTTGCCCCTCTCTCTTTCTTTTTTCTTTTTTACTTTTTTGAAGATTACAATATAGTTACATTTCTCCTGAACCTTTCCTCCCTCAAATCCTTTCCATATACCCCTTTCCACTTTCCCCCCCCAATTCATGGCTTCTTTTTCACTAACTGCTGCTGTATGTATTATAAATGTATATGTATGTCATTATACAGATCAGGCCTATATTCTTGGCCATCCCCCACCTACACCAGGCTGTTCTTTTATATCAATTAGCAATCAGGAAAGTTCTCTACAGATGTGGCCACAGGTGATGGAGACAACTTATATTTGTGTGTGTGTGTGTGTGTGTGTGTGTGTGTGTGTGTGAAGATATATATATATATACACACACACACACATATATATCTTTTATTTATTTATTTATTTATTTTAACTTTATTTTATTAATTTATTCATATTACATCTCAATGGTTATCCCCTCCCTTGTATCCTCCTATTCCTCCCTCCCTCCCATTTTCCCCTTACTCCCTTCCCCTATGACTGTGACTGAGGGGGACCTCCTCCCTCTGTATATGCTCATAGGGTATTAAGTCTCTTCTTGGTAGCCTGTTATCCTTCCTCTGATTGCCACCAGGTCTCCCCATTCAAGGGACGTGGTCAAATATGAGGCACCAGAGTACGTGTGAAAGTCATACCCCACTCTCCACACAACTATGGAGAATGTCCTGTCTATTGGCTAGATCTGGGTAGGGGTTTGAAGTTTACGGCCTGTATTGTCCTTGGCTGGTGCTATAGTTTGAGCGGGATCCCTGGGCCTAAATCATGGTTTCTTCTTCCTGCGTATATCAAATTGACCATCAAAATTAGCCATCACTTGTCCTCCCTTGAGAGAGGCAGACATCCCTTCCCTGGGAGGCAGATAAGTCTACTGTCCTCTGGCCTAACAGCAGTTCAATGTGCAGTGCCCAGTGTTGCGTGTCCATTTAGTTCTCAGTCCTCCAACACAGACCCTTCCTGATTGTAGTTTGGTCACAAGGAAGACAGAGACTCTAGAGAGTGGGAATTGGTCAGGGACGCTGTCTATCTGCCTTTACACTTTCAGTCCACTCCAGAACGGCACTGTTTCCTTCCTGACGCCGTCAGCTCTCCTGGCTTTTCACACAATTCTGTCAGAGTGTATTCTACCTGCTCTGCAAATGTGCTGCTCCACTCTTCTTTTGCCAGGTTTTGACGAGGGCCCAGAATGTTCTTCAGGTCTTTGGACCACTCTGTGTTTGACAGTGAGACCCCCTCTCTTTGGGTCTTGTTTCTCAAGTGCTGTCTCTATGCACAGTTTCTCCTTAAAACTGAGAAGGCACCTTCTGAAAGACAAGTGAGAAAACAGCCCTCAAAACCAAGATCTGCTCTTTGCCACCTCATAGCTGTATGAACTGGGCAAATTGATCATCTACTTATTAACAAGTGGGAGTGACAACTAGCTTATTGGTATAGAGGAAATTAGTATGCAGATTCTAGAGAGTCCACAGGAAAGTTCCCACCATGGTCCCTGAATGTTACAAAATTTCAATCTCTTTGGTTTTATTGTTTTAGGGGTGTGATTTGTTTCTTGAACCTGAACTAGGTCATTAAACGTTTTATTTATATATTCGTCAGAGTTATGTCTTTGGTAAAACCAGATTATACATTGCTCTTTTTATTTAATAAAACATGTTTTCTCTCCCAACATGTAATGGTTTATATGTAATTTTAGAGAATCTGGGGTGCTTAAGAACAAAAGTGACCCTTGGAAATATACAAGAGCACTTTTCTTTTTCTTTTTTTAAAAAATTTTTTATTAATTTATTCTTGTTACATCTCAATGGTTATTCCATCCCTTGTATCCTCCCATTCTTCCCTCCCTCCCATTTTCCCCTTATTCCCCTCCCCTATGACTGTTCCTGAGGGGGATTACCTCCCCCTGTATATGCTCATAGGGTATGAGGAAGGATACAAGAGCACTTTTCAACTAATGAAGAACAAGCCTATTTATTTATTTATTTATTTATCTATATTGAGGAAATCTATCAGTGTCTGAATGAAATAGTGTGCAGTTTCGAATGTCTTGAGCTGTTCTGATACCATTGATACATGTCACGTGTCATCATATGGGTTTATTCTGAGTAACTGAAAATCTTTGCAGTGATTCCTTATTCAGTAAATGCATTTGGAACAACATTTGAAAACAATACCTTTCCATTTAGTTGCATGATAAATTAACATAAAGTTAGATCAGCCTGATACTGAAACAATTAAATGAATTTTATATGTCCCTTCTTACTGTCATGTCTTCTATTTTTTGGCATTCTGCTTATATAGGCTTTTTCTAAAAATAATTTTAAGTCACACTCCTTTAATCCCAGCACTCAGGGAGGCAGAGGAAGGCAGATTGCTGTGAGTTTGAGGCCAGCCTGGCCTACAAAGAGAGTCCAGGACAGCCAAGGCTAGACAAAGAAACCCTATCTTGAAAATAAACCTTAAAAAAAAAAAAAGGCATTTTATATTTATCTTATTCTAATTAATTTCTTAGTAGATCTTATACACACACACACACACATTTTCATCAATAAGGTAAGAAATATAACTATATGAAAATATTAAAAGCAGTATATGGTTTTGCCAAATAATAGAATAACATTTATTCAATATTTATTATATTTTATAAACTTTACTATACTATGCACAGAAAATAAGCATCACACACCAAGATTAACTGGATCCAAATTCTATACATTTCATGGTGGGCAGCATATCATGGTGTCTTTGCATGGTTAGAACCATTTAGTGTTGTGTACAGGCTTTCTGAATAGTCATGTATTTTTAAGCCTTGTGGGTGACTTGTGCTGGGTAATTTCTTGTTTTCAGATTTACTCATGAACCCTTCCTAAGCCCGTTAATTGTAAGTTCTGTACTGGCTTGGGCACAAGTGGGGAAGAGTGAGATAAACCAATTATAAACAAGTTACTTACATGGCTATGTCAAAATATGATAGGACTATCAACAATTGCACCAGTAATGTTCCAGGGAATTAATTTTCTTATGTTGTTGCAATAAATTACTTTAACTTAAAGGGCTAGTGACACAAATCCATTATCTTAAGGACTGTGGAGGAAAACGTCAAAAATTAGGTTGGTCTTACTGTGCTTCTTCATTCAACTGTGCCCAGTCTGCATCTCTAGGGAAGGGCTGGGTTCTTGTTTTTTCTTTTCTGGCCACTGAGTATTTTCCTGCATCCCTTTGTTTATTGTCACCCATCATCTCAGCCTCTGCTTTGATTGTTATATACCATTTTCTGATGCTTGTCCAAATCCTTGTCTTACGAAACCTGCTCAGCAGTATCAGATCCACATGGAGATCCCAAGATATTTTCACGATGTCAAGATCCCTGTTTTACTCTTTTTCTAGGAAAGACAGGGCGGTTAAAAGCTCTAAGGATTAGAATGAAAATATCCTCAGGGAGGGATTTTTCTGCCTAATATGTCACGGAGAATAAAAGCTTACAACATAAAGCTGCTGTAAAGATAATTTTAAAAAGAAGCCCAAAGGGTAGGCTCCAGGGCAGTGCATGGTGGCAAGTGTAGCACAGGACAGAAACCATTCTTAGTGAAGTCTGTAGTGGCAAGGTGGTCCAACTATGCTCAGATTCTATTTGGCAAATTTCAGCTCCCTCTCTGTGCTGTTTTGAAAATTTTGCTGACAGACACTGAGCATGAAAGGTCTCTGTTGTTGTTGACATATTATTATAAGATAAATTATCATATACTGACAAATGCCGCATTCACCTATATACAGGAGAGCACATATGCACATATAAAATATATTCCTACTATAGCTGCATCTGAGCACGTGTATTTGATTTAAGTTTCGTCAACAAGAAAGAAGTAAAGATTTTTCAGAAATATTTCCATCAAAAAAAAAAAAAACAGCATCAGCCTTGTAACTTTTTGATATTAACACTGTGTGGTTTTATGTTTGAAAAACAAAGACACCAGGACACTAGAAGTATCCCGATCCACCCTGGAATCTGTTTTCACAGACTCACTGCACAAGGGTTATCAGCAGAAACACTGAACATTTAAAATTGTCCCCGTGGTCCAGTACAGATGATTGAAGTCAATGGACGAACATGCATGAGAACAGTTAGGCTGTATTTATGGGTCATTGATGAATCAGACAGAACACGGGAGTAAATAGCTGTGCCCCTTTTTATTTAAAAAAAAAAAAAAAAATATATATATATATATATATATATATATATATGACATTTAAATACCCCAAACAAGGATTTCATAACAAAAGGGCAGGCTAACCTAACTACATGCTGAGTGCTCAGTATAAAATAGAAAAGGAAATAAAGCGCTTTTATAAAATGTACCAAGTCCTAAGAGTGCTGTTAAACTCATTAAAGAAAAAATGAAGTTAGAGAAACTGGTCTTATTTTTTTTTCACTCCCAGTAGAGTTCATTTCTACTTCAACAACTAAGCCAAGGTCACATTTAACTCACTTCAATTTCACCCAGTGCACAAGCTAATGTCAATAGTACAGCTGCCATGCAGAGCTAAAGACTGATGGTTAGACAAAGCCATTTACACAAGGCTGGGTCTTTCATCTTCTCTCAGCCAGTGACATAAGAAAGCACTGAGGTTATTCTCAACTAGAGACGAAAACTGGCGTATTAGAAAGAATGTTATTCTCCTTAGCTGTCACAAAGAGGATCTGAAGAAATGTAGAAATGTTTTCTCCCGTCCTCCCCCCTCTGGTCATCTGGGGAGATCACAAAGTGACTCTAATAGCCTTCACTCTGAAATTTTCACATGGTTTAAGTGATTGCCAAGTCTGATATTTTCCATTTACACTTCATTGCCATCAGAAAAAGAAAAAAAAATCAATATACCTACCTACTCAAGTGTGTCACAGGATGAGCTTATAAAAGAAGACATCAGTCTTTTTAGGGCATGAAAAATATACTTATTCAAATATATCTTATTTAAAATGACATAAATTGCAGTGGTTAGTCAAGATTCGATTTCCTCTAAAATATAAGATTTAAAATATTCCTTGACTTGCCAGGAATCAGCGTGCTTCACATTGTTGATGTGTACAGATGCGCTAGTTTTTCTGATGTAAGTCATTCTGACTGTATTTTATTCCAGTGCATTAGTGACTACATTTATTAATTTCACAGGAGCTAAGGAGCTCTCATTTTGTGAAACTGCACATGGTAGAAGGTATTTTTTTTCCCCTCTCAGGAAATAATTCTATTTTGAATTCTACTTTTCTATTGCATGGGTTCTTACTCTTTTAATCTCAGAAGAAATTGAGATTTTTCCCCCTTATATTATTCTAATAATATTGTACATTAAGATTCTATTCTGTCTTAACTTGTTTTAACTATTAACTTCTTTATGCAGAAAAGGTGTAATGAGTTCGGTGTAACATTTCAAGTGCTTTTGTTCAAACCAGAGGTAATTTTAACTGTCAAAGGAACATCCGTGTCAGATTGGTCTTTCAATTAACAAGTCTCATGTCAAATTTGAGTGCAGTGGTTGTGTGTTATACACATGCTTGATGCTGGGGGGTGTTTAGAATCTTCCATTCAGGTCTTCCACCCCTGAAACGAGTGTTGCACGAGGGGGATGATTGGTGGCTGCGTCCTAGATTTTCTGTGTTAATTCACTGTTCAAGTGTCTCTCCCCCAGACACTCTGCCATGTGTGTATAGGATCACTGCAGCAGGGGACTGAGAGAACCAATACAATCCTATCAAGTTTAGGCGGACCTTTCAATGTCACCTGCCAAAGAGCTCTGAAACGGTGATAGAACCTTCACCATGTTACTATTTAGAGTGTCAAGTGGGGGCTCTGCAAGGTTTTACATTTGTTTATCTGTGCTGCCCGGCTCTTAGCCGGAAAGATAAGGTTGGTGGTACAGTGAGGGAGACAGACCACACCAGAGAAGAGTGGATGGAGGTGGTAGACAGAGGGAAGGGAGAGAGTTAGTAAAAAGTAAAACATCTGTGTCTGGGGTCACTCTTGGACTCAGTTCCCCATGTGTTTGCAACACACTAACAATTTGAGTTACTGGGCCGTCCCCCACAGTTACAAGTATTTCAAGGTCAATTTATCAATTTAACAGCTTCATCTTCTTAATCACTAAACTTCTGTCTCTTTGAGCTTGTGCTGAAAGACTGTGGCTGCTAATTAAAATGGAGCTTTACCAGCAAGTACACAAATTAGATCCTGTCAGTAAGTTTATTCTAACTATTGGTCATTTCTAAATGCCTTTTTAATCCCCTAATTTTTACATTAAAATTCAAAAGCCTAACAATCTTAATCACCCCTACATCAAATTCATCATTAAGAACAGGAAGCCAGATGGTATAATTTTGATTTACCGGACTTCAGCGTGAATTAATGTACTGAGTGCCGATAATGAATACATCAAACCTGATATTGCAGAAACCTATGAATCTGGCATGTTAAATTAATAACACACTCTGCACAATGAAAGCGTGTAAGCTCATATAAAACTGAGGAGTAATGGGCCCTTTTATTTTAAATGCTCTTTATTAGCCTTCCGTTTTGACTCTTAAGAGAAAGATGAGCATTTTGTTTACAGTGTGCTTGTCCCCTGTACAACTCTTTTTCCCCAATGTAACACGACACGAACAGAATTGGCATGATTGATAACAAAGCTGGTCTTGAGATATTCCCTTTAAGGATTCTCAGAACAGCTCATAGTCCTACACTTGTTGTGGCAACTGCATGTATCAGAGAGAGTTGGAAAATTTCTGTAAAATGTTATGTCCCATTAAAATATCATGCTTTTGTTTACTTAAGTAGAACAAATTGTTCACAAAAAATGCATCAGGAACACTCTTGCTCATTAAAGATCCTATGCTATTCTATTCTCTTTTGTTCCAGTGTCCTTAAGGTGTATTATTTTGGTCCAAAAATTAAATGGAATCTATACCTGTTATGCATGTCATGTGGGAAAAAGTATAATCTGAGGATGGGTGGCACAGAATTGCTTAATATATAGAACTCATTGACAATTGGTTCTGTAATAATTTTTATTCCTATCACTCATAACTTACGTATTTTTCTTATAAACATTTTTACTTACTTGATTACAATTCAAATTTTTATATACCATTAGAGATTAAAGATGAATATTATGTTCATCAATTAAATGAAAAATATACAGAATAAATTAAGACCTAATATATATATAATGTTTTGGCAAGTTGGCATTTGTACAAAATAGAGCAGGAAGTATATATTATTCCCCCTTGAATTTTCTAAATAACATTTTTTTTTTTTAATCAACTTGTGGCTGTTTTGTATAAGTGCTGTGGTGTTTTTCTTCCATCCAGGAGGCAGGATTACAAATCGGCTGTCTGTTATGTGCCTGCAAATGGCCCTGTGTAATATACTTAATAAAGGAAGTCTTCCAAACGCTTGGACCAGTTTTGCTTCATATCCCTCATGCATATCAATAGACGATGTAGAGATCCAGAAATGTGGAAGGGAGCAATCTTTGCTTTTGACTTGACACTATCCATAATGGTATTTGAAGAAGGTGAAAATGCCAATTTTGTGTTTAGAGTGGTGATAGGTGACCAAACACTGCAGGTTAACGCAATCAGCAGCAGATGCAGGGACCTTCGTTTTCCAGCGCTGTGCAGGTGCACACACCAACTATTTCAATAGCCTGACTCTGAAATGAAGGCAGTGCCACAAATAGAATAATGCTCAAAAAAATGGCAGAAGCCATACACTAAGTGCTATTTTCTAGATAACATTGCTCATTGGTTCAATCTATACTCACACTTGCAAGGCAGTATAGAGGATAATTTGTAACTCTTAGAGATACAGAGCTAAGATTTATTACAGAGAAGGGTAGCGATGTATTAGTGCTTTATCTTAAGGGTAAAGAAAATAAAAGCACTTTTTGGGTTACTGGTATTTATTTTTGTGACAGTCTTCAAAAAGTGTGCATTTTAATAAAGATCAGGCTTTAAAAGAAGTGTACCTTTAAGCCTTACATCAATTTGAATGGAATAAGCCGGTTATTTCTGGCTGAAAATTTTTCTTACTCTTAAATCTCTTTAACTGAAGCTCATTTGACAAACCTATTATAAAATGAATAAATGCAGCACCGTGTGATTTGTCCACTGTCAACATGTTAGCACTCTTTATTTGAAGGTAGATTGATGGAAGGTGGCTGAAGGAGTTTACCCTCCAGAGGTAAAGAATAGAAAACCCTTTTTTCTTCGTTTTCCCCCCTTTTTTTCTTAGAAGTTCACAAGAGTAGATATACAATTATCCTCGACTTGCTGATGCAAAGGAATTGAGCATTTAGTTTCTTGTCACTCTCTCTGAAATTCCTAAAGGTACAATTAGCATTTCATTTGACATAATGTTGAAAGGTTCATAGATTGATCTTCCCTAAAATGCAGCAAGAATTTTTTGAAATGCAAATTTTGACATTTATTAACTTTTATTCCAGATCTGTTTATAGACTGTAAAACTGTGCATACATTTAACTCGAAGAAGCTAAAAGGACAATGTTTAGGTGGATACTCTGTGTTATAATAAAAGTCTATTTTATTGTTTCAACAATGAAATTTTTATTATCAGAGATTTATGATATCAGCACAGCAGTTTTTACTGCATGATTCACAGTGTTTTTATAGATGTATATTCAACAAAACAAGGAGAGAAATTGTACTGCAGTAGTCTCTCTCTGGAGTGCATTTCCCCATTGAAATAATGTCAGCAGTTTTCCACCTTCAAAGCCCTATGTTTTCAAATCAATTAACAATTCTAATTGCCCAGGAACAGTTGTTCACTTAGCTTGGCAAATGGGACAGGAAACATTATTTCTTTTCTTTGCCTAAAATGAAGACTTTAATCTTCTGAACCATAGTTCCCATATAACGAACACAAGGCTGAAAAGTTAGGTGGTTGGAAACTCGGTCCATTCACCCCTGCCTCCTGCTTTTCTCTGTGGCCTGCATTAATCTCCCAGCCTTTTGCAAGCCTTGCTAGTAGCCCAGGGTAATAACAGTTTTACATTGCTGTGTGAAGGAGCCACCTTCAGATTCATTTCGACTTTTCTCTAATCAGATATCTATCTAGCCGGGCAGTTGTAAGAGTTATTACTTTTCTGAGGTGGCACACCGCACGTTGCTTCTGACCTGAGATGCAGCACTAGAATGCAGATCTGTATCTTCGAGTTAGAAACAGCTGACGGGGCAGCGTAGGGGAGCTAGGCCTGCTGTTTCACTTAAAGTCCTAATGTCATTTCCACTTTAAAAAAAATTTTTTTTATTGGGATTAAAGTGCAGCTTGTAAGATATTGAACAATGTGGTTCATAAAACAAGGAACACATGCAATCTTTGAGGACGTTATTAAATATGTACAGTTTAACCTTTTCTTTGTCACAAATGTATACTTGAGTTATAGCTCATAATGTCTGTCCCTATTTATAAAATACATAAATGGCATCATTGGAGGAGAAGAGCTTGGGGACTTCAGCCTTTACGGGGGAAAAAAAGGTGTGCATTAATGTATCTTTGTAGAGATTGTTCAAATATATGCTTTTAGAAAGATGGCTTCTATTCTAAAATAATTAAAGGGCCTCCAACATATAGCAATTTCTGATTCCTTTCATCACAGACTTTGAATTCACTGCTTCTTCCTCTTGAGTATATCTTAGTGTGAACATCCTATGACTCCTTATCCCGCTTGGGTCTCATTGGGTCCAAAGTCTCTGTGCTACTTTAAAAATGTTGTTTAATGTGGTGGCTACCTTAGGAAGCACACCTTTTGGATCTAACTTCTTCCTCATTATGCATCACGTGTCAAATTTGCATTGTCTGCCTCCCCCCGGAATAAAGACCCAAATGCATACTCTTCATTCTTGTGAAGACTGCAAGTCAGGAAACGTTTGGAAAAGCCAAGCTCTTTTGTGGGCACTTGTCCTCTCAATGGGATTCCTGTGGTTGATTGTAAGGGTGGGTGGGGCGCATTTCTTGCCTGCTAAGGTGTAATGGAGTAGTACAAAGTCAAAGGTGGTCAGGTGGGTTTCAAACGCTTCTGAGAAGTTGCTCAAGGTCAGTAAATGGACGCTGGACACAGGAGCAGTAATGCATACAATGGCAGTGCAGAGGGTAATGCAGAGCGTGGCTATGGATGTTTTTCTCAAAATGAATGAATGAATGAACTGGAAAGAAACTCCAAGTTAATGCCTTATCTCCACATTGTGATGTAAATGGAAGAAAGTAGATATCTGAAGGAACTATGAGTGCATAAAAGGAAGTAGTGTTGGGCTGTGCTGTTCTTCTATAGTACAGCCATATTTCCACAGCCCGCAAACTTAATCCACGCCACTTCCAAACTGAAGAGCCTATATTTCTGCCACATGAGGAGTGAATGATTTCTCTCTCTCTCTCTTTTTTTTTTTTTTTTTGTATTTGTGTAATACTTTTTTAAACATAAATTTAATTGGTTTTATAATTTGTTTCTCAATCTCAGCTAATTTTTGTTTGTTTCTCTGGTCAGTTTTTTACTGGGAGCCCTTTGGGCAGGTTACACATGGTTTATACACCCAGCTGCCCCTCCCTCACATGGGGCTGTTACAGGCTGCATCGCAGTAAAGCATGAAGTGGAACACAGAAGCAACTGGTGACATCAGGCTTCTCACCCCAGTGCTGAGTGCTGGGGACATGTAGGGCCTTGGGCTGTCTTGTTCACTGTAGGTCTCCACTCTTAGCCTAACTTAAAAAAAAAATATAATCTGAAGGCTACTGAGAATGCATGTGCGTGCACACACACACACACACACACACTCACTCGCATACAGACTCACACACTCACTTGCACACACAAACACACATACTCATACATACACAAACACACACACTCACACTCGCACACAGAAACACACATTCACGCACACACACACACAACTACACACACTCATACACAACCACACATGTACACACAAACACACTCACTCTCTCTCTCTCACACACATATATATATACAGAAAAAAAATGTAGATTTTTTTTTTGTTTTTGTTTTGTTTTATTAGGAAAGCCATACATTATTGACTTAATGTCAGCAGGATTTAGTTCTCTCAAATGATCTCATTGGTGAATACTCCCAAACATCAAGACCACATCTCTTTAATCGCTTTAAAGTAACACAGTTATTTCCTCAGATTCGTGCTCTAATGTGTCCTCATTTCATTATGGGAGCTCCAAGCTTCATACTCACGTGCCTCCCCCATATGTGATCTCACTCTGTGTGTCTTCCTGTCTCTCCACTGCCCCCGCTGTGTACAGTGTGCATACTTGTGGGTGGTGTGGGGGATTGTCTTATGCATGTGTCTGTGCATGAGTGTGGAGGCAAAAAGTTGATGTCAGGTTTCTTCCTTGATTATCACTCCTTTATTTATTGAGATGGTCTCTCAATGAAGGCAGGGCTTGCTAATCAAAGCCATTCTACTTAGTCAGTGTGCCCTGCAGAACCCATCTCTGCCTCCCAGCTGCCGGGACTATGGGGGACACTAGTCCTGCGAGGCTTTTGTGTAGATTATGAGTATCCGAACTTACATTCTCACACTTGCAGGGATAGCTAGCACTTTATCCACTGAGTTGTCTCCCAAGCTCCTCTGTGTGACTTTGAGAGGACTGTCTTAACATTAAAATAAATCGGGCTTGCCTAAGGGTTTCATATTTAGTGCTATGCCAGGATAAATGTTCCAAAGTATATTCAAAATTTAACTTTGTAGGTCCAATAAAGTCCTGTTAAGTTATCTGTATTCTTGATTTGGATTTGAGTATGTTTCCATTTGAAAAAATTAATAGCAAGAAGAAATGAAGTCATAAGTGTGGCAGTTCAACAAAGGAATTGTATTTGATGAAAGGAAAACCTAGACAAAGAAAAAATCAGGAGAAAGGGAGAATTGGAAGATATCTCATCAATAAAAATTAGTCATGCTTCATGTGTTTCTCCTAGTTTGTCACAGTGGCTCTCTAGCTGAGGCAGGTGCTTGTCATCCCTCTGCTCCTTACAAGACCGAGCTCAGCCTGCCTTCCTCCTTATACATTTTAATATAATTGCTGGTGTTATTATTTTAGCATTCTGGCTTAAAAGATCATTATCCCACAGAAAGAAATCATCTGATTGTTAAAAGGGAAAATAAATAAAAACAGAAATTTCGGAAAATTTGAAGGCAAAGTCTATGTGATAAAACCTTGAAGAGTTAAAAGAATTAAATATTTATTAATTTGTTTCATTCATTCTTCTCCATTTAATAAAAAGAAGTTAAATACTATATATATATATATATATATATATATATATATATATATAAATGGTGTTATCAGTCACACTGTATTCAACTTAAATAAAAGAAAGAAAAGAAGAAATAAAGAAGGACTTGTCTTAGTTAAATTTCTGTAGAGGAAGTGATTATATATTCATATGTATATATATCATACATATAATACTAAATGAGTTTACATTGAAATTGTTAACAACTATTGTCTCACTCTTGAGAGGTGCTGAGAACTTAGTACTTGCTAGGTCCTTGAGGCTGGGTACCTACCTCAGTAGCAGTTGTGGCTCTCCAATGGCTGTCTCACTCTAAGGAGTCTAAGAATCAGGTTTTGCTGAGTCTTCAGCTCTTAGTCAACAATAGCAGCCTGGAGATTCTCTGATTTCAGTGAAGAAATAAGTAGCAACATTAGTGTCAACCAGCTCCACAGCAAGAGGGAAAGGCCACATCAGCTCGAAGTGAATAATCTCCCTTCTGCCATGCCCTTTGTGTCTGGGTGTGACATATTGGGGCTGGGTCCTCTCATATCAATTAAGGCAATCTGGACCATTACGCAGATGAACCTTCCCTCTCTGGTGAGTCTAATTTGCAGCAAGCTGATGATGACAAAACCAACCGGCACAGATGTAAAGGTAGATGTTCCAGATTATTAAACAAAATGAACCCTTACTGCTTTCCAAGGATTGAACATACAATTACTCCTCTTTTTTTTTCTTTTCTTTGGAAGGAAGCTATCATGGATAAGACTTTGCCGCTTTTAGATGCGAAATGACAATTTTGTAGGAAAGGCCAAATGATAAGCTATGTTGACGTCAAGAAACATTTTCTCCTTTGGGAATTTGAACTACTTGTAGCAAAAAGGAATACAACTGATCTTGCATTTTGTAACATCCAAATAAAAATATAAAATAATAGATATAAAATAAAATAAAATAATAAAATAATAGAAGCACTACATTATATAGTTTTAAATTCCCTCTTGCTTCCAAGTAGAATACAAAATCAAGCTGGAGAGAAAAAAATGTTTCCTTGTTACTAAATTATAGGAGAACTTTCTCATGTGAATGCTAATCTGAGACACTTCAGATTATATGATACTCAAAATCTTCCAGCAGGCTTTTGCAAAAGATACAGAATAGCTCTCCAAATGGATGAATGACTATTCTTCAAAAATGACCTTTTATAAAAGCTGAGGGCATAAAATTAAATCATAATTCAGTGAAGGCATTTTTCCAGAAAATAAGATAATATAGTCCAGGTATATTACTTTCACATGTCCTCACCGAGGTCAGTAAAAGCTTTTGAGAACTTTGAAGGAGTATGAAGTTAACATCCTTTAGATCAGTGGTTTCAAAGACTTTTCTGCCCTAATCAGTGTCAAATAATGCAATAGGCAAATACTGGACAAGGAGGAAGAGAAAAAGGAGGGGGGAAAAAAGGTGGGAAAAAAAAAAGAAATATACTCTTTTAACTTTTTGTACACACCATTACCCTTGGCTACCCATAATGTATTTTTATTATTTGAGAATTTTATACATGAATACAGCATTCACCCCTTACTCCTCCCTCTAACTCATTTCAGACCCACCCGTACCTCCCTATGCCCTTCTGTGCTGGCTGGTGCAATGTCAACTTGATACAGGCCAGAGTTATTGGTGACATGGGAACTTCATTTGAAAAAAATGCCTCCATAGGCAAGTCTGTAGGGCAATTTCTTAATTAATGATTGATGTGGGTGGGTGGGGGATTGCCCAGCCCATTGTGGGTGGTGTCATTCCTGATCTGGTGGCCCTGGGGTCTATAAGAAAGGGGGTTGAGCAAGCCATGAGAGCAAAACAGGAAGGAGTACCCCTCCACGGTCTCTGCGTCATGTTCTGCCTACAGGTTCCAGCCCTGTTTGAGTTCCTACTCTGACTTACTTCATTGATGGACTATGATGTGGAAGTGTAAGCTAAGCAAACCCTTTCCTCCCCAACTTGCTTTTCATCATAGTGTTTTATGACAGCAGTAATACCCCTAACTAAGACACCTTCCAATTTTTTATCTTTTTCTTTTTAAAAATATCCTACCCAATACATTTTGTGCTACACATATACTCAGGAGAATTAGACCCATCCACTGGATAATGTCAATCTATTAGGGGCAATACTCTTAAAGAGAACTGATTTTTTTTCTATCCCTTAGAAGTCATTAGCTGTAGATTTGCGGGATTGGGAGGGGTTCAGGAATCCCTTCGCCTGCATGCTGTAATGTTGATTGCCTTGATCTTGTATAGGAAACTACAGCTGTTGTGGATTCATGAGTATCACACTCTTGTCATGTCTAGGAAGCATTGTTTCACACTAGTTCTCCCTGGCCTCTGGCTCTTGCAGTTTTTCTTTCCCCTCTATTACAACGCTCTCTGATCCTTGTGTGATAAAGACAATAATCCATGGTGGGTAGGGAAGGAGGGCTTATAAATTCTATGGTTGAGCCTTCTACAATTATTTTGCTAAGTGGAGATAGTATCGAACTGCCTGTCGTAGTATTCTATTGCTGTGAAGACATGGCCAAGGTAACTCTTATAAAAGAAAGCATTCAATTGGGGCTTGCTTATGGTTTCAGAGGTTTAATCCACTATAATTATGGTGAGAGGCTTGGCAAAGACAGGTAGACATCTTGCTGAAGAAATATCTGAGAGTTCTCCATCTGGATTCACGGGCAGAGAAAAGAGAAAGAGATACCGGGACTGGCTTATGCACTTGGAATCCCGAAGCCCACCCCCAGTGACACACTTTTGTCAACAAAGTCACACCTATTCCATCAAGGCCATGTCTTCTCTAGTAGTGCCATTCCTTGATACCCAAGTATTCACAAATATGAGCCTAAAAGGGGGCGGGGGAAATTCGTATTCAGACCCTCCACTCTGCTTTACATATCCCTATCTCTCTACCCATAGATCAGTATGGTTTTCAGACCTTAACAGAAAGGTGTCTTTGTGCACAGTGTCTAAATATATATTAACACTTCAAATATAAAAAATAATGCTGAACCAGCCAAGGACAATATAGGCGGTAAACTTTAAACCCCTACCCAGATCTAGCCAGTGGACAGAACATTCTCCACAGTTTAGTGGAGAGTGGGGTATGACTTTTCCCATGAACTCTGGTGCCTCATATTTGACCACGTCCCCTGGAGGGGGAGGCCTGTTGGCACTCAGAGGAAGGATAGCAGGATACCAAGAAGAGACTTGATACCCTATGAGCATATACAGGGGGAGGTGGTCCCCCTCAGGAACAGTCATAGGGGAGAGGAGTCAGGGGAAAATGGGAGGGAGGGAAGAATAGGAGGATACAAGGAATGGGATAAGCATTGAGATGTAACAAGAATAAATTAATAAAAAATAATAATAAAATTTGAAAAATAATGCTGAATTCTAAATAAATATTATTAATGTAAACACTTAAAATTTTCCTCACATTACAGTGGGATTGAATAGTCCCACTGATATTAAAGTAAAAGCATCCATTTTTAAGAAAATATTTGGTGCATAAGAAGAAAAGTAAATAATTTATTTTATACCCCTAACATGACCTGTAGCTTTAGTTTACATGTAGTACAAAATTTGTTCCTCCAGTTATGTCAGAGTCCAGAAGGGAAGATAGATAGAAATCTTCATGAGTAAATATTGAAATAGAATTTATGATTTCAGTTTGTAAGGAAGGACCTATAACCTCAGGAACTCGAGGCCTGTAAGTCTCAGGAACATATTTGCCCCTTTACATATTTATATCTTCTTCGTTCCACTTCTCCTATTTCTTTCTTTGACTGAAGTGGAAGCTTCTGGCTTCCTATCTCACATTCTGACTGACACGGAACCTTAGCCTATGCTTCAGAACTAGACCCTGGCCCAGCCCTCCTAGATAATTAGGTCCTTCGGTCTGAACAGCAGCTTGGCTTCACCTATCTCTTCACTTCCTCAGAGTTGTGATGTCAGATCCCATTCTATGGAAGGCTTCTCTCGTGGAACCGCCTCTTTTTTCTCTTCCATCTCTTCCTCCTTTTCCTGATCCCATCTTTTCTTATGGTCATCGAGCATGTTCCATTCCCAAGAATTAGTGAAATAGAGATGTAAAAGAGGCATGTGAAAATCACTTGTAAGCAACTAATGATGGTTTTTCTTCCAGAGAAAGTAGAAGAAGTAGGCTAGTCATCTTTAGAAGGAATGTGAATTGAATCCATGGGATTAGAGAAGTGTTGAAGAAAGAGGGTCCTTCTCTCCTACTACAAGCAAGGATGATAACAATAAAGATAACAGTTATAACTGAAGTGCATGCATTAAGTAAACAATATCATTTTATCTTTCCTCTTATATAGTATCCATTTTTTAGATTTTTACACATATATACTGTATATATAAAATATATCTATATCTATATGTATAATTATCTCTCTCTATATATATACATACATATATATATATACATATATATATATAACAATATCTACCTCTCCATTCCCTACTCCAACTACATTTAAACCATCAACCTGTTCTTCTTCCAACTTCTTGTCTTTTTTTTAAAAAAAAAAAGTACCCTATTGAGTTCAATGAGTGCTGTCCTTATGCGCATGGGCAAAGAACAATGAACTATAACACGGACAACCAGTTAGTGGTCACAATCCAAGAGAAAAGTGATTGCCTCCTCATCAGCCAGCAACTTCCAGTAGCTCCTCGTCTAGGGGGTGATAACTCAAGAGTACCACACCCATCCATCTTGGAATTTAATAGGCATGATCATGTGCTGGTCTTGTGAAGGAAAGTACCACTCCTGTGGGTTCATAAGTGCAACAACCATGTCATGCCCATATGCCAGGATTTTACAACACTTAACGCCATTCTCTGGTTTTTATATTCTTCTATGTTTTTATGTCTTCTATGATGTTCCCTAAAAATTGAGGTGAGCATTATATACAGGTATTTCATAGCTAACTACTTAGAGGCACTCATTCTTAACATTTGACCAGCTATTAGTCTCTATATTAACCACTGCCCAACACAATCCAAAGCTTCTCTGGCCCTTGTTAAAAGCATTACACATCTATACACACAGAAGGTAGTTTGACAACACAACCACTTCGCCAAATAACAACATAAGCCCTACCCTGTCACTAGAACCTATGAATTCCCCAGCCATGGACTTTTGACCAGGTTTACAGTTCCAGAGTGACTTCTGTCCTATGGAAAAGAAATTGAACCCAATCAGAAAATGCTTGGCTATTCCTATAACACTGTGCCTCTATTGTACCCATGAACACATCTTCCCTGATAAGGTGGTGCTGAGTATGGAAGTCTTGATGTACAAGACCAATGATGTCTTTTCTCTCCATGGGACCTGTCTAGTCACATTCTGTCACAATTAAAACTAGCCAGCAGTTTCAGACAACTAGCTTCCCACTAGTATGAGGCTGAATTTTTATGTTCTGCAGTAAGATTTTATAAAGGTAACATTTTTATAACATATTTTCGCCTCCTATGATTACTTTTCTTCCTTAGCATACCTGCAATTTGGAAAACACTACAAGTGAAATATGCTTTTTCTCTTGCTAGGTCAAAACAAAGCATCACAGTAGCCTCTTAATAAATGTCAATTACTTTCCCTTTTCTCTGAGCCTGGTATTATGCTAATGACATTCTTCTGAATATTCATAGACTCATAGAACATTTGATCAAGCAAGGAAGTTACAGATGCCTTAGCCAAGTTCCCACTATCAAGATAAAGACATGGTGGCTCAGAGAATAGAAGTGGCTTTTTGGAGATTGTATAGCAAGTTAACACTTCCACCCAAGAGCCAAGTGTTAGGGAAGGACATAGAACAAAGGATGTAAGGAAATGACACCATCTAGGGCGTAAGGACTGTGTCATACATGGTACTTAGTAGACAATGTAAAGATTGTAAAGATGAAATTAAGGAACTAAGAGTCAGAGACATTATATATTAAATGAAGGCTGACTTCTTCAGGCCGGTGTTTTGAAAAGAAACTCTCTTTCTTGTTTCTATTGGTTAATAGAATTTTTAAATTCTTATACACACATACCCTCAGCCCAGTGTAGAACACTGTTTTCTCTCTCTAGTAAGAATATTTTTGTAAAAACTATATCAAAAATTTTGACATTATGATATAATTACATAATTTTTCTTTCCCCTTCTTTCCTCTAAAACTTCTGTATACCCAGTCTCTTACTTTCTTTCAAATTCATGGCCTCTTTTTTTCTTTTTCTTTTCTTTCTTTTTTCTTTCTTTTTTTCAGAGCTGAGGACTGAACCCAAAGCCTTGCACTTGCTAAGCAAGCACTCTACCATGAACTAAATCCCCAAATCCCCAATCCCCTTATTTTTCTTTAATTGTTGTTTCGTGCAGTTCATTCATCCATTAGGAAGATAACTCTGCTTTCAGTACATTTTCACTATAGGTCTAAAACACAGGTACATTTCCTTTCCCTTTTTCTCCCATCTATACAAGACTTTTTTTTTTTTTTTGTATATTTACATATTGGTTGATTATACTTGAAAATTCTGAATATTTTTTAGATTTACCCTTAGGCCTTTCTATAATCCAAAACACTCATTACATTGTATTTTATTTTATTTTTTTCCTTTTTTTTTTTTTTTAATTTATTCTTGTTACATCTCAATGTTTATCCCATCCCTTGTATCCTCCCATTCCTCCCCCCCCCCATTTCCCATTATTCCCCTCCCCTATGACTGTTCCTGAGGGGGATTACCTCCCCCTATATATTCTCATAGGGTATCAAGTCTCTTCTTGGCTACCAGCTGTCATTCCTCTGAGTGCCACCAGGTCTCCCCCTCCAGGGGACATGGTCAAATGTGAGGCACCAGAGTACGTGAGAAAGTCATATCACACTCTCCACTCAACTGTGGAGAATATTCTGACCATTGGCTAGATCTGGGAAGGGGTTTAAAGTTTACCTCCTGTATTGTCCTTGGCTGGTGCCTTAGTTTGAGCGGGACCCCTGGACCCAAATCTGCCTATCATATTGTTCTACTTGTAGATTTCTAGGACCCTCTGTATCCTTTTATTTTGCTATTCTCCAATGCGTCTCTCATTTAGAGTCCCAATAGGATGCCCTCCCCTCTGTCCCAGTTTCCTGGTAAGTGAAGGCTTTCGTGGGACATGCCCCTTGGGCTAGTATGCAGATATAAGTGAGTATATACCATTTGATTCTTTCTGCTTCTGGGTTAACTCACTCATTATGATCATTTCTAGCTCAATCCATTTATCCACAAATTTCGGGAATTCCTTGTTTTTAATAGCTGAGTAGTATTCCATAGTGTATATGTACCACAGTTTCTTTATCCACTCTTCTACTGAGGGACACTTAGGCTGTTTCCATGTTCTGGCTATTATGAATAAGGCTGCTATGAACATGGTTGAGCAAATTTTCTTGTTGTGTGCTGGAGCATGAAGATGACCTGAGAAGATGGCATGATCTTCCTTGCTCATGGATCGGGAGAATTAACATAGTAAAAATGGCCATCCTACCAAAAGCAATCTACAGATTCAATGCAATCCCTATCAAAATACCTACACAATTTTTTAAAGACATTGGAAGTTCAATTCTGAACTTCATATGGAAAAAACAAAAAACCCAGAATATCTAAAACAATCTTGTACAATAAAAGGTGCTCTGGAGGAATCTCCATACCTGATTTCAAACTGTACTATAAAGCAATAGTAATTAAAACAGCATGGTACTGGCACAGCAACAGGCTGGTTGATCAGTGGAATCGAATCGAAGATCCAGATATGAATCCACACACATATGGTCACTTAATTTTTGACAAAGAAGCCAAATCCATTCAATGGAAAAAGGATAGCATCTTCAACAAATGGTGCTGGTCTAACTGGAGGTCTATGTGTAAAAAAATGCAACTGGACCCATATTTGTCACCTTGCACAAAACTCAAATCAAGTGGATTAAGACCTCAACATAAAACCAGAGACACTAAGCCACTTAGAGGAAAAAGTGGGAAAGAGCCTGGAACATATTGGCACAGGAGACAACTTCCTGAATAGAACACCAACGGCCCAGGCCTTAATGTCAACCATTAATAAGTGGGACCTCATGAGGCTGAGAAGCTTCTGTAAGGCAGGAGACACTGTCAAGAGAACAAAGCGACAGCCTACAGACTGGGAAAAAATCTTCACCAACCCTACATCTGACAAAGGTCTAATATCCAAAATATATAAAGAACTCAAGAAATTAAACACCACCAACCGAATAACCCAATTGAGAAATGAGGCTTGGAACTAAACAGAGAATTCTCAACAGAGGAGTATCAAATGGCTGAGAAACACTTAAAGAAATGCTCAACCTCCTTAGTCATCAGGGAAATGCAAATCAAAACAACTCTGAGATTCCATCTTACACCCATCAGAATGGCTAAGATCAAAAACTCAAGCGACACCACATGCTGGAGAGGATGTGGGGAGAGAGGAACACTCCTTCATTGCTGGTGGGAATGCAAACTAGTACAGCCACTTTGGAAATCTATCTGGTGCTATCTCAGAAAAATGGGAATAGGGCTTCCTCAAGACCCAGCTATTCCACTCCTTGGAATATACCCAGAAGATGCTCCAGTACATTGTATTTTAAAATCCATAGCTCCCCATAAGTATCTTTCCCAACAAAAAGGATAGGGAAAATGCCTTTGTCTGTTAAAGTAAAATTTTCATGTCTGACTTAACTTTGAGTTTGGTGGGCATTTTTCCATGGCTCTGTCCTGGATTCTGCACGTTTAAGATTTGGGAACTAACAATGATTGTTTTCTTTTGGACTATGTTCCTAACACTGTCTTAAGCTGTCATACCTTACAGAGAACACACTGCATTGCTTTTAAATGTGTAATGGTCTTCAAAGAACAGAGGAAAGAGGGTTCTTAGCATTTCCAAACTTTCTTTGTAGACTGTGTTGAGTCAAAGTGGGATTCAGCGTCTAAATCTGTAAAAGACTTGTACTGCTCATTCTTTTAGTTTCCTTGGTATGTATTTGAAAGTGGCCAACGAGAGTTTTGTGTTTTGACTGAAGGAAGAGTGCTAAAGATAAGGAGAAAGAAGACAGAAAGGGAAAAGGAGAAAATGTGCAATGTCCAGGACATACATGGCACATCTTATCTGCTATTAAGAAAAACTCAGTTCATGAGCTAAAGAAAAAATAGTTTAAAACAATATTTTTTGGTCCTGTTTTCTTCTTTCTTTCTTTCTTTCTTTCTTTCTTTCTTTCTTTCTTCCTTCCTTCCTTCCTTTTGAGGCTTTAATTCCAAAATATCACCAAAACTGAAATGAAAATAAATTCCTTTTTGCCTCTATCATAAACCAGCCTATAGTTTACCAGGTAAGGACAGCTACATGCTAATAAAGGTAGGGAGTATGGGAGTGGTGCTTTCTTAAAGAGAAAAATGTGATGAAGCCATCATGAGCAGACCCTGATATGAAACTGGAGTGGGCTCCTAGAAATGAATTTGAAGAAAATTCATGGTCCTGTAGGTAAACTCTGGTATGTAAGTGTTAGTATCATCTTTTGTGTTCCAACAAAGAGTCAGTAATATATACATGTATGCCATTAAATTCTTAAAGAGGTCTGTTTAAGAAGAAGGTTAGCGTGCTTATTTTCAGAAGGGAAAATAAATGTAGATTAAATTAAATTCTGCCGATCCAATATCTTGCCAAGACGGCAGGATTAGTTAACCTATGGTGATCGTGAGGCTAAAATCCTTAGGCTGATAGTGTCCCATGCAGGTGTTCTTTATGATGGTACCATATTGCTACTGCCTGTTTGATAACTTCTTTCTGTTTTCTTGAGTAGCTATCTTAGGTAAGAGTTGGTTAAATAAAATAAGGAATTGTAAATAATTCTGATTATCTTTTTATTTACCAAAAGGAATAATAAAATTTCAAGAAGACTGTGAAATCGGGCCTCTCCCAGCTAGGATCCAGGAATTAACATTTATTAGCCACAGGTATCAAGAATCCTTCCTTTCTGAACCTTGGCTCACTTGTCTACATAAAAAAATATTAGCCTGTCCTTCACCAGTGTTAAGAGACTTAATTTTGTTACAAGTGGGTTGTCTGCACTACAGTGCTTACTATGTAGTGCAATATTATTGGATAGTCCTTGGTTTTATTATTGGCAGTTCCACAGATTTGCCTAAATTCCTTCAACTCTGGAGAGAAACTGTGTGGGACACATCAATGCAGAATATCAACAGCTCACATGTTTTGCTGTCACTTCTAGGTTCACTTTCCTTCCTCGGTTAAAAAAAAAAAGCATTTTTCTTTTTCTTCTAAATAGGAAACACAGAAATGCATCATTTTGACTCTTCCTGCCAAGAGCCAAACCACATCTTTTCCTGCAAAGGGAAATGGATGGTCTTTTATCTTTGGCAAGTTCTCACATTACATGCCTCTCAACATTCAAGAGTTCTTTTTCACAATGCCTCTCTCTGCAGCTACTGAAGATGTTTCTTTCACTTGAAGGAACATCAAAGAGGCATTTCTGTGTGAAACTCACTGAGTTTTCTTCTTAACTATGCTTTGTCATGAGACCATATGGCCGTAAATGATTTAGTTTTCCATGAAAGATGGTTTTAAATCAAGAATGAAACCTGCTAAAAAGAATTTGCATACTTGATGAAAAATAAAGGCAATAAAATGCTTAATCTGGCTGTGAGAAATGTACTGGGATTTCATAAGCAGCTCTTATGTAATAAGAAAATGCATTTTCATTATGACTATTACATTAGCAGTGTTGTGGAAAGTTGGCCTCTTTAGAGAGTGATACAGAAAACTGGATCATAAATAGTATTCACCTTATGATTCAAGGAAGTCTGGCACATACCTAAAACGGTTGAAGTAAAACCTGCCAGTTCATGTCAGGTGCTGATAGGGAATGCACCCGGTTAAGAAAGAATAGGGCAGTGCGACCTGGTGTTGGCACTCTGGTTGTATGCTTGGTGAATAAGGACTGGCAAGGTAAATTTCTAGTCTAAGAGCAAATAAAATACATAAAGAAGAAGCTCAGTAACTTTTTCCTATGGAGACAACAGTGAAAGGATGCAGTGATATTGAAAACAGCATTGCTGTTTGACCCAGATAGAACATGGTGGTGTGTGATGAGGGACCATCAGTTGAGAATGATGCCACTCACAGAAGGAATAGAAAACAGTTATTGTAGCTGTTGGTATTGGGCAAGCGGGAAGATTAGGCAGCAGAGATCATGTGACTCCACTTTGCCAAGGAACTTAGAAACGTTCAAAGACTTTTAAGATGTTTGAACTAAAATAAATTTGGTATAAAGAAGCCTCTGTAATTGACTGACAAGTTTAGGTCAAACTAGCTTTTTTTTTTTTTTTTTTTAAACATAGTGAACTATGTCTATATTGGTGGGAAAAGCAAATCAAAACTTAACCCAAGAATACTTTCCTGTAACTAAACAATCAAGGTAATTATAGCAATTATAGAACATGTGCCCATGAGACAAATGCCTACAACAGCCAATCACATTGTTCCTGTGTGTTGGTGTCACTTCCTTCCTTTTTCTGGTTATGAATATAACCCATGTATGGATTGGAATAAGGATATCTTGAACTATTTTGGTTTTGGTATGCTACCCAAATCTAGAATCTTTGCTGCTAGCTCAAATAACTTCTAGAGCTGTGGTTTTTGTTTGTGTGTATGTGTGTGTGTGTGTGTGTGTGTGTGTGTGTGTGTGTGTGTGTTTATTAAGGAACTTGGGTCCTCAGGAATTAATAGAATAAAGAAAGAGACTGAGAAGGACCTTAGTTTTCCCTGAATCTGTATCGTAAGGAACATATTGAGTTTCTCATACTTAAGTAAGCTAGTAAATCCTGCTATAAAAGGAGACTGTTGGTTTTGCATGTTCCTTAATGGGTACACCACACGCCTAAGCATATTTATAGTTTATTCTGCTGCCACTTTGAGTTTGTATTGGAAGGCAACATTGAGAAACCACCATGACAGGAAAGAAATAGAAACAAAGAAAGAACATAGCAATACTAATTGCTTCCATTATGAATCAAGCATAAAATCTTATTACTTAAATCACCACTTTAGCCCAATGGCCAGTGCTCCTTGCAGTGAGAAGTATTCTACATCACTCAAGAGGCTATTTGACAAAAGGAGGTGGAGTAGTGGATGAGTTCACGCATACCATACATACAGTAGGCTCCATGCTGACTGGAAAACTGCTGCCTGGAGCCAGATGTTAGGGCCTTGGCCGTGCAGGAGCTTGGGAAATATACATTATTTCTAAATCAGTGTTCATGTATGGGATGCAGGATCAAATGTGTTCTTTAAAAATAAGTGTTTCTACATTTCACATCTTTCAATTTGTTATAGTTTGTTCATCTAAAAACACATCAAGCTTACAAATCATGTGGGGAATGCATTGAAAGAGTGGGATGTAATCGTTTTACATTAATGAATAATACAAGGGAGTCAAAGCCAGCTTCCTCAGCCTGTAGTCATTAACACAGGAGTAAGAGCACCCTCTCTGTGTGTGGTCAACTTCAAAGAAGTTCCTTAAATGTCACTCTAGAGTCACTGATATGAGGTGCAATGTTTGAGCTCCGCTTCCTCTACTTGTTGTGCATGCTTTATAGGTTACAACAACCTTTCTGCGCCTCAGTTTCTTTACCTTCAAAGAAGATAGTGTTCAGTGAAGACAAAATAAGTGCTTGGTGCATTGGAAACCCTCAGTGGCAGCAGCCAGCTTAACAAGTCTTGTTATAGCTTCAATGCAGCTCTTCTAAAAATCAGATACATCAAAGAAAGGAGATTTGAAATAGGAAATTATAACAGTCAAGACTCCTTTGCAGCCTTTTAGTATTTTTACCTTGTGACCAACAAAAACTTATGTTTCAGACTATAAAGATCATAAAAGTGCTTTAGCCATGTCATCACCTTATACAGTTACAATTACACGGGATGCATATGGGACTACTGAAGTTAAAACTAGTGCTGAAATCACTTCGCAAGAGGCACTGTTTGAAAATGTACTAAGAATGCCTCAAGTCCAAAGCCAGTGCTTTCCGCTTCACTACTCACTGTGGCAAATTAATACTTTAATGTTTGACACATCCAGAATTTAAGCAATCTTTAAAATGTATAGCTTATATTCCTTAATTGTTTTCAAATCATTTGCATTGACTCAGACATATTCTTCTGTGAACTGGGAGATGAAATGTTACTGACAGATGCCTAAGTCATATGCAACATATGACACTATTTCTGGGGACTTGGAGTTAAAGGTCATTTATTGTAAGACAGAGAGTTGCTTAGTTTAGAGAGCCTAAGAGTGGAGTAAGGAATGAATCTGTCAAGACTCATGATATTTCAGAAAAGTATAACAAAGATTATAATCTTATATTTCTCTTCTGCTGGAATCTTGTCAAATAGTGAACTAAACTAGAGGATTATAACACAGCTTCAAGGTTATTAAAAGCAAGGAAAGTCTGAGAGAATGGCACAGTTAAAAGGAAGCATGGAAACTAACTGTGGTGTAGATTATCAGAGGGCATCTTGGAACAGAAAAAAAAAAGGAGAGCGGGGAACAGGTGAGACAGGGCTAAACTGTGGACTTCAGTTAACAGTTATGCATCAACTTTGGAGTCATAGTTTTCAAAAACGTACCTTGTGAAATATGTGAATATCGGGATAAACTGAGTGTGCATTTCCCAATAATTATTTGTACAACTTATGTGACTGTGGCGCAAACCAGACATTATTCCAAAATGAAAACATTAAAAGTAAAACCCAAATAAAAGTCCTGTGGTGAGGTCAGAGACAAGGGGGTTCTTCATTAATTTAGGTTAGGCTGTGCCTCTCACAGCATAGCATCAGCTTGCTCAGCCCACCCATCCCACCCTGAGTGTGTGTCTGTGAACTTAGTTGCCAGATCCTGTTGGTGAGAAATGTCATTTACCTAGCAACCTGTTGGTGTGGCCACTTCCCAGAGAAGGCATCTGAGGCTTTTTGAACTTTGCCTGTAGTAACTCTAAATGTTCCTTCAACCTTTGACTTTGCATGTGTCACTACCTAGTAACAGTTGGAAGTATCATGCAACACTTGACAGCCTGTAATAAATTCAACAATAGAAAGAAGAAGAAGAAGAAGAAGAAGAAGAAGAAGAAGAAGAAGAAGAAGAAGAAGAAGAAGAAGAAGAAGAAAGAAGAAGAAGAAGAAGAAGAAAGAAGAAGAAAGAAGAAGAAAGAAGAAGAAGAAGAAGAAGAAGAGAGAGAAGAGGAAGAAGAAGAAGAAGAAGAAGAAGAAAGAAGAGAAGAGAGAAGAAGAAGAAGAAGAAAGAAGAGAAAAGAAAGAAGAAGAAGAAGAAAGAAGCCGAAGGAAGAAGAGAGAAGAGAAGAAAAGAAGAAGAGAAGAAGAAGAGAGAGAAGGAAGAAGAAGAAGAAGAAGAAGAAGAAGAAGAAGAAGAAGAAGAAGAAGAAGAAGAAGAAGAAGAGGAAGAAGAAGAAGAGAAAAACCCAAGTAAACCTTGCCTCCTCCTTTGTTTATTTTTATTTCCTGTCTGGGCCACACAAAAGATATTTGACAAATCCTTTTCTTTCTTTTTTTAAAAAAATGTATTTTAAATGTATATATTCACTTTACATTTCTATTATAGCTCCCTCCCCCCTCTCACCCTCTTCACCCATCACCCCTCCCCTTGTCTTGAGAAAAGGAGAGCCCCCTCAACTCACCTGAGCACATCAAGTCACATCAGGACTGAGCTCATCCTCCTCCACTGAGGCCAGGCAAGGCAGCCCAGTTAGGGCAGAGTGATTGAAAGCAGGCCAACAGATTCCTTGTCATAGATAGCACCCACTCAACTTAACTAGAAAGGATCATCCAGAGAGAGGTAACCCAGGTCAAGAAAGACAAATCTTTTTCTTCCTACATTTTTATGATTGCATTTCTGTCCCTCACCCCCCTGTTAATGCCTTACAAAGTAAAGGAGCAAGCAGAGATGCTTCTGATTACTGCTGTCTTCCCTTGAAAGCAGGAGATGCTTTTGCTAATACACCCATGTGGTAGGGGAGGAACCTGCCACATCTGAAGTGTGATGTGAGGCCCTAGAGAACCAGTGAAAGAAAAACAAAGTCCTCACATGGGTGTAAGATGCATTATACTTGGGGAAACAGATACATAATGCACACAAATATAGACCAAGATAGCATAGAAAAGGCAGGGCCAGGTATGCTCTGCTGTGAAGGAGGTCATAGTAGAAACCCTGGGGGAAGCCATTGAGGAGATGAGTCTTGATAGAGTTTGCGGGAGGACTGTGATTGAAGAAGAAGGCAGTGGATGGGGAAGACTCTAAGTGATGTGCACCATGCATGTTGAGCAACCTCAGAACTTGTCTGGCAGTTGAGTGAGAAACAGATAGAGAACTGAACCAGACCTAACGGGTAATGCTAGCCTTTGTGGTGGTGTGACACAGTTTAGCTTTTTTTCTTTTTGTAAGTTTTGAGATTATAATATAGTTACACTTCTCCCTTCCCTCTCTTCCCTCCAAACTCTGCTATGTATCCCCCTCTTGTTCACCTTCAAATCCATAGATTCTTTGTTTCATTAAATGTTATTACACGCCTATAAGCATAAGTATATACATATTTATTCCTAAATATAACCTGGTCAGTCTGTATAGTGTTACTTGTGTGTATGTTTTCAGGGTGACCATTTGACACCGGAAAAACCAATTAGTGTGTTATTTGCTGAGGAAGACCCCTCTCCTGCTCCTGTCTTTCTCTAATTGCCTGTAGTTCTTTGTGTAGGGCTGAGGCCTCCTATTCACCTTGGCATGTCTGTTGCTGTTGCTCTTGTTTCGATCATATTTAGATATTCATGTCGATGTGTCTTCACGGGTATAACTTCTGACGTTACTAGGAGACACAGTCTCACTCCAAACTCCTTCCCTGGCTTTGAAAATATTTCTGCTCCTCTTCTGCAGTGTTTCCTGATCCTTAGGTTCTGGGAAAAAATTTTTTTTTCATGTATCCACTGGACAGAGCACCACAACTCAGCATTTGAGTGAACTGTGGTTTCCTTGATGAAGAGCCTACTTGTCTGTAGGTATAAGAACAAATGATTAGTTTGTTGTTTGGGATTAGTGAATTAGTAGCTATAGATTCTTTTTGAGTAGCCATGACTACACTAGCACTGAGCACTTAGTTAGATTTCCAGTACTAGCCACAGTCACTCTCCTGTTGTTGATCATCATTTTAGCTTTAGTTTTAGAATTTAGACATATTCTTTTTTTTTTTTTCTTTTTTTCCTTTTTCTTTTCCAGAGCTGGGGACCAAAACCAGGGCCTTGCGCTTGCTAGGCAAGCACTTTACCACTGTGCTAAATCCCCAACCCTAGACATATTCTTTAGGTGAAGGAGTAGACTGTGTCTGGCAAGAGTTTCAAACTATTTTTAATCATCGTTTCCCCTTTTCTTCAATGTTCCTGGCCAATGTGTTTAAGTGTTCATATGAAGCATCCTTACCGCTCTGTGATGGTCTTGAAGCTCCAGGGAAAATAGACCAGGAACATGAGAGATTATATGAACTAGACCTATTCATGATTCTCTCTTCTACCATCTCTGCATCCTTCTACCATTTTCTCATATGTAAAATGGGTAGGAGGATGTTAGCCCATTTATGCCACCGTAACAAAATACTTGAAGCTGAGGGATTTATAAAGAAGAGGGATTTTCTTTTCCCCATAGTTCTGTAGACCAAGTTCCTGATAAAGGCTTATTCTTTTCTTTCAAAATATTCCTCACATAGCAAAAAAAAAAAAAAAAAAAAAAAAAAGAATCAACCATTTCCCAGAGCCCGCACAGGCAGGCATATTCCTCATACCCTAATCATGTCTAAATGGCCTCACCTCCATATTGGCACCTTGTTGTTTAAGTCAGTTGCCGTGAGAGACACCTTGACCACAGAAATTCTTATGAAGAAAAACATTTAATTGTGGATGGTCTTCCTTTCAAATGGTTAGTACATCATTGTCATGCCAGGAAGCATGGTAGCACACAGGCAAACATGGTGCTGGGTAGGTAGCTGTAGTTCTACATTCAGATTATCAGGCAGCAGAAAGAGACACTGTGTCTGTCTTGAGTACTTGAAACCCCAAGTGACGCACTTCCTCCAACATTCAAATATCTGAGCCTATAGGTGCCATTTCTGTCCAAACCACCGCATTTGGAATCTGAATGTCAATGAATTTTTGACAGATATCCAATGCTAGCAGAGTATGATCATAATATACTTTCCTTCATTTGGTGATTGTGAGGTTTAAATTATATATACACAGCATAGTATAGTATGGGAAAATCATTCGTGGTTGCATGTCACTTGTGGAGTACCTCAGATTCCTAAGCAGTTGCTCATGCACATACTCAGTAGCTGCCTGGGGTTCTGTTCTGGTTGTCACTACTGGTTGTGTGACAGTGGCCAAGTTAGTACCTGAGTCTCTTAGTACCTGAGTCTTCTCACCAGTAAGTGTTTGAAAGGGAGTGTGTTTGGTGTTTGCTTTGCTATGACCTAATGATTATGAAAAGCTGCTCAAAAAAAGGGAAAGATTTATTTCTACTTATGTTTGTGATAATGCAGTCCACAGAACTTGGTCCATGATACAGGACCGGTTAAGAAGTGGTTCAGCAAAATGGGGGAGCGCTTGGCTGCTTCTTACTATAAGCAGGTGACAGAAGGAGAGAGAGAGAGAGAGAGAGACAGACAGACAGACAGACAGACAGACAGACAGAGAGCGAGAGAGAGAGAGAGAGACAGACAGACAGACAGAGAGAGAGCGAGAGAGAGAGAGACAGACAAACAGACAGACAGAGAGAGCGAGAGAGAGAGAGACAGACAGACAGAGAGAGTGAGAGTGAGAGAGAGAGAGTGAGAGTAAGAGAGAGAGAGAGAGAGAAAGAGAGAGAGAGAGAGAGAGAGAGAGGTGTCTAGTTCAAATGAGTGCCCCCAAAGATCTACATCTTCTATCTAGGTCCCAGAGTTTACCCAACCTCCCAAAATACCACCATCAGCTTGGCTCTATCACTTACAGCATGAATCTACAGGGGGTGTGTGTCATTTTATCTTGAAGCTATCATGGGGATAGAGTGAGTTACTATGAGTAGAGGCCTGAGCACAGTGCTGATGTGATTTTTATATTGGTCATCATAACAGGAAGGTATGCTATTATTAAAGTTCAGTTATTGTACCAGGGCACAAATACCCCAGACATTCATTTTCACAAACATGGAAGTTATTTCTGATGAGAGCCTCTCATTTAATTATAATCAGACTATAAATATCTCTAGGCAAAACTAAACCACAGTGCTAAAAAGCTAGCTTGGTCAGTAAAGTGCTTACATGCAAGTATGAAACCTAAAGTTAGGGCAGCATGCTTGTTGGTTAATGGCATCCTTAAGAATGATACTTGAAGAGGGAATCTAAAACACACACACACACACACACACACACACACACACACACACACATCAAAAAGATAAGTAATTATCTGGATTCAAGTATGTACTACTCACATATAATTATCAACTAAAGAGATTTATTGCTTAGTTTATCCACTTTAAAAAATATTTATTTTATGCTATGTGCTTTGGTGTTTTACTTAACACGTATGTCTGTGTGAGGGTGTCAGATTCTCAAGAACTGGAGTTACAGACAGTTGCAAGCTGCCATGTGGATGCTGCAAATTGAACTAAGGTCATCTGGAAGAATAACCAGTGCTCTTAACTGATGAACCATCTCTCCAGTCCATGCTCTACTTTTACTTAGTATCTAGCATACAAGATAATTAGTGCCTGGGATGTTGAGGTGTACTGAACCATATAAAAATAACCCCACTTAGATATACTCTACAAACCATTGACTAACATGAGCAGGATTCATGTCAAAAACATAGGCTGACAGGTCATTCGTTGGCATTTTCAAACAATATTGAAAATCAGGCTGAACTGGCAGGTGTAAAGTTCCCAGACTCACACTTGACAGAATAATTCAGTGCCAATACTTTGTGACTGGTAATAGGCAATAGATGTGCAATAGACAATCACCACAGGACAGAATGAAGTTTTATTCAAGAACAAATGAGATATAAATATTTTTTCTATACTTACTCCATGGCTTAGTACACATGGAATTCTATTATCATAATGTAATAGATTATTTTGAAAACATCACAAAACATACTCACTGAATACCCCTAATAGGTGATAATATCCTTCCAACACATGCTTCTTTCAGAATTTTAAAAAATATATTTACAGCTTGGCAGATATTTATGGAGGCAAAAACTTGTCTCTTGTCTTTAGGTACATCTATGTCTTTCATATCACAGATGGTACCCACTGAAGAGAAAAGCATATCAGGTACTCTTACCTTCTCTTGCTTGCCTATGGTGCTCTGTAACAACTCTAAAAGACTAAGTCAAACAGACTTCATTTTTCCTTGTTATTCCACCAATATGAGCGTTTCATTCAGAAGTCATTTAGAAAACTTATTTGGTAGAATGCCCTATTTTTAACCAAGCTCCAAATCTTCCTTGTGGCTCTTCTGGTGAACAATGCCTTCAGATATCATAGGATTGACACTGGTGACCATCCAAACTTACTCTGTGTTTCCCTTGGTGTCTTACAAAAATGAGCTGTCAAAAACAATGCTTCTTCAACTGAAATATACCTGCATATTATGTGGGTACTTGTTAAAGTGCAAAGCAGTATTCAGTGGATCTTCAGTAAGGCTTGAAGCACTGCATTTCCACACTAGTTTCTGAAAGGATAATAGTACAGCAGGGATGCTGTTGCACCTGGGATGCTGGTGAAGGTTGGATACTGGTGTATCTGGGATCCTAATGAAGCTGGGATTCTGGTGTATCTGGGATGCTGCTGGTGCAGCTGGTCTAAGCGCCACACCTCTAGCATGAAGACACTAAGAACCTGAGAACAATGAAAGATAAATAACTACAGAAGGCACTTGCCAGGATTCCACCAAGACTGTTTTTCTTTGTGATATGTAATCTCTATCTTCAATGTATTCATGTTTTTAATCTTAGAGAAGGGCAGTGAGGTTTGAAGTTCTGTTTAGGGAATAGGTTAAGTTGAACAACTATTGTTTGTGCCTTAGAGAGAAAAAAATAATAGCTAAGGAAAAAAGAGGCATACAAGAAACTTTTCTTGGGTAACCTAGCCTATGACAACCTTTTGTACTTGTCTTTGGTGGCAAAGAAAAATCTCTGTTCCAGGGTGATCAGTACCTGTGACAGCATTGTCCTTGTGACAGCATTGTTCCTGTGACAGCATTGTCCCTACCCAATGTACTATGAAGACTGATGTGCTTATATTGATGTTTAGGTAAATATTTAATTCAGATAGAATGATTAAAGTATAAAATTAAGGATAGTGAGTATTACTTTGTAAATCAAGTTATAACATTATTCACAGAAATAAAACATTTTTTACCAGGGTACTCTGTTAGACAGAAGAAATATCTCAATATTCAATGTATTGAAAGCCAGGTGGAGTCTGGATTGCCTCAATATGCCTTCTATGTGCCATTTGGCCTCCTTGTTTTATGTTCCCAAGATAATTGGCTCATAGGGAGCTCAAAGCTCAAAGCTAGGGGCTTCTCACATCTTCCAGGCTTACAGTGAGGATAACTTCTTGGTGTGACATTCTTTTGGCAATTACTTACTGAAACTGTATTTGTTTATACTTGCTAATGTATTCAGTTCAATCCAGCAAACATTTATTGAGCATTATTACCAGGCTCTGCGGGACGTACAGATAAATATGCCTTGCCTTGGTTTTTATATTCATGTGGATTATGTTGTAACTGCTATTATGTAGAACGCATGCTTTTGTTGTTGCATTTAAGTTTTCTTCACCAACTGGGGTATGACCACCTTGAAAGAAGATGTTTTTTTTTAATTGTCTTTGTGTTTAATATTGGTAGGGTCCTAGGCAGGAAGTGATAGGGTGACTCCAGGAAAGAAGGGAAATTTGCCATAGCCTCTTTCCTCATCACTGGAATCACCTGAATTCCTTCACAGGAAAATGTGGCTCCATGACTGAAAGGGATGGGGTGGAGGGATGGGGTATGGGGTGGATGGAGGGGTGGTAGAAGAAGAACCCTGAGAAAGAGCATGACTTTTTCCAACCCTGCACCAAAGTACCTGTTATTCAGCTTTTTATCTTGTTGGTTAGACTATGTGACATGGATACTTAAAGATTTCTGGTTCTTGCTTTTGGGGATTGCAGCATTTTGTCTTGAGGCATGCCATGACCACTGATGGACAACAACAACCCACGGTGAAATCCAAATTCTAGTCTAAGAATTGGATGCTGATGCTACACAAATCAAATGGCCATCTCATAAGGGAAGTCCTGATTCATAACTGAACAGGCCAAGGCACAGAGATTACATAATTTGCTCACAATTACCTAGTCCTGTGAAGAAAGACAGAACCAACACGTGACATCTTCTGACACTAAATTTATTAAAACTGAAAAGATGAAAATAAATGTACACCTAAATTTGTTCCATGCATGTAAGCACCTCCAGAAAGCATCTTTGCATGCATGTTTTTTAAATAGGCATACTTGAATTTCTAAATATATATAAAACTTCTGAAAACAAAGGTGTCCAAAGTGGGCTTGCTACTACAATCAACATGTCCCTGATATGGCCGTTGAACTATCTCATGTGCACTCTAGAAGGTGACCTAAGGACTAAAGGTCCTCACACTATCAGTACTAGCACATACTTGCTCCACACAAGAGGCTCTGTGCTTTGTCTTATTTTTTTCTCGTGCACAATAGAATGAACCTTCATTTTATACACGAGCAAATCCAGGCCTACAGAAGGAGGAAAAGAAAAGCTTACTCAAGATTATATAACTGAAATGAGGTCCCTACCCACCATCTCTATCTTACTTTCAGTTTTTAAATATTTTTTTAATTTAAATTTATTTCTAAAAAATTTATTCACTTTGCATCTCAATCACAGCCACCTCACTCGTCTCCTTCTGATCCCACCCTCACTCCCTCACCCCCTATACCCCGCCATCATACCCCTCTACTAGTCTTCAGAGAAGGGGAGCCCTTCTTCCCTATCAACTGACCCAGGCAACCATGTCTTATCAGGACTGCCTGCATCTTCTTCCTCTGTGGCCTGGTAAGACACCCCACCAGGGGCAAGTGATCTAAGAGCAGGCAACAGAGTCCAGGGCAAGGATAGCTCCTGCTCCCCTTACTAGGGGACCCCTATGGAGATTGAGCTGCCTATCTCTACATCTGAGTAGGGGGCCCAGGTCCTCTGGATTCATGGTCCTTGTTTGGTGCATCAGTTTCTGCTGCCCCTCTCTGGGCCTAGATTTGTTGGCTCTGTTGGTCTTCTTGTGGTGTTCCTGTCTGCTCTGGGTCTTTCTATTTCCCCACTTAATTTTCTTTGATACTGCACTTTAAATTTCCCACCCATTAATAAGATTTCTGAGTAGAATCCTTGCCCCATTTATAGGATACAAGTGATATGTATGTGTGATCCTAGGATAAAAATGGGAGAATCTTTTGCCTCATTGAAGCTTGTAGGGACATTTTCTAGCAAAGGGTCTTTTTCTTTCTTTTTCCACATTCTTCCTTGTGGTAAGTACCAAGAGTTTTGAAAATGTTCCATGTCAAAATATCAGGCTGCAGACTCAGTACAGTATTCTAAGATTCTTTAGTTATTTCAGTATATTGCTAATTTATATCTGAATCTTGCATCTAGTAGGGACAGAATACGTATCTGAGAGACAAAGTTGAAAAGACTACCTGGAAAGCACAGCCTTCTTTATGTTTGAGACACAGTTGGTGAGGAAGGCTTGTAGTGCTGACATTTGAGATGATTGCTCAGTCTGCTTTCTCATTTTATGGGAGTCACTTTTTATATCTGAAAATGATATTCCTAATAAGGACATAACAAAAACCCAGCACCAGCCTTTCTATTAATGGCTTAGGAATAATTTAAATAGAAGTCAGCCGAGTATTACACTGTTAAACTTTATTCTAGAATTATAGGCAATATGTTATTAGGTTTACTTCAACTCTAACTGAAGAGTTCCCTTCTGGAAGATGTTGCCTGATTGGAACTGAATTGTTTTTCTGTGTCACAATGAAGACAATGCAAATGCTGATTAAAGCAATTAAAACTTCCCTTTGTTTGCAGAAAGAGATGTACCCAGACCCAGCTTTTTGTTTGTAGACATCTTAATAAGCACAAGCTGACTGAAATGAAATCTGTCATCAGTTATATTTTTCTCTTAGACAAACTGTCTCCTTCACATACATATTAAGCAAGATTTGTTACCAAAGCTTTCTTATATTTCTATTTGTTGTTGTAAAATGGTAAATGTAGAAATAACACTAGATCTATCAATTTGATAGTATAATGCAATACATCTGGCATCTGAACAGGAAAATGTAATGACAGATCTGGCATAGTGAATGGTTTTTATTATGGGGTTTTTCTTCCATTCTTTCTGCACAATTGTGCCATTTGTTGTAAACTAATGTCAAGGAGAATAAAGCATTGTTGGGGATGGGAATTTAGCTCTTGTGGAGCATAGATTGACTGCTATGTAAATAAATATAAATATCTGCTTTATTGCTTGTTAAATATTTAGTTACTAAAATGATTTGATCAGGAAAGTTTGCTATAGGGAACCATGACTGCTTTTTGCTATGTTCTGCTGCATTCTTTTGTGGGTTAGATGTTTCTACTGTTTTCATCTTTACAAATTCACATTAAATGCTACTGTAAGGCCTTGGAAAACATACAAATTAATTCTCTGAAATGTATGAGATAATTGTGCTAAGGATGGATAGAGGTAACTGAATATAGCTGAATATAACTGAATATATATATATACATATATATGTTTCAATAACAATGCAAAATCTATCATTTTAATGAGATAGACTATTTCACAGCATAAGGAGGAGACCGCAGTCCACTCATTCATTCCTATGTTCCTCAAACATTTCCTTATTCACCATGGACATTCCCCTTGGGACATGACTGAATGAGTTGGAAGAAACTCAGCCTTTCTGGGAAGACATATGTATATAGCATAGTAGCTATATAAAATGAACTTGAGTGTAGGAGTCTGAAGCATGTGCCGACAATACATTCATCAAAACAAAGCAAGAAAACACTAGGGAAGCGTGTCAGTTTTCACTTTTGGTTTTTAAAATGAAGATTGTGGATATTAAACAATGTACTAGGATACTTATGCTTGGGAGTGTTGACCTTGGGAATGCTAAATTGTGTTATCCTCAAAGTTTCATAAGTCTATGGACTGAGAGACTGAATTGGGATATAGAATCTACTTTATTAGAATAATTTATTTGTATTTGACATGTATGTCTATGTGCACCATGCATGTGCACATAGACACATGGTGCCCGTTGAGTCTAGAAGAGGGAACTGGAATTACAGTAAGTTGTAAGTCACCATGTGGGTGCTGGGAGCAGAAACTCAAGTCCTCTTGCAGCAAGTGTACCTCCAGCCCCAGAAAAAAATTTACACACATAATAAAAATCCAAATGGAATGATGCACACAATAAAACTATGTAGGAACTGATGTCAGTTTCTTTTAAGGGAGAGAAGGGTGGCTCTAAGTGGGCTTCTTATGTACTCAGAGCACAAGAAAGCGCACACAGCAGGATGTCTCTAGCAGTCATGTCTGAGGACTGTCCTTTACTTCTACTTGTATTGTTTGAAAATTTTATAATGAATTCATTCTATACTTATACTTTTTATTTGCAATATATTTTATTACAGTTTTAAATTTTTTTTCTGTAGGGGAGCAGTGTTGTGAATGTCACAGAGCCTGTAAGGACCTCAGAGGACTACTCAGCGGAGTCTCTCCTTCTACCAGGTGAGTTCCAGAGATTGAACTCTGGCTGTCAGACTGGGTAAGAGGCACCTTTACAAGCACAGCCATCTCCCCAGCTCTTATTTGTAATTTTTAGAGGCTACTTTTATTTTTCTAGAGGAATTACTATGATACAATTTCTAAGGGACTTTCTGAAACAAATCACTAATGCAAATATTGTTGTCTAGGAGACATGATAAAGGGAATAAATAAATGATAATTTATAATTTATAATTGGAGAAACAATTCCCTGGCTATATTTAATCTTATCAACAAGTTTTAAAGTGATTTTTTTTTTTTTTTTTGGTGGAGAAGATGAGCTTTAACAGTTTTAATTGTCAAGTTTGCCCAAAGTTGTAGATTTTTAGACTACTTGGGAATGTTCAAAGATTAGTTCTTTAACCTTGCTAGACAAATCATAACAATATTAGAATATTTCCCTTATTTGATCATAGAACTAATCTGATAAAGAGGTCAGTACTTGACACATGTGAACAAATGACAGAAGAATATTGAATATTTATAGAACCAAATGAGATACTACCAGATCAAAATTATGTTAGAGAAAGAAAGACAAGCTATTTATAGCTTATGGAGCAAGAGAGAAATCTTTTACACACACACACACACACACACACACACACACACACACACACACACCATTCTCTCTCTGTCTCTCTGTCTCTCTCTCTCTGTCTCTCTCTCTCTCTCTCTCTCTCTCTCTCTCTCTCACACACACACACACACACATTAGTTGAAAACAATTTTTAAAATAATAAACATAAACCCAAGCCATTTGAAATATGTAACAAATTATTTCTTCTTATTTGAGCTATAGAAATCTAAATTAACTTTGAGATCCTTGTGGGTACACTAGTCTCTTTTGCTTGGCCATAGGAAAGACGTGATCTGAATGGCATTGAAATGACAATGCTTCAAGTCTTCCCAACTGTGTCCACAGTGCCAGGACCTCGTCAGTATATTCTTAATCTTAAATTTCATAATCAATCTATTCCTTAATTTTCTTATTCAAATGTGAGTGTTTTGCTGTATACAGACTAGTTTCTTTGATCTTCACTGTGCTTCTTTGTTAACAATTAGCACTTTACCTCCTCAGTGCTGCCAGTATCAAGCAAAAACAAATGCATGATCTATTTCCCTGTGGCCTTCATTTCCAGCCACTCTGCTTTGCTCTCGGTCAGTCCAATTACTAAGTTGTTTGGAGTTCCTTCCCATCACTGATCTCTCCAACTCTTTTAACTCCAAATCCCAAATTCTGGATATGCTAAGAGCAGCACATGTCCTCATATGTCTTTTTATTTTTGAAGATTTACTTATTTGCTTTATGTGTGAGTGCTCTATCTGCCTGTACACTTTCATGCAAGAAGAGGGCATCAGATCCCAGTATAGATGGTTGTGAACCACCATGTGCTTGTCAGAAATTGAACTCAGGACCTTTCAAAGAGCAGACAGTGTCTTCACTGCTGAGCCATCTCTCCAGTTCATGTGTCTTTTTTTTTTTTTTTTTTTTTTTTAAAGTTATGCATCTCCACAGTGGAGATTGATGGCTTCTGATCATGACAATTTTAACTCTAAGTTTTATGATGGTATACTTTTCCCCACACATAACTACTAAGAAATTTTTGCATAATTTAAAAATTCCTCTGAATCTATATTCACTTTTTTCTTTCATGTGAAGTCTGGGAGAGCAAAGAATTTAGAGGGAATGATAAGATGGAAGAAGGAAGGGAAAAAGGAAGAGGGAATGAATAAAGGGAGGGAGAGAAGGAGAGAGAGAGAGAGAGAGAGAGAGAGAGAGAGAGAGAGAGAGAGAGAGAGAGAGAGAGAGGGAGGCTGCAGGTGGGGGTAAAGATTATGTAAACACTCCTCTGGTTTACTTTTCTTATTTTAGTTGTTTTCCATTCAAATATTAGAAAAAAATTGAATGAATTATTTATTACACTTAAAACCATAAATCATAATGAACTTATTTTTATATACTGTTGAGACCATAACGAAGAATCAGTTGGATTAGGATTTTATCACAGAGTAATTCTATTTTATGTTAAACTTGATATAACTATTTAATAGAGAATCTAGAGTTGAGGCCTGAAGAAAAAGGTTTTTAAAAATTTCACTCAAATATAGCTTTAGTTGGTATTGTTGATGATAACATTCCACTCCTGATCCATTCCTGCAGACTATATTTAAGCCAAGGATAATCCTTTTATGCCAGGAGCCCATTCCAGAATATTCTGTTTTCTGAGAATTAACGTAATCAGAAAGCTATTTCCACCCTCCCACAGATTTTCAGTGGAAGCTCCCATAGGTAATGATAGACCAATCCACTAAGTTGTTGCCAATTGTGATCTGCTGTCACACAGGGTCCTCCCAGTTTTCAGCTCTCAGCATATGCTGCTCTTTTTTATCTTAGAGGTCTGTCATAGAAGAGGATGGTATCTGAGACTTCTCTGGAGACCTGCCCTGTGTGGGCACACCCCCAGAAGCCACATATCCTAATTCACCTAGCACGGTACTAGCTTCTCATGTTAACCCTGCAGTGTCCTTCCGCTCCTTGAATCTTTTAGGCAGCTTACACAGATCCTCTAAGGGTGTGGCAAGGAAGCCTAGCCTCCATTTCCTCAAGGACTACATCCCTGTCTCATCGCCTTTCTTGTTCTCTGAGTCAGGGACAGGAAATTCTCCACCTTTTCTCTCAGCTCATTTATGCTTTGGGAGTCTGGCAGTCATGTCTCATAATTCAACCTGGCAAGTTCTAACAATGTTATCTAGAATCCACTGATTTCTATTTCAGTATCTTTCTGTGGTGCCCAGACCTATCGAGATACTCAAAAATAGCTGAGGGCCTAGCTAGACAACCAACTATAGGTGATGACACTTCACCATTCCTAAAGGAAAATCGGCAGTCTATCTCATCAATGATGATGGCTTTTCTTATCTAGGCAACAGGAAACACGCTGTGATGTTAAACATTCGGAGGAAATAGAGCTGAATCAAGTAACTATGCTTTTATGGAGAGAAAGACAAAATACATCTGATTTAGAGGTCTAAGCCAAAGTTTCCTGGCTCAAGTGTTTATAGACATGTTACAGCAGGAAGGAAGAGCATTCTGCAGCTTAACTACCTACGTCCATCTACTCTGTTCACGGGGTGGCAGACAGGCTTGCCCTTAGAAACCACACCGACATCCGCTAACCTCCTTCTGTGTGTCCTAGGATCAACCATCGAGGAACATAGAATACTAAATCCTCACGTTTACAAAAAGGCTTGAAGAATAATATTGCTCGTGTATTTATTAATTTCTTTAATTGCAGGGGGCCAACCCCTTTGTAAACATTAAAGAGTGTTCTTTTACCAGAAGTGAATTTCCCTCATATTTTGTACACTTTTTTTACATTTTGGTTTTTTTGTTGTTGTTGTTTTGTTTTATGCTGTTGTTGATTTTTTTTTTCTTTTGCATTTTTGAGATGGGGTTTCTCTGTGTAGTTTTGGCTGCCCTGGACTCACTTTGTAGACCAGGCTGGAATCGAACTCAGAGATCCAACTGCCTCTTCCTACCTGAGTGCTGGGATATCAGGCATGTGCCACCACACCCATCTCATTTTCTAGTTTTAAACAAAGTGTTTTAGAGTCCTGTGGATTGGGCATCAACATTCTGAGCTTTAGGTAAGGCCACTACTGCCCAGACCAAGCAAATTCATGTTGAAGAAATGATATTTCCTCTTTTGAGAATTGGCACATGATAGTTGTGTCCATGTGTCAACGAGAGAGATAAAGAAGAGATAAAGGTGCTATCTATCGGTCATACTTACCACACAGTAACTCCAAAGATCCCAGTGGCACCCAAGTGCCTCTCCTTTACTCACTCAGCTTCACAAAGGCTGAAGTTTACATATTTCCTTATGGTACCAAGTACACTCTTCAAACAGCACATGCTAGAATGTTTGCCGAACCCGAGAAACTGACACCACATTTATACATGTATGGCGTTAAGGACAAAAGAACGGGGGGGGGGGGGGGAGGTGATTTTGGCAAATTTTCTGGTAAACAATCTAATTTTTCCCATTGTACATAAGAGTTTCCATCACTGTTACCCTGATCCCTGCTTTCCATTTCTGTTACTCTTTCCCAGCCAAAAGACCCAGGAATTAAAGCATTATGGTGTCCCATTTTTTTTTTTTTAATGAAAATGAAAATAAAAAACAAAAAAAAAAAAAAAAACCAAACTTTATGGTGTCAGAACTATCTTCTGGGAACCCCTAAAGTCCAAAGAAAACTTTTTGGTAAAGGAATGCCTCTGAGAAAGATGTGTACAAATGACCATTGAAAGTCAGCGAGTCTGTGATCTATGACACAGAGGAGTCAATGTGATTGGTGCAGAGTCAGATGCCCCAAGGATTGCAGGGAAAACTAAACCAAGCCAAACCAAACCCAACCCACAAGAAAACACATGGAGATACTGTGATAGCGGGAATTATAAAAAAAAAGTTTTAATGTATTTGCAGACAATTCAGAATAAGCCAATGGGAGATCTATTTAAGTTCAGTCTTTTCTATTCTTTGATTACAATGGTCAATAGGTAAACTATTGTGGTTTACTATTGTGGTTAAAAATAATTCATTTGTATAGAAATATGCATAGCTGAACATACTATGCTCTTAGAGTCACTAAGGGCAGTAAGTAAATAACTTTTTCATAAAGGGAAAATTATTTAAAAATATACAGACCTATCTTCACAGTATATTTTTATTGTATATAAAAAAATAAGGCAGTAATTTTATATTTCTGTACAATTTTTGAGGGTATTTTTAAATCGATAACCAAACCTTTCCCCCTTTTTTTGTCAATGCATGCCTTTCCTGTGAACTTATTTAAAGATTACCAATCAAGTAACAGGATTATGTGAAGATAATCTGGCCCTAGTGCTCTATTTGTTAAACCATCAACATTATTTTTATCTCCAAGCATGAGTTTTCTCTCAGGTGTTCCTCATTGTTTGTTCAACCCCAGTAACTCACCTCTGGGAGCCAAAAGCATTGTGGGTAATAAGCACTGCAATGCAGTTTCTAAGAAATGCTGTGATAAAATCATCACAACAATTGGCTGAAGAATTTAGATCCTCTGTAAAAGTGTGTTGGGATTTTGGGCACGTATCACATGAAAGAGGGGAGATCTCTTCTGGACCGGAAACTCAGTAGAGTGATAGGTGATCAACACACGACCCGGGCCAGCTTTGCTTTTCTGATTGCCTAAGTCAGTTCTTACAGTGTGCCTCTATTGTTTGTCTTAACATACGGTTATTACTGCTGGCTTCTTTTCCTGAAGGAGAAATAATAATTGTCTCATAGACCAAGCCAGCACAATTGGCTTTGCTCCCATCTTCCGTTCTCTGCCTCTGAATTTGAGAAACAGGTCTAGGCCTGGTAAAAGTTCACTTACAAATGAAGCACACAGGCCTGGTTCTCACTGGGTAAAAGCAGACATAATTTCTCCATAAAGGAAACATTTTAAATGGCTGTCATTCTGCTAGTGGAAGTGTGGCCATCTGGTTTTACGATGGTGACTTGGCAGGTTGAGGCACATATCTCGTGGTCTTTTCTTTCTATTATAATATAATTGCTTAGATTCTTTCTAGTCACATTTTATATTAATTCCATTTTAGTCTTTAAGAGCAATTGATATTTACTTAATAATAAGAAAAGTGAAGTGATTGTTAAAATATAGTGAACAGTTTAGATTTTATGTTAATTTCCTCTTATTTTTATTATTGCTTGAGTACCAAATTCTAAAACGTGGTTTGATGGGCAGGTAGTTATTGGAAATTGACAAGTAACCCTTGCTTACCACTGTTTCTACAAAGCCAGAATGTAGAATGCATTCCTAGGGTAAAATAAAGCAATGGTTTTGAGGCATTTCTATTAATTTATATGCTACGCATGTACTGGAAAGGCTCTTAAAGGTTTTCAAGACACCTGCCCCCTGGCTCGTGAGTCAGAGGATTAGGCTGAGTATGTAAGGTAACACTTAAATGCTCCATTTCAACGCCACAAATCCCTTTAATATACGCCTAAGACATCAATAGCCCCTTAAATCTGCTGTGGAGAAGGGAAGTTCATATTTGTTGAGGCCTGGTTAGGATAGGCTTGAACAGCTTCTCATAAAGAAACAAGGTCTGTGTGACTATGCTGCGGCACATTGGCTGAGGTGGTCTTCGTCGGAAGCCTGATTGACAATTGTGTTGCCCTTCTTGTGACTATTGAAGACGAGTTGCGAGGTCATCGGCAATGATACTTCTGCCGGTCATAAATGCCATCCAGTGAGACTCCGCCACCCGCCCCCCCCCAGCCCCCCGCCCCGAACCTGTTCTTTTAGAAAGCTGTAGTGTCAAGTACTTAAAGCTAAAATGTTTTACAGGAGAGAAAGAATCTGACGACACTGCTGACCCACATTTCAGAAGCAAAATGAGACCTGCAGGGGTCAAATCCCAGCCAGTGGGAACAGGATGAACACTTACGCTGTAAATGAAGTACTGAAATCGACCACTGGAACAAGCAATTTTCATAACCAGGACACTCCAGTAAAATGAATTTTGTCATATCCCATGACCTCCTCAAGTTCCCGAACCAAACTCTTCAGTGAGCATTACAGGGAAAAACACACACTGTGACCCCAGTAAATGGCGGAGTGAATCCAAGTGGCGCCTCTTTTAAATATTAGCCTGAATAGTGTGCTGCAATTCACATGGGGAGTGACTTATTTAATTCATCACTTTCTTTCATTCCTCAGAGTTTTTCTTGTTCCATGAGCTGGGAGAACCATAGCCTCAAAATTTCTTAAACTGGCAGTTTTAGTATGAAGATGTGGAATTCCGTTACCCAGTAATTAAATGCTAAGGCTAAAAGCACATTACAAGGCAGTTACTAGATATATTCAAGTGTAGATTTTTCTTTTCCAATGTATAAGAAGGCATATTTAATTTTTTTCACATTATAGCTAAATATTCTATCAACACGGTGACAATCAGAGGCAGTTTGGATACTTTCCCCGTATGCTTAAGAGACAAAACATCTATTTGAAAACTCATTTTTTTCTATCATTCTTTGAAAAATATATTATAATTCAATATATAAAGCCCATATCATTCCTATGACTCATGGTTCTAGTTTTAAAAGTGAGAGAAAAATAGATATATTTATATAAACGAAATAGAGTTTCTCCTAAGCTATGTGAATGTGTTTTACAATACATATATTAAAAGCCTTTTTAAGTATGTAAATATGAGTAATAAATGAGATTTCTTTGAAAGCTTAATGCAGATAATGTAGTAAGTTGTACTGCAGTGTCTAAGTACTGGTGCTTTATAGTTTGAAATTCATAGATTTAATTGCAGAGAGCAACTATGTTAATAAAATAATTAAGTTAGAAGAAACCAAAATTCTATGGATCACCAAAGAATGCAGCCTTTGCAGTTAATAGATGACACAAGAGCTGACACATGTGCTCAGAACAATCCAGAACAGATAACACTATATTAGAGATACTTTCTTCAAGAGTGAATCACATTCACTGGGGTACCACTGCTTAATCTCAGTGACATATTTTCAAGGATTATCTTTATACAGGCCCTATTTTGTATTGCAACAGGAGTAGATCAAATTCCTTAAATGATAATAAAACTGAAAGTCATAAAAGAAGTGACGGTCAATGAGCTATCGTTTCTTTGTTAGTTCATCTCCCAGGTCTCATCTTTTTTCTGACAACATTTCCCCAAGTACACTTCTGTGAGTGCTAGACGAACATGTAGTTGACACACAGTCTTAATTCTTCACAGATAATTCGTGGCCGTGCTTCTTTTGTATAAGTGCATGAAGGCAGCATGATTAACAATAGTGTAATAATAGGTTTATTTTGAATTTCTTCTTTATAGTCTCATAAGACCATCAACTTATATCAGAATTTATACCTAAGGCATGTATTAGCTAAAATTAAAAAAAATATATAGTCTATACACATTATTTTATTGTTTAAATGGTCTTCATTCATGTTTCATTTCAATAATATTTCCCCAGCTTGTAAAGCTTATGTTACATTGAGCTCCTCTTTAAATTCACAATGCATAAAACTGCCAGGTGGGCTAAAAACAGAGTGCATTAACAGATTGAACTATAAATCAGGTGGTTGTGTTCACGTACTGTAAAAATACCACCAATTTCTTTCAGATTATAGTTTGTACAGATTCCTTAGAGTGATCACAAATGCGAGGGGGAATTTAAAATGAGTAAAGAGGTCATTTATTCCAACCTAAAATATGATGTTCATTTTTATCTTATAAGGATTTTTATCAACCTTGTACCAGTGTTGAAGTAAATATATTAGTGAGTACAGTACCTACAACACACTGCCTTCTGGAAACTATTGTTGCTTCTAGTGTGATTACAACTGAGTTACAAATAAGCTATTTTTGATAATGACCAAATGTTGTTATAGTCATTCATCTGAGCATTTTTCAATAACACAATGGACCATGAACTGTGTCTCTTATCAATGGTGCAAATGCGGAATAAGAAATTACTTATCTCAAGACCCAGCTATTCCACTTCTTGGAATATACCCAGAAGATGCTCCAGCACACAACAGAAAATTTGCTCAACCATGTTCATAGCAGCCTTATTCATAATAGCCAGAACATGGAAACAGCCTAAGTGTCCATCAGTAGAAGAATGGATAAAGAAACTGTGGTACATATACACTATGGAATACTACTCAGCTATTAAAAACAAGGAATTCCCGAAATTTGTGGATAAATGGATTGAACTGGAAATGATCATAATGAGTGAGTTAACCCAGAAGCAGAAAGAATCAAATGGTATATACTCACTTATATCTGCATACTAGCCCAAGGGGCATGTCCCACAAAAGCCTTCACTTACCAAGAAACTGGGACAGAGGGGAGGACACCCTACTGGGACTCTAAATGAGAGAAGCATGGAAGAATAGCAAAGTAGAAGGATCCAGAGGGTCCTAGAAACCTACAAGTAGAACATTATGATAGGCAGATTTGAGCCCAGGGTTCCCGCTCAAACTAAGGCACCAGCCAAGGACAATACAGGCAGTAAACTTTAAACCCCTACCCAGATCTAGCCAATGGTCAGAATATTCTCCACAGTTGAGTGGAGAGTGGGATATGTCTTTCTCACATACTCTGGTGCCTCACATTTGACCATGTCCCCTGGAGGGGGAGACCTGGTGGCACTCAGAGGAAAGACAGCAGGTTGCCAAGAAGAGACTTGATACCCTATGAGCATATACAGGGGGAGGTAATCCCCCTCAGGAACAGTCATAGGGGAGGGGAATAATGGCAAAATGGGAGGGAGGGAAGAATGGGAGGATACAAGAGATGGGATAAACATTGACATGTAACAAGAATAAATTAATAAAAAAATTATAAAAGGCTATATGTTTTCACTGTGTTTAAAACTTAGTCACAACGTATATGAATCCATATGTACATGTGACAGATACACAAAATGTTTTTAAATAAACAAGTAAAATTATTAAAAAATTCCTTATCAGTGAATTAAAAACAACATTGTGAGTGACAATTGAGGCATTGAGTTGAGGAGTAGATTCACTAAGCTATTTTTTTGTTCTATCTTCCTTATATATTTCTATATTCTCCCTTCTTTCTTTGCAACCCCTATCTCCAAACCTAAGAAGGTAAGATAAAGGGAAAGAGAGACATCACTGATTCTAACCTTGCTTTCTCTCTAAATAAGACCAATAATAATTTGTAACCAACTCCCATTCATAATAATCCTCTATAGCCCAAAAAAAAGAAACCAAAACCCACCAGATCCCCCTTAAAGGAAATGGGGTATCATTCTCTTAAGGTTTCTTCCAGCTGATTTGGAATGAACAGTACCTTTGTAGGGGCCCAAATAAAATTGGGAAAATGGTGGTACAACATTTGTGGTCAAATTTCTAAATGTTGAGAAATTCTAGGCTTAATTAGTCTCCTGTGTGGGATAGTCTGAAATTCTGAACCAATTGGGATTGGAAGCTTTGAAAATGTCCTGGGAGCTGTCTTGAATTTTGTATATAGGTGCAAAATAAGTTTAATTCTAGATACAGTGGTATAGAATTCGAAAGTAAGATAATTCTTCACACACATATATATTTCTACTCTAACATGAGGTATTGTGCCCATATAACTCAATTATAATACAAAGTTTACTCCCAATACTTTGAAAGTGCTAGTGCAGGCTGTTTAGGATAAATCAGTTATACAAGTGAATTGTTAGTTGATCAAATCATGGTCATGTCATTTACTAGTTAACTTTTATCACAAGAATATACATCTTAGTTGCGGCAGATAGATATGAGTCTATAGAAAGATAAGTTAGGATAGTTAGATAAGGTCTTCAAAAACCTCAGAGGCATACAGAATATGGCATTTAAAGATTTTCTTTTATTATTTTAAAGATTCACTGACAATGAGACAGGTTAACTCCTGGCAACACCAAACCTACCTCAAAAAGGATGATGAGCATCAAAGAACCTCCTTATGGAGATGGCTTCAAATGTAACAAACAACCCACTGGGAAAAATGTCCTTGTTTCTACCACAAACAGAGTTCTATCTGAAAAAGGGCAAGCTTGGATGCAGGCAGAGTCAATGGCCAAACTCTGCCTAGACAGGGTAAGCAAGTCCTCAATAGTTCTTGCTTCACAAATATGTCTGTCAGATATATTGGGCCAGAAGGCTTGAGAAGATGCTCCAACATTATAGAGAGTTTTGAGTGACTATTCAGGTAGCAAACTGTCTCTGCCATCTTCTTATTTGGAAAGCTACTAACCTGCACTCCCAGAATACTCAGGTAATCAAGTTTATTCCTTCTCAAGTCTCTGATGGAGTTGAAGACCAGGTATCTAGACATTAATAATAATAATAATAATAATAATAATAATAATAATAATAATAATAAATATATATATATAAACTAATTGACCTAAAAAAGAATAAAAAATAAAAAAAGAAATTGCTTATCTCCCTTAAACTTGAGTGGTTAGAAAAAACATAATTATCATTCTCTTCAAAAGGCAAAAATTGTGTAACATTCTTAAAAATTACATATAAAACATTAGTCTTTTATTGCCTGGAAAGAAACAAAAACAGCCTTTGGGCTACCTAGTATTTAAATAAGGGAACTGAAAATCAAGAATTCAACTTACTTTTTCTGCTTACATAGTTCAAAGGCAACACAAACAAAGCTAGAAACCTGTCTGCATACCAACAATAATTCCCCTTTGCATGGTGCTTAGAGGTTTACAAAGTGCACATATAAATTTCACCTATCTTACACAATAAACAGTAGAGTTACATTGGGATGCCAACTTTTTATTGTTTTTATTTTTTGGTACAAAGTTCAATGCACTGACCCATTCATTCACTTAATTCGATGCTGTCTTTATCACTATGGAACTTATGTATCCCATGAGTGTTGCCACATTAACAAACTATATTTTGTAAGCCAACAGAAACAAATAGAATTATATTCGCAGTTTCAAAGTGAAATAAATATAGTGGCGAGGGAACGTAAAATGTTTTCTATACATAAACCCCATGTGGCCAGGAAAGACGAAAATAATATTAAAAACTATGTAAATCTAAGCAATCAAAATTCAAAGGCAGGATAATGACTAGTTAAGGTAGCTTTCAAAATTGTTGGTTTTTAAAAAAGTTCTCCTATCAGCAGCATGAACTGAAGGAGCAGTGACAGATGGGAAGACAATTGGTCAGTATGAAAGAAGAAACATGTAAGCTGCAATGATAGCATTGAAGTCATTGAAGGCTAGGCTAACTTAGCATTCTAGTCATGGGCAACCCAAACATGTCACAGAGGAACTGCATGGAGTTCTTAAGCTGTGCGATGCGATGAGGTCTTGTTCACATGATACTTTCTTGCATCCAAAAGAGATGTTCTGGACCAAGCAGCAGGAATCAACTTTGGATATCAATGTCTAGGACAAAACACTGGATCTCAACACCATCTCTTCAGTGTTCTAGTGTGGAGGTATCTTAGGAATCTCCTACACTTCACATAATCAGAAGCATTGTAATAGCTATACTTGTAAGAGAATGGGTAAGTATAATTGTATTATTAGCCTTGAAAGCAAGAAGCCATGGGCAAAGAGAAGAATCACTTGTGAATCCTGTTAAACTTATTTTTTTCCTCCCAACAACACTACATGGTAATTCTTTTGAGTACCTGTGATTCTTGTTCATTACCAAATAAACATTACTAGCTGTAGAACACATTATTGTTGACGTTAGAAAAAAGAAAACAAGAAAATGGCTCTAACTCCAGCATTCACACAGTGTTACTCAACCTTGGTACTACTCACAGTTTGCATTGTTTTGGAGGAGACATTCTGTGCATGAAAAACATATTTTAGCGGCATCCAAGGTTCTACTCACAAGATACCAAGAGGACTCTTACTTTTCTCCTCTCAGTTTTGACAACTGGAATGATCTCCAGACCACTGCCAGTATTTGGAATGAAAATTTGTTGTCACTTGCTTTTTAGAGATGTGAATACTGAGTACGACATTATATATACTAGATGTGAAAAAGATGAACACCAGTGGTTTGGAAATGTGAAGTGTCATTTTGGTGAGGAGACTCTGAAGAGGACTGGGAGGCTACCTGAGAACACTGGAGAGAAATCATCTTTGTGACAGGCACAATGGAGGAAAAAAAAAAAAAGAAGACAGGCTGCAAAGGCAAAAGAGTTGTGGGAAAAGTGTGATAAGAGAATAAAGTAAGAGTGCAGAGGACACCACACACACACACACACACACACACACACACACACACACACACACACACACACACACACACACACATCATTAGAAGAAGTCCCTCTAATGCCTGAAACATAGCCCTGACCTACCACAATCCCCATCACAGACAATTCAGCTCTGAAGGACTCATCTGACTCAAACGAAATCCTATGTAAAAGCAGAATACAAAATCTATACAAAGATGTCAGGGTACAAAGATGAAAAGGAACGGGAAGTCAGAAAAGAACCCTCATCAGAAGTGTTTTCCATGGAGCATATGATTAAATTATGTGACATAAATATTTTAAAAATCCCTAATGGTAATCACAAATGCCAGGAGTTTGGCTCTCAAAGCAGAAAAAAAAAAAAAAAAAATGGAGAAATAGACCAAGGTACTGAAAAGTATATAAATCATGAGCTCACAGAAGAAAGAAGAAAGAATAAAAGTAGAAGAGAAATAAAACAATAAGAAATGTAGATCACATTAGCATCAATAGGAGGAGAGGAGAATATTCATTGCTGAAGCCACAGCATGGGGCATGGACTTCAAGATTTGATGAAATGTGAATGAAGCAAAAGTTAAAAGTGACTACAGAAATAAAAGACAGAAAACACGGAAGAAGGGTGCTACATATGCATAATTAGTATCCCTCAGAAGGAGCGCTCAGAGAGCAGAGACGCCATTGTAGAAAGCAATAATGATTTCATAGAGCATTAGAAATAATGAGAAAACATGTTCTAAGACTGATACAGCTGCTGTACAAACACTGATAGTTATTCGACAATGTGTTTAAAATTAAGACTAAATCTAAAATGTAGGATTGTACATATGAAGCAGATTGTCAAAGTTGTATGCCCAATTGACAATAAATAATTGACCAAAGTTGGGAAAAGAATAGAGGGGTGGCGGGAATAAGCTGCACGTGTCATCTATCACAACTTATAGTCAGAGAACTGCATTAAGGAAGTAAAGCAAGTGAAAAAGAGTTCGGTATGTGTAAGGACATAAAGAGCATCAAAAGGGGCCATCAGGGTTGCACATAGGTAAAACCCTTGCAACCAAACATGACAAACTAGATTTTATCCCAAAGAGCCACACAGTAAAAAGAGAGAACCAATTTATGAAAGGGTCTCTGACCTCTACATGTATATTTTGTAGCACACATATGCTCTCCCACATAAAAATAGGAAATAAATAAAAATTGAAAAATCGAAGACTAGCCAAAAACATGGAACAATAACCCAGAAACTGATAGTACAGCAAAGAAATGAGAGAGGAAAGAAAATAAAATTTATTCAATCATTTTTGCTTGTAATAGATAGTCAATAGATATTACCCAAGGCACCAGATTAGATTATTATATATAATGATTAAAAAGAATGCAACTCTGAAAAATTATCCTGTTCATTAAAATTTAAGTCATAAAATAGAATCAAATATTAAATAAATTCACAAGAGGAAATCTTTCAAACAACAGGAAGGACAGCACACATTCCAATGATTTGTTCTGTGAATGAAATAACCCAATCTGACCAACGCCAGGAACCCTTTGACAACAAGATGGCAGGAGTCAATATCAAGAATGGTATGAACGCACCATAGTCAGGACAGAGAGGGAGAAATCGTTGTGGCAATTTGAGGGCTGAGATTTATCCTATGTATATGTTAGAGCCTTAGCTCATGGTACTTGGGAATATGTCCTACAACAGTGGGACTATAGCAAATGTACTTAGGTACGTTAAGATGAAGCCATGCTTGACAAGGTTGGATTCTTGATCTAACATAGCGAGCCTATATCAAAGAAGAGAGAAGTTAAACACAAAAAGGAATTCCATATGAAGACAGAGTCACACAGGGAGAGTACCATGTAACAAATCTGCAAACCAAGAAGACCAAGGATTGATTGACAGCACTGGAGACCAGAGAGAGACAAAGAAAGAGGCACAGTTCTCAAAATACTTTAGTTCCTGACTTTGGGACAGGAAGAGAATAAACTTGTCTTCAATCTAGTTTGTAGATCTTCACCAACCTATGGAACCAATGCAGAGAGAGGTCACTATGGGACATCCCCATCAGCGCTGTTCAGCAGGCTGCCACCACTGCTGGCTACACACACTCACTGAGTAAATGCCACAAATAGCTGTTTGCCATGAGTGAAAGAAGAAGGGGAAACAGGAACTGATGAAATTGGTAATGAGAGGTCAGTTTCCTACTTAGGAGGCCATGTAGTGTTCCTCATTGTGCAAAATGGGAGCAGAAGGAAATGAGGGAGCATGGGTACAGCTAGGAGTATGCAGACATATTGGGGGTTGCTCGCCAGGCACCTGTTACATGTAAAAGGCTAGTGGGATAAAAAAAAATACTTGTCCTCACATTTTTTTTTTTGCATTCTTTTTTTTTTTTTTTAATATTTTTTTTTATTTATTCTTGTTACATCTCAATGTTTATCACATTTTAAGTTTGAATAAATATGTTTTGGAAATTCTAGTGAAGAAAAAATTATAAGATATTCTGGTTGAAAGTTAGTATATTAATTAATTATTTTTCTTATTGCTTGTTTAAAATGCCTGACAGACAGAACCAAAGGAAGCAAAGGGCACTAGTGCTCAGTGTTCTCCAGAGGTTTCAGTCCACTGTGGTAAAAAGTGTGTGACATTCATCAAGTCGGAAGTTACACCCATGGAGTCTCATCAATATCAGTGCCTAAACCTGACACCAATAGACAAGCTAACGTGGGTAGGCATAGGGGGACTTTCAAAAGGCTGAGCCCTTTGCCCCATTTGCATATATGAACAGGTGTTTCCACAATCCAAGTACATCTCTAGTCTTCTTTAATATCAAAGGTAGTTCAACAAAGCTGTTAGAATATTGAGGCCATGTTAGACATCGAAAGAACACAGAATACTAAATGGAAGATATTCTGAGCTAGTAATTAGAAAACTAAAGGATTCATCTTGAAAGACATTATTCTTGGCCACTGTGTGCTCTGTTGTTTGTGCTGTCCTTTATTTCAATCCCATATGCTCCAAACAGGACTGTTAAGGGCCAAAGGAACATTTACATCAGAAATTCCATGGGATGATTTTCATAAAATTTGTGCTTTACTGAAGAGAGTCTTTGACTATATTAAAATGTGATGAGAAAAAATAAGGTGGAATATATAATATTATAGTAATTCAATTATAGCTACACTAAGCTATTTTCCCTACAAACAAGTAAGATATGGGATTTATAAGAATAAATTTGGGTATTTCTTTATTATAGTTATTATTTTTGTTTTTATTAATTTTTATTAGGAGTTATAACTTTTCCAGTATTATATTAATGACAGCGTTAAAGCCGATGATATAAATTATGTTTATTGCATGTTATATAGATTAAGTAATTTTTGTGTTTTTATTTCTTTTTTTGTAAAGATAATATTATTACATTATTACACAGTTCCCTTTCCTCTTTGCTGACACCCTTATGTACTATACTCATCCTTAATGTCCTTAAAATTCATGGCCTCTTTCTTCATTAATTGCTGTTTCATGTATATATACAAATGTATCTACATATATATTTTTAATATATTCTTTTAGGTCTGTTTACATGTGTGTTTTCAGCATTGTCTATGTGTTACATGTAAATCCGTTACCATAATATACATTAATAATGTGTCATTTCTTTTTTAAGAAACATTTAAAGCATAATAAATCTTGTTTCCACTTAAAAAAAAATAAAAATAAGATGGACAAGCTCTATATGTACAGGTGTTAGAATAAATCTGCTCCTATTAAGTAGTAGAAAAGAAACAATTTTGTCATTGGATTGTGTTTATGTTTCAGTTCACAGCTGTGAGCCACAAAAATAGCCATCTTTCATACGATAACCCTTTGACCAGTGCCTTTTTTCCCTCCCACTTTTTGGTTATTTTCCACCAAATATACTTTTGATTTCTAGCTGTCAGAATGGATTGCTTATTCAGCTTCATTTACTTTTTTATTCTGCCCAGCTTTTTGTCAATAGTGCATGTAGAAAGCACATTTTCAGGACTGTGAACAACAGCTTTCCTATTGCTTATGTCTGTGCAGAAATTGGGATATTGGTGTCAGATTGTCCCTATTGATCCATGCTTGTTTCAGTTTTGAACTAAAAATCAGAGATGTCTGTGCTTTTATATATTAAGTCTGTCTCCCCAGTCAGGATGGCATGAGATGGAAAGTCAGATGACAGAATTGATCTCAAACTTCTAAACTCTTATAACAATTGATAAGCATTCTAACATCAGGACAGGATGCAAGCAGATGATTTGAAGTCTGTTGTTGCAATGCTGAAGTGAACTGCCAAGAGTTCTAACTATACTTTTGTAACCTTCAATAGTTTCTGTAGTTTTGACCTTACTGAACAGCTGTTAAAGGAATTATTCTTTCATGCTTGGCAGTTTTGTTTTGTGACTATCTTAAAATTCCCCGTAAACAGAGATATAGGGATCTGCATGAACCCATTTCAGGAGCATGAAGTCTGATGTTTTATTGCAGGCATCGTATTTTATTGTATTGTCCTAGCTTCGGTTATCATCCACCTTTCTAAAGAGATTGTAAATGGAACGGTATGCTGTTGTCAGTCATAAAATTATAACTCAGTACACAGCCAAAGACAGGCAGGTGTTTCTATGCATAGATTTTCTCCTGAAAGGGAAGAATGTTTTAACAGAACTATTATATTATTCTATAAATTTATCATCCTCTGTTTTGAGAAGAAAGAGATGAGAGGGTTCAGCACAATATGTTATCAGAGTGTAGGAAGATAAGTGCAACAGTGATGACCTAAGGAGTATAACAGCAGAAATGGTTTTGGAAGTAGGATGCTAAACCAGTTAATACAGTAGAAGCCAGTGGCATGCTAGTTACAGATATTACCACTAATAATTGGGGTATGCTACTGTTTCAGAAAAGTATAAAAAGTATAAATCAGAAAAGAATAAAATCTTAACCAAGAATTTATTTGCCCTCAGAGTCCTCTCAAATGCAAGACCTTTAAAAAAAAAAAAAAAAAACCCTACTGACTTTAGAGATTCATAGAAGTCATTTATCTTATCCCAGTATTCACGTAGACAGAACATGACACCTCCGGCTAGATAATATCATTTTTTCAATAAAGGGCTTTTATGAAGGAAATAGTGACACATTTCCCCTCCCCCACTAGGTTTCTCTCTCTCTCTCTCTCTCTCTCTCTCTCTCTCTCTCTCTCTCTCTCTCTCTCTCTCTCTCTCTCCCTCCCTCTCTTTTTGAGTTTTTTCCCCTTTGCCTAGGACCTGCTCCTCAAACTTCCATGGATCAGGATTGCTGTACCCATAAAAACTTCCATATACTTGAAGACTGTTCAATTATCTCTGCCTTCTCATTTAGAGGAGAAATAATTCTTGTTCGTTTAGTCTGCTCTCAAAGGCACTAGCCTTCAAAATCTTTTATCACTTTCATTGCTCTTCTTTGGCACCCCTCCAAGTATTTCACGGGCCTCTAAAGTTTTGGATCTAAGAACTAAGAAGTCACGTTCGGACAAGTGAGAGGATGACCTCAAATCCAGCATGGCACGCAGGGCACACATTCCAGGAGCTTCATGTTTGCTCTTGTAAACTATAGGTGATGGGAAGCAAATAGCTTGCTATTCCACACACTCTTCACTCATCTCTGACTTTAAAAAATATACAGGCAGCATTGCTGTTCCCAGAGCTGTGTGTTCTATTTCCTTTTTTTCCCTCTAACAATATCAGATTGGAGAAAACACCCAGAGTTACAAAGAAAGGATCATTTTTTTTTAGTCTACTCATAGGTGAACAGCAAAGATGATAAAATATGAAACAAACCAGGCAAGGCCTGCTTTATTGAACCGACAAAAGAAGGATAACTAAGAATGAAGGGCTGATATGATTTTCCTTCTTACTAGTGCTATTATAAAGCTACCTGTAACAATTTTATGTGTCTGTTACCATGCCCCGTTGTGTGCAGTGAGACTGCGGTTTTAGCGTAGCCTCACTTTACCTGGGATGTGTGGATCAATAAGTGATGGCCATGGGATGCTATGGCAAGTTCCTCACCGTCTTCCAAGAGGAGTTTAGCAATAGGCAGGATGTTGCTCAGCAGCAGTTTACCCATCATTCACAGGGCCCTGGGTTCCATCATGCAATGCAGTTTGATTCCTGAAGTGTTGACCGGATATAAATAAAAGCGTATTTGTCCTAAAGAGTACAGTCATGTATGGTGTTTCTGTTCATCTGGTTCAGTAATTCCTGACTATCTGTTGTAATCTGAACCTCCTGCAGGAGTGAGCTCCCTGGCTTTCTGCATCTCTCAACACTTCTCACTCATAATCTACCCAGTCAGTCTCGCTGCTCTTTGGATAAAATCTGCCTAAATCTGCCTGTTCCTTCTAGCCTAGTGGTCCTGCTCTTTGGGCCAGTCTTCTTCCTTTGTCAAAGAACTTGGCACTTTCCTAAAGTGTAAAATTAGTACCAATTGTGTGTGTGTGTGTGTGTGTGTGTGTGTGTGTGTGTGTGTGTGTGTGTGCATGGATGTGGAGGGTGCATGTGTGTGTATTTATAGGTGTGTGTAAACCAGAGATGATGCACAGGAACAATCTACAGTCAATTTTTTTTTTTTTTTTGAGACTGAGTCTCTTACTGGCGTGAAACCTATGAAGTAGCTCTCATGGCTTGCCAGCATGCACTAGAGACCTGCCTGTCTCCATCTCCTCTGCCCTATGGTCACAAGTGTGTGCCATCATCCCTGGTTATTTCTTTCTTTGTTTCTTTCTTTGTTTCTTTCTTTCTTCCTTTCTTTCTTTCGTTCTTTTTCTTTTTAAAGATGGGTTATGGTAATCCAAGGGACACACTTGTGCTTGCTAGACACATGCTACTGAGCCATGCTCCCAGCCCACTTCTTTTGAAAAGTTTTCTGTGAAGCCCTCAGATTAATTCATGTGGGTTTTGTGGCATAGGAACCCTCATATCAAAAGTAACTGAAGATTAGTACCCCGACTTTTAGAGTTACCTTCCTCAATAGGCTATGAGTCCCATGAGGACAAGCTCATGGTCCCACCATGTTATTGGTAGTTTGCCTTCAGCCTTCTCTCATTAAACCACAAATATAACTGAGTGATTTATTTATCTTCATATATTTTAATTATAATTTATTGGTATTTATTATTCAATATTATTATTTATCATTAATCTTAAATTTTGTGTTTATTCATTGATAACAGAATTGTACATGCTATTTTTAAAAATATATTTTATTAATTTATTCATATTACATCTCAATTGTTATCCCATCCCTTGTATCCGCCCATTCCTCCCTCCTCCCATTTTTCCCTTACTCCCCACCCCTATGACTGTGATTAAGGGGGACCACCTCCCGCTGTATATGCTCATAGGGTTTTAAATCTCTCCTTGGTAGCCTGCTATCCTTCCTTTGAGTGCCACAAGGCCTCCCCATCCAGGGGACATGGTCAAATATGGGCCACCAGAGTTCATGTGAAAGTCAGACCCCACTCTTCACTCAGTTGTGGAGAATGTCTTGCCCATTGGCTAGATCTGGGTAGGGGTTCGAAGTTACTGCACGTATTGTCCTTGGCTGGTGCCATAGTTTGAGCAGGATCCCTGGGCCCAGATCTGCCCATCATAATGTTCTTCTTGTAAGTTTCTAGGACCCTCTGGATCCTTGGATTTCCCCATTCTCCCATGCTTCTCTCACCTAGAGTCCCAATAGGATGTCCTCCCCTCTGTCTCACTTTCTTGGTAAGTGAAGACTTTCGTGGGACATATCCCTTGGGCTAGTGTCCAGATATAAGTGAGTATATACCATTTGACTCTTTCTGCTTCTGGGATAACTCACTCATTATGATCATTTCTAGTTCAATCCATTTGTCCACAAGTTTCGGGAATTCCTTGTTTTTAATAGCTATAGTATTCCATAGTGTAAATGTACCACACTTTCTTTATCTATTCTTCTACTGAGGGACACTTAAGCTGTTTCCATGATCTGGCTATTATGAATAAGGCTGCTATGAACATGGTTGAGCAAGTGTTCTTGTTGTGTGCTGGAGCATCTTCTGGGTATATTCCAAGGAGTAAACTCGCTGGGTCTTGAGGAAGCCTTATTCCCACTTTTCTGAGATAGCGCCAGATAGATTTCCAAAGTGGCTGTACTAGTTTGCATTCCCACCAGCAATGAAGGAGTGTTCCTCTCTCTCCACGTCCTCGCCAGCAATACATGCTATTTTTACAATACATTTTTCCTCCAGTTGCCATAAGTTAATTTTTTAAATTTCTCCCTCTGTATTTTCAACTTAAATTTTCACTAATATTATAATACGTTTTAGTCATATAAACCTATTTTTGCCTTATATGTTGACACAAATTCTACTTAACCTCATATTCTTTTGACCTAACATTTTATTCCAGCATTTATTGCAGCAGCCAGTTGTGCTAAGGCATACCCTGACAATATCCAATCCTCATTACACCTTATGTGCCTAATTTCTCACCTAATATGATTTGAATTACTGTCTGTGGTGGTTTGGATGAGAAGCGACCCACCACGGGCTCCTTCCACCCTTGTTTCACAGTTGGTGGTTTCTGGGGTGTGAGGTTGTTGGAACTTTAAAAGGTGGAGCTTTCCTTGGGTGAGTATGACACTGGAGGCAAGGTTTGAGGGGTTATGGTTTTCCCTAGTTCAAGCTTGCTCCCTCTATTCCTGTCTGTGATTGAGTATATAATCTGTCAGTTTTCTGCTCTGACCATCTGCTGCCATGCTCCTATGCCATTGTGGACTTTCCCACTGGAACTGTAAACCAAAATAAGCTTTCTTCCTTTAGACACTTTTGGTCATGTCATTTTAATCACAGTCACAGGCATAAGTAATAGACGGTCACTAAAATGATTATGTGTTAAATGCTTGGTTATCAGGATCATACTAACACTGATGCTGGAATGTTTAAGAGGTAAGATGTAGTGGGAGGCCCTTGGGTTGCTGGAGATATACCTTCAACAAGAATCATGGTTACATGGTCTGTTCATTCCCTTTGTTTTCCAACTCACAAGGTAAGAGGCTTTTCTCTATCATCAACTCCCACCACAGTGTGTTTTTTCATTACAAGTACAAAGCAATGACATCACTTGATCATGGTCCAGAACCTCCAAAACCAGGATCCAAATAACTCTATCATAAGTTACATATCAGGTGTTTCATCATACAAATGCAAAATTGAACAAAATACTACCCTGGAGCTTCTCCTCCATGTAATCGTTGGAGTCATTAGTGTGCCTCTGCTCAGCCATTTTATACCTACAGAAAACTGAAATCCAAATGAGTTGACTCACTGAAGAAACCTGTGACCATGGCAAGCAACAACAGCCAGTTGGCTCCGGCTCCATGCCATGAGCAGACAAGTATGACATACAGCCAGTATGTGCACCCGTAGACTCCCACAGGACCAGAGCCCTGGCTGTCCACAGTGGGAACTAGGAAGGAAAACCCCTTGGGTTAGTGTTTATTCTTCCCAAGATTATGCTTATATTATCTTTCATTACTGCTCAAGTGATCAGTTGCAAAACAATCTAGCTGTAGGCAAACGCTTAACTAATTCTGGGAAGTACCAAAGGTGGAAATATTTCAATGTCTTTGTATGCCATGTTTACCTTTCTGTTTCTTGTTTCATGTTCTTGCAGAGGCCACACCAACCTCCTTCATTTTTTTTTTATGCTCATAGTTATCATTCAAGTCTTACCATCAATGGTATTCTTATGAATCTTCTCCAGACTTTCTACTTCTTGGTTTGACTACATCTTGTATAAATTTCTTTATAGCCAACATCAGTCATGTATCACAAAGTTATGGAATATCAAATATATATGATAATTCAATTTATTTATAAAATATTTCAGGGAAGATGATTGTATACACTGATCTTTGAAAAGAAACTAATAATATATTGTATTATCAATACACAGGACTATGTAGTATATTAAACTATTTATAAATGTCCTTTGTGTGAAGCTGAATTTATATGGTACATTTGTTCTATGCTGAGCAGTTCAGTAGGTATTTCTTCCTGGGGTTATTTTGGAAAAGTTAGTATACAAGAGTTTTTTAGTTCTTAGGAACAGGTCTACAGCCTCATATAGGCCAGTCAGAGCTCTGCAATGAATTCTCCTGCTGCCCAAGCTTTATATTTTTCTTCCTAGCTAAAGAAAAGAAGAGATCCTAGAGGCATTTGTAGGAGTCCTAGTGAGCTGAAGGGAGGACTGAGGAGTGAACCTTCAAAGACTTGACAGCTAAGGAAATGGGGCAAGCAGGGAGTATTTTCATGTCACTACGAAATGCACTGTGGCTGCTGTGCAAGTCCTTAAGTGACCTTATGTGACAGTCATACACAGAGGACACACAGGACAGATATTGTCCTCATCTTCCTTGCCCTGGTGTTCAGACGGCACAGAACAAAGAAAGAGCACAAACCATGTGACCTGCTTGATAGAAAAGAAAATGGTGTCTGGTAACATAGAGACAAAGCTGTTGCAAAGTGACAGACATCATTGACTTTCTGTAATGATTTATTGTGTGTGTGATACCATGAGTACCAGTTGGGAGAGACCCCAAGAAACCGAATACCTAGCTGATCCATGTTGACTTCTGAAGAATATGACTTTGATTGCTAGAAAGGAAGATAATATGAATGCCTTTTTCTTTGCATACTCTTTAGCTACGTGTTGAGTAACATCTGAAGATAATATTTTTCCCTATCGAAACTGAGTATGAACAGTTTGGTCTTAAGAATTCAAGTGTTACGCTTAAATTAAAATATTCATATACAATGATTCTCTTTAGGCATATATGGTAAGAATATAGGCACACCTTCTTTCATAGCCTCTATTAATTGGTACTTTTTAGTTCCTCAAGAAAAACCATTTCTAAGGCCATACTGAATGCGAAAACTCTGCAGGTTTCTTCAAATTATGAAAAGTTTTATGTCTCAAAAGCAAATGATCTCAGAGTCCTATGAATTTAGTATAAATATTAAACTTTGAAAAATGTAAGCTGGCCCGACCTAATGGGTTTTGTCCCTTTTCTTCCACTCACAATGTATTACCAATGATCCTCTTGCATAAGCCCAGTGGATAAAGGAGTCCATTTGGTGTTTCTCATGACATGAAGCCTTAAGGAACAGGAGTATTCTTCAACTTGTCAGCCTTTCTATTAAAATAGCAATTCTAGATTAGTAGCTTCTCTATTAAGACACATTTATTGATCTTTTTTGTTGTTTATTTTGTTTTTCTAGACAGAGTTTCTTTGTGCAGTCTGGGCTTTCCTGGACTCGCTTTGTTAAACAGGTTGGCCTAGAACTCATAGCGATCTGCCTGCCTCTGCCTCCCTGAGTGCTAGGATTAAAGGTGTGCACCACCATATCCAGCTTGTAGTTTTGTTTTTAAGTGCCTCCATATGAGGATGCATGAATTAATATATACCATCTGGGCATGGAGCTCCTGGAGATCAGAAAATGTTGGGTCCCCTGAAACTGGGGTTACAGGCTCTTGTGAGCCATCATGTGGATGCTATCAACTGAATTTGGATGCTCTGCAAGAACCGTAAGTGCTCTTCATAGCTGAGTCTTCTCTTCAGCCTAAATAAAGAATACCTTACTCACTTCTGAAGACATTTGACTATTGGGTATTTTTGTGGTATCTACTACTTAACATTGGAAGCACTGGTCATACAGATGACATACTATTATATTAGCCATTTGGAAATTCCAGCTACTTAAGGTTTGCACCATAAATTAGATTTTTGCTAAAATAATTTGAGATTTATTACTACCACTGATAATATTTTTATTGTAACAACCATAACATTATCATAATAAGTGGCTTCTTATAGAAGGCCAAACACATTTATATTTCTTAAAGTGCAAAAGAATATTTTAATCACTTATTTATTTTATTTAGTTGGTATTTTTCAAAACTAAAAGCTATTGATTTTTCCAGTGGCCATATTCTATATATTCTACAGCAGAAGCATCTTTGTAGCTTAAGGGTTTTATTATTATTTTTTTGGCAGAGGGTTAAGTGGTACAGAAAGATATGTAAGAATGATCAATATTACTTTCATAGTTCTAACACTTACTAGCATTTAAGATTCATCTACAAATTAAATAGCATCTGTGAGTAGAAGGGCTATCAGTGAAGTGATAATAATGGAATGAAACAGTGTGTAAACATGCTTGGTTCATGTCTGTCCCATGAGCAAAGGCTCGGAGACAACAAGGCTGACTGTGGTCCTCCTGTTCCGGAAGGAACTGTCTGCGTCAGACTTTCAAAGAAATACACAGGACTCTTAGTGCCAGCTGCCTTGTATCCAAAAAGGATGTGCTAAAAGGACAGAAGCTGACATCCCTAGAATTCCTCAGCAGCTAAACTCATGGGCAGCCAGTCTAGAAGCTTCTGGTGAACTTGTGTGAAGAAGCACTCTTGAATTGGGAACCAGCCCTGGCTTACCTGCTGAACTGGATTGCTGTGCAAGGCTAGGGATGTAAACTCTGAAGTTCTTTAGTCTCTACAGGAGTGCTGTGCCTCTCAACTTTAAGTGGGAAAATAATTTTGCCAGAAATATATTAGAGTGCATGGTTTAGTTAAATCATGAGAATTCTAAAAATAAGAATGGAAACCCAGGAAACAGATAACAACAAAAACCCTCCCTCTAGTGCTCAGAGGCCATAGGGTCAAGGCTCTGCTTTTCACCAGAAAGTGATCCTAAGTGACATTCTGTGACCAAAGTATGTGCCAAAGTCATCTTTTGGAAGCCCTTGGCCCATGGGTATGATCTGATCTGATAGTTATAACCATGATTAGTCATTTCCAAAAATTCATCATGCATACCTTCCTGTGTTCTGTTGTTTAAACATTTCTCCCTCCTTCTGTCCTAGGACTTAGAGATTTCTAAAAAAAAAAAAAAAAATTAAAACTTGTTGCAACTGTGTGTGTGTGTGTGTGTGTGTGTGTGTGTGTGTGTGTGTGTGTGTGTGTGTGTGGTATTTCTGGGTGCATGCATGTGTATGTGCACACATGTCCATGAATGTGTATGGTGTGTGTTTGTGTGCGTGAGAAGGAGAGACAGAAAGACAGAGAGAGGCAGAGACAGAGAACAGAGAGAAAGCTCCCAAACGGTTTTCCATCCATTACACAAAGACAATAGTTTTTCCTTTTTAGTCAGTTATTCAACACTGCCACAGTGCCACCAGTACTCTCTCCTTCCTCCACTGCTGCTTTCTCAGTTGCAGCCATAGCCTGTTGTCCTTTCCATGTAGGTAACTTTGCAACTGCCCCATCCTCCAGAAGAGTCGTAGTTCAATTTAAACTAGGTAAATATTGCCACACAGCATTCCTTCAGAGCTAACAACTGACTTGGTTAGCTTTCTGCCTTTCCTATATACATCATATTCCTAGCATATTCCTCACTCATAGCCTTCATTTCTTCTCTGCTTATATAAACTGGGATGTTTCCGTGTTCCCTTGAAGGAGACTTCTCTGCAGGAGTGTTCTGACCCACTGCAGCTCGCAGAGACTGGTCCCTGCACTGTTGCGCTGCTGTTATTCTGGGATTCTTTCTTCCCTCCTCTTTGCCTCCTGTTGAAGCCTTGACATTCTCCACCAAGTGTCTTCCCGATACCTGACTTCAGAGGTGAAGCCACAGCTTCTGGCGTGAAAAATAGCTGATGCTTTGACACCTTGAATATCTGAAACCATCCTCATTGTACACTAAAAGCAGAATTTGATTTTGGTTGTGGCACTATCAATACAACTGGTACATGAATATTTTGATACTTTTGGGGGACAAATTGAGTTTCATTTTATGTTTGTTCTGTTTTGGGTTTTTCATGTCTCCCATTTGAGAGTTAACATTCTTGGAGGGTAAAATTCCCACATTGTATGCCAATTTTCTGTCTTTTCCCCAAATTGTGTTGATGCTGTTTACTTTCACCTTCTTTTCAAATTGGTATTATTCTGAAAATTAAGCCTTATTTCATAAAGTGCCCCACATGAAGCTTTCTTGAAAAGATACCGCATTAACGGTGTGTTCTGTCTGCCCCGCCTATTTAGAAGCACCAGGTTGCATTCTTCTAGGTTGCTCAGTCTGCCACATTAGACACTCCCTCCATAAGGTTCCTTCGTGAAATATTCTTCTATTTGCCTCCAGAAAAAAATATTCTTCTCCAGTTTTTCTCTAGTATTTCCCGTCTGTCATTATTAGAACATTGTTATTTCTACTTTGATGTTAAATGTCATAGCATATATATATATAAATACACACACACACACACACACACACACACACATTTCACTCATTTTTCTTCAGATTGTTATTCTTCAAAGTCAGTGCTATCCTGTCTCAGTTTTCAACCACCATTATTCATCAGTGATTCCAACATTTATATACTGAGCTCTCTCATCTGAACATGTGTTTGATACTGCTGCAGAGACCCAAAGGGTAGCTCCATTTCTAAATTTCATAAAATGTATTGTGAACTCTTCACTCTTTATCTTGTGTATATTCCCAAAGACCTCTGTGCACTGCTTACATGACTATGGCACATGAACACACACACACACACACACACACACACACACACACATACACACATCATCGTCATCGATCAATAAATAAACTTTTGAAAAGTATTAATTTAGTTATGAGGGAATGGTTATTTAATTGGACTTGAATTGTTAGTGGGAGGGAAAGTTCCAGTCTATAAATAGTATCTTTTAAGTCCAGGTGTGTTTTTACATAGCTAATATAGAAAAGTGGCAGGGTCTTGCCTTTAAAAAAGGAAAAGAGACCAGTGCCCAAATGAGTCCAGTGATCAAGACACTGATTCCACCTTGGTACTAGTAGGAGTTCAGAATCTTGGGTCTAAGTCACAGACTCCTGCATTGGAATCTGTGTTTTTAGTACCAATGATTCCTCTGTGCATAAAAGGTGGCAAAATGGGAGACTAAAATGGCTTTTCTATAACTTCTTTTCTGACTGAAAAGGGGTATGTTTTAAATGACTCACTTTCAGGCTCCATGGATGCCTGGTTGAGTTAAAACCTGCTCCTTGGTGAGGAGCATCAGTATGGATTCATTCTCATGCTGGCCAAAGATGCTCCTTCCATGTTTGGCCCTGCCAACAGCTGCTAGAAGGGATGTTGCTCCATGCATAAGGAGAGCCTTTCCGGAGGGAGAGGTGGTGTTCTCTACACAGCAGAAAGTTTCATCAATTAGGAAACAGGATCCCATTCTTTCTAAGAAACAGAAATACTGGTTCCTCGGTACAACTCCTTTTCATCCCTCGCGAGCTACGTTAGAAGTTTAAGCAATTTGGCTTTCTTCCCAGTGTCTCTACAGTTTTTCGAAACGCAAGCTGCCAGACACTCTGACCCAGGGGATTATGTTGCCTTTTTCTTTTAAAAATGGCTTTAGAGTCTAACAAAAGCTCACTCTTTCTCAGAAGAAGAGAAGTAGACAAAAGTTACAGAGTAAAGTCTAGAATAACCACACAGACCAACCTGGCTGAACTTGTTTTGCTTAAGAGCTAATCAAATCTGTATCATCGTACAAACTTTTCTGCTTGCTTGGCCTTGTTTTAAAAACAATATCTTCTAGCTGTTGGGCTGAAATCCAATATTGCACAACAAAAAGGTGAGCTCCAGAAAATATTGCTCAGTATGAACACGAACAGTGGTATTAGGCTTTTCACAGTAAGCATTTTCATCCTGAAGAATTGCTCAATAGTTTCTCTGTAGTATTCATAATTTTAATTAAGACACTTTAATTCACATGAGCTGCAAGAAGAGGCAGCCATTTTAAATAAGAGTGAAGGGAAGATGCTAGGGTCCAGAACTGGTCTGCCTGTTTGGTTGGGATAAAGCACTGCAAACACGAGAACAATAAAACAGTATTGGTCCTTTGACTGTGGATATTTTTTCCTAGATCAAGATTTATCTTTGTAAGATGACAAGAACAGAATTTGTCATTGTCACATGTTTTTAAGTTTCTGAAAAGAAGTTTTTGTTTTAAATTAGATAACCTTTCTAAAGATTAACTAATAATTCCCTTTAATGCCGTTTCTACAGGTACAAGAAATAAATTATGCTCACGAAACTTCTATTAATGTTGTGATTAGCTACAAAAAGGAAATGTTTCAAAAATAACATCTACTATCATATACTTCACCTTCTACCTGAGTTTTAAATTAGGCTCCAGAGTAAATCTCTATAGATAAACAAATCACTCGAGGGCTATCTAATCTTACTGTTAGATAAAAACTGGCTTGAGTGCATGTGAAACAATTTGCTAACTTGAGATCTTGGGAAAGTTATCTGGACACCGTTTCAGTGGCCTCAATGAAAAAAGAAATGGAGAGAAATAAGAATGTGCTTCCTTGCTGGGCTATTCACCTGCTGAGAAAATATGGATGCTGTGCCTAATGAAGCAGCACTTAGGAAGTGGTCAATATTATGGTATTCCACAACTTTGGTTACTTGTAATACTTGGGAAAATAGATATAAGTACACAAATTTAATTATGAATTTTATTTAATAAGTGTTAAAAGTATAAAAAAGCTGACTAGGCATTATGTTTTAATAAACACTGCCTCCTATTTATTCTAAATAAGAATAATTTAATAATCTCTCTGCAACAATGCATATAAGTACACCTTTCCATAAAGTAATTAAAAAAAGAAATATTACCTCTAAAGTTAAATGAAGAGAAAATGCTTGAAATGGACTCCAATAATTTAATTACACTTATTATAGTTATGTTTAATATGCTTGAACAATTTTACCCATAAATACAAAAGAACTTTATAAATTAACAAGTAATTAACATATTTTAACATATTCTGTGGTCTAGATACATATTATCCATGCTACACTCATGTATTTAATCTTCACAATTACCCTGTGAAAGGAAGCCATATTGCAGAATAGGAAGCCAAAGCATAAGAAAGTTGTATAGGCTGCCTCCAATCTCACAACTAACATGGGGGGGGCCATTCTCCAAGCCAAGTACACTGACAGTGGATCTTGCCCTTGACTGAGGTAGGACACTTAACTAATAGCTACATGTTAATGGTAAAAAGTACTTCTTGCTCAACGAACCTTATAACTGACTAGCCCTCAAGTGTGCATATCCTGATTCTCAGCTGTCAGGCGTTGTTGCAGTTGTTACTGAGATCAAATCAAACAGGACAGTGTCAGTTGGTGCCTTCTTCTACCTTCTACCTTCATGCTGCCTTACTTTTCTATCCTTGTTCTAGTTTTGACTAAAATAGTCTTCTAGCAGTCTTCGTTCTGTACATTACAAATGACTTGCTGTTTGTCGCTTGTATGACGCAGGAGGAGGGATACTCTTACTCAGAAGTTATTCCCCCCCTCCACCCAGTTTCCTGTTGTAGTGTGTTGTCATGGCTTCATCTTTGCTCTCCAAGGAAATATTTAAGTCCTAGGCCCTAGAAATTCAGAATATAAGATATAGATGCATACATATGATTATATAATCATATATATGTATATGATTATTGCAGATGCTGCCAGGTAAAATGAGATTATACAAGAGTGTATCACTAGCCAAATGTATCCTGTGTCCTTGTAAGGGGATAGAGTTGACACAGAGACACATGGTGACTGCTCGGGGCAATGGCATAGGCAGAACTGAAGGGGTGCAGCAGCAAGCCCAGGATGGGTGTTTCCCATTGTACCGCTGGAGGATAGGAACAGGCAAAACATTATCATTCTCTGGGTCACAGAAGGACTATTCTCTGGGAACAAAGCATGAACTCTGCAGAATTGTAAGAAAATAGATTTTTGTTGTATTGAGCCCTTGAATTGTGTGCAGTTCCTAACAGACCTATGAGATGAAGGGAGATGTGCCTAAGTGGAAATGCTGTCACCTTTACGTCTGCTTCTTTATCAAATTTCAGTATATTATCACATTAGGCTTGGTTTTCAGAATTACCCCAGGAGGAAGTGAACTAGTACGACAGCTAACATGAGAACAGGAAGAAACAGAAACATGTTTTTCTAAATATTTACCCACATATGGCATGATTAGATAAAGCAAATGTGATGCCAAGATCTAAAGACTGGTCATAGAGGAAGGGAGGGGGAAAGAGACACAGAGAGAGACAGACAGACAACTGGATAGAGAGAGGTTGGAGAGCTTACAGATTGTGGCTAGTTCTTGATCATCATTTCTTTAGCACTTTTTTTCTTGTAAGCTAACAGTTTCCTTTGCACTGTCCTTTACTAGGTCTCATTGTTATTATTATTTTTTAAATATATTTTATTAATTTATTCATATTAACGTCTCAATTGTTATCCCATCCCTTGTATCCTCCCAATCCTCCCTCCCTCCCATTTTCCCCTTACTCCCCTCCCTTATGACTGTGACTGAGGGGGACCTCCTCCCCCTGTATATGCACATAAGGTATCAAGTCTCTTCTTGGTAGCCTGCTATCCTTCCTCTGAATGCCACCAGGCCTCCCCATCCAGGGGACGTGGTCAAATATAGGGCACCAGAGTTCATGTGAAAGTCAGAACCCACTCTCCACTCATAATGAGCGAGTTAACCCAGGAGCAGAAAGAGTCAAATGATATATACTCACTTATATCTGGACACTAGCCCAAGGGGCAGGTCCCATGAAAGTCTTCACTTACCAGGAAAGTGGGACAGAGGGGAGGACATCCTATTGTGATTCTAGGTAAGAGAAGCATGGGAGAATGGGTCCTAGAAACCTACAAGAAGAACATTATGATGGGCAGGTCTGAGCCTAGGAGTCCTGCTCAAACTATGGCACCAGACAAGGACAATATGTACAGGAACTTTGAAACCCTACCCAGATCTAGACAATGGACAGGACATTCTCCACAGTTGAGTGGTCTCATTGTTATTAAATACAAGAAACTAAGATGAACAGAGGCTGTTTTGATGTGTTCCTTGCCTTGGAGCAGAGTCCTTCCCTACACTTATTTCCTTAAACCCAACTTTAGCATTAACATAGTGAACACTGAATTTTATTGTCTTTGTCTTTTTAACTTTAAATACACTGGTTTCTATGTTGCTAATTGCCTGACAACAGAATGTTTGGCTAATATTTTTTCAATGTGATAAATAAGTGAGAAAATAAGAAAGGAAAATATTTATTTGTGCTAATGGTCTGTGAGCCTTCAAGCAGTGGAAGAAAGCAGCTCACATCAATGCAGCCAGGAAGCACAGAAAAAGCTGTGTTGGTTCTCAGAGCCTTTCCTCTTTCCCCATTTTTGTTTCATCTAGTCCCAGAGCAAACAGAATGGACCTACTCATGTTTAAGGTAGGTGCTCCCATCTTATTCAGTCCTTTCTGAAAAAGTCCCCACAGACACACCTAGAGGTTTCCCCTAATAATTTTCTCTATGTTTCTCTATATAACAAAGCTGACAAAATTGGCCATCACACAACACCACAACCTCTACTTCATCATAACTCACAACTATTTCCAAATTTTGAATTGCCCCCTCGTCAAATTCTCCAGGCCCTTCATGTATCTTGAGTTCTATTTTCCCACCTGTTTATCACAGTCTTGGTGATCTGCTGTCTCACTGCCAAGTTTCCTCATTATCAGATCTTTGAAGGCTTAACAATTTCCTTTCTACCTTGCCAGTTGCTCTGTCTGGCTGTGAGGTGGCTCTCTGCCCACGCTCTTAGACTGCACTTTGTTTTTGGAGCAAAATGATCAATTATTTCCAGTATATACTTCCACTTATTCAGCTAAAGATGAGTTTTCTCACTTGGCATTCCTTTCTCTCATGACTTGCTTCCTAGTAATAACCCTTTCAAGAACAGAGGAAAACTTAGATTTCTGGCTGGAATCATAAAAATCAAGTGTAGCTGCCCATACATAGTCAATGTAACTGTGTGCTGAAATTTTAATTTAACTACCTCAATTTTCCTATTGTTTCATGTAAATCTTTTAAAAATTCCATATGATAACACATTTTGCATTGATTTGTTCAGAGACAGAAACATATAGATTCTTATATTTTAATCTAGGGTTGTTCTAATGAATGCAGAAGGAATGAAAGTGAAAGATGCCTAGAATTAACATGTCTAAAAATATAAACAAAAAATTTTTTTTCCACACAGAATTCTGAGAAGTCAACATAGAAAAGAAATAATTAAAAAAAAGCAAGAACACATCACAGTTCTCAGATTCTCTCATGCCAGTTCTGCTCTGGATAGCTGAATGGCCGTCCTTATAGGAAAGCATCAGACTGACACACAGCAGGCATGGAATCAAAAGCCAGGTGACATGTGACATGGGGTACTCATATGTGGCTTGGCACGTCTTTTCTAACACCCGCCTCCTTGGTAATTAGATCAGTCATATATATTCATCTATCTATTTATTTATTTTAATCCAATATTATTTTACTGAACTGGCAGCCAAAGGCAGCACCTGTATGCTTACCTCATCCTCTTGGGATCCAGACTTCCCAGCTGTTTTTAATTCTTAGAGAAGACTTGGGTCTCTCTCTGTCCCCCTCTCCTCTCCTTCCCCCCTTTCCATCCCCCTCTCTCACTCTCCCTCCGTGTCCCCCTCTCTCTGTTAACTGTGGGTGTACTATGACTGTTAGGTTTACATGCTAATTAGAAAAAAAGTTGGAAAAGAAAATTCTGATTCTTTGGTCTGTCTGTTTTTATTTCATATATCTTTTCGAAGTGGTTTTAGAATCATTAGACGATGTCTATAGTAATGGGATAGGCCCGATGGAGTAAAAACTGAAAACTAGAGAAAGCATCAGTTATTAGGTATAGAGTGATGTATGTAAGCATTAAAATAGCAAGCTTGGAGGAAGGACTAAGGCAGGACAGCAGCTGGAAAGCACTTTGTCAGCTGGAAGATGGAAAAGGGACCTTAGCACTTGGGGAAGTAAAGTCTTTTGAAAGCAGCAGTAAGGTAAACTTTAAACCCCTTCCCAGATCTAGCCAATGGTCAGAATATTCTCCACAGTTGAGTGGAGAGTGTGATACGACTTTCTCACATACTCTGGTGCCTCACATTTGACCATGTCCCCTGGAGGGGGAGACCTGGTGGCACTCAGAGGAAGGACAGCAAGTAGCCAAGAAGAGACTTGATACCCTATGAGAATATATAGGGGGACGTAATCCCCCTCAGGAACAGTCATAGGGGAGGGGAATAATGGGAAAATGGGGGGGGGGAGGAATGGGAGGATACAAGGGATGGGATAAACATTGAGATGTAACAAGAATAAATTAATAAAAAAAAAAAAAAAAAAAAAAAAAAAAAAAAAAAAAGAAGATATTGTGGTCATTTTGAAATCTTCTTTGATTTCTGTCCTAGGCCTTTAGTGAGGATATTTTATCACTACAGGTTTATATTCAAATAGATTAATTCTTTTTAAGCCATTTTATAGTGTCAAATATGTACATAGTCAGCCTAAACATCTTTTATTTTCTTACATGAGAGGATTTTGCTTTTATCTACTTTATTTGTGAATTAAATAGTGATCTGGTTGTTAAATCATAATGCCTATTGTTTCTTGTTTTTGCTTGTAGCAGACTCCAGGAAGCATATTACTTGAATTGATCATCTGCTTCTCCATTGGGTTAGAGTAATTATCACTAATTTTCCTGTTGTCACATGAGACAACTAGGTCTTAAGCTAAATAGCGAGAACCTGCTGGGACTTTCAGCATAGCCTGTTTGGGGACCATATACTCTTAACAATGAAGTAGGCCCGCTTGTGTTCATGGTAACAGACAGCCAAAGTCAAGAGTGTTGATCTCACAATAAACGTGGGTCTTAAAACATGAGTCAAACAACTAATTTTTCTCAAAAGACTTCACTTCCCCAAGCAGTAAGGCCCTGCTGTTATCATTCAGCTGAGAAACTGTCTTCTAGCTGCTGTGCTGCCTTAGTTCTTCCTCTGGGCTTGCTCTTTTAGTGCATATATGCATCATTCTATAACTAATAACTGGTATTTCTAATCCAACACTCAACACTCTCCTATGTCTTAACAAGATTAGGTATTAACATAAAATCATCTCTTTTCTCTCTCCATCCCTCCCTCTTTGTCTCCTTCTCTGTCTCTTTCTGCCTCTCCCTCCTCCCCTCTCTCTATTTCTCCCTCTCTCTCTCTCTCTTCCCCGTCTCCCCTTTCCTCTCTTTCTCTGAACCAAGTCTCATGTAATCTAGACTGGCTTTAAACTTGAAATTTCCTGAGGAGGACCTTGACCTTTTCATCCCACAACTATTGTGATTGTGGGTATGTGGAGCCATATTTGGTTTACATGGTGCTGGAACCTGAACACAGGCCTCCTGTATTGCTAGACAAGCATTCTGCCAACTTTGTTTCTAAGCTTTTCTTTTTGCATTCAATTTAACAAGTGTTATTGACAACACTAATTGTTATAATTCTCTTCAGAATGCTTTGGAATAGTAATTTCTAAAAACTAGTATAATATGTCCAAACAAACACTTCACATGAGCTACTTGAAGACATAAGATGCATTTTTCAAGTTCTCCATGTTCTTGAATGAACTTGTTTTTTCTGACCCACTTTTAGTCTACTTACTTAACAATGCTGCTGAGGAAGCAGGATTGGACAGCAACTTTTAATTCTGAATCATCAATGACAATCTCTGGTTGTTCTCAGATTCCCCTAGTGCAGGTGGATCTACCTTCAGGTTAATTTAAGTCTTTACCATGGTGCTGACTCTTTGAAATGGTATAAATTTACATGTCTTCTGTGTTTATGTGAACAGTTTCAGAGTACTGTCCTCAGCATCCTGAACTTCTGAAATGCCCATTGCTAGAAATTTTACGACTCTTACAACCTCATAGGTGGGAAGATGTTCTCCAAGATTGAAATTCAGCCAAATAGGAGTTTCTAGGTTTCTTGGTTCACCAAACTTTAGCATGCTTTGGGAAACTGTTGGAGTAATTGTTTATTTCCTATTGTCCACTAAGGTTTAGTATATATACAACACAAAACCTGCCTTGTGTTTGATAGGAAGACGTTGATCAACTGTCAGCTATGTACTTGCTAAAGGCATTAACACAGTGAAACTCTGGCTCAACAAACGTAATGTGGTAAAAATATTCTAGTGAGGCTTTTACACTGAATGAAGTACGAAATTCACTGTAGCAGTGGAACAGTAGTATAGTGATATGCTTTTAAAATAATAGCACTGAAGTAAGCCTTCAGTCTTCATATTAGAATAATGATCCTTCAGGACAAATCTTTTCAGTTTTCTATGACCTTACTGTAATAATTTCCTGGATGTTTGCTATTTGAGGCTGGTATAATATTTTCCAATTATCAGTGTAATATTTTCCCATGTACTTTCATCATCTTTGTCACATATACCCCTATGCTTAGAAAAAGCAATTAGTGGTTAATGAAAACAAGTGGCTCATTAAGAAAGGGGAAAGTCCCTCCAAGGGAGTTCTCGGAAACATGAAAGGAATTTTAAGCTATCGAATTCAGGCACTTGCTTCAGATTTAGGCTTACTATGACGAGATATGGTTTTGGATATGCGACTCAGCTTGCTATTTTAATGGAAGGAAGATGGTGGAGCTGAGCTGGGAAAAGAGAGCGTGAAGATACTTTATATACACATGTAGACACTTTCCCAAGCACTGCAGATTCTATCCTAAATTATAACACTGGGTAACAGGTTATATCAAAGGAAACATAGCCTTTTCTAAGGTTTTTATAATGAAAGTAACAAGAATAAATTTTCTTACGTGGAAAGAATTTCATCTTTTTTGATATTTGCATTACATTCTTAATGCCAACATAACCACTTACCATAGCCTGTGCCATTTAATAACCAAAAGTTAATTCTTCAGAATTTTGGAGACCAGAATGCCAAGGTAAAGGTGGCAGCACGTCCACTTTCTTACGAGGCCCTTCGCTTGGGAATAAGGAAGGTCATCAACTCCCCGCTTCCCTCCGTGTCCTCATCTCTCTCTTTATGAGGACACTGGGCATATCAGATTGAAGCTCATTCTAATTACCAGCATTTAACCTTAATTACCTCTTTAAAATCTTTATCTTCAAATACAGTCACATTCTGTGCTTCTTGGAGTAATGGCTTCTATATATGAACTGGAAAGGGGTGGTGCAATCCAACCCTGAGCAGGGTCTGAATGCTTGTGTTAACCATGGATTTTATTTGGGAAGGCTCTTTGTGTCATTAATTTTTCTGGCATATCTCCTGTTTCATTAAATGTGATGCTAATTCTGCCAGAGATTCATTGAAAATCTATTTCATATGTAAAAGATGCTGGAAATACTTGTCAGATTATGTTTCCATTGGGCGTATCTTCCCTATTATACTTTAAATATTTAGTATTTAAATTTACTTTTTCATTGTTTCTCCTTATGTCCTCAAAACATAATACTAGCCAGCCACATATAATTCATCGTGCTGTTAACAGCCATATTCTGTGTCTTTGCCTAAGACTTAAAGTCTAATACAATATAAATAGTTGAGCTGTCAATGTAAACATTTTATACATTATAGAGAGATAACCTACAGCAAATTTTGAGATATTCCTGGAAAAAAATCATGCTATCAAAAACCCTTCTTCTTTTCTGATTAATTTTTAGCTCTTCCATACAAAAAGTGTTTATAAAACATTAATGGGCAATTTAACTTCAGTTTCCAGAGAGAGGTTTCTGCTGTATCAGATCTTATATTTGCTACAACACTGTATTCCCTTTCCCAATACTTGCACTTATTTCCCAGTGGGTCTCACCATCTGCTATTGATGCCTGTCTGAAGTAGGAAATTCCTCCTCCAGCAATCCTTGTTCAAATATTACTCTTTAATACCTCCACTTTCCCAGGTTACAAATTGTTCCTGTATATTTGTACCCCAAAGTCAAATCTTCAGATAACTATCTTCAAAGATATTTAATGACGAAGTGCCTTTTAATCTGCTGAACCCAAAAGCAAAAAGGAAGAACATTAGAAAATTCAGAAGTCTAAGGAAGAAAGCTTCCTGGCATTGTGTATACCACAGGCACATTTTTCTTAAACAGATGCATCAACTTAAAAAATAAAAAACCCTTCAGGAACACATATTACAGTTTTAAAATTATGTGTAATTTGATTTGAAGGTAGTAATTGCACCATACTGGATTTTAGAAATCTTTTATGTCTTTATACCATTAAATTATATCACACATTTACATTTTCTTAATGTGGGATATGTCTTATGTATATTTTTTATTTTGTTAGCATGGGATTTATCAGGTTCTCTTTATGTTTGTGGATACAAAAAAAGGGAAACTCAACCTCTTGGAAAACATAACAGAGATTATTTGAAGTTTAACTGACAATCTGTGGCTATTTGGTATGAACACAGGACAGATCCTATCTGACAATATAAAAATAATATTTTGTTGTCATTATATGTAAATCAATAAATATATATGTTGACAAACATACTGTGAAAATTTATTCAAAATATATAGCATTACAATATCAATAAGATCAAAAATTTAAAAGGACTTTACAAATCGATATGACTACTTAAGTATTGTACAAGGGTTAAAGTTGATTCATTGAAACAATAAGGAAGTAATTCTAATCATAATTGTATTAATTGTCAATTATCAATATAATGCTTGATATCAACCCTTCACACTCAGTGATATACAAAAGCAAGTGCTCATTTAGGCATCTAGGAGTCCAGTAACTCCTGATCTTGGCTAGGTCTATTCTCTTTGGGGATCTATGTGTGCTGGCTTTAGGTTTACTGGTCCACGTTCCCTGGACTCTGCTCTGTGTGTCTCTCATTTTCAGGATGCCAAATATAGCACATTCTCATGATGACAGCATGTCCAAAGAGAAGAAGCAAAATACACATAGCTTCAAAGGCTAGAGAGCTGGCACACCATTATTCAGAAATGAAATGTCATCTTCTATAATGAAGATTTAGAAACTGGTGCAGACTTTCATCCTATGAAACCATGAAAGACTTTCTTTTTTAAAGATCTATTTATTTATTATTTATACAGTGTTCTGCCTGCATGTGAGCCAGCAGGCCAGAAGAGGGAACCAGAACTCATTATAGACGGTTATGAATCACCATGTGGTTGCTGGGAATTTACCTAAGGACTTTGGTAGAACATCTAGTGCTCTTAACCTCTGAGCCATCTCTCCAGTGTCATGAAAGAATTTCAATTAGTTTCTGAAAGCAATTCAGGTGAAATCATCATGGAATTTTATCCATAACAAAACTGTAAGCTTGGAGCCATGTAAATGCAGAATTTTTAGAAGAGGATGTAAGCATGGTCAGAGAGAAGAACATGGAGAACAGCTAGCCAGCCTCCTAATAGCCATTCTTTCCTTCATCCCAGGAACAAAACTGTAGGCAAATGGTTCAGCTGAAGGATCACCTAGGCTGACAATTAGTGAAGTCCATCCATGTAAGGCCATTGAGTGTCTTAGAGAAATGTCAGGAGGTGTCCATAATAGAAAGCATGTGTGAGCTCTCAATGCCTTGCAATTCATGTCTGAGAGCTGAGGCACCAGCAAGTATGATGGATCAAGAGATCAAGAGATCAAGAGATAAAGAGTCAGATACCCTGATGGTCTTGATGCTCTCACATTATTCTCTGAAGACATAATGCAGAGCTTTATAAATATAAAAGTACGTTTGCGTGGATGCTTGGGAAACTATTTTCAGGTCACTTTCTTTTGTAAGAGGGCCTTGCTACATGGTACATAGGGCAGGCAGCCTTTGAACTCCCGACTCTCCTAACATCTCCTCAGGAATGCTGAGATTACAAGTGCATCACTAGGATGGAGTAGGAGGACACCATTATGTTTTGGTAGGTTTTTCCTCTTGCCTCCCCTGGAATGATGACTTGTGAGACTTATTAAATATTATATAAATACCTAGGCCATATAGCTGAGCTCTTCTGTGACTAGCTCATAACATAAAATAACCCATATACTAACCTAAATTCTGCATTATGCATTCATCTTCCTTACATCTTGGTGGCTGCATTCCATGTGCCTGTCTCTAATCCAGAATCTCTTCAGGCTGATGGAAGTCTCACTTATTTCCTGTCTTAGCCTTAGGCTGACAAGAGATTCCTTCTATAAGACGGCATTTAAGGACCTTTCCCCTTATAATTGCTTGAAGTTTCTAACTGATACAAACAGGCATGTCATTATTCTTTGTCTTCTAATTCTTGGTATTTGTACCATGGATTTCTTCCAGTATAACCCAGACATGGGAGATAGAATGTACCTGTCAAAACATAAGACAATTCATATCACGTGCCTACAGAAAATATCTGAAATCCAGAAGTAATCCCATCTGCTATGGCATAGTTGGTTCTATACCTATTCATATCCCCCTGCCCCACTTTTCTTATGCCATTACCACCACTTATTTATTCCTTCTTCACGTTCCAGCTATACTGACTTCTTATCCTTAGCACACCAGCCTCTCCATCCACAGGGCATCCTACTGTGCACCTTTCCTGGCATTAAGGCATTCTTGCTCTGGTTATCCTTTGAATTTTCATCTCTTCCTTTGCATCTTTATTTGCTCCCTTCCTGCTTCTACACACTCTGAGCATCAGGTTCCATAGGATTTTTCAAATCCTCCCTTGTTTAGAGTTCTTCAATGTTTCAACCTTCTTTTTAACCCACAGACCAGAGGTAAGGAAGAAAGAAGGTTAATAGGAAAAGGGGACTATGGACTTGTTTAGAAATAATTCCTTGGAAGAGTCCATTCTTCATTGTCAGGTACCATCAGTCCATTCAAATAGCAAACACCAACCAGCAAAACAAATAAGTAGCCATGGCACCACCCTGCAGAGACAGCAAGGCTCTGCTGAATCAGCGTAAGTCAGCATGAGCAGCTAGAATCACCTAGAATACCATGAGAAGCTTTTTGGTAAGTTTCTCTCTACAGAGTGAAAACCAGCGAGGACCAACAAAGACCAGTAAAGCATTGCACAGGTGTAGGAATGCAAAAGTGTCATCTCACTGTCTGTGAGGTTCTTTATATGATCTTTCTCAACATCATTTACTCTCTCACAGGAGTTTCCAGAAAAACATTGCATGACACAACTGAGTTTTTAAAAAAACCAGAAACTTCCACTTTAAAATTCATTCAACCTTTCTCCTTTTTCTGTCAGTATTTTTACCAAAAACTGACTATGTTCCTTTCATTTTCATGTAACGTCAATCATAAATGTTTTGGTGGTTACAGGTTTTATAAACTTATTTCTTTTATTGTATGATTCATCAACTGGGCACTTATCATTGGTTAAAGTATTATTCAGGAATAAGAACATAGACCAAACCACTGGGGAGGTTTTTCTCTATTTGAAAAGATTCTAATGACTTTATCCTAACTTTTCTTTATATCCTTCTCATAGGAATTTCCTCAACTTTGTTCTAATTATTATTTTTAAAATACACGAAATTAGATGTTGATAGAAACACTTAAAATCATGTGTTCTTAAAAGAAAAATATAAGAATATGAAGTAACACAAGCATAGTAAAGCATACATAGTTCAAGAAGTATAAAATGATATGTAGGGTCAGTGAGATGGCTCAGAAGGTTATGATGTCATTGCCAAGCCTGAAAACATGAGTTCACTCCCTGAGACCCACATAGATGAAGTAAATTTGATCCTTGGTGCCCACAGAGTAGAAGGACAGAACTGAATTCTACAAGTTGCTCTTTGATGTCTACACAGGGACTGTGGCATCCAAGTCTACATTAATGCAAATTCAAACATGCACATGCATGCACACACTAATATAATAAAAATTATAAAATGATATATAGACCATCAGAAATTAAAAGTTATAAGAATGTTCTATTAAAGGAAATAACTGAACTTCTGCCTCCAGGATGAGGAAACTCTGTTTTCCCTACTGCTCCTACCAAGCAGAAGTAAAATTCTACAAGCTACATGCACAACAAATGTAAAGGGATTGTGTTATGTTGCAGATGGCAGAGGACCCAAAGAACCTCAGAAACTGTAGCATGACATAATGGTTAATTATGTGACGATCCGGTCTCCTTCTCATATTTTATGCTCAGAGCTAAAGGTCTATCATCTCCAGAGTGTTGGTGGGTATCCATAAAGGAAAATAACAAACCCAAAACCTAAGCCCAGTCACACAGATTCATGGGGTTGACAGACAGTTCATATTTATGTCTTTACAATTCCATTGAGAGAGATCCAGCAATGAAAGTTCACTGTGAAATGATGCCAAAAAGTTCTCCCTGGTCTGATGTGACATAAACCTGTATACAGATTTTGGAATATGAGTGAACCCCAAGCAGACTAAACTTAAATTTACCATCTTAGAAGTTAAAGTTTTAGAAATAATTAAGAAAAAAAGTATTGAAAGCACTATGGCAAGGGGACAATTTAGCTAACGGGGAGATGATTGGGGTGGCTATTGATTTCTCTACTGAATCCAAAGGCATCAGAAGAAAATGGAACTATATTTTATTTTTAACATGAAGAGTCAATGCTGCTGAGCCCCTATGTCAAATAAAACTATTCTTCAGGAATAAAGGAAGAAAATCAACCAATTCTTAATGAATTAAGCTAAAATAATTTGTCAACAGAATGGCAAAAGGAAAGGCTAAACAAATGAGACCAATTGAGTAAAGAACCATGACACATTAGGATGGACATATATATGCATATACATATATGTGTATATATACACACATATATATATATTATATAATGAGAAAATATTGATAAACATGTTATACTCTTTCCTTGAATGTCAAAAATATGTTTGATGGTTAAAGTATCATAACATTGCAACGTACTTATGCTCACAATGATTTATACAGTGTACTATTATATAATCTACGCAGTGAAATAAAGAAAAGGTGGTCATGACAATAAAGGATCATGCAAATAAACATAAAGAGAAAATAGTTGTTGTTTGAATTTGGCATATGAAAATCCTAGAGATTCTCCCTAAATCTACAATGACTAAATGAAGTTAATAGCTCACAAAGATAACCATATAAAAGTCAACTGTATTTCTACTCACTGTCCAAAACACAAACATTAATTAAAAATAGAATGCTATTAATCAAAATACTTCAACATATTTTATAAAATGATAATGAGGCTTATCTGTTGACAAACACACATTGTCCAGGAATAGAATTAAAAACTCTGGAGGTATTATTTTCACAGCATCAGACTCAAATCTCTCCCAATCTAAATATAAGCTTAATGTAGTTCTTCTTAGTCTTAGTAAGATTTTTTTTGGAGGTATTCAAAAGATTAATATAGAATTTTTAAGGAAAGGCAAAGGAACTAGAATCTCTATAGCAATAGGATAAGTAAGGTAAGAGAGCCTACCTTACCTAATTTTCAGACTAATTACAAAGACCAGTATTCACAATTACATGGTAGAGGAAGGAGGGGTATAGCATGGTCACCCATGCAAGCATGGGGACCTGATGGAGTTTCATCTTGAGATTCTAACATGCCCAGAAACCTTGTACAAACTAACAAATGAAAACAACTGGGCATGGGTACTCTGCGCTTATAGTCCCAGTGCTTGGGAGGAGGGCATGAAGCTAGACAGATCCTGGAACTCACAGCTCAATAACAGCTAACATAGCCTATCTGGTGAACTATAGGCCAATGAGAATGCCTGTCTCAGTTAAAAAAATAAAAAAAGACAGGGCATGACTGAGGAGGTTGACACACCCACAGACATGAAAACACACACACACACACACTATACAGAGGAATGCATGGTTACAAATTAGACACAATGGGACAGAGTAGAACATGCAGAAATAGTCCTGAAAACATGCCAGATGAAATTTTTAGGAAAGTGTGGGACAACACTTTTCAACAACTGGTGCTGGAGAAAGTGGATACCTATAAACAAAAACAATACAAAACTTTAAGAGTCATAGCTTGCATGACGCAAAGTATATATATATATATTTTTTTTTGACGCAAAGTATATTAACTCAATATAGATCAGGCTTCAAGTGTAATATGTAAATAATTTTTTTTTAAACTATCAACTTTTTATTACAAGTTTTTGACTAACTTTTTGTTACATGTTTTAGAGACTTTTGTCTATGTATAGAAAATTTAAACTATCAACTTTTTATTGCAAGTTTTTGACTAACTTTTTTTTTTATTAGTTTATTCTTGTTACATCTCAATGTTTATCCCATCCCTTGTATCCTCCCATCCTCCCCCCATTTTCCCATTATTCCCCTCCCCTATGACTGTTCCTGAGGGGGATTACCTCCCCCTATATATTCTTATAGGGTATCAAGTCTCTTCTTGGCTACCTGCTGTCCTTCCTCTGAGTGCCACCAGGTCTCCCCCTCCAGGGGACATGGTCAAATGTGAGGCACCATAGTACGTGAGAAAGTCATATCACACTATGGAATACTACTCAGCTACTAAAAACAAGGAATTCCCGAAATTTGTGGATAAATGGATTGAGCTAGAAATGATCATAATGAGTGAGTTAACCCAGAAGCAGAAAGAATCAAATGGTATATACTCACTTATATCTGCATACTAGCCCAAGGGGCATGTCCCACGAAAGCCTTCACTTACCAGGAAACTGGGACAGAGGGGAAGGCATCCTATTGGGACTCTAAATTGAGAGACGCATGGGAGAATAGCAAAATAAAAGGACACAGAGGGTCCTAGAAATCTACAAGTAGAACAATATGATAGGCAGATTTGGGCCCAGGGGTCCCGCTCAAACTAAGGCACCAGCCAAGGACAACACAGGAGGTAAACTTTAAACCCCTTCCCAGATCTAGCCAATGGTCAGAATATTCTCCACAGTTGAGTGGAGAGTGTGATATGACTTTCTCACGTAAATAATTTTTTAAAGAAAAACAGGATAAAAATTTGAAGAGTCTAAGAATATAAAACATTCTTATAATTAACATCACAATAATAATCTCTAGTAGAAAAACTTGCTACAGTTGCCAGCACCAAAATTTAAAATATCTTCTCTATAAAAGACCTTTTGTCGATCAAAATAATCTATGTCTTGATTATGTTCATCAACGTCAACAAGCTATTTGTGATACTACAATTTTGCAAGATGTTGTAATCGGAGGGGACTGTGTAAAGAGCTATCTCTTAAATCTACCAATTGACGATTTAGATATAAAAATGTTTCATTTGTTGCAAAAGAGATAAATGTCCTGATTAGATAACATAAAACTCAATATTAGAAATCACCTAACAATACTTGGCTTTTGTAAGATTTAAAAGAAAATAATTTGATGAAGGTAGACCAGCAATTGACATGACCATGATCTGATCAACTAATAATCAACTTATATAACATTATTTATCCTAAACAGTCTTCAGTAGCATTTTCAAAGTATTGGAAGTAAACCTTGTATTATAATTGAGTTATATGGGTACAAATCTACATTTATCACAAGAATATACATCTTAGGTGTGGCAGATAGATATGATTTTATAGAAAGATAAGGTAGGATAGTTAGATTATGTCTTCAAAAATCTCAGAGACATGCAGAACATGGCATTTAAAATGTTTTTATTCTCCCATGCTTCTCTCATCCAGAGTCCCAATAGGATGTCCTCCCGTCTGTCCCAGTTTTCTGGTTAGTGAAGACTTTCATGGGACATGCCCCTTGGGCTAGTATGCAGATGTAAGTCCAGAGGGTCCTAGAAACCTATAAGAAGAAAATTATGATAGGCAGATTTGGGCCCAGGAGTCCCGCTCAAACTATGGCACCAGCCAGGACAATCCAGGCCGTAAACTTCAAACCCCTACCCAGATCTAGCCAATGGACAGGACATTCTCCACAGTTGAGTGGAGAGTGGGGTATGACTTTCACACGTACTCTGGTGTCTCATATTTGACCACGTCCCCTGAATGGGGAGACCTGGTGGCACTCAGAGGAAGGATAGCAGGCTACCAAAAAGAGACTTTATTCCCTATGAGCATATACAGGGGGAGGAAGTCCCCCTCAGTCACAGTCATAGGGGAGGGGAGTAAGGGGAAAAAGGGAGGGAGCGAGGAATGGGAGGATACAAGGGAGGGGATAACCATTGAGATGTAATATGAATAAATTAATAAAATAAAATGTTTTTATTATTTTAAAAACTCACTGACAATGAGACAGGTTAACTCCTGGCAACACCCAGCCTACCTCAAGAATGATGAGCATCAAAGAACCTCCTTATGGATATGGCTTCAAATATGGCAAACAAGCCATTGGGCAAAATGTCCTCATTTCTACCACAGACAGAGTTCTGCCTATAAAAGAGCAAGCTTGGATGCAGAAAGAGTCTACGGCCAAACTCTGCCAAGACAGGGTAAGCAAGTCCTCAATAGTTCCTGCCTCACAAATATGTCTGTCAGATATATTGGGCCAGAAGGTTGAAGATGTGCCAACATAATAGAGTTGTGGGTGACTATTCAGGTATAAAACTGTCTCTGTCATCTTCTCATCTGGAAAGCTACTAACTTGCACTCCAGCCTACTCAGTAATCAATTGTATTCCTTTTCAAGTCTCTGATGGAGTTAAAAACCAGGTAGCTTAGTTTTACAATGAAATTTAGCTGTTTAACGGTTAAGATGTTTTTAGGGTATGGTGGCACTCAGAGGAAGGACAGCAGGTTGCCAAGAAGAGACTTGATATCCTATGAGCATATACAGGGGGAGGTAATTCCCTTCAGGAACAGTCATAGGGGAGGGGAATAATGGGAAAAAGGGGGGGGAGAATGGGAGGATACAAGGGATGGGATAAACATGGAGATGTAACAAGAATAAATTAATAAAAAAATATTATTATAAAAATAAATAAATAAATAAATAAATAAAAAAGATGTTTTTAGGTCTAGATAGACGTTTTAAGTTGAAAATGACAAGGTGTGATAGAGATTGATTTACTTTCAGAATTTTAAATGCACCAAGATAGGAAAGATGCATTCTTCAAGACTGTCAAATACAAATAGCCAAAACACTAAGAATGTAACATTTATATAATTCCCGATAATGTCATGGTTCTTCTTGCTATAAGTAGTTTATTGTATACACATGTAATAAAATAAATTTATATATAAAAAATAAAAAATGTTTAAAAAAAAAAGGAAATCATGGATCAGTTATGCCAGGGAAACATTCATCAAGAGATTATAGGAATTGTAAATATAAAATCAGACAAATTTGAATTAAGAATCTAGCCAGGTCTTGAATTCAAATATAACCACTAAGAACTGTCACCCCAAAATGTATAAGATTTACTAATATAAAACAAAACAAAACAAAACCCCCAAACCAAAAAGCAATTATTAGTTTAATCTTCTCAGGCATTCAGGTGATTCCCTGATTTTCTTTTAAAATTTGATTTTACAGTAAAAAAAAAAGCTAGTGTTTATACAAATTGTGTAGGAAGATCCTTCTTTAAAATAATCTGGAATGAGCTGGGTGTGGTAGTGCAGGCCTCTAATCTCAGCACTCAGGGAGGCAAGAGGACCGCTGTGAGTTCGAGGCCAACCTGGACTACAAAGTGAGTCCAGTACAGGCAAGGTTCCACAGAGAAACCCTGTCTCTAAAACCCAGAAGAGAAAAAGAAAAAGAAAAGGTCTGGAATTTTTGACCTTTGGATGCTTTTCAATGAGTATTCAGAAACAGGTCCAAGACTGATGTTTCAAGAACTGGGCTCTGAAGGAACTTGGATTGCAAGGATTTGGACCATTCAAACATAGCCAAGGGCAAAGCTTGCATCCAACTCTATCCTGAGCTGCCAGGAAGCATTTACTGTACACACTTATGAGCAAAATCGGCTCTCCTGATGACAGATAGCCTATCCCTCCACTTGCGGTCAGAAGGTAGCGTCTTAGGTAGCTGAGTAAGTCAGGGAAGGCTGGCTGACTTGTTTTAAATACTATGCTATGTGGGAAAAATGAGAATGCAGCTAAGATACCCATCAGTCTTAGTTTCCTGCTCGAACCCTGCTCATGTCAAGAGCATGGCATAGCTTCCATGATGAAATTATGTAAGAGCCCCATTGCTCAAGTTGGCTTCGTTTGGACTGATTCATTTCTTGTGCTGAGGGCCCAAATACTCCAGCTATCAATGTTTCTGAATTTCTATCAATAAAGCCTGCTTCTAGCATGCCTGAGCATTTACTATCACTTGCTTGTTAGTATTTTTAGTTCCCATGGATTCACAGGCATTTTTAATTTTTATCTTTAAAGAAAAATATGCATGTTTATAAGTTCTTTTGTAAAGGAATACATAAATCTTTTTATGTCATTAGACTTTACTCCTTTTCATTATCTCCCAAGAATACTTCTCTCTTTCCCAATGCAGCACTCACTTATCAAACTCCTACACTTGCTTTCAAGAATTGCCTACTTGCTTCCTAATTCCCACCCCCCAGGAGACCTTTGCCACCTCTAGGACCCTATTTTTTGTTTGTTTGTTTGTTTACTCTTCATGGATGTATCCTTTTGGTACCCTGCTCCTTTTCAACTGGTGGTTCCCTTCTGTTATACAATTTGGTCCTTGCTGACATAAAACTGCTTGTTAGTATTTATTAATAGTTTAATAAGTGAACATGTTGATGCAAGACATTATTTCATCACTGATGACACTTAGATCCTGGACTTCACTACTTTCAGATATAGTTACGATAAGGACATTCAATTTGCATATAAAACGTTTCAGTTTGCTGAAAATGAAAATGTTAACTAAACTAACCAAAATGCAAAACCAATATAACTTGCAAAGTGAACTTCTTCCACAAAAGTTTGTCTTCCAGTCGTGCTCAGATGCTAGGAGCCAGATAATGAAGCCAGGTTAACCAGGTAAGCTGGCTGGAACTTATTTTATATCTCTCTGGCAAGTTGTGGAATAACTGTTCTCTGAGTCATGTAAGTTCTGGCAGGAAAGAGTTAAACCAGACCTAACCTTTCAGAGAAGTCAGGATCAGAGGATAGACACTGGAAATATTTTTTTCTTTTCTGAACAAATTCTTAAATTGACAACTATAATGTATCTTAAGCTTAAAAAAAAAAAACAAAAAAAAAAAAAAAAAACCCTCCCTTTTACCCCTATCAAAGCCATTGTCTGTGAAAAGTGGTGCAAAAGGGCTGACTTAGGAAGCTTTGTAATTCTTGGGGCTATCACCCACCCATCAACATTTTCTGTTTCACAAGTGATACAATCAGAACCTATTATACGAGACAGGGCTTGCTCTGTTTCCTAAGCTTGGGGGTAAATCTCTCCACCCACAGAAAAGAATTTATCAGTTCACCACCCACTCACAAAAAGAACTGCCTTGAAGTCCTTGTGCCCAGAGTCTGCCTTGGGTATTTCCCGGATCTGTCCTGGGTGTTCTGGACCAGAGATCTCTCCTGCCATCTTCAACACCCCAAGCCCCTTTAGGACTACTGTCCAACTTAGCAATAGTGTTCTTTCTATGACACTTGCTTTCTTAAGAGGTGTGTGGAACACATTCCTATTACAGGTGACATATTTTTAAAAACACCTTAAAGATGCAGCCTTTATTTTTACCACCTGGAAAGTGATTAGTACAGTAATGTTATGAGCATACAGACTGAAAAATAAGTAGACTACTTAAAGATGCATTTCAGAGACTTGTATGGAGTTTTTAATCACAAGCAGTAACTGAAAACGTCCCAAGAAGCTAGACTTCAACCTACTGCCCAAGTGTATGGGTTATGGAAGAGTTTTATTCCTTTCAGATTTAGGAGACCTCCAGGTACACCCTGGAAGGACATAGTTGACAAATGTGAACCCTAGCCTGCCTCCATGCATCACAGCTTTATCAGATGTAAATGTCCCTTTTGCTAAATCAGGCTGTTGATTAGAAGGTATTCTAATTTTTATACTTTTTGTTTTTAGAATTTTTAATTACATCATTTTCTCTCTTATACTCCCATTGCTCTCTTTCAAGTTCATGACTTCTTCTTCTTTTTTTTCTTTTTCTTCTTCTTCTTCTTCTTCTTCTTCTTCTTCTTCTTCTTCTCCTTCTCCTCCTTCTTCTTCTTTTTCTTCTTCCTCTTTCTCTTCTTCTTCTTCCTTTTCTTCTTCCTTTGGTTTTTAGGTTTTGGTTTAATTTGGTTTTTCTTTTCTTTCTTTCTTTCTGTCTTTCTTTCTTTTTTTTTTTTTTTTTTTTTTTTTTTTTGAGACAGGGTTTCTCTGGGTAGCCTTGGCTGTCCTGGACTTGCTTTGTAGACCAGGCTGGCCTCGAACTCACAGCGATCTGCCTGCCTCTGCCTCCCGAATGCTGGGATTAAAGGCGTGCGCCACCACGCCCGGACTTTAATTTGGTTTTTCAAGACAAGAACTCTCTGTGTAGTCTTGACTGTCCAGGCTAGCCTTGGATTCATAAAGAACCTCCTGCCTCTGCTTCCCCAGTGCTGAGATTAGCATCATGCATCACCACATCTGGCTGGCTTCTTTTTCTTTAATTGTTCACATATACATATACATATACATATACATATACATATTGCTTAGTCTGTGTAATGTTATCTGTATGTATATGATTTTAGAGATGACCAACTACTATTTATTATTTCAATAGCAAAAAACCTTTTTATACCATTAACGAGAATAGAATGAGATGGTAGCTGACTTAATAATTTATGCTAATTTAAAAGTTCCATTCCAAGATAAAAATTTATTTGCTTTATACAATTTGAATTCTCCACATCCTGATTGAAGCCCCTCCCTCACAACTCCCTCCCTCATACCTTTTTCCTCCCTCCTCTAACATTGCACAAACATATCTGTCAGACATATTGTGGCAGAAGGCTGAAGATGATGCTTCAACATTATAGAGAATTTTGGGTGATTGTTCAGGTAGCAAACCATCTCTGTAATCTTCTCATTTGGGAAACTGCTAACCTGCACTCCTGGTATACTCAGGTAATTAATTTTATTCCTTCTAAAGTCTCTGATGGGGTTGAAGACTAGATAGTTTAGTTTTACAATTAGCTGTTTAGGGGTTAAGATGTTTTTAGGTCTAGAGAGATGTTTTAAGTTGGTAAGAACCAGACATGATAGATATTTATTTACATTCAGAATTTTAGACTCACCAAGATAGGAAAGATGTTTTCTTCAAGGCTGTCAAAAACAAATAGCCAAAACACTATAAATAGAACATTTATATAATTCCTGATTGTTTCATGGTTCTTCTTGCTGTATGTAGTTTATTGTATATACTACTGAACCAACCAAGGACAATACTTGCAGTAACATCAAACCCCTTCTCAGATCTAGCAATGGACAAGACATTCTCCATAGTTGAGTGGAGAGAGAGGATTGACTTGGATATGAACTCTGGTGCCCCATATTTGACCACTTCCCATTATGGGGAGGCCTGGTGGCACTCAGAGAAAGAATAAGCAGGCTACCAAGAGGAGACTTTATAGCCTATGACCATATAGTGGGGGAGGAGGTCCCCCTTGGTCACAGACATAGGGGAGGGGAATAGGGTGAAAGTGAGAAGGAGGGAAGAACTGGAAGATACAAGGGATGAAATAACAATTGAGATGTAATCATAATAAATTAATTAAATAAGAAAAAGAAAAGAAAAAATAATACGAATGTCTGTGTAAAACATATTTAATAAAAATTTTAAAAATATAAAATAAAGTAAACACACACACAAAATTTATTTGTTTTTTAAACCTGAAATTTGAAACATGGTGCTCTTGATTTAGAAGTTTGTGTAAGTCCCAGGATTTTTGCAGAAATAGTAGTTAGACGTTTTCTTTTTCTTTCTTTCTTTCTTTCTTTCTTTCTTTCTTTCTTTCTTTCTTTCTCCTTCTTCTCCTTCTCCTCCTCCTCCTCCTCCTCCTTCTTCTTGCATTTCCTTTCAGAACTGCCTTATTGTTTCAGTAGATTATAATTTATTTACTTTAAGAACATGCTAATTGTTATCAGGTGTACCTTCAAATTTACTTTTAAAAGAGTGATGTGGGAATATAGAGCTGGTTCTAAATACACAGTTGCTTAAGTGCATGCAAAATAATTGTTGTGTGTCTAATAATCCTTGCTATAGTGATTAAACAAGTATATAAGGTACTCAGTACATGCTCCAAACAAGCAAATACTCCAAACATCTGCATCATACTCCAAATCAAATTCATAACATGAAATTTACATGCTGCTACTGAATGTTATTAGCAATTGGCACTCACTAACTTTGCTATGCATTATATAACTAAGCAATGGAGAGAATAGCAAAGAATCAAGGGTAGGCTCACTATATATTTGTGACAACACAGGTTTAGATGTTATGGTGGGATTCACAGGAAATCAGTGAATTTAAATATTTCACACCCCCATTGTAAAAGAAAAAAAGACAAGTTTATTGAAGACACTACAAAGAAGAAATGTGCTAGGATGGTAGCCGAACTAACTGCCCTTGGGGAGACAAAGCTCTGTGGTGGATTTATATGGAACATCCTCTTTTGGTTTAGGTCCCCATCATGTACCTCCCACCATACAAATGAGGCCTGTCCTGTTTGGTTGATATATCTAAGTTTTTCCTGCAGTTCTGTGGTGAGCAATTTTTAAGTGTGATTGGGCACAGCCATACACATCCTAATACCACTAATGATTTTGGCTGGAAAAAAAAGTATCCGTATTTTTCTATTGTAAGGTTGTTAGCAATTCTTTCAGTACCAGATTTGCACCATGGAAATTCCCTAACAGAGGTCTGTTGTGGCTCTCTCTATGCTTGGGCAGTTGGAGATAAATTCTAGGCGGTGGTATGGAGTAAGTGCCAAAGCTGAGCATTCCACACAAGTATAGAATTGGGGGAAAGCATAACTAAAAGTGAAGTGTGCTTTAGAGGTGACAAATGCAGCAAATAGTGAATGGGAAATTGACTGACTGGATCCTAGTCAGAGTTTGTTATAATTAGCTGTCTGACCTTAGGTAAATCAGTTAATCTTGAAGGTTCCCTCCTAGTCTAAAATTCAGTTACTCCAATTACCAGTAGTGTTGCCTTGATTTGTATTATTGGGCATGCACCAAAAGCACATAGAAAAAGCCCAGTAACCACTCTCATTAATTCACCATTAAACCTTTGATCACGGTAATTTAAGTACTTTGAAACCCTAGGAAGAAAAACAATGAATCAAGGCTAGCTGTGGCTATTGTAAATTGTAATAGGAAATACATTTCCTTTTAATGAATCTCTTCCAGAAGAGTTTCTGCTGCATCCCCTCCGCTCCTCTGTACACTGGGGAGGTTTCTGTTCAGTTTTTTACTTTATCAGACTCCCAGGTAGAGCATTCTCACCTTTGCAGAAGTAGGAGTCATTGCATTGATTGTCTTGAGTAAAAGGAAATGGCTCATGCATCTTTTCTACATTATAACAAATGTCCTTTTGCATTATAATTGAATGGTGATTGTTGTGTTCAATCAATGGGAAAGGTTAAAAGAGCTCCTCTGCCAGCATTTTTAATGGAGAAGTCGATTAAGATTCAGTTTAATCATTCTGGCTGCCTCAGAATTAAAGCAACAAAGACCATCAATGGCACTATAATTACTAGTCTTTCTGTAGGTTTACACTGCTATTTATGCAGCTATAAATTTTATTATAATGCACAATGCATCTGGGTTAACTTGCTGTATTTCCAATGTAAAATATTTGCTTTAATTATATGAAGAAAGGAAACTGTTCTGATCAAGTATATATAATTTAATCCATTTTTTTTCAAAGCCTGGGAGTCTAAGTGAATCAGTATGATACTCTATGTTAAATGGTTTAAAGTCATGGCCTTAACCTTGGGACACTTGAGACATATTTCAGTTTATTGAACATGGAGACTAACATCTCTCCCAGGTGACTGTAAAGGGTCAAATGTATTATTCTAATCCCTGTTCCAAACAGAGAAAAGGTCATTATGTAGTACGTACTGCCTGTTGTAAAGAATGAAAAATTCACACTGGGGGCGTGGGTGCAAATCTATTTTAGACTTGGCCTTTAAAATGTTTTTTAAATTGAATGATTAAGTGGTGATGAACCAGAAAAAATACCTTGAAATTGATCCCATTTATTAATTAGTTTGCACATGTAAAGGTCTTTCTATAAATAGTCAGAAGACTAGAGAAAATTGTTCTTCTTGAATGGAGGAATGACTTTCATATTAACCTTTTTTCACTATAGAAATGATGCTTATAAATGTACTTATTGCCATCCGATACTTTGATAGGGAGGGAAGTTAGTCTTCAAAGTTTGTTCTGGGGCCAAAGAGATAGCACAATGGACAGTTGTTCTTGTTACCAAGAGCCTGAGGATATGAGTTCAAGTTCTACAACTCACACTCTCACATGTGGAAGAATCTACATCATAAACAGAAAGACTTGGCACCTGAAAGTTGTCCTTTGATCTGCAAGTGTATGTGTGTGTGTGCATACACACTCACCCACACATGTACACCCACAAATAAATATCATTATAAAGTTTTAGGCTTGTATTTGGTCCACATTAACAAGCCAACTATAAGGCATACCTCTAGAGAGTAATTAAACAAAGAAATGTAAAATTCGTATTATTCTTAAGAAGATTAGCTCTGCTGTCATCCTTGTAGAAGTATTTTAAAAATTCTTTAGTGAATCTGAGTTATTGAAGACTAAAATTAAAAAAAAAAAGCTGAAAAATAAGGAGTCAGTTTGTGGTTAGAAAGAGGGGGTATTTTTCATCTTTTCACTTATATGTGAATAAGGAGACTTGAAAGGGAAGCTGCAAAGGGAAATATGTTGCTATAATGCTCTACTGGAAAAAAAATGTAAAATGTTCTATTAAAAGCCAGATGTTCCAGAACTTCATATAAGCAAAAAGAAAACAAATTAAGAAATTCATAGTACTGAAGAAACTCTATTTTAAAAAGCTTTATTCTTATCATTTTATAGGTGAAAAGACTGAGATCTTATGAAGCATCTCATTTTTCTAAAACCACAAACCTTAAACAAAGCGAAAACTGGAAACCATGCTTCTGTCATTCTAGAATCTCCACATTGCCATGTTTGGAGATAAGCTGCAAATATGACTGATTTTAAAAATCTTGGGTTTTGTTTTTTGTTTTTTTCCCCCTCTTCGCTTGCTTTATTATTTGATAGTTGATGAGGTGAGATACAAAGGTCATAACATGAATTTGAGCAACAGAAAAGATTTTTTATCACATAACATATGTGATCTTCATATGGATTCACCCTTTTCTGTCTCCCATTAGAAAACAAACAGGCTTCTAAGACATGTTAATAAAATATAATACTAAGATAAAACTAAAACTAACACATTGGACTTGGTAAAAACAAACCATCAGGTCTGTGAGTGTAGTAGAATATTATTAGGAGCCCTTTTACTGGTACTTTTGTTTTTTTAAAGAATAGTAGTATTTGGTTTTACCCTAGTTCCATGAGCTATCTTGTGTCAGGTCCCTGACTACCCAAAAAGTGTTGGATAAGAGTTCCGTAAGTCAAATCAGATATTGGTTGGTTAGTTGCACAAGCGATATGTCCTTATTACCATAGCATATTCTGCAAGCAGAACACCTTTGTCAATCAACACGTTTGTGACTATATGTCTAATTCTTAATTTACATATATTTTTTCTGGATATATACAATAAGTCATTATAAAAGACAAGTAACCCAGCTCTTGATTTCTTTACAGGAAACCAAGGGCATGGAAGTGACCTTCCTACAAGTCTTCTGTGTGCACATGAGGATGGCAGGGCATTTAGACACATTGGACTATTTAATCTTAATACCCTTAACAAGTATGCATAAATTATTCAAATTGTAATATAGAAATGGGCTAAGATAGGTAAAAGTTAACACACGACAATGAAAAATTGTCTAGGTTTTTTACGTTCTATAGCTACAAGGCCAGGGTGTCCTAAGTCCATGCAGTGTCCATGACAAGTAGGTGTGTCCTTGGAGCAGCTGTCTCAGGGTCTTCAAGTTTAGACAATAAAGTATTCATACTACACCTTTGATTGTCAGAGAAATCCATATCGATTGATTTTTCTTAAATTATGCATGCATTTTTATAAGTTTTTTCTCTCATTTGTGAACATACAATGCATTTCAATTTCACTAATAAAGTGCTTTTTTTTCTGTTGAAATTATGAAAATTGAATTTCATTGTAAAGTGTATTAGGAAAGATAGATCATTCGAATGATGAAAAAGCTTTTATAATAAATTCTTTTGATGCATATAAATATTTTTATTATATCCGAATAGTTTGTAGCTAATATCAAAATGATATTATACATACCCACAGTTTCTTCTAAGCTACACTAGAAAATTGCAAATGGTCTTTTGTAAGAAATCTTAGTAATCTAGTAAATTTGGTGAATTTACTTTAAAACAAATGTATAAATGTTATAGTATTATGAAACAAAAACACTAAAAAATGAGAGTGTTTACTCATAAAAACCAAAAGCAATGGTCCTTAAGGTTATATACTTAAGATTCCTATGCTATACAAAATTTGGAACCTGTGTTCTAAGTTTGTGGAGCTAGTACATTCCTTGGATAAAAACTAATATATTTATTTGTAACTAAATAAAATGTATGCCTTTTATAATGGCCCAGGTACTCAGGACATCATAATTAATAAGCATAGAAGTATATCTTAAAACTCCCTCCTTTATTTCATAAAGAACTATAAAGAACTACGTATATGTGGAGCAGGATACAATCCAACTGAGAAATCCACACATTAGGTTGTCAGTTATTAATCAGCTGTAATCTTCATTTGTATGGATTAAACATTATAGTCTCAATTTAGGTTTTGGGTACATACTGTAAAAAATATTGCAGGTAGAATAACTACATTGCTTTTTGGCACGACATATCATAACTTGTCATATGCTAAATGCTGTAACAAAGAAGCCCTAGTGAAGATTTTTAACCCAACAAATATTTTTCCTCCTCATATGAGTATTATTCTATAACAGAATCATAAAATACATGACAACATCACCTTGAGCCAGAGGTTCACGGGGCCAAGAATTAAGATCAACAGGTATTTTAGACAAACAGTTGACAAGAGTTTAAATGCAGATAATAAAAGTCAATGTTCCCTACTATTATTTAGAATATGAATAAAAATATTTGCAAAGTATGTGGTACTTCCTGAACTTTGAGCACCACTTTAATATGTTAAGTTTTCCCTTTCGTAACAAAGGAAAATATCCTGCTAGAGGGAATAACAAAACCCAAACAGTTTTCAGCATGCTAAACCTATTTTCATTTTTTAAATTGAGACACATTTGTCAAGTAACAGAGACAATTTATGAGTCATTGAAATTTCATATTCAGAGCAACATGAGAGTTGGAAACAATGTAATTTGGGAGGCAAAAAATAGTTGGAGGGATGGACAGTAAGGATGCAGAGAGAAGTGGAAGTTGGTTTGTCACCATCTTAATATCAGGGATTTTCCTTAGAAAGGGCACAGACTTCTAAAGACTTAAAACTCAGACAAATATGAACACTGTACTGTAACTTCATTGACGAGCAGGGCTTACTATGTAATTTTTCCTTTTAATGATGATATTATGTGGACATTTTAGCTGTAGTCAGACAAATTCTCCATTTTCATAAAATGCCAAATGTAGTCATTGTCTTTTGTGGCTTAGATTTAGGAAAGTAATGGTCAAGTTGATGAGAAGTAATTACCTGGGAAGGTTTATGAATTGGAGTTTACCCAATTGACTGCTAATGTTTTGACATTTCATATTACACTCAATCTTCTAAATTCTAATGAAAGCCAGGATAATGTGTTTGGGGAAATGTGTATTGATGTCTACAACTTGTTTGAAATAAACCAAAGACATTCAGTAAAACAAACATAGGAACATGTTTAGGATGCTAGGATTAGGAAGTGAATATCTGAGTCTTTACAATGGAAATCTTTAATTTTTTTTTACAACTGTTTGTAGCTTTTTTTATTGAGATATTAAAAATAACCCAAAACCCCACCAGATTTCTATCTGCCTGTCTCTATTGCCAGCCTCACTGATGATTTTTTGTTTTTCGAAACTAGTAAGCTTTCTTTCAATCCTTCGTAGGCACAATAGCTTTGGTAAATCGTTCATGATTTTCCATTGAGCTTGCCTGAGTTCCTGGTCTCTGAAGATTCATATTATCGGTCATAAGCCCCTTGCTGTACTTCTCAAGTATTTCCAAGATGGTCTGAACCTTAATGCAGGAAATCCTGGGTTAGCTGGAGAAGCCAGAGAGCGTAAATGCAGCACTGTGAACACAGTGAAGCCATCATCACACAGCGGAACCGCCAGGTGCGACATCAGGTCTCCTGAGGTATTTCACCCAATTCAGGTTCCTCATGGTGTTAATGGTCCCCTGTTCTGCACAGTCCTTCCTAAGTAATTTCAGAACATTTTAATGAATCTTCCTCTCTTTGAAATACTGTTTTGCTTAAGCAAATTCAAGATGAGCTCTTATTGTCAGGTAACAAAAAGGCAGGTTTAACAGGCGCTAACCATAACATATAAAAATAATAAACATGTGTATTTATGTATTAAGTAGGCCATAATCTAAAATAAATCCAATTTCCTCTATCATCATATCATACTCCCCTCTTAAATATGGAGTTATAGGACCTATAACTTGCTTCATATCCACTGACTATGACCAAGGTGATGGTAGACTTACTCACTTGGTTATCTTGTAAGACTCTGACTTCCTAAACTAACTTCAGAAGGTACTGGCCTGAAAAAGTCCATGGCCATGATGTTAGAGGACTTGGTGGGGCGTGACCTGGTAAGGAACTGAGTAACTTCACTGAAAGCCTTTGAGCAAGTGGGGGGGGGGGGGGGTTCAGTCCTGTAAGTATGACAGGGAACTCTGCTAGCTACTATGCAAGTTATGAAGCTGGTTAAGCTCTGCATCTCAGAAAAGTTAACAGGCATGCCCCGAAGGAACCTGAGTCAAAGGCTGCCTTATTTGTGTGTAGACTTCTTTTGTAAATTTAAGCTTTAGGATAAAATAAAAAAATTTTGCAAATAGAAAAGTCTTACAAACAAAACCAGCCTCAGTGTATGCTTATCTCAAAGAGCTTCTACACGATTAGAAAAAACGCTTGGAAGCTGCAGAGCTCCACACTGGATTTTAAACTTTCACTAGCGAGTGTAGTTTTATGCACTTCAATCTACATGTCCTTTGCTCTTGTGTAGAAAATGGTCCGATAAAAATGCCTGTTTGTGAGTTCTTAAATTCTCGGTAAACTTTTGTCCATCAGCAGAAAATTCCTATAGACTCCGAGTGCGTGCCACAAATCAAGCCTGATGCCACAAATTGTAGTATTACTATCTCATGTAGATTTTATTATAACTTTGAATTTTGTATTGTAAGATAGCAGAACAGAGGTTTTAAAGGTTTTGTTGTAATGTCAACATGGCAATATGGTATTATTACAAACTCACATAGGCTGGCCCCTGAAGTTAATGGGCTCCTCAGCCTTCTCCTAAACCTACTTGTATGAATGTGTTAAGACTATGATAAAACAAAACAAAACAAAACAAAACAAAACAAAACACCACCGCATTTGTTTTATACTCCTTCTACATTCTACTTCTGCCTTAATCTTCTACTAAATCACATTGCCACGTTGTCTCAAATCCTTTGGTTGCTCCTAAGTGTCTGTGTGAGAAAAAGCCATGCCAACTGGCAGGGTGGCCATGGCTTTCTGTTATTTGGTGCCTCAGATTCAGCCAAGTGAAGATGAGCTATGGTATCCTCGGTGGGAGGAGGTGTAGGGTGCCAGGGGACGTGGTCTCATAGCATTGCTTCTCCTAGTTTCATGGATAAACTAAGCTCTGGATGTTCTCCTCAATGTAAAGAAGAGATTGAGCTGTATGTCTAAATGCTGACAACTCTGTGAGGAGGGAGGAGATGAGCTTGCCAGGATGGAAATCATATGGGCCGGGGATTCCCCTTCTGTTGCCCACAGAAGGTGTAGCCCTAATCTATCAAGAACAGAATGCATGCCATACTTTGTTCATTAGCATTTAAAGAGGATGTTTGGCACCAAACAGCAAATACAATACTTGCAAGATCTTGGCAGCGGAGTAGTTTGTCAGTTAATGACAATCCACAGCTTTTAAGAAAAAAGACCAATGCCCAATGTTACATTGAAATTGTTTCATTTCCACTAACTACAGTGAAATGAAAGGAAATGAGAAGTGTTCTTGCAGATACCACATTTCTATTAAGCAGTTAACAAAACAAAACAAAACAAAACAAAAAAAAGATTAGTCTCTAAACAGCAGGGGAGAAATATGCTTCACGAACTCTGAAATCTGTCAAACCACAGTGACTTAGCAAAACAAATGGGAAGAAATACATCCAAACTGACCAAAAGGCTACACTTTTTTTTTTTTTCTTTTTTAAGCAGCACTTGGTGTCAGGGCAGTTATATTATGCAGCTGACTGACATACAGTCCTCAAGCAGAGGTGGAACAGGTGCCACATTGGTTGGATTACAACAAGCAACTGAATTGCATTTTGGCCTTCCTGTGGTTAATAGGTGAGGGTTTGCACATATTGAAAACTCAACAATATCCTTCACAGTGTAAATTACACATACTAACACATTTATACTTTAGTTCATTTGATGCTGACACCTTAGTATGAATACAATTTGAAAACATTCATTTGTGAGACTGTAACTTAAAATACAGTACAAATAAAACTTAAAGTAATGCATGGATTTTTCCTATATATGATTTTGCAATTCTGACATCATATATAAATGGATTCTCTATTAAAACATGATCAGATTAATGTGATTGTATCTACAGTATCTCACATTCATATTTAAATATATAACACCCACTACGGCAAGGATGAAGTGAAATTAAAGTTCCTAAATTATAAAGACCTCAACTTAGCACAATTGTTTTGGAAGATAGTCCTGTTGCAGTAATACTAAAGGGACATAGTTACATGGACCATCTTATATGAAATTTCTTTATCCTCCTCATCAGGTTTCTTTTTCTATTTTGTTTGTAACTCAATGTATAAAGTTACCACCAAATAATATTTATTATAGTCTAGAGAAGTGGTTCTCAAGCTTCCTAATGCTGTGATGCTTTAACACAGTTAATTCTAACCAATGGGCAGGACATACTTTACAGTTGGGTGGAGAGTGGGGACTGCCTCTGACATGAACTCTGGTGCTTCATATTTGACCACCTCCCCTTGGTGGGGAGGCCTGGTGGCACTCAGAATAAACAGGCTACCAAGATGAGACTTGATAGCCTATGACCATATAGTCAGGGAGGAGTTCCATCTTGGTCTTAGACCGAGGGGAGGGGAATATGGTAAAAGCAGGAGAGAGGGAGGAATGGGAGGATACAAGTGATGGGATGACAATTGAGTTATAATCTGAATAAATTAATAAAACTAAAATTAAACAAAAGAAATGCAAAAAAATTAACATACCTAGTTTCCTCTGTTTTCTGGACAGCACCATGGTCTAACAACTCTCAGTGGTAAGCCTTCTCTGCCAGGATGGACAGCTTTCATCTGACCTGAGAGCCAAATAAATAGATTGATGGATAGGCATACAGATATAAAGATAGAGAGCCGATAAATAGATCATGTTCGAATATGAAATTTTCCCCAAAGGACCATGTACTATAATATGGTCCTCCAATGTTATACTACCTTTTGGAGTTGGCATGTTGCTGCAGAAAGTAGATCACTTCAATTATTTTATAAAATTTTAAATCATTTTCACCCCTATCATTTCTTTTTTATTATTAACTTTTTCAGATTACATCTCAATTGTTATCTCATCAATTGTATCCTCCCGCTCCTCCCTCCCTCCCGCTTTCACCCTATTACCCCCATCAGTTCTAATCTATCCCTTAATATAGTCATATGTTGCCTACTTATACAGTCTTATTATGTCATGTGACCACCAACCAAAACTATTTTTGTTGTTACTTCATAATTGTAAGTTTGATGCTGTTATGAATTGTAATACAAATGTTTTTGGAGAGAGTGGTTTGCCAAAGAGTCGTCAGGAGCTATAGATTGAGAATCACAGCTCTAGTGTCACTATTTTTCTGTAGTTCTGGGGACAATATGTGTGATCTTAACCCAGTAATTATTTTTTAACATTTTCATTTTTAATTGTGTGTGTACACGGGAGAGTTATGTGTACATGGGAGTGCAGGTGCCGGGGTCCAGAAGAAGGTATCAGATCCCTGGAGAAGGACTTATGGGCAGCTCTGAGCTATCTGCTGTGAGTGCTGGCAACTGAACTTCACGTTCTGCAGGAACAATATAAGCTCTTAATGACTAAGCCATCTCTCTAACTTAGTAATACAGTAAGTTTTACTAGTTATACAATCAGGAAAATGCAGACAGATACAGATTTAAATATAAAATTATATCCTATCAAGGTATTTGATAGAAGTAGTTGAAGATGAGTATTCTCTATAAAATATATAATGAATTATTTACATTGGTACTTTGAAATTGATTTTTGATGATATATATCCAGTCAGTCTATCTTCCATAGTTTCTGTGTTGTGTCTTAAGCTGTACTATAGAGCAACAGTAATAAAAATGGCATGGTACTGGCATAGAAACAGACAGGTGAATCAATGGAATCAAATCAAAGACCCAGAAATATATCCATACACCTATGGACACTTGGTTTTTGGCAAAGAAGTCAAAGCCATACAACGGGGAAAAGATAGCATATTCAACAAGTGGTGCTGGTCCAATTGGATGTATACATGTAGAAAAATGCAAATATCACCATGCACAAAATTAAAGTTCAAGTGGATTAAAGATCTCAATATAAAGCAAGACACATTAAATCTGTTAGAAGAACAAGTGGGGAAGAGCCTTGAACTCATTGGCACAGGAGACAACTTCCTGAATAGAACATCAGTAGCTCAGGCTCTAAGACCAACAATTAATAAATGGAACCTCATAAAACTGAAAAGCGTCTGTAAGGCAAAGGACAGTGTCAACAGAACAAAATGACAGCCAACAGACTGGGAAAAGATCTTCACCAACCTTACATCTGACTGAGAGCTAAATCCAAAATATATAAAGAACTCAAGAAATTAAACACCACAAAACCAAATAATTCAATTAAAAAATGGAGTACAGAACTAAAGAGAGAATTTTCAACAGAGGAATATTGAATGGCTGAGAAACACTTTAAAAAATGCAGGCAGAATCGACGGCCAAACTTTGCCAAGACAGGGTAAGCAAGTCTTCAATAGTTCCTGCCTCACAAATATGTCTGTCAGATATATTGTGCCAGTAGGCTGGCGATGGTGCTCCAACATTATAGAGAGTGTTGGGTGACTGTTCAGGCAGTAAACTGTCTCAGTTATTTTTTCATTTTGGAAGCTGATAACTCATACTCCAGGTATACTCAGGTATTTAAATTTTATCCCTTCTCAAGTCTCTGATGGGTTTGAAGACCTGATAGTTTAGTCTTTCAATTAAGCTTAGTAGGTTAGGGGTTAAGATGTTTGTAGATCAAGATAGATGTCTTAAGTTAATAGAGATGATACATGATAGATATTAATCTCCATTCAGAAATTTAGACCCAACAAGATAGGAAAGATGTTTACTTCAAATTTGCCAAATACAAATGACCAAATCACTGTGAATGTAACATTTATATCATTCCTGGTTGTCTCATGGTTCTTCCTGCTGTACGTAGTTTATTTTACTCATGTGTGATAATATAAATGTCTATGCTAAAAAAGAGACATAATAAAAATATTTTCAAAAATAAACTAAAACAAAACAAAATGCTCAACATCCCTTGTCATCAGGGAAATGCAAATCAAACTGACTCTGAGATTCCATCTTATAACTATAAGAATGGCTAATATTAAAAATGCAGTGACAGCTCATGTTGGTGATGATGTGGAGAAAGAGGGACAGTCTTCCATTGCTGATGGGAGTGCATCCATTTTAGAAATCAATCTGGTAGACAGGCAGCGGTGGTATACACCTTTAATCCCAGCACTTAAGAGGCAGAGGCAGGCGGATTGCTGTGAGTTCGAGGCCCGCCTGGTCTACAAAGCAAGTCCAGGACAGCCAAGGCTAACACAGAGAGACCCTGTCTGGAAAAAAATGTTAGAGATCAATCTGGTGTTTTCTAAGAATATTGGGAATAATTCTACCTCAAGACGCAGCCATACCACTCCTGGACATAGACCCTAAAGATGCTATACTATACAACAGGGACATTTGCTCAACTATGTTCATAGAAGTTTTATTATTCATAGCCAGAATCTGGAAACAACCTAGATGTCCCTCAAGAGAAGAATGGATAAAGAAATTGTGGTACATTTACACAATAGAATATTACCCAACTATTAAAAACAAGGAAACTTTGAAATTCGCAGGCAAATGGATGAAACTAGAAATGCTCATCTTGTGTGAGGTAGCCAAGACCTAGAAAGACACACATGGTATGTACTCACTTATAAGCAGATATTAGCCAAATAGTACAGGATAACCACACTACAATATACAGCCTTAAAGAAACTGAATAACAAGGAGGATCCTAGGGAGAATGCTTAATTCCCATTCAGAAGGAGAAACAGAAGAGAAGGAACAGGAAGGGAACCTACCATAGAGGTCCTCTGAGAGATTCTACCTAGCAAGAGATCCAAGCAGATACTAAGACACAAAGCCAACTCTGGAGTGTTGCACAGAGAGTCTTATGGAAGAGTTGGGGAGCAAGGGAGAGGGTGTGAGACAGGGAGAGAGGGGGGTTGGGAGGCAATGAGGGAGGGGGCTACAATCAGGATGTAAAGTGAAGAAATTAAAAAAAAATTTAAAAAGACAGAAATGCAAGAAAACCACTGGATTTCAGGTGTGTTTGGGGTGGTTGTTTGTGAGACCAGTGTTGGCTTCTGTGCTTCCCTGCTAAAAACCACCAGAAGTGCTCAAGAGAAGTGCTGAAGCTCACCACGTGCAGAAAGGCCAAGTACAAAGCAGTTTTTATAATGCTTTTCTATCTAAGTGTCCTGGCTAGTTTTTATGTCAATGTGACCTAAGTTAGATTTAGCTGAAAGAAGGAAACTTCAACCAGAAAAACAAAAACAAAAAACAACAAACAAACAAACAAAAAACCACAAAAACCCTTCATTATATGTGTTCAGGGTGGGCCTATAGGGCATTTACTTTATTAGTCATTTTTTTGTGGGGGGTTGGGGGGTGCTCAGTCCATTGTGAATGGGGCCATCTCTGGGCTGGTGGGACTAAGTCCTATGAAAATGTAGGCTGAGGACGCCATAAAAAACAAGTCAGTAAACAGCGCTGCTCCATGACATCTGCATTAAGCCCTGCCTCCACAATTCTGTCCTAATTGAGCCTCTGCCCCGATTTCCTCCATTGATGAGCTGATATAGAAATGTATTCCAAATAGACAAACCCATTCTTCCCCCAAGCTGCTTTTGGTCATGGTGTTTCGTCACAGCAATAGTCACCCTGATAAAAATAGGACACTCATGCAGATCCATGAGAAAGCATCTGTCATGGTCCCTTTCCTGGATGTGATTACAGGTTATTTGTTAGGTTTGGTATGAACATAGCATTCCATCAGACAATAGGCTTTGTTCTAGAGCCTTTACAACTTCATCACTGAGCTCTAGAGTGCTTGGGCATTCTTATTTTGTAAACACCTGAAATGCCAGTGCACCTTAGGAGCCTCCAGATGTGTGTTAGCTCCAGTGCAATGTCAGGTTGGGACACCTGATGGTTTGACATACAATGTGAGAATAGTCAAGTCAAGAACAAGACACAGAACTGCAAGAAAAAGATCAGCAGAAGTCGCTGGTGGTGTTGAAAACAAAATGATCAGAAGGACAAAGTGAGACCGTGTTAGGACCTCTTTCTCACTCCTACACTTTTTGACTCTTGTATTTGCTGGTTCTTAGTTATATCCAGGTAGTGTTTGCTTCTCAGGAACAGTCTAGAGAGACACCTGGGAACTGGGCATCATAAAGTGCTCTTTCTAATGCAAAAGCATATGATAAGAACAAACAAGCAAGAACAGCAAGGCTGAGCATAACAAGTGATGACTGAAGGAGGAAGGACTAGTGACAATGCTTTATCAGAGAGAGGCAAACTATGCTAGCGCCAGGAATTGGGTGACTGAACCCAGAACCTCACTTCACTTCTGGTAATACAATTACTGCTCAGATTGGCAGCCAAGAAACTTAAATAATCAAAGGGAAGAACGAGGAAACAGTGAACTTTTACATTCAACTCAAACTCTTAGGTATGCCTGGGTTATCTTTTGATGGCTGTTGCAGCTAAGAAACTATGAGGAACTAAACACTACATCAGGGATGATTAGACATACAGAGGTGAGGGGAAATAATTGGAATGGGGAGACTTGCAGAAAAATAATGGCACTAAATTGTGGTTAGGGTATTGGATGATAGTTTTACAATGTGAATTGCAAACCAAAGAAAAAAAGAATCCTCCTGAGAGTGGAAAAGAGACTTCACACAACACAGCACATGTGACTGAGCCTCAAGGGTAACTTTAAATACACAAAAAAAGTAAGGTAGATGAGGGCTTGCTAGGCAGAAGGAAGATCATGAGCCAAGGCACAGAAGCAAAAAAACATAATGGTTTTTATTCAAAGTATTGAGCATGTAACCTGTATGCTGAGCACAACTCAGACATGCCTGTGCAGTGGGTGGTAAATGTACCTGCAGTGACTCAAACTGGAGTAGTGCAGCTCAGGAAATCTGCTTCGTAGTTGAGACAACCTTAAAGACATGCCGCTGCATCAACCTCAGCCATGTCTTTAATAAACCTGGAAGGAAGACTTCACTGCTGAGACACTTCACAGATTCTTATAAAACTTAGAATTCAGCGTGTAAAGGTGCTTGCTACCAAAGTGGAAGATCTAAGTTCAATCCTTGAATCTACAAGGGGGAAGGCAAAAACCAATGTATGGAAGTACTCCTCTGACAGCCATGTGCTCAGTGTGGCATTTGTGCACCCACACATACACATGCACTCATGCATATGCTCCACACAAAGAAATAAATCAGCATAAAAATTATAATCCTGTCTAATGAATGTTAGATGTCACTGTAAGACTTTATGTATTAGAAAACCCCCAAAGTAAGACACAAATTGTCATGTTATTCACATGCTCTCTTTTCACTTTTATGAAAATGACAGAATTTAAAAAGTTATGTAGAGAATTACAAAAATATTTCAATAGGAAAAATGATTTTCTTGATTTTATGATGAATCATAACCTCTTCCCAAAGAGCTAGAGCAGATTATCTTTATTTTTCTAAATCTCTTTTGTGGACTTATGAGGTATCTTTTCATTATTTAACATTATGTTTTAATTATCCAAGAAGACAACGATGTTTTTATACGTTCACTTAATTCTTCCCTCACGGTCTTGTTGCTTTGGAGATTGGAGGTTCTTATTAATTTATTATAAGCCTTTCCTGTACTGTTGAGCATCTATAGCACATATATGGGGGGGTAAGGTGGGGTGTGTGTGTAAAAGTGGAAGTGCTTTATAAAAGTAAATCATTAATCTTGATGAGAAATGCTTTTTAATAGACTTTTGGGGGAATAATCAGGGGGCTCATGTAGTGACATGTGAATAGACTGGAGAGACCTTAGTATAACCATTTGAAGCAGAATAAACAGCACATACCGACAAACAACATAGAATTTATTTGAACTTATTTTACTTGTTAATATTATGAATTAAATAAGCAGGATTTTGCTTCAGTTGGCATAAGAATTTAATAAGCTGCTTCAGTTGCTCTTTCTTCTCCCCACCTCTTCCTGCTTTCTTCCTCCCTCTCCTCCTTCTCCTCTTCCTTTTCCTCTTCTGTTTAGTGCTGTGGATGAAATGCAGAGCCTCATATATACTGGGCAAGCACTGTTTCACTGAGATATGCCTTCAATACAACTTGAGTTTTCCAGTGTTGATATGTGATTTCTCCAAGTTGCCCAGGCTGCCTGCTAACTTAGGATCGTCCTAGCTTCCTCCTCCAGAGCAGTAAGGGTTGTGGGCATAATTCCCACTGTATTCTTCTATCTTCAAAATTGTGTCATTCTACACTTTTTATTTCCTTATAGTACTTACTTAAATATGACTTTGAAAATCTATTTTATAAAATTTTCTGGCTGTACATATAGTCTTTTTTATCTATAGTTTCATTTAGTCCCTCAAAGCAGGAAATAATTTTCTATTCAACCTCTTTTTTCCTCATGTTTCACCAAACTATAACCTGAATTTTGCTCTTTCCATCATAATTTTCAATACAGTGCTTTTTAAAAAATTTTTTATTTTTTTATTAATTTATTCTTGTTACATCTCAATGTTTATCCCATCCCTTGTATCCTCCTATTTTTCCCGCCCCATTTTCCCATTATTCTCCTCCCCTATGACTGTTCCTGAGGGGGATTACCTCCCCCTATATATTCTCATAGGGTATCAAGTCTCTTCTTGGCAACCTGCTGTCCTTCCTCTGAGTGCCACTAGGTCTCCCCCTCCAGGGGACATGGTCAAATGTGAGGCACCAGAGTACGTGAGAAAGTCATATCCCACTCTCCACTCAACTGTGGAGAATGTTCTGACCATTGGCTAGATCTGGGTAGGGGCTTAAAGTTTACCGCCTGTATTGTCCTTGGCTGGTGCCTTAGTTTGAGTGGAACCCCTGGGCCCAAATCTGCCTATCATAATGTTCTACTTGTAGGTTTCTAGGACCCTCTGGATCCTTCTGCTTTACTATTCTCCCATGCTTCTCTCATTTAGAGTCCCAATAGGATGTCCTCCCCTCTGTCCCAGTTTCCTGGTAAGTGAAGGCTTTCTTGGAAATCTATCTGGTGCTATCTCAGAAAAATGGGAATAGGGCTTCCTCAAGACCCAGCTATTCCACTCCTTGGAATATACCCAGAAGATGCTCCAGCACATAACAAGAAAATTTGCTCAATCATGTTCATAGCAGCCTTATTCATAATAGCCAGAACATGGAAACAGCCTAAGTGTCCCTCAGTAGAAGGATAAAGAAACTGTGGTACATATACACTATGGAATACTACTCAGTTATTAAAAACAAGGAATTCCCAAAATTTGTGGATAAATGGATTGAGCTAGAAATGATCATAATGAGTGAGTTAACCCAGAAGCAGAAAGACTCAAATGGTATATACTCACTTATATCTGCATAATTTAGTGCTTTTTGACTCTACATTCTAGTATAATTTCTGAGGTTTGAGTTTAAGATTACTAACTCTTGTGGGAGTCACACCCATTTCATTATTCCTGTATTATTCTCATGAGTTTATTTATTTTATTTTTAATCTTACAAAGTCTCTTTTTTTCTTATCTCAGTTTGTCCCTTTATGTGACAACATGGATTTAATCAATATATATTTTAATTCCATTATTTTTAATTATGATTGAGATTTAATAATAGGCATTTCAAGTTCTCCTCTATCTCCTCCATTACAATGTCAGTGGGAAACATTTGATCTGTAGAGATCAATCTTTGTGATAGTTCTGGGCACCTGTCATATCTACAGAGCCTACTGAGTAACTAGTGATAGACATAGGTAAGCACTTTCCTGGACAGAAGCTTACCCACTTGGCAAGTCTTCCTGAATTTAACTCGTTATTTACTAGCTGGAGAATATACTTGTCTGTCTCCAATTATTAAGTGAGGATAATAGAATAACCATGTGTTTATTAAATATACAGAAAACTTAATCGATCCTTGGTGCACAGTAAGTACTCACATAGTTCTGGCTTTTGTGATGATCAAGTTTGTCTTTAGTAGGGGTACATTTTTCCTACATATTTTGTGTAAATCTGACTGTCAGGCTTTCTGGACTTTTAGACAATATTAGAAAATTGTCAAATACGGATGATTCTTTTTCTGAGGATGTTGGCAGCGAATGAATGAGACCTCTTTCTTTCATTGAGACAGAATCGGGGGGAATGTGTTCTGTGTTCCAATGTTTTATGTGGAATAATCTCACTATTAAAATACTTGGGGCGGAAACAACCAGAATATTCACAATAAAAGTAATTTGAAGTAGTTGCTAAAATTATAAACTCACAGTATTTGTATTTTGGATATTAAAAATCAACTATATTGATAGATTCTCAACCTACAGAAATATTGAGACACAAGGAAGAGTTTATTTGTAGACTATTTCATTTGTTTACATAATTCAAAATTATTAGACAGCTATTATTTAGAGGCTTGTTTTTATCCTTGTTTATTTTATTTTTCTCCCCCCACCACCGCCCCACATTTCTCCTTTCCCTCAGGTCTACTCCCCCTTTGTTTCCTCTTCAGAAAAGAGTGGACTATTTGTTTTTTAAAGATTAACATTGTATTTATCAGTCAAAGTTAGATGGTTTGGCTTCAAGAAATACACAGTATCATGAAAGAGAGGTAGAAAGGTAGAAACAAGTACTGTGGAGTCTAAGATGAAGATATGGGGTAAAGTATTGTGGCAACACAGTACTCAATAAAAACTGACCTTTCCAGAAGAGTCCATGAGAAGAGTTAAGGATAAAAGCCGACTTGGAAAAGTATTCCAAATTGAACGGAGTGATTCAAGTGAATTAAAAAACTGTCGTACTCACTAAGAAGAGAATGTGAACAGATGGAGGAGAGGCTTACCACAGAGACGGTAAGGTCAAGTTGGGAAGGCAACAAAAGACACGTGAAGAAGTTATTTAATTTGGATCTGCTGAACAAAAGAAAAAAAAAAGAATAATTTCAAGTTTTTAAAAAAAAATTTTTTTATTAATTTATTCTTGTTACATCTCAATGGTTATTTCATCCCTTGTATCCTCCCATTCTTCCCTCCCTCCCATTTTCCCATTATTCCCCTCCACTATGACTGTTCCTGAGGGGGATTACCTCCCCCTGTATATGCTCATAGGGTATCAAGTCTCTAAAGAATGGAGCTGACATTATTTGTAACTGTATTGCTACAAGGTCTCTATTTTCTACAGGATAGTTCCAGAGCTAAGAAACATTCATCAAAGGTATGATTCTTAAAAAAAAAAAAAAAAAAGTCTGAGGAAAATAAAAACCCAGAGTCTGAACCACAGCAGTATAGAAAGTAGATATTTCATCAAAGTTGTGGGACAAAATTTTAAAAATTGGTCAAAGAGCTCAGACATCTCTAATATACACTCCATTCTCCATGGAAAATAAGCAGCAGCAGCAGTGCAGCAGTAGCAGAAACAAGAACCAGCTCTCAAACCCCAAACTTTAAAGATTCTCTCAACAGAAATAGTGTCCCATCAAATTGGTATAATGAGATACTAATCAACTTATATTGAATTAAAATGATCAAATTATTCAGTTTGTACAATATTGTTTCAAAAGGCTCCCCAAAGGGACATTTTCCATGTGATCACAAGCCAGTGTCTCTCCACTCAGCTGTTCTTTGTTCTTGATATGACATATTTTCTCCTCTTCTCATCAAGCCTCTATGGGGGCCCTGATAAGTGGGACCCCTCATGAGGAGGTCAGAGATCATGGGAAAAGATTACCCCTGGACAGTCCCTGAACTGTAAGCCCCGAGTGGCAGGAGAATGTGGAGTTCTTTGCAAAGTCGCCAGGAGCACTGACTTCTGTAACTTCTCCCACAATCTGTCATTTGGCCCAGAGGGAGATTTGTTGGTGTCCAACATTTCACAAATTTCCTCTTTTTCTCTTCCTGCTCTGGCTTCCCCTCAAGCCTGATGTTCGACCTAGAAACTGAAATAAACCTTTTTCTACTCAAGTTAGGTTTGGTCTGTCTTTGAATCACAGCAGCATAAATCAGACTGAGACAAGGACTTTTAAAACTGTATGTTTTGGCGATTAAAATCCATGAACAGCCTTTTTAGGAAACTGTGATGAGCTTCACCTGAGAGGCAATAAGTCCATATCCAAGAAGCGCATGCAGACATAGCTTTTAATTCTCAAAATGCATCATGGCATTTGTTTGCTGTTTCCTTACTTTGCAAGAGATGGGAAGTAACAAATAGTACTCTGGACACAATTTAAGGAGGCCAGATAACAGAGACACATCTGTGATGCAGGTGTTTTCGACCTCTCTGAAGACTTCCATCCATATACATATTATGGTCAGGAGTGGAAAATGAACACGGCACTCCAAGTCACTGCTGTGAGAATGAACATACAGGAAGTGCTCTATAAAGGTCAAAATGTCTTTTCCATGAGAAATACTGTCTTTCTATTCTAGAAGATAATTCTAGCTTAAAGACTGCCACATCTACTTTCTGATTTAGTTATAGTTAAATCCTTTGGCTACTGCTACAAAAAGACTCTCAAGAAAACACAGAATTGTCTCTCCAGGCTGCAAAAGTAAAAGCTGCCAGAGGAGAAAATGGGTCGAGATAACTGTTGAGAGAAGCTGCTTATGAAGAGACTTGATCTTGAAGAAAACATGCATATATAGTGAAGTTGACATTTCCATGTGCAATAAAGCCATTTAGAATTCCCAAATAAAAACAAAACAAATAGTCCTTTTAGTGCATGCAATATTTTGGAGATTGGCTCATTAAATGTCATTTGTTGCTCATCTGCTTTGGTATCTAGGTGTCATGCATTCTGTCCTGAGTGAAGCCTTCTTCTGTGGGATATCAGGGTACCTGATAATCAGCAGCACCTTATAAGCCTAAGTTATGAAAGTAACAGTGCAGCATGGCTGCCATGTTTTTCCTGCATTGGTTATTTTGGTGCAATGGAATCTAGGTGTAATCTTCTAGGATTCTTTCTGATAAGGTAGCCTGACATACTAGACTAGAACTTTGGTCTTTGTCCTTACTGAAGTTCCTGAAGGCTCCTTCTTTCCTTCTCAGTCTAGTCAAGAAGGTACCCGTCATCTCTCTCTCTCTCTCTCTTTCTCCTCTCCCATCCTTGTTGTCTACCTCAGAAAGTTTAAGAATTGACAGAAGACTGTACAAAGTCTGAATTATTTTACCTATAGACATGAAATAAATCTATGTCTGTGGTCACCATTTTCTCACATGTTTACTACCTTTGAAAATGAAAGGTTCATTCACAAGAATGTAGAAATGTAGGCTCTTTTTTTTTTTTTTAGAGCCCAAGAAAACTTCAGTCCAAATGTTAATTCCAATTCCCAACTGTTATAAAAACAGAACACTCTTCAGATACTTGACACTGCAATTTCTCACATCCCCAGGGCTGTGTGACATTCTTCATCAGCAGCTTTTGCTCACAGGCAGGCAGTCTTCTACTACACAGCCTGGCGTGAAGTGCTCAGGCCAGAGTGATGGCTAAGCTGCTTCTCTCTCTGTTTCCTTTTCCCCATTACATATGTAATCTGGCAGCCTTGCTCCCCAGGGAGGAAATGTGTGCCACTGTTTGACAGGAAGTCAGTGAGGATTGGAGGCAAAGAGAAAGAGGACTGGCTTGTGCCTGGGGCAGGAGGTCATATAAAAAAACCTAGGTGAGCGATGACATGGGAGCCTTAAGTAGTTATTGGAAGTTATAGATAGAAATAACCCAGTTCATTATAGCACTCGGAGGTAGGGAACTCTTCCACCCACATGACATAAGAATATACAGGTACCTCCTCCCAGGTCCTAGGGTTGAATATTTACCCCAGGGACATGAACTTGGAGTATAGTTACCACTCAGGAACCATACTGCAGAGACCTCCTTTTACTTCTCCTAACATATACAACTCTCGTTTCTTAGATGAGAGTATTACATGAATCTGAAATAACAAAGGCCCATGTGTTAAAAACAGTTGATTGGAAGCAGATGAGAGTTTTGAAAACAGGCTGCATCATGAACTCTCTGACCAGACCAACAGATTAGTACATGGATGGGTTACTACTGAGAATTGGCAGAACCTATGAAAGGTGGTTCCAGATTGGAGGAAGTCTTTTCTTATGTAGTGGCCTAGAAGGATATATTCTGTCTGTGGTGTATTCCTATTCATTCTTTCTTTGCTTTGTGGCTGGGGTGGAGAAGCTTTGCCCTACCACACACTGCCCACTCTGATGTTCTGCTTCCCCAAGGCGTCAATCAGAGGAGTCAGGTGATCAATCATAGACTGACACCATGATCCTAAGGAGAACATCCTTTTGCCTTTCAGTTGTTCTTACCAAGTGTTTTGTTACAACAGTAATCATCTGAGCTACATGAAGAGCTCATAATCTTCTGCAGTTTCACTACTACCACTAATGAGAACGGTACCAAGCTGAATCTCTTATGTTCCCTAGGAAATACTGAACCAAGTCATGCCAGACCAAATGAGTTTGTCCAGGAGTCTGAGTGGATTCTCTTATTCTTTCTACAATAAGAAACTGGAAGCAGGATAGAACCTGAGGACACAGCAAGCAATCTCTTGGTCTTGGACCATCCCTTGGTAGGTTTGGAGGTCCAAGCGCTAGTTTACATTGTGATAGTTTACATCAAAAGGCATCTAAGCACATTTTAACTTCAAGAATAAGGAGATGAGATGAATTCCTATTTATCTATTTGTCTTATGTGTGGGGCCATGCTGTATTGCTGAGCCTGGACCTCAAATTCTAATCTTGATTGATCTTCTGTATCAACCTCCCAAACAGTGAGAACTATAGTGACCTGGGTTGGGATCTTTCAAGAACATTTACTGGATGCAGCTGCTTAGACATATGTATGTGTACATAAAGACAGGAACTATATTATTGTGTGTCTTCAGGATATAATTTAGTATCCAGACACAGTATACTTCTGAGGTATATCTTTTTGAATAAATCCATAGATTAATTTCTGGATAATTCATTCCTGTCTTCCCAGGCAGGGGAATAAAGCCATCTGATTTGTATGGAGAAATTTACCTAAGGAGATTGGAAAGTGAGTTTTCTAGTCACCATGAAAGAACAGAAGTCCAATGCATAAGTAAAAGTACATTTATAGCGCTCACGTGAAAAATTCCAGATGTCCCAGAAATAATTTCATACATCATAAATTTTGCCACCTGGAAGTCAGCAAATAAAATGTTTAATGATTGAAAAGTTTTCTAACACAGTCCTTTTATTTTAATTCCCTATAGTACTTTTTCAAATATTTCTAATTTCTAAACTGCAAAACCAAGTTTCATCACTTAATCTTCTCAACATATTTTTCCTCTAGAGTTAAATAAATGTAATGTTTGTCACAAAATAATCCCCTGTCTCTATTTGTGAGGCTATTAAGAAGTTAGCATTGTGCATGTGTATTCATAGATGAATATAAGTAGATTCATATTAAACATGCTTTTTAATAGATCAAGTTGTTAAAAATTATATACATAATTCAAATTCTACCTATGTATATGCCTTTAATTCCATCACTTAGGAGGTCGAGGTAGGCTGATCTCTCAGTTCAAGGCCAGCCTGATCTACAGAGCTAGTTTCAGGACATCCAGGGCTACACAGAGAAATAAATCCTTTCTTGAAAATCCAACCCCCCAAAAATATATATACTGCAGGAAATTTAGAAGATGTTCTATTTTTCATATTCTTAACAAAACTGAATATTACTAGTGATATTAATTTTTATAGTCTTGTAGATAAAACATGTTATTTTAATATTTAATACCAGTTTCTGGATCAGTCATCATTTCTGTGATTAATACAACAATTTTCTTTTTATCCTTCTTTTTACCTTTTATTTTATGTGTGTTTATCTGCAGGAGTGTTCGCCTGCATGAATGTATGCCCATCATGTGTGTGCCTGTGTCCACAGAGTCCAGCAGAGGGCATTGGGTTTCCTGGAACTGCAGTTACAGATGGTTGTGAATGGCCTCATGGGTGCTGTGAAATTGACACAGGTCCCCTGCAAAGGCAGCAAGTACTCTTAACCACACAGCCATCTCTACAGCCACTGTCATTGTTTTCCAGGAAAAACAACTCTATCATTGATCACTTGGATCTATCTGTACAAGTAATTTGTTTATGCTTACCTTCAACTATTTAAAAATTAATTATGCCTAATATTGAACTGAAACCACTTAACACAAACTCCACAACTTTATATATGCTGTGATAATAACTCTAATATCTTTTACATGTGGAAAAATACCAAGAACTTGTAGTAGGGAATCTACTATTCTTAAGAATATTTTCTTGTACTAATCAATATCTGTGCTGCCCACATTCATATGAGGGAAATGGAAATACAGATAAAATAGACAAGAGAGAGAATGTTAGAGTTGCAGGCTCCTAGATACACAAGTAAGACAGCAAAACAGCCATCCAGTGCTGATACCCAGTACAACTGAGCTTTGATCCAGTGCTGATACCCAGTACAACTGAGCTTTGATCCAGTGCTGATACCCAGTACAACTGAGCTTTGCTTCAAGTAAGCTACAACTACATTTAATCATCTGATGCCTTCTATGAAAATAAATACATTAAGATATTTTAGTGCAAAACATAAATTTTGAAGAATTAAATACACTGTACTAAGTATACAGATGATTATAGCAAATTAATCATAGGATTAAATTTTCTGTAGACAATAGATATGCATCTATATGAAACTAAAGCTAAATATGATTCTAAATTTTAGGATTATTTTCATCATAAAAAAACTAGGCAAGAATCTAAGTATTTTGGTTATTCTTTCAGCATAATTTTTAAACATAAACATAAGCAATTGTGTTTGTCACTTTTTTTTGTGGATTACTGTACTTGAGACAACATTGTTTCATTTTTTTCCTCCTTAAATATTTATGCAAATACTGTTTTGTGGCTTATATGACATTTTCTAATTTTTTCTTTAAACATTGATATCACAACAGTGATCCTGGGATTTCATGATGATGACATGGTTTTCTGAATGAGGCTCAATGCTCTCTGTACCTTTGAGTGTGTCTACCAATAACCAGTCAAAGCCATGGACTACAATGGAAACTAATGCTTTAGTTAAGAAGTAAAGCATCATCTCTTAAAGATGTTCCTGGGTGATGAGATTGATCGTGGTGCTTAAGAGTGAGTGTCACATTAAAATAGTAGTACTAACAGAGAGGCATGCATGAGTCTGGAAGACTGCACGTGAGTTGGACACTCTGCCTCACTAGGTTAAGATTATCTTCTAGAGAATCTGATAGTAGATAAGGGATTTGCAAAAGCAATTTTCAATAAAACTATGGCGGATATTTCGATAATAATAATGGCAGAAAATAATCAACTGTACAAGGTACCCATTGCTAGTGAGCTTTTTTTTTTTTTTTTTTTTTTTTTTTTTTTTTTTTTTTTTTTTTTTTTTGAAGAATCAGCTGCTTCCAGAAAAAAAATAATTTTCTAGTGTTAGTGCAAGGATTGAAATCTTGGATGTTTTGGGTCCTCTTGTGAATTCTGGCCCTCAGAAGAAGCTGAAAATGTAAAAATTCATCTCATTTCTGTTTCTTACTTGAAATGCCAGTTTACTAGGAAGGAGCCACTAACATGATCTGTATGCCTGACTTCAATTTTATAATAAAGAGGTTGCCAAAATTGTGAGCTACAAAGCAGATCCATTAGGACTTTTGAAAACATGTTCCTATGTAAGGGAGCCAGAAACAGCACAGGGATGAGAATGTTGGTGAGTGAGTAAGCCCGCTGAGAGCAGGGCCTCTGATGTGAATGAGACTACCACAGGGAAATAGACCGTCAGACATGAAGTGTTTTCTAGGTTCTCTCCACATCTGCTGGTTGTTGCCTTTCAGACATTATCCTTTCCTGCCAATACTGAAAGTACATCTAACTGGAATTGCCACTTATTATCATTGTGCTCATCGTGCCTGCACTGTGCTGTTGTGTATGGCATCAGCACCAAGGAGGGCTAGGGAGGCCACTGAAAGTTCCTGGGATGAATTCACAGATTTTGCTTAGTGCTACACTAACTTGCTGTGTTGTGTCCTGTTTAAAACTACATCACTTCATTTGACAATAAGTAAAAGAAAAAAATCTCTACTCCGATCTTCCTAATTAAAAACTAACACTGTCCTGTTGTTCTTCTATTTTTATCAACCTGTTTATATAGTATGGATTGTTATGAATTTTATAATAAAGAGGAAACATTAGGTGAGAAAGAGAAATCAAAGAATGGTGCCAAAGTTACCCTTTAAACCAGTGGTTCTCAACTTGTGGGTTCTGAACCCTTTGGGGGTCACATATTAGATATTGTGCACATAAGATATTTGCATTATGATTTATAAAAGTAACAAATTAAAGTTATGAATTACCAATGAAATAATTTTATGGTTAGGGAAGGATCACTACAACATGAGTAACTGCATTGAAGGGTTGCAGTGTGCTCCAAACCAATTTCCATGTACTTACATGGTTCTGATTGCAAATTAGGTTATGAAAAAAATAACGAACATCACTATTTTCTTTTGTCCCTCTGTCTTACAGACCATCAATGCTTTGTTCGGTCTGATAGTGGAGAAGCCCAAATAACAGATGCTATGTTCTTGTGTTGGCCAGCAGCTGAAAAACACAGAGGCTGAAATATGACATAAGGAAAATATTCCTCCATACTTTGATGTCAAAACAAGTGTCAAAAGGGACATCTTAGAGCATCACTTGTGAGCTTCTCTGTTCAGACTCTTAGCCCAGTCTAAAATTGGGGCCGAATCAAGAGGGTGGATTAGACACCTGATTCTCTGTCATATAGTCAGAAACAAATTAAGTCACAGGACCCAGAGACATAAGAATTTTTAAATCTCCAAACTGCAAGTAAATGGAGCAATAGAAACCAGCAAGCATGATGCCCTAACCTCTCCCCAGTCTTCAACTCAGGGAACAAAGGAGAAACAGCCATTTAAAGGGGTGCTTTGTGTCTATGAGTTTATTAAATAGAAAGACTGGCAATCCCTGGTAAAAGAAGACTGTCCATCCAATTAAATTACAGAATATTGAAAAGGTCAAAGCAATATAGAAGTCCTCTAATTCATAGAAAACACTAAAATTCTGATTTCTCATATTCCTGACAAAGATTGCGATTGAAATTTGAAAAGGGTAAAATATTTATCTAGTCCTTTGACAAAGATTGAAACGAAGAGGTGACTGGTCACGAATGTAACCTCACAAACATAACCTCACAAAAGCAATGTGAAGTCCACTCTTTTTAAAAGGCTGAACTGATGTACTTTGTCTTTGTCTTTGAGAAGAGGATCACAGATGCTGGATATAACAAAAATCATTGACTTTAACCCATTAATATATGTTTAGTCATTATGCCCTCCTGCCTAGCATCATACTTTTAAAGTCTCTGTGAGTTTCAGTAGCACAGGAACATTCACTCATCAGCGCATACTGTGGAGCCATATGTGGTTTCCTGCTACTATTTGGTTCAATTCATGTGTTGTTTAAGTCAACCAAGAATGGGCGCCCTGTCTGTGCATGAAATCCTGCAAAGGATGTGAGACATACACTGCAGCATGTGCCCAATAATGCTGAGGCTTTGTTTGTAATAAACATTTAAAATGACCGACTTTCTCATAAATACACTAAGTAGGATGATCTATGAGATTTCTAATTTATTCTTGTTTAAAATTTAACCATGCTTTTTTAAAGCATATCAATTTTGTTAATACCATGTAATTAAAACATGTCAGTGCACAGCAAGTTTTAGTCTAAATTAATGACTATGAGAATTATTTTAATTAAATAACCAATTATAGAAAAATCGCAAGCATGAGAGCTGACATTTAAATGAATTTCATTTAAATTGCTTCTTAACATTGTCCCATCTAGGACACTAATGCAAAATGAACTATTGTATCAACTTAGATTATCACTATTTTTGTATGCACATAATGTATTCACATTCAATCACTGGAACAGAGCAGAATATTTGGTATTGATCTAAAACTTCTATTAATAAAAACCCAACAGAATGAGTGCAAGGAAAAACAAACCATCTTTCTTTTTTCCTCTTTTTTTTTTTTAATGTGCTCTGATGAATGTCATTGTAATTCTCATAGAAAGTATGCTTATGCATTTGGGAATCTGGATACTTAAGATCCAATTTTTTAAATGCTTCTACATGGATAATTTCAGTGTCCTGCATGTGGTAGAACTCTGTAAAAGGTAGACTACATATATATATATATATATGTCTGTATATGTATGTATTCTAAGAAAAATATATATAAGAAAAATATATCCTTGGTTTTTTTTCAAGTGTGCTGTTGTGGCATATGGCACTTTAAAAATTCAAATCCCTTATCAGAAAAAAAGAGTCACCTATTCTGTGACACTACAGCTGGCTATCAGGCCATGTCTGGTTTTTTATGTGGTTCAAACACTACAATGTCATTTTCTCAACATAAATAACGTACTGCTACTTAATGTTTTATGATTTAATGCAGTCACTCTTATACAAATGAGTCAAATATTTTTAAAGTAACTAATTTATGACAGATTTCTCCATTATCCCTCTTTGGCTTTACAGTACTGTTTCTCAGGGAAACAAGGACAATTTTTCCAAATAAGGCTTTATTTACTGCAAAATTCAAGAACAGAAGGAACTATTGGAAAGTTCTGAGGCTTTTTCCATAGATTAAGTGAAGTTGGGCACATTTGGGTTTGTTGTGAAACTATCAGTAAGATTATCAGTAAGATTAAAATAGTTGCATTTTAATCATGTGCACAATTAGCCTTTTGTTTAAATAATGTGGCTTGATACAGAACTTATGATGCAAACTGGACCACTGGGCATCTTGTAGATGTGATTTTCCTAGGATGGGTTTTACGCACTGGGCTGAGGGGAACCACACATAGGAGTGTGCAATCTGAAATAGAAAGAGCTTCTCACATTGTGTCTGTAACAACACAGAAGCTTATTTATCTTTGATTGGTTAATTGTTCATCTTTGGCAAGTGCTACAGTATATATTTAAGTATCGTGTCCCTGTTTACAAACCTCATGTTTTTATCATCACGAAATATTTAACATCCGAAAAATTAGAATCTTTTTGTACATTTTCACACTGCTATCTCTTTAAAAGTAAAGAGGGAAAGAAAAGGCTACTGCATTTGTTGTTCATTGATTAACCAGTAATGTTATGTATAAATAATGTATCTGACAGTATGGCAGCCCACTTGGGACATTATGCCATTTACTACAAAATAGGATGCAACATACAACTGAGCAGTGAGAACAAATTAAACATCTTTCCTTGGTAACTTTAGCATTTTTATTAGGTGATAAACATCACAATGAGAGGAAAGCAGATGTAGTTATTTCAGTAATATTAACCTTAATCGAAAGCTAACTTGACATATAGTGTAATACTTTTGCATTATAAAATTTTGTCCAATAACAATAGAAACCAAATTTTCCAAGGCCATTATGAGATGATATCTCTAAAAATTAATGACTTTCTTGTGTAAAATTTCATCTATAGCTACTGTATTATATTATTAATATTGATGAAAAAATTAAGCATAAATCTAGAGAATTATAAGCATGAAAAATGTCCAACTATTTTTAGTGTTGTATTTTTTTCTTGCCTCACTGAACATGTCCTGTAGTATGCTTGATACTGAGTGAAATTTGTTCTTTGAAAGCTGTATTATATAATCTTCAAACTCCTATTTAGAAGCAACTGGGGAGTGAGTAAAATTAAGGATAGCTATGTATGTAATTAACAGTCAACATCCATTCTCACTTTTTTTTTTCTTATTTTATTCCATCATTTACTCACTGGTATTGGGACATAAAAATCCCAGTCCTTAAGCAAATTAAAAATTGACAATTGAGTGCCTACAAATTTAATTCATATGTCTGTCCTTCCTTCTTTGCACTCTCTCTCCCTTTCTCCATACCAGTAAGAATATTGTATTCTTAGCTGGGCATGGTAGCACATGACTTTAATCCCAGCCCTCAGGAGGCAGAGGCAGACAGATCTCTATGAGTTCCAAGACAGCCTGGCCTACAAAGAGTGTTCCAGGACAACCAAGTCTACACAGAGAAACCCTGTCTCAAAGCAAACACACAACAAAAACATTGTATCCTCAGACCTTGTGATTGTAGATTCAGCATGCAGTGGGAAACAAGCCAAAGATTCTGCTGCAAATCTCTCTTATGTGGGGAGGAGTGGTAAATTATAAAGTCAGGTAGTTGGTAGTGCTATAAGGACAAGTGTGTCATGATAAAAAGGCCAAAGAATGCAAAGGGATGTAAGAGGAGCCATAGATCAAATGCTTTGGTCAAACTGGTTCCTGGTGAGGTCTCTCCATGGCTTGCATGTGTCCTCTTGCTCACTGTGTCCTCTCATGGCCTTCATATCTGTGTGCACATTGCCAGAATGTCTGCCACTCAGAGGAACTCTGCTTTTTACTGGATGATAGCCCCATCCTAGGACCCATTTCACCTTATTTACCTTCTAAAGGGCTCTGTCTTAAGTAAAGTCATGCTGGTGTTTCAAGCTTCAGAATATGATTTTTGCAGGAACACAAATAAATGACGAACTTAACGACAAGTTTGAAAAATGGGGCCGACAGTAAATCAAGAAAGAAATGGTGCTAACCAAGGTCAAAATGGTGGTAATGGCAGTGATGAAAAGTGATAAGCTCTAGAAATATCTTAATGATAAATCTTAATTTTCAGAATCATCAGCTATAAGGCAAACATAATAAGGCTAAGAAATGGCTAACCACAAGTAGAAGAACAGAGCTGCCCCGACTTGAGATGGACTTAACTGCTAGGGAGATACATTTGGGGCAAAAGGCCATTAAAGGAATCATAATTAGACATATGGAGCTAGGGATTTCTGTTAAATGGACTAGTGGATGTGTCAAGGAAACAGGTGGACATGTCAGTCTAGTGAGCTGCCGAGGTTAGGCATGGGAATTTGGAAGTGTCTGACATTTAGAAACTGTAGAGGAGTGTGAATAAAGAAAAATGGAGAAATGTTTGAAAAGGATAAAAGGATGAGTCTAAATACCTGTGTTCTACATTCTAAATGGTGTGGAAAGAAGAAGGAGGAGGAGGAGGGGGGGGAGGAGGAGGAGGAGGAGGAGGAGGAGGAGGAGGAGGAGGAGGAGGAGGAGAAGAAGAAGAAGAAGAAGAAGAAGAAGAAGAAGAAGAAAGAAGAAGAAGAAGAAGAAGAAGAGGCAGCAGCAGCAAAGGGCAAGAGAACCCAATGAGGAAAAAGCTTGTTAAAGGTACCAGAACCCAACAGGAAATAGCATATGTAGCAGACAAGAGAATTTGGTGCTGTACAAAACCACTCACCGCAGAGGGGCTCAACCTGTGGGCGGCAATTCCCAGGGTGGTTTGAATGACTCTTTCAGGAGTCACATAAGATATTTATGTATTTCCATAACAATAGTAAAATTATACTTATGAAGTTGCAATGAAAATAATTTTGTGTTTGAGGATCACCACAACATCAAGAACTGTATTAAAGGGTCATAGCATTACAAAGTTTGAGAACCACCGATTTTGAAGATGACAACTGACCATGGGATTTACTCTATTTGCATTGTACTAGAAGACATCAAATTTGAGAGAGAGAGAGAGAGAGAGAGAGAGAGAGAGAGAGAGAGAGAGAGAGAGAGGAACCTGAGACCTGCAATGAATGTCTGAGGAGGACAAGCAACACGAGGAGAAGGTTGTAGTTTTAGAGCAGGAGAAATTGCATCAGATTTATTTCCTAATAGACAGGATCCAGCAGTGGATGAAACACTGATGATGGAGAAGAAAGGTTTGCTTGTCCTGGATGATAGGAAAAGAGTGGATGTAGAAATGCATGGAGTGTTCACTATTAGAAATGAATGTGATCCACACATGATCATAACAGCAAAAAGCAGAGCCTGTGTGCACAGGGGCTGGCAGATCAGCAGCGTGACAAAATCAAAGAAACGTTCCCCGCCGCCCCCCCCCCCCCCCGCCCCAGTCGATTCAGCTTTCTCACAATTTTGACACAATGAATACGTATCCTAGCTCCAACTAGGGATGCTTAGTTTCTAGACCTTGGAGGTCTGGAGTGTTGGTGCCGTGAGAACAGTTCCTAGAGTGGTAAGAACTGTGAGCAGAAAGGGGAAAGTACACCTGTAGAGTGCACAGTGCCTTAGGTTTGCATAATAGATTGCTGTTCACAAAACACTGCTTTACAAGTTTTATCATTTTATACCGGTGGGAGGCTGTTATTACTGTGAATCATTATTATTATTGTAGTGGTAACAATTCCCTTGTCCAATATAGTCTGACAGCTCCAGAGAGTTTTCTGTGTCAGCAAGTTTAATGACAAAGGCAAAAGGACTGTGAGAAGACATTTTAAAGACATCTTCTAGAGACAATGCTGAGCAACTAAACTTCTGACCACGTGACTCCAGAGCCTGAGGGATCGCTGAGGAAGGATGAAGGAATAAAAGCCTTTGGGGTGGGGGTGGGGTAAAGGGATGTGACAGGACTGGCTTCTGACTCTGGGATTTATAGCTGCAGTGGTGATTCGTTCAAAATGATCACTTTCTCGTTGTCCCTGTATTAGTCACTTTTTCTCATGATTGTGAGAAAATACGTGACAAGAGCAACTTAAGGAAGAAGAAAGGTTTCTTGCCACAGTGTGAGGGCACAGTATGTCTTAGAGGGGATGTCTTGGCAACTGGAACGTGGGACAGCTGCTCACATTGTGCCCAGCGTCAAGGAGTTGAGAGATGAATTGTCAAGGGTGTCAGTCTATGAACTGCTAGATAAAGATCACAGGGCTCCTCCCTTGCCAGTTTGCCAGAACTAAAAAATCTCTTGCAGGCACACCCTAAGTGATTCTATATTTAGTTAAGTTGACAATATTACTGTCAGAATCATCTTCTAAAATGTCTTAATTTAAAAAGAGAGGAGTTACAATAACTGCACCATAGGAGGAATAAATATTAATAACAATCTATAATAGAGATTGAGGAAAAAATGACTCAATGCACCCATTCACAGTATGAGAAAATTTCGCCTTTGGAGTAATTGGTCTCTTCTTTGTGCTTGGCTTTGCTGTATCTTGTCATGGATGATACTGTTTTACTGATCCATTCCCAGACAACAAGAATTCTTATTTGTGTGACAGTCTACTGTAACTTGAATTAACATTATTATATCTATAATACGTGAATCCTTAGTAGCTAGAGAAGCCTAGGTGAGGAAATGCCCAAATTTGTCATGTGCTTCCTTCTGTTGCCTAAGTACAGGTGCAGGTAGAAGTCTGAGTCATCCTTCTTAAACATCTTACAGGTGATGAACCTGAAGTCTAAAAGAAGGTGAAGAGCTGCCAACTGGCAGTTGTAAGTGAAGCCTACTGAGTTCTAATCTAGTGTTAAATTTTCAGATACTGAGTCTAAGTATCAATCCAAACTGTTTTGCTTCCAATAGACGACAAAAATTAAAAGCACATAGGTAAATGACTCAGAAAGCAATGCTTTGCAAAATATGTCTAATTTAAATTGAACGTAAATGTGAATTTCACAGAATCAGAAAATGGCATGGTCATTACCAGTATTGCTCAATACATTCCTGTACACCTTTCTGTCTGCCACAGTGTATACCCACAATTGTAACTACATAAGACGATGGAAATGTTCATTGGCTTGACTTTTTAAATCTTACTTTATATATCAATTTGTACATACCAGATACATAAAATAAAATTTAAAACATAAATAAACTACATTTCTAACACTGTTAGAGATGGTATAACATCCTATACTAAACCACCTTGCTCATCTTACACTTCTTGTAATATGATTTTTGCCAGAAAAGCAGATCTATTATCAGTTACCATCCTCAGTGGTGTGAGGAGACACCATGACCAAGGTAACTTACAACAGAAAACATTGGGGGGGGGGGGCTCATGGTTCCAGAGGATCAGAGTCTGTGATCATAATAAAGGGAAACATGGCGGCCGACAAGAAGCTAGGAATGTTGTGGGGGTTCACATCCTGATCCACAGGCAAGAGGAATGAGAGAGAAAGGGAATGACAGGCTTTTGAACTGGGAATGATGTTTTTTTTTAACCTAAGAGCTCACCCCAGAGACACAGCTCCTTCAACAAGGCCATAACTCCTAATTCTTCCCAAACAATTTCAACCAACTGGGGACCAAACATTTAAATATATAACCACTCCTTCAAACCACAACAACTTGCAGCACAGTAATTCATGGACCTATGGAAAAAAGAATCAGATATTTAATGTCTTTGTAATCAAATGTATAGTCAGTGGGCTTTGAGAAATCATAGTATGAAACGGACGTAACCTAAAATAATGTTTTAAACCTTTTGAATAATAAAGTTAATCCCAAACCACAAGGTCATATCATTAGATGCATAAAGGGCCTTTAACAAAATTGAACATGTCTTCAGGATAAAAGTCATGAACAGACCACAGGGCTCTATAATAAAGACCAACTTCAGCAAGCCCATAGCCAATATCAATTTGAATGGAAAGAAACCCAAACCAAGAACACAAAATAGATGCTTCTTTTGCAAACTGGCATGATGTTCTGAACTAATTCTTCTTTGTATTATTTTCACATACCTTATTCATATTCTATGTTCTCAGCTATGCATTTAGACAATTTTAAAGGAAAGGGAGAATTGCCTACAAATTATATTGTCCTTATACTTAACTTCTTTCCTGGTAACTTTTTCTTTTGGAATGATAGATTTTTGGAAAGTTAAAGCGCTGATGCAGACCAGCTTCCAAATAAGACATGTTAGACTCATGAAACCAAGATGATGTCACAGCATGCTCATTTGGAGCATCTTTACAATAGACACCATAACATGAACATAGTGCAATATGTTTTTTACAAAGAGGCAGAATTTGTTATGTTGTCAATATCCTCCCAGAACTCTGTCTTGCATTCCATTTATCACTCGACTTTAACATATGTTTCACACACATATGTCAGACACATAGCCAATGTGGCTTCATGACAGGCTGTACTTCCATATTCTACCACTTGGTGGCAGTTATGGTAAAACTCAGCTAAGGGAGGGACAGAGAAAATCCCCAAGTGCACAGCAAGGCCCGAGAGCGGTGTCCCTTCTCATCTTTCATGTCAGCTATGCAGAACTAGGAGGTCAGCGAGGCAGTATGTCAATGCTAGAGTGAAGTTATTCACTCATGAGGGAAGAAAGCCAGGGAAACAGCAAGAGACGTGAAGAGGCAAGGTGAGATAGCCATATGAAAGCTCTTGAATTCAACTACAAGTCATGACAAGATATCCATAGCGAACTAACCAGCATTAGCCATTCTGCTTCTAAGCTCTCTGCTGGAACAGCAACAAAGAGTGGTGTAAATGAGTTAGCCTACACACACACACACACACACACACACACACACACACACAAATTCACATATATTGTGATACCTATATACAACTATAACCATTAAAAACAATCTGTACTAGAAGGTTATGGTGTTTAAAACTATTAGGTTTTTGCAATTGTGTGGCAAGGCTGATTTCTCAACCATCACACATAGTAATGGGTGTTTTGTGATTATGAAGCTACTAAAATATCATGTTTTTCTCGTTTCTCCTGACTTATCATGGATATTTTAAGTCTGTTGTTTCATATCAAATAAATAACACAACATGTTAAGTTATTAACATCCATCCATCACTTATTCTTATATTGTATATTGTCAGTTTTAAATATGAGTCTGAAAGAACTTCTAACTGCATACTGAGGCTCCAAGAAACTATGCAATTAATTTTGTTGCACATGCATATTTTGTTCGTGCCAGTAAAATTGGAAAAGTACAGAATTTATTCAGCCATGTTTTCATGCTTTTATTTTAATATGCATAATTTTTAAAATCTGACTTCTAGATGAAGATGGATTAAAATATAGTGAGATTATGGGTGTCCTAAGTTTTTCTTCTTAGTCACCATTCAGCAGACATTTGTATAGAGAACAAAGATGAGTAGAATATTATACAAAATTCCTTAGTTCTTTATATTGATAATATGTTCTTTGTGATTCTTCCTGAATTTGAAGCTAATTCTGGTTTAAACGGATGGTACAACACATTGAAGAAGGCAGCATTTACCCAGTAGGAGATGTGGCAAGCCCTCTTTGCCCTGGTTTTAGTATTTTAGTCCCATGTATTGACAGGTCATGGAGTACAGGGCTGATCGAGTACTGTGAGGACTGCATAAAAGTGTATGAAAATGAGCCACAGAAATATATCAGCTCGGAACAAAAAAATAGTATAAAGCCTAAAGCCTTGAATTCTGTCTCCTGAACCAGCATAAGAACAAACTGAGCTCAGAGGTGCGCACTACTTCCGTCACTAGGGCTGCAGAATTGGCTCACAGACCTGACAGGCTTGGCTTATGAGGCAATCTCTAAAGCAATATAAGACGCTTTGTCAAAAAAAAAAAAAAAAAAAAAAAAAAAAAAGGAATATGGTGCCTGGAAAGTAACACTGGAAGTTGATTGATTATTGCTTCTACATGCATGCACACACATGTGCCTTTTGATAGGCATGTGCACACTGTATCTCTCTCCCCTGACATACACACAAATAAGTGGAGGCAAGAACGGTTGCTTTCCTTAAAATATGTATCCTTTCATTATTCACTTATCTCATTGTCCCATTAGACTTCAACCCAGAACACAGGCTCAAAGTGAACGTAATTGAGAATTTCATGAGACAAATAGCAAAGTGTTAGGTTAAGCATGAAGCAATTGTGAACATAGGTAATTAGCTGAGTAAGGTTGACAGTTGTGTAGCATTTGTGACATGAAATTGGAATCCATTTGGGATCCACACATTGCTGTATGACAACCAAGTGGCTGCTATATAAGCAACTATGACTAGCCTCAAACTCTTCCCTCCTTTTTGTTAAAAGTCAAAAATTGGAATTGACTTTGATTTTGAAGGGATTTCTATTCTTTCTTTCTTTCTTCTTCGGTTTTTCAAGACAAGGTTTATCTGTGTAGCCTTGGCTATCCTGGACTCACTTTGTAGACCAGGCTGGCCTCAAACTCACAGCAATCTGCCTGCCTCTGCCTCCCAAGTGCTGGGATTAAAGGCGTGCGCCACCACTGCTTAGCTTGAAGGCTTTTTAAAATATCAATTATAGAAAAACATTTCCTTTCTGGGAGCAGGACAAACCCATGCACATCCATCTCCTTGGCACCCAGGCACCCTTCCCACCTGGGGTAATGCAGAGAAGCAAGGCCAATGAGACATAGCCGATTGTTGTAAAGCTAGCTGCTGAAAGGGGAAGTAGTGGTGAGCCTGCTCCTCCATCAACAGCTCCTCAACAAGTCAATTACAGAAAGTACAATCTAGAGAGGACTCCCTTAAAGCACGGTTAAGGTACCACACCCGAGTCCCCAGAAAGACCTTACGTGCTGCAAGATCATCAGAGGCTTGGTCGGGAGAGTAAAAACAACTTTTTTCATTATTTGTTATTCATTAAAAGGCAACAGAAATAAAATTTAACTTTAACTTGCATCAATTTTATACAAAATTGTTAATGAAGCATTCCTGATTTGATCCAGAAAAGTTGAGCACAATGAATTCTTGCAGAGTGAACTAAATATGGTCTTTTAGATAAGAAACAATGCATAGTCTGATATTTTACTCTTATGACATAACCCCAGGGAGTGTGGGGAAGGGAGTTAGATGTCTATTGATCTCTCAGAAAGGACCTTTCTATTGTTCTTGGCTTAACAATATAAATGTAATTTCTTTATCTTTCAGGTTGGAATTGTTTGATTAATTGAGCACAATTTTCCCCATTTGGTACACCTGATTTTTCCCTAAAATATGCTTAATTTATGATATGTTTCATACATTTCTCAGTCTTCTTTATACATGCAAATACTTTTAGTCTTTTTTAGTGCTTCATCAGCAATTTCTTTAAAGGCTTTTTAGGAAGGTGATTTAGAATATCCCTGGTATTTTCCTTCATAGAATGACTGGAAAAATAAATGTTGATGTTTTAAATTTGTATTTTTTATTTCTTTAAAGGAACAGATTATACAAAAGAGCTAAATGACAAGTAAACCTCATTAAGAGATGGTGGTAATACCGGCACGGGTTCAAGCCAGATGGAGTCCCAGTGTGTGTGTGTGTGTGTGTGTGTGTGTGTAAAAAAAAAAAAAAAAAAAAAAAAAATATATATATATATATATATAAATATATATATATGTAATGACTCTCCTTCCTCCAGAAGCCATCAGCTCCTCTGAGCTCTTCATGAGCTCTTCAACAAGCTCTAGGACCTTCTGTGCTTCTCACTGAGCTGGGCTTGACTGCTAGCCTTGCCCAGGCTTGTGCCACCAACCAACACCCATGTGAGCAGAACATCCGATTTCAGAACTCAAGCTTAAGAATATTGTTGAAGTTCTTGTAGGTGGGGTGAATTTTGGGTGGACATTGTTATGAGTGGGTGGGTGTTATCCTCCCTCTGCTAGGAGACCTGTCTGGTTAGAGGGTGTCCTCTTCAGGCTCTGGCCTGTGCTACTAGGAGTCTCTACTAGAGTCCCCTCCTGTCTTCCCAGAAGCCTTCCCTGACTTAGGTTCCTAGCTTGTCACAGAGATGCCCGCAATGCCCACAGTTTCTCTTTTCTTTGCAGGTCTTCCTTCCTCCTCCCCTTGCCCCACCCCCATTGCCCTTCCTAGGTCTGATCTCCACACTTATTTCTCCTTTTTAAATATATTTTATTAATTTATTCATATTACATCTCAATGGTTATCCCATCCCTTGTATCCTCCCATTCCTCCCTCCCCCCCATTTTCCCCTTACACCACTCCCCTATGACTGTGACTGAGGGGGACCTCCTCCCCCTGTATATGCTCATACAGAGATCTAGCCAATGGATAGGACATTCTCCACAGTTGAGTGGAGAGTGGGGTCTGACTTTCACACATACTCTGGTGCCTCACATTTGACCACGTCCCCTGGATGGGGAGGCCTGGTGGCACTCAGGAAGGACAGCAGGCTACCAAGAAGAGACTTTATACCCTTATTTTTCTTTGCACTACCTGTTCTACCTTATTCTCTCTCTTGACCCAGTACCTCTATTTTATTTCCACTCTGGGTGAGATTTTACGCATCGTCCTTGGGTCCTTTTTTTTTTTTTTTTTTTTTTTTTAAACCTATATTCTTTGGTTCTGTGCATTGTAGTATGTTTATCCTGTAGTATATGGCTAAATCCATTTACAAGTGAATACATACCATGTCTATCTTTCTGGGTCTGGGTTACCTCATTCAGGATTAAGAGAATGTCGGACCAATGCCCGGTCCAACCCAAGACCCACCCTATGGGAGAAAGCCAACCCCTGGCACTATTAAGGGTACTCTGCTGTGTTTGCAGACAGGAGCCTAGCAGAGTTGTCCTCTCAAAGGCTCCACACAGCAGTGCTTAAAAACAGATGCTGAGACTCACACCCAGACGTTGGGCGATGTGTAGGAGGTGTTGTGAAACAGTGGGGAGAAGGACAAAAAGACTTAAAGGAGACAGTAGCTCCACAAGAAAACCAACAGAACCAACTAACCAGGGCCCAGAGGAGCTTGCTGAGACTGAAGCATCATGTAAAGACCATGCATGGACTGGACCTAGCCCCCCCCCCCACAAAGATGTAGGCAATGAGCAGCCCAGGCTTCATGCCTGGTAAAGGGTGTGGGGGCTTTCTCTGAAATGGACTCTGTTGGCAGATTTGTTATCACTGTTCCCTGGTGGACTGCCTTGCCAGGCTACAGGGGAAAATGGCATGCTCAGTTCTGATGCAATGTGATGAGCTGGAGTGGATTGGGAGAGGTTTCCCAATAGCAGAGGAAGAGGAGGAGGAGGTAGAGAAGGAGAGAGGGTGGCACTTGGGAGGTGAGGAAGTATGGGGCTACCACCAGTAAAGTAAAGCAAATAAATAAATAAATATAAAAATATTGTTGTCTTAATATCCCAAGAATTATTTATGACACATACTCACTGGCAGTTACTCATTCTTGATACTTTATCTGTTTTCTTTTTATTCTTTCGCTACTATCTCATGTAGAAAAGGCTACTATAGAATCTTGTTTGTGTTTTGAAGCATGATCACAAGCTTTTTAAAAAAAAAAAAATGAAGCAAGTGAATTTATCCTCTTTCTAAAGTTTGTTCTGGTAAGCTGTTTGATACTTTGCAAGCTGAAGTTTCTCAAGATGATGTTCCATAAAAAAAAAAAAAAATGAATCTCAGATTTTGAAAGCCACAATTTATCACAAAGTCCTATTTTATTCAACAAATGAAGATTTAGGCCCTAAAGTATGTGAGGTGGGTGTTTTGTATGATGCTGACATTGGCACTGAGTCATGGTAATACTAGGAGCTGGGACGACTTATGAGCATTGGGTTATGTTGACATGCCACGTAACCGAGGGACTGTTCGTTCTTTACACAGAATGACCATCTTGATATCATTCTAGGTCTAGCAACTTGCAGATATGATCGCTGAGATACTTAAGAAGGGGCCTGAATCAACTTTGGAAAATTTGCTTGTTACCCCAATAACTGACGAGATGGACTTGGGCATTCTCTTTTACGTAGTGAAATGGTTTGATATCCACGTACCGGCACGTATCTCACCACATAATTGAGGTTGCTTCTCAGTTTCCATTAGGAATCGTAGCATAAGATCAACTGTTCAAAACTCAAATCATGAACCTGGCAGATGTTCTCCAGCAGTAATTGGCTGGTATCCAACACTTCTGTGTAACAGGTCAGCTCATTCAGATGTCTCTGGATTTATTTTGCCAATTAATCTTTCTTTCACTTGGAGTTAATTGTCAAAGAGTGGTATGCTTATAGATACAGCTTGATAGATATTGTATGTCTAGAAAAAGGTTGGAATGATGGTAGACCCTAGTGTGGCTTTCATTTCCGTTATATGTCTGTTTGTTGCAGCTAATGGAGAAAAATATTTGAAGATGATCTCAACCCTTCTTGTCATTATTTTGGCTCTCTTCCAAGCAAAGACAACATGGCTTATTTTCAAAAGCATATTTTAAGTGTTGTTTATGTTACTTTCAGTGTCAAACATGCAACTTCACTTTGAAATTGCTGTGCTGAATTCTCATAGTCTACATAATATTTTATCAAATAATATCGACCTTGAACACTATGATGTCCCAAGTCTCAAGGATTAATTTCAAAAAACAATATTCATGAAGACATATGATCCACAGATTATTCTATGTATTATAATTTTATTCTGAGGTCGTGCCAGTTGCATACTTATCACACATTGTTTTGGTATAATAATGATTACTTTTACTGTATTTTCTCATGAGAACAGCACTGACATCATTAGGGAACATAATAAAAAACATAATAAGAAACAACAATCATTAGCAGGACTAGCCCTAGGGATACTGAGGACATTTTCACTTTTATCACACATAAAGGAGATCGCATAACACTGTCTTTCCCTTGCAAGAATCATGTTTCCTTTGCAGGAACTGTGATGAAAATTTCCCCTCCATGTTCGGAAAGTCCACCGCTCTGCACTAGACATTCTCTCATTGTCTATGCTAAGCTCTCTTTAGGCTTTATTGTATTTTCTTTTAAAATAAAATTTCTGGCCCCATTTAAAATGTGTTTTACTTTTTTGAGAATTTCCTACAAGTACTGTATTTATACCACTTGTGCCCCCTCTACCACCTCCAGTTTCTCCCTTGTCCTTCCCCCACTCCATCTGAAATTCACAAGCTCTTATTTCATAATTACTATTGTTACATGCGTACACACACACACACACACACACACACACACACACAACGTACTGAACCATTTGTGTTGCTCTGTGTATAAGAGTTTAGGTTATTCAGATAGCTATAACTGCTGACTCCAACAGCCATGTCATGTCCAAAGCATAGCGCTTTACGCCACTACTCCTTATCTTCAGGCTCAAAATCATTTCTACTTTCTCTTCTGAGATATTCAGGTATGTAGTAGTGGTACGGATGTCCTATTTATGGTCAGCATGGTGCTGTCACTTTTCTGGGCATCATGTGAGTTTATCAGGTCAGCTGTGTCTTTCACATAGCATCAATAAGACTACAACCTACAGCAAGGTGAGGGGGTATGGCAATCATCTCAGAACTTTGAGCCTGAGGCAGGAATATTGTAATTTGACTGGGTAGTACAGTGAGACTTTGTCTCAAAATTATTGACAAGCAAATTGCATAGGATGATGTGCTCACTGAGCAGGCTTGTTCTCTGCTCTTGCCTTCCCCCCATTCCCTTGCTCTAATTCCATCCCTGAGTTTGCCAAGCTCCTGACCTTTAAGATTCCATCATCTGTTCTAGACCCTAAATCCCGTCCTTAAAGCTGATGACAGATTTAGTGTCCTAGTATGATCTTTTGTGTTTCCATCCCTAACATGATTTTGTACGTGAACACACACACACACACACACACACACACACACACACACACACACACACACACACCTAGGAAATACCTTCCAGAGCAAATCTGCTAGTGGAGGCTTAATCAGCCCCAGTAGTTACAACTAAATACTTCGCCATCCTAAAGGCATAATAAGCATGTCCCTTCTGTCCCTAATCCAATCTTTTGCTTCGGTTTCCATACTCCCTTAACACTCTTCTCTCAGTGAGGGACTAATCTTATAATGCAACCTCACCCAGTGTATCCTCAGTTCCCGAACCAATGGAATTTCTCCTAAGGGTTAAATATCTATATATTTAACCTGAGTAACTTTAGTTTTTTTTTGTCATGAAGTGTTAAACATTTCTAATAAATGGCTAAGACAAATGGTTTGGAAGGACACACAACCTTTGGGGCTACTGAGACATTCAGCATAGAGAACCATCCACTCCGCATACATAGTAAACCCCTTGTTTCACCTGTGGTTACCACCTGCCACATTAGCTTTACCCACAGGCAGGAAAGCAGATGGGGATGAGAAATGATAAGATAAGAGGTGGCCTTAGAAGTGAGCTGATGCTCACAGTAACCAGTGGTTAATAATTGCCACATCAGTTCCAAACAGAGCTTCTAGATAAGTCTGAGCATTAGAGAATCTTCAGAGTAGCAGCAGTGAAAGTATGAATATTTTATGGCATTTATATGACAAGTCAGTAATATCCAGAGATGCTGTGACAAAACTAAAATGGAAAACATGGACAACAGCTGCTCAAGTCCGAAGTCTACTAAATGTAATAGTGGCAGTAATTCTGCATGTGCCATCGTTACACCTTCTTCACTGAGTCATTTGATTATCACAATTATTTTCCTTCACCTACAAGGACCAAGACAGAGAGGTGATAAGTCACTTGCCCCGAACACACAGGATATAAATAACAAGGAAGACTCAGGAAGTCTCCCTCCACCCTTGCATTTTGCACCTCCCAGCTTCCAACACAAGAAAATGGCGTCTTAAATGCCTTCTTTCTCTAAGCTCCAGCTATTTTTGTTAAGCACAGGCCCAGTATCAGCACGTCCATTTAAAATTTTCAGAGAGCAGAGGCACACTGGGAATCAGGAGGGGAAGGAGCCTTGCTGGTGCTTGGATAAAAAAAAAAAAAAAAAAAAAAAGTGATAACTGACTAGGAATAAATGTGACCCTGAAACATGCCAGTTGGCTGCTGTAAATATGTGTACCTCCCAAGTATCCCTGAAAAAATAAACACACAGACTTCTGAGGAAGCTCTTTGCCTTGGGTAGCAATGATTTTTGACATTCGGGAAACTTGCAGTATATCCCGAAACATAAAGGGCCTTCTCATTGTGCTTCTGAGGGGTGATAACATGTTTCATAAATAAACATTTCACTTTGTTTCCTCCTTAGTGAAATTATCTTTACTGCTTTGATATATTTTTCTTAGTACTTAGAGCACACTCTCTTAACCTCTGTTGGAAGAAAAATGAGAAATAATCCCTATATGCAAGATAAGACAAATCTAATAGTTGTGTTTGCAAACATCAAATAGCAGTAGGCTAAAGCAGTGCGATAGAAAGCTATCAATTAATTTTGTTGTAACTGTATGCACCTGTGAATGACTCCTTAATTAAAGAGCCAAACAGAAATCTCTCACAATCGTACGTCGCATTACTTGCACTTATGTGACTGTCAATTAGCTGGAGAAGATAAGCACAACTGGAAAGATGCCATGTGGACTTCTGAGCAAAGAAAGAAAGAAAACAGACAGAATCAGGAGATGTGCGGATGTAGAAAGGAAGAACCAGAGACAAACATGAACCATTCTCATCGGGATACATATCCATTTCAATGAAGCAAATGAAAGTAGATTCTTCTTCGCGCTGAAAGGACTGCACTCCCCCAGTCACTGGAACAAAGAGAGCGAAGCTTCCGTACACAAATATACATCAAAAGGAAAAGCAGAGGAGCATCTGGGCTGGTGGAGAACAGAAGCTTAGTGCTGATGTTTTATTTTCTGTATTAAAGAAAGCAAAGCGAATTCCTCAGCTGGTTGTCTCCCGAGGTAATAATATTCTACCTGTAGTTCTTATCCCACAATTTTACTCCATCCTCAGTTCTTTGGTGTTTTGGAAAACAACTTCAGTGGTGTGCTGAGGGAGAGGAAATTGAGACCTGTGAGAAAAGAATGTCAAGGTTTGCTCTGGAAAAAAAGATGGATGGCTCAAGTTGGAAATTTCCAGTTGTCAGCTCTGCTCTGCAGTGATTTATTTTGCTAATTGAAGGAAAAGAACTGTGGAGTTATGAGATTGAAAATTGAACAGGCAACATTTGAATTATGATGAAATTATAGCCCACCACTAAAAGCCTCCCTCAACCTTTGTCACCAGAAGGGAGTGACATTGTAGCTGCTTCAATTCAGGGGCTTTGGAGAAAAGTTTAAATGGTTTCTTGAGAAGGAAGACAGCGCATGTGGTGTTCACTAATAAAACTAATACGTCAGCTCCCTGAACACACAAAAGGATGGAAGATCCTTGAGAGCAGTGTTTGTGTGTGTGTGTGTGTGTGTGTGTGTGTGTGTGTGTGTGTGTGTGTATTCCTAGAGCCTGGAACAGTAAATGAAAAGGTGCTTCTAAACTTTATCATATCTTACCTCACTCTTTTGCTGCCTGAGACGTTGGGAGTGTAATTTATATTTTAGACTACACACACACACACACACACACACACACACACACACACACACACACACTGAACTTAAGTAAATGAAAGGCTTAGGCCTCTCTTGCTGGTGACGCAGAGCAGATAGAATACCTTTAGACAACCCAGTGTTCACAGATGTCATCTATCTTTATAACAAAGTACATTTACAACTATAGGACACATTCTTGTCTTTACCACAAGGGTGCATTTCAAAGTCACATAAGAAATGATCTTTCAAAATAATGGCTGGAATTCTTTCTAATTACGTATATATTATAATATCCTCCAAGTCTTGTCTGTCATCTGTCTTTGGAAATAAACCTTTGTTGGGACACAGTACGCTAATTCATTTATGTATTGTCTATGGCTGATTTCACACTGCAATGGAGAAGGTGATTATTAGCAACAAAGACAAGAGAACCTACAGAGGCTATACTATTCACCATCAGACCCATTACAGCGCAAGACTACTGACCCTTGAACGGAGTTGATGCTGATGTGATTAAACTTTCTTTACTCTTCGGGATGGCATTCGTTGTGGTGTATCTCATTATCTCATTAACATCATTTATTTCATTACACTGAGGCAATAAATATACAATGTTGATTTGATTTATATTAGAATCTTCTCAGTTGAAGAGCATAAATGTTAAGTAATCAGTCTGTTGGTGAGAAGTCACTGACTCTTAAGAAACCCCCTTGAAGCCATATGGCTGAGCTGCCAGGTAAAGCCACATTCACTTCTCTACATATCCAAGAATGATCTATAATTATGTTCACAAACAATTTCTGCACAATTTCTGTTGTTGACTGTGTGCCTTTCTATCTGGCAACTGAATAGATCTGTGTCACACTCATTTCAACTCTGTGTATGTGTTCTCAGTAATTGTAATGTCTTAGGTGTTGGCTAAATTCATATTAAATCCATATCTTCTGCATAGTCTAGTATATCAGTTTAGGATGGCACAACTAAATAACAAAGATTGGGCTGCTTAAAGGGCATGAGTAGGATAAAAGTGGCCTGATGCAGGAAATGAAAAAGGCGTGGCTTTCTTAAGAAAGGAGAAGTGAGAAAAATACAAGAGAATGAGAGAAGAATGAAAGAAGGTTGTAAAAAACTACTATGTGCATAATTCAGTGCATAAACATACATAGATACTTTCCGTGAGCTTTTCTCATTTGAACTAATGGCACTGCCAAGAGTCAAAGACCACTAATAAATCCCAATGCTGGATAGAGGAGGGATATCAGGCTACCAAGAAGAGACTTGATACTCTATGAGCATATACAGGGAGAGGAGGTCCCCCTCAGTCACAGTCATATGGGAGGGGAGGAAGGGGAAAATAGGAGGGAGAGAGGAATGGGAGGATACAAGGGATGGGATAACAATTGAGATGTGATATGAATAAATTAAAAAATATATTAAAAAAAATAAAAGCCCTCTTTTGAGTTGTTGGCCAACAGTGTCAAAGAGACTCTCAAAACGTACAGCCTATTGCTCTTGCCCTTGCTTATGTACCAGAGGTGGAAGGTGAGTATTGCTGAAGACACCATGCACTTCAGAAGTCGGTCCCAAAGGCCCTTGTCTGGAAATGATCAGAGTAGCCCTTCTTGAGGACTAGATTTCATGATACCTGAAGGCATCATGAGAGCTTCCAAAGGAGGCAGGCAACCAATACTTCTACCCTGCTATGATGCCTATCAACCACATCAGTGTCCAGCATTGCATGGTAACCTTTCACGCAACTTGAAGAGAAATAATTGCTCTTGAATTGTACTTAAGACCCAATAAAGCAAGAGGGATACCAAGCCTAGTCCCAGAAATCTTGCTAACTAATCAGTGCTAGTTAAATCATGGTTATTGTAGAAGAATCTACCACTAGTATACTAAACCAACACAAACCCTAACATCAACTCAGAAACATCTGTCTTTGTATGCACGGATAACTGTAATTGTCGCTTCTCATCAACAGAACTTCTCTTTGGAACAGAAAGAGACCACTGTAGAAAACTATCGCCCATCCGAATGAAGAGCTATGGAGCCCAGTCCAATGGAAGCACCTAGGGAACACTGTCACACCTGAAGTTTAGGGAATAGTGCAAAAGAGGCGGAACGTGAGATTAGAAGAGCCAGAGAGAGGATTAGGGCCTTTGCTGTAGATGATGCTCCCTAGTAACATCAGCAGCCAAGCCAGTAAAGTTGTGTCAACCTGACTGCTAAAACATGGTCTGAACAAAGAGGACACAAACAAGCATGCCAAATCATATGGAGGAAAATCCCAAGTGACCTCAACCCTACACAAAGGACAACAGGAAACAAGGTAAAAGCTAGAAGGAAGAGCAGACCAGTTGATTTTTTCAATTCCAAATAGTCAGCCCTTAAAACATGCATGTAACATCATATAGACTCAGACTGTTATATTTAGGAAGATAAGGTGTAATTAAAGTCTTAAAATTAAAACAAGAAGTGCAGTGTGTGGACCTTGCTTAGATCCTGATTCAAGTAAACCAAATGTTTCTTCTTAAAAAAAAAAAAAAATAGAGACATTCTGAGTACTGTGATGCATACATACTTTCAGTCCCAGAATTTGGGGAAAAGGGAAGAAAGATCACAAATTCATGGATAGTTTGGTCTATATAGTGAGTTCCAACAATGGCCTTCATAGAAGATTCTTTCTCAAAAGCAAATAAATGAAGGCTAAGGATTAATTTTGTCACTGTTCTGGGTGTTAAAATGTCCAAGATCAAAGCACCAATAGGCTTCATTGTCTTCAGTGTCTCGTAAGAGTTCTCATTTTAACTAAGGACCTTGCAGTTGTGCCTAACAATGCACAAAGAGAGAGTGGGGAGGGAGAGAAGGGATAAAAAATACACGTGGATCTACCTAGTCACATCTTCTCTTTGTTTTTCTCCTCTCTTTCCCTCTACTGTCTCTCTTCCCTTTCCTCCTCTTCCTCTTTCATAATACATTTATTACACATTTTAATTTCTTCTTTGTCTTATTGTCATTGTTGTAAGGGATTAGGGCTCACCTCCTGTGATGTCATTTAACCTTATTCACTTGCTCTTTTGAGAATTGTTGTCTACCCTTTCTTGCAAAATCATCAGGACACACCAAAGGGCCTGCGTACAGAGCTGCTTATAGGAGCAAGAGTGCTCCAAAGCAACTTCCCTGCAAAGTCATTACCTAGCATGGATGGTGGCTTTCCAGTAGCCAGTAGATGGACACACACACCCCTTCAGTTAGACTTCACCAGCCAATATATTCTATTAGTCCTACAAGACCACCAGGCAATGTGCAATGAGGACAACTGGCATAAAATGTTAAAAAAAAAAATGGCTGAAAGGTACGGAAAGGAGTGAATGGTCAGAAAATCTCAGTAGAGTCTACTAACCCTCCTTACTTCTAATGAGGTCAGCCATGAACAGACTAGCTACTGATGCTGATGGCCTCTCATTCTTTTGCAAGCAGCCTAGCTGATTGGATGAAGACAGTGGTTTTGTTTTGTTTTGGTTTGGTTTTTTGTTGTTGTTGTTGTTGTTTTGAGGACCATGCCCTCCTACACTTGCTTCAGTTCTTTCCTGTAGGAACTTGAAGACCCAGTCTATGAATTTTAAGAGGGGCAATGTTCAGTCTATTATCACTAATATCACAGATATCACAGGATAGTCAGCCTGACCCAACTTCTACTTTCAATTTCCTCTGCCCTGCTGTTTCTATCCTGTAGCTATAAAAGTTGAAATTTTCACTTTAAAGTATAATAACCATATGATTGACATTTGTCAATGAGTTGGTTAATATCCTCTTCCTTCCTGGAACATAGCATTGATATCTATATATGCAGTGATCATTTTTGGTTGTATGAAGTCTGAAGCTATGTGCTAGTTGTTGGAATATTTAAAGAGTCCTAGATCCATAGTGGTGGTGAGACCTACATATTGCTAGAGTCTGTGTCATGTGATATGATTGCTAAATGTGTTTGCAATTGATTTAATCTGGCATACAGAAAGTAACTCTTGTCTAGTGGCTAGAGCAGGCACCAACTATAACATAACCTTCAATGAACAAACCCTTTGTCTTTAAGAGTAAAGCTAGATAACTTCCAAAGTTCCACTGGATGTAAAATGATGTGATTTTGTGATTTAAGCAGTTAAGTTAAATGATAAAAAGCCAGGACAGTATCAAATAATACAATAATTACTCCTTTAAAAACTTTGCATAAGATTAATAATGTTGTTGGCTTTGTGAATACTTTTAAGTTAGTTTATCCATAGCATCATTTTGATTGGTAGGTTTTTTTGAGCATATTATTTTAAATTTGTACTGGTATATTTATGTAAGGAGAGGGAAATATGTTGTATAAGCTATAAGAATTGACAAAAAAAATGTGATGATGTCTGTCCTGTTCTGTTAGTAGCTGCTGCTGCTCTCTCATATGTGTCCCTGTGACTCCAATTGACCCTTAAATATACTGTTAGGCACATATTTAAAACATGACAAGATAGTCAATAAGCCTCATAAATACTGATGTCCTAGGGAGGAGTTGCTTCTTCTGCAGGATACCAGCACGTGGAGCACAGCACCTATCCAGTCATTCTTCAAGAGTCCTAGAGAGAAAGCCATTGTCACATTATTTTTGCTTTCTTACTATGTCATTACAGAGTGTGTCAAGGATGCCTGTCAGGCACTTGTCCCAACAATGTTTTGAAGCCATGACATCATTTTGACAGTAATTTCCATTTTCCCACTATTCCATAAGAAGCTCCTCGTGTCTCTTGTTTTATGGCAACCATTCTACTGTCTAAGAACTTAGACATCAGCTGTGTGTGTAGCTTCCAGGGAAAAATACTTAAAATACAAAGATAGGTAGGTTTTTAATTATTGTGCTAAGGACTAGAGTAATCTTTGTGTGTCTGGTAGAAATATGATAGAAGGTGATTGAACTGGTCTCTCCTTTTAGGTTCCTGCTTAATGACATGCTATTTTTCAATCTCCAAATAGCACCAAGCCCACGGAAGGAAATCCTTGGCCTCAAAACTGCTTTCATTTGCAGGAATAACATCAGTGTGGGTGATATAAAACAGTGGAAGCTAGTGATTTTTTTCAGTACTCTTTGTATTGTCAGCTTCTTCATCCTAGTCATTCACACAGTAAGTGGTTACACTAAAATCACTCAGCTCACCGATGTCTTCTTCATCCTTCATTGCACGTTTGCATCTGGCTCCATCAGAATGGAAGGTAGCAAGCACACAGAATATGTCCTACACCCTGTAAGAAACTCAAGGGAGTACGAACCATGCTTGTCCTTGGAGACGGGCCATGTTACAGACCTTTTCTGGTCCTTGAGCAGGGGCCTTTCTCATTGAGTGATCTGTGCCCAGGTGCAGTACCAGATATTACAAGATGTAACAATCTGGGGGAGAGATGTTATATAAAAACAAGTTCTTATCTTAAAATGATGGTTTGCTGTATAACAGAAACAAGTTGGACAAGCATCAAAGTCCCAAGAGTTAGAAATGAGCCAGGATATTTAAAGTGTTTTATACCTAAGTAGCACATAGTCATCATAAGTCATGATGCCTATGAATTCTGGAGCTAGCTTCTCTCAGTGAAAGCCAGCTCTGTTCTTTACAAGCTTTGTGAACTAAAGGCAGGTTACCTAACCTATCTGTACCTCAATGTCTATCTGTGCCGCAGTGTTTCTTATTAAAATAATGTTCATTATAATGTCTTACCTCACAAGGTAGTTAAGAAGGCATTAATATATAAGGTGCCTAAAACAATAACTGGTGCAAAGTAAGCACTTCTTCAGTAAATATTAGATATAATTAGAAAAGGTAATTTTTTCATGACACTTTATCTATATGTTCCTTTTGGGGGTAATTACTTCAGCAAATCCTGTCAGCTACAAAGCTTTATCTGGCCAAATCCCCTTCCTATAAGCTGACAACTGTGCTGCACATGTCTACATGGTTAGTCTGAACCACAGTGTTCAGAATGGCTTTCTCTGGAGAGTTTCTAGTCAGGCTAATCTAAGAGGATCATTTAAAAAAATTTATCTTTTTATGAATGTATGAAAATGTACTGCATATGTTTCAGGTACCTGTGGTGGCCGGAAGATTGAGCTGGATTCCCTTGAACTGGAGTTACAGACAGTTGTTAAGTGCCATGTGGCACTGGGAATCAGATCCTGCTCCTCTACAAGAACGGTAAGATACTTTTAACCACAGATTCTTTGCTCCAACCCCAAGCCAAAAAAAAAAAAAAAAAAAAAAAAAAGTTGTGAATGACAGGGAAGACAGCCATTTGCAGCATACTCTTAACCTATAGATCGTAACATACAGATCAGTCTATATACTTCTGTAAAAGGACTTGGCAGTTTCAATTAAAAATACCTAATCACATGACATTAAGTCAACAAAAATAGCCAGACTGACCTCAAATCATCTCTTATTTTATCTTTCTCTCAGAATTTTGGGCAGCACTTGTCATCTAACTCTGCCACCTTGAGTGCTGGGATTAAAGGCATGCACCACCATGCCTGCCTGATGTGCATTCATAATTTTAATAAAGACTCTGACATTCATTATCTATTAATGAGTACCTCAAAAGAACATTAGAACTATATCTACCTATGCTTCACACCTTTGATAAGAATTAACAAGATGGAAGGGAATCAGTAAAGCAGTGAATCTGAAGGAAAGGAAGGTTGTGGGGGCATGAAAGGAGTGGAGAGAGAGGTAGTTGCAATCAAAATGTACTGTATAAGAGAAAAAAATAAATAACATATTAGAAATAAAATAAAATATTTGTTTTTTAAAAAATTAAGAAGATGAAGTTGAACACTAGCCCAAAAAGGATATCCCATGAAACTCTTTACTTCCCAGGAGATTGGGATAGATGCAGGGACCTTCTATTGGGACTCTAGATGAGAGAAGTCTGGGAGAATGGGGAAATAGAAGGATCCAGAGGATCCTAGAAACTTAGGAGAAGAACATAATGACTGGCAGATCTGAACCTAGGGGAGTCTGCTCAAACTACTGCGCCAAGCAAGAACAATACATGCAGTAAACCTTGAACCCCCTACTCAGATCTAGCCAATGGTAGGACATTATCCACAGTTGTGTGGAGAGTGGGGACTGTCTCTGACATGAACTCTGGTGCACCATATTTGACCACTTTCCCTTGGTGGGGAGGCCTGGCAGCACTCAGAGAAATATAGGCAGGCTACCAGGATGAGACTTGATAGGCTGTGACCATATGGTGGGGGAAGATGTCCCCTTCTGTCACAGACCTAGGGGAAGGGAAGAGGATGAAAGAGGGAGGGAAAGGGGAATGGGAGGATACAAGTAAGGGGATAACAATTGAGATGTAATATGAATAAATTAATAAAAAAGTAATAAGATGAATAGAAAATAAACTGAATTGTCTATCAAGTCACAAGTAAGTGTAATAATAAGAGAGTATGTAGGCAGAACAAACTGCATGCAGGCATAATTACAAAAGCATGATTCTATGTTATTACAAATATACATATCACATACATGTATTTGTCCACACTGGGTTGTTTTCCTCTGAAGAGTTAAGGTTGAAAGCTTTCCTTCTGCTCTAATGACTTTTCATGTCATATAACTTTTGCATACTTTCCTTTAGGTTCTATTTTCTGTGAAAAAGAGTATTTTTGTCATTTTGTAGGTACACATTTTACACCAAAATAAATATGACTCAAGGGTCAAAATGACTTTTAATTGTCTCATCTTGTCTTTATATCATATAAATCAAGTGTTTTTATGAATGATTTAATTTTTAAAACTAATTTTACAAGTGATATTAAATATATTTTACATTTTACATGATTGAGATTAAAAACAAAACAAAACAAAACAAACAAACAAACAAAAAAAAAAAACAAGTTCCAAACTATAACACTCTTCTGTCTCATTTTTAAAACAGACTTACAAATAAAACTTAAAGAAGTAATCGAGGATAAGATCAGCAACTGAAGGAACACGGGGCTATGATAACATTTCACACACAAGCAACAGGATTTATACAATGAAGTAATGTTAATGATTGTCTTGGACAGATGAGGTTTGCCCATGTGTTCTTAAAAAACTGTACTTCACAATGTCTCCCTTATATATAAAATCCTGGTATGGATCAGGTACGTCATCAAACCCTTAAGAATAAGTGAGTCACCCCCTTTCTAACATACGGAAATTGGAAGAAGAACAATGACATGATGTAAAGCCAACGTCTGTGAATTTCTATAAAGATCTGGTGCTAGGAAGTTCGATCTGGTGGTTCACCCTTCCTGGTCTAAAGGAGTTCGTGGAAGGCACTCCAAATAGTAAAATTTCTGTTAATATCTCATTCACTCTTCACACTTATTTTTTAACTTCATTTTTTTAATTAAAAAATCATTGAATGCTGTGATATATTGACAGCCACTGCAAATGTACCTTGGGACAAAAAAAAATTGACTATGAGATAAATTATATATTAACTGGTTTTACTGTGTTGAAGGTATAAAGGTATTCTTCAACTCATTTGAAGAATACAGAACATGGAGAGCACTACATTTAATTATAATGAGTGGGAAATGTGTTGCAGTTGCCACAAGATTGGATATATTACTGTACCATTCACACCCAGTGTCAGTATACTTCTTTGGGTCCACCCAAGCCTGATACAACTTACTGAAATTGAGTGGCAGTTTACTTCAAAAAAATTTCAGAATAATATTAGGTTTGTAGAGGGTAGGATGTAGACTGGCTGAAGTAAGGCTTCTTAACGGTATGAGCAAGAAGGAAGTGTATTTACCTAGCCTTTGAACAACTATTTACTGGTCTCTAAGCACATGCCAGTCTCTGTAAACAGTGAAGAGACAAAGGTGGGAGAGAAACTCAGGGTCTGTCCTCCTGAAATAAGCCTCTGCTAGAATAGGTACAAGAATGTTTTTGTAATAGTCTGGATCTATAATGTCACCTAACATATGCTAAATACATGGCTCCTAACTGGTTTCTATTGAGAGAAGAGGTTGTAGAACCTTTAGGAGGTGGTGCCTCATGGGGAGGCTACTCTATGGCATGTGTGGGGAGGCTAGAGGATAAATTTTGGGAGTTGTTTATCTCCTCCCACTGTGGGAATCCAAAACCAAATGCAGATGATCAGGTTTGTACACCCAATGCCTGTGTCTGCTGAGCTTTCTTGGCAGCCTTTTTTCTTCCTTTTTAATTTTCTGGTCATGAGATGAGTTGTTTTGCTTTGACATATACTTCAGTCATAATATGCTGCTTTGGGTTGAAGACAACACTATTGGTTAAGCATGGACAACTGAGTCAAAATTTGCAAAATAATTTTCTTTGATAGCTTTGCATGTAAAATGAGCTGACACAATGTTCAATAAGAAGTCTTTAGTGATGGTGTTTCTAAAAGAAGAATAACTGGGCTGGAGAGATGGCTCAGAGGTTAAGAGCACTGCCTGCTCTTCCAAAGGTCCTGAGTTTGATACCCAACAACCACATGGTGGCTCACAACCATCTATAATGAGATCTGGTGCGCTCATGCAAAAATACATGCAGGCAAAACACTGTATACTTAATAAATAAATTTAAAAAAAGAAGAATAACTATACTAGAGCAAATGGGTCAACCAATGAGGTTATGAAAAGTAATGTAGTTAGAGCGATGTTGAGATAAGGATTCTGGAAAGATGCCAGAACACCCCACATTCATCTTTCTATCCAGATAGACATTATACTTTCATAATCTCTCTGGCATAGCCATTCTTGATCTCTGTTGTCTGTTGGGAACTTGACACTTCCAGGGCAATACTTGATAGAGAATCATACTTAATTTTGGTTAGTTCCAACATTTAGTAAATACATTCACCCATATCTATCCCTGAATACAATGGGGCACCCCTGTATCAGTTCCTCAGGCAGCCATACATAGCTTGTAGGAATCACAGAACAGAAAAAAACCAAAATAAAAACAAGAAAACCCCCAAACCCCTGTCCTCTAAGCATTCAGTATCTGAACTCTGCTCATGGGACGGCAGCATACAGAGCAGCTTTGCTAACCCATCAGCCTGCATTCTGCACTGCTGAGGTCCCTCCTCCTTTCCATTTTAGGAACTAAACATTGATGATCAAGACGTTTTAAAAACAATGAAACATATGGTAGTGGGGGGTGGAGTGAGGGGAGAGTAGAAAGTTCCTTAGCATGCCCAGAACACACTTGATCAGAAAAGATCTGGAAAGACTATATTTGCACCTCAGACTGATCCTCAGCAAAATGACAATTAATCATTTTTTTTTTAAAGCTGCCAGTGGTAAGAAAGAAAGAGAATGATGTTCCCAGCGTTACCAAATTTTTACATTAAAATATCTAATGTGTAGGGAAGACTCATGAGCCATATGTTCTACTTGGCTTTCTGTTGCTATGAGAAACACTTGTTGAGGGATGGAGGGATGGTATGATGTAATTTGCTGCTAATTAATAAAAAGCCATTTCAGCTGGGCAGGGCAGATGAGATAGGGGTGGCTAAGGTTCCTGGGCTTGAGAGAGAGAGAGAGAGAGAGAGAGAGAGAGAGAGAGAGAGAGAGAGGAATCCTGGGAAGGAGAAGAGAGACTGGAGGAGAGAGGAAAGAGAAGGAGGCCGCCATGGGTTAGATGGAAGAGAAGCACAAGGCCAGCATGGATGGAGATTCGGCCCAGATGAGGAACATTAGCAAGAATTTGGTATTATGGATGGAAGGTATCTTGACAGAAATTATTAGAGCCAGATGGCATGGGATTGGGGCTGGTATCCCATACCTGCCACACTATGGAAAGTAGTTTAGAGGATTGATATCTGTCCTGCCCCAGGTTAACTAAGTCTATTTTAAAATATAACAAGTGTCAGTGTCTTCATTGATTGATAGCTGATAATACTAAAAATATTGATTAATTAAAAACGACAAACATCATAACCAAAAGAATCTGGGGAGGAAAGCGTTGCCTTGCCATACATTTCCTGAGTAGTCATTATTGAGGTAAGTGTGAGGAGCTCACACAAGAGCAAAGGTATTGGGCATGGATATACTGTTTTCTGCTTGCTCCTCAAGGTCTGCTGAGCCCTTTTCTTCACTTTAGGACTCCCTGCCATGGGATTGCACTGGCCACCGTGAGACAGAACTTCTTGTATCAATCAGTTATCTGACACTGCTCTTCACATGTGCGACGGCGTACTCCTCGGCTAATCTGATTGAGGCAATCTGGATGTGAGACTGGGAAAGAGTTTTGGTAGTCACTTTATTAAACATATTTAAAACATCACCTTAAGTATAATGAGCAAAAGCTTATATAAAGATATTGAGAGAGCAAGAAAAGTACAAACAAAACTGAAATATCAATAAAGAAATATAATTCAAAAGAATGAAAGAAAATAAAAGGTTAATTTAATGCTGGATTAAAAATTAAATAGCTATAAAATTGGACAAATGCAATTACAAGAAATGTGGCAAACAAGCTGGGCAAAATGTCCTCATTTCTACCACAGACAGAATTCTGCCTAAAAAAGGGCAAGCTTGGATGTAGGCAGAGTCAACAGCCAAACTCTGCCAAAACAGGGTAAGTAAGTCCTCAATAGTTCCTGCCTCACAAATATGTATGTCAGATATATAGGGCCAGAAGGCTGAAGATGATGCCTCAATGTTAAAGAGAGTTTTGGGTGACTTTTCAGATAGCAACTGTCTCTGTCATCTTCTCTTTTGGGAAGATGCTAACCTGCACTCCCGGTATGCTCAGGTAATCAATTTTATTCCTTCTCAAGTCTTTGATGGGGTTGAAGACCAGATAGTTTAGTTTTACAATTAAGCTTATTTGTTTAGGAGTTAAGATGTTTTTAGGTCTAGATAGATGTTTTAAGTTGATAATGACAAGATGTGATAGATATTGATTTTCATTCAGAATTTTAGACGCACCAACATAGGAAAGATGTTTTCTTTAAGGCTGCCAAATACACATATCCAAAACACTAAGAATGTAACATTGATATAATTCCTGATTGTGTCATGGTTCTTGGTGTAGGTAATTTTTTGTATATATGTGTAATAATATAAATGTATATGTAAAATATATTTAATAAAATTAAAAAAAAAAAGAAATTTAAAAGCTTTTGCACAGCAAAGAACAGTATTAGCAGGTCAAAAGCCTCACAATGGGCGGGGCTCTACCATTTACACCAGGAAAGGGAAGTAACTCTGAGGACCTTGGGAGATAGTAACAACACCTGTAACAAAAGTGGAAAAGAAGCTATTGGGTGGAGAAGAGTATAAGAGAGGGGCAGTACAGACCGGGAAATAATTTTCACCAACCCTGCATCTGACAAAGGTCTAATATCCAAACTTTATAAAGAACTCAAGAAATTAAACGCCACCAAACCAAATAACCCAATTGAGAAATGGGGCTCAGAATTAAACAGAAAATTCTCAACAGAGGAATATCAAATGGCTGAGAAACACTTAAAGAAATGCTCAACATCTCTAGTCATCAGAGAAATGCAAATCAAAACAACTCTGAGATTCCATCTTACACCCATCAGAATGGCTAAAATGAAACATTCACGTGACAACACATGCTGGTGAGGATGTGGAGAGAGAGGAACACTCCTTCATTGCTGGTGGGAATGCAAACTAGTACAGCCACTTTGGAAATCTATCTGGTGCTATCTCAGAAAAATGGGAATAGGGCTTCCTCAAGACCCAGCTATTCCACTCCTTGGAATATACCCAGAAGATGCTCCAGCACACAACAAGAAAATTTGTTCAACCATGTTCATAGCAGCCTTATCATAATAGCCAGAACATGGAAACAGCCTAAGTGTCCATCAGTAGAAGAATGGATAAAGAAACTGTGGTATATATACACTATGGAATACTACTCAGCTATTAAAAACAAGGAATTCCCGAAATTTGTGGACAAATGGATTGAACTAGAAATGATCATAATGAGTGAGTTAACCCAGAAGCAGAAAGACTCAAATGGTATATACTCACTTATAACTGGACACTAGCCCAAGGGGCAGGTCCAATGAAAATCTGCACCTACCAGGAAAGTGGGATAGAGGTGAGAACATCCTATTGAGACTCTAGGTGAGAAAAATATAGGGGATAGGGAAGTAGGTGGATCCAGAGGGTCCTAGAAACTTACAAGAGGAACATTATGATGGGTGGATCTGAGCCCAGGGGTTCTGCTTGATCAAAGGCACCAACCAAGAACAAAACGTGCAACCATCATCAAACCCCTACCCAGATCTAACCAAGGGACAGAACATTCTCCACAGTTAAGTGGAGACTGGGGACTGACTGTCACAGGATCTCTGGTGCCCCATATTTGGCCATGTTCCTTTGGTGGGGAGGCCCAATGGCACTCGGAGGAAGGATAGAGGACTACCAAGAAGAGACTTGATACCCTAGCACCATATTCAGGGGGAGGAGGTCCCCCTTGGTCACAGTCATAGGGAAGGGGGATTGGGGTGAAAGTGGGAGGGAGGGAGGAATGGGAGGATGTATGGAATGGGATAGAAAATGAGATGTAATATGAATTATTTTATCTTTCAATAAAAATGTGTTAAAAATAAATAAATAAATAAATAAATAAATAAATAAATAAATAAATAAGAGAGGGGCAGGAGCAGGGAAGGAAGTGACAAACAAAAGCAAACTTTGCTTGTAAATTGTATGCTGAAACATAATACTTCATTATGCTAGTTAAAAATAATAAAAATAAAAATTAATGTAACTGAACAAAAAATTGATTGCTAGGATTCAAAGACAGTTTTGATTAAACACAGGAGTCGGAATCAGCACATTTGAAGATTGGACAATGGAAACTGTCAAATCTGAAGGACAGAAAGAAAAACTACTTAAATATAAATGGAGTCTAAGAGAACTATGGGGCCTCTGGAAAACCATCAGACACATTTTGGATAAAAGAATAATTAAAAAAAAAAAAAGTGTTAAAAGAGTGTTTTTCAAAAAGTACCTTCAAACTTTCCAAATTTGAATACTTTAATATAAATGTTGCAAAACGCAACAAACTTCAATGGGATGAATTACAAGGGACCTACACCATAGCACTTTATAATTATGTTGTTAAAAGCTTTTGAAACAAGCGAAGAGTGACTTATCACAAACAAGGGATCTTTGATCAGACTGCCAAACATTTTCTCATCAGAAATCTTGGAGACATGAAGTCAGTGGACTAACAGCTGAAAGCAAAATCAGAAAACAAACTCATGTCAGGGTTTGAAGAATCCTATATTTAGCAAAGCCATCCTTTATAAGATGAAGAACTATTAAGTTATGCCCAGACAAATAAAACCAGAGGAACTTCACTGTGGCTAGCTCTGCCATGCAGGAAATATTAAAGGGAGCCCTGCAGATGAAAATGGAAAAGTGAACTCTTTGGTAACTGGGAGGCTAGAAAGAAACGGAAGTTTCAACAAATGCGAACACATAGATGACTATAAACACTGATATTATAATAATGATATGTAATTCACCTTTGTGTTTTCTGTAAAAATTAACACATTAATGTGTTAAAATTAATGGTTTGTACTTTGAACATAATGTTTGTAGATGTAATTTTGTGAAGTCTGCAATGGAAAGGGGCTGTATGGTTGATGTTACACTTGCATAAAATCCAATCAGAGGGGTATAAATTTAGGACGTGAGGACATCGATGACATCCATAAAGAACATAAATAAGAAATACATAAAAGAAAATAATGAGTTAAGTATTTCACTTAAAAATTAAATTTAAAAAATGTAATGTAAGAGGTTAAGGTAAGCAGCTTCATAACATAAAAAAAAAAAAACAAATAGAAAGCAACAGAAATTCCTTATTAGTAATAATTTTTTAAAGTAACTATTTCAAGTGTAAATGGATTAAAGTCTTGTACTAAAAGACAGAAAATAGCAGACTGGATTTTAAAACTGAATCTGGTTATGTTTTTCTCTGTGGCTGATTCACTTTGTAAGATGTAAATCCATGGAACATAGAGCACAGAGAAGGATAGCCTGTGCAAAGAATTCACACATGGAAATAATACTATCAATCCAAATAGCATTTAAATGGGAAGTTAAGAGACGTTGGGCATTGTTCAATAAATGACATTTTAGTACAATAGAACAATTATTAGCATTTGTGTATTTAATCACAATCCATTAAGAATACAAGGCAAAATCGACCCAATTGGAAGCACAAAGAGTTGTCCAAACGAAACTCAAAGTTTCATTGCTTTCAGAATGGAATAAATAACCAGACAGCAGATAAGGGTTTTACAGTGAATGTTCTTATTTAATAGCAACGGAATAAGCATTTGCTTCATGTCTCTCCAGGAAAGACTGTAAGTTGGGCAATTTAAAATTTAGCATTTAAAATATAGATCTATATTTTATATATACATCTATGATGAAACTTCTCAGATCAGGTTGGGATGAAGTGAAGACAGTAGTATTAGCAAAGTAAGAACACCATAGAGACCATGATGGCCTCAGACGCACTGTGTGACCCAGGCTGTTTTGAAAATTGCAGATGGTGGCAGAAGAGGACCCCACCTATCAGAGGTATAGGGGAGGGGAGGAAGAGGAAGACAAGAGTGAGGGGATTACAATCTGGATGTAATGTAAACAAATAATAATAATAATAATAATGATGATGATGATAATGATGATGATGGTGATAACAATAATAATAATAAATAAAATACAATAAAAGGAAAATTGCAATCTTCTAGCATCAGTTTCCTGAGTGGCTCACAGGCACGTGTCACGATGCTAGTAAGTAAGCAACATGCTTTTACAGAACCATGGGTCAAAATGAAAATTCTAAAAGAAATCAGGGAAGAGTAAAAGATGGATGAAAATTTATAACTAAAACACCAAAATTTATAAGGCAATAGAAGCAGTGCTAAGGTGGATATCTATAAATACACTGCAACACAAGAAAGACTTCACCTTACTAGCTTAACTTTACAAATCAATTACCTGGTACAAGAAAAGCAAAGTTGAGAGGTTTTTTTTTTTTTTTTTTTTTTTTTTTTTTTTTAGGGATGGAAATAATAAAGATAGAAACAAAGACAAATTGAATAAGAAATAGAAAAATATTAGGAAAAAATACGACAAGAGGCATCTCTCTGAGCTCAGTAGAATCAGTAAAACTTGACATAAAAGAAAATTTAAAGAGGCTCAAATTGCTAAAGTAGAAAGAACCATTAGGACATTGATACCAACTACACAGAAATCAAGGCCAGTGAGTGTAAGAAACGTCCAGATGACAACAAGTTGGATAACGTAGATGAAACTGGCAAAACCTGCTGGCACTAAATTACCAAGAAGTAGAAAAATGTGAAATGACTTATAAATAGTAAGAAAACTGAAATCGAGGCCGTTGAGATAGCTCAGCTGGTAAATGAAACTGCTTGTTGTTTAAACCTGAAGACCTGAGTTTGTTTTCTGAGTCAATGTAAAGTGGGTGTGGTGACCCAACCACACTGAGTGCACTTTGATATCCACTGGCATGCCCACACATCATGTGTGTTGGCACACATACACACAGCAACAGTAAGTAAAACATGTAAAAAGAAGATTGAATCACTCATTAAAAATCTGATAAGTTTTTCTTTTCGCAAATCCTCAAGATGGGATTTCTCTGTTTAACTCTGGCTGTCCTGGAACTCAATTTGTAGACCAGTCTGGCCTGGAACTTCTCCCTGAGGTTAAAATTATGTGCTACCACACCTGGTTAGGCTTCACCTGTATCATACATCAAAGGAACTAATACCAGCCCTTCCCAGACCTCTAAAAAAAAAATCAAGGCTGACATTTTTATTGGAAAGAGAATTTTATGTATGCAGTCTTTCAACTTCTGCTGGCTCAGACCCACTAGTTTTGGCCCAGAACACTTGCTTCTGAGGAGATATAGAGTCCATGTGCCTTATGCTGAACTCATTGTGTCATGTAGAAATGCTTTCTCCATTGCAACTTCAAATACTACAGAGGGAAGAAAAGCATTTTCCCCACAAAGAATATGCTCTTATCACACAAACTCTCAGCAAATTAGGATCATAAGGAAGCTGTCTAATCATTATATAGCTGTATAAAAACCAGAATATTCAACAACACGCAGCAGTGAAGGAATGAAAACAATCCATTAAAAACAAGGAATTCCCGAAATTTGTGGACAAATGGATTGAGCTAGAAATGATCATAATGAGTGAGTTAACCCAGAAGCAGAAAGAGTCAAATGGTATATACTCACTTATATCTGCATACTAGCCCAAGGGGCATGTCCCATGAAAGTCTCCACTTACCAGGAAACTGGGACAGAAGGGAGGACATCCTATTGGGACTCTAGATGAGAGAAGCATGGGAGAATGGCAAAGTAGAAGGATCCAGAGGGTCCTAGAAAACTACAAGAAGAACATTATGATAGGCAGATTTGGGCTGAGGGGGCCCACTCAAACTAGGGCACCAGCCAAGGACAATTCAGGCCGTAAACTTCAAACCCCTACCCAGATCTAACAAATGGACAGGATATTCTCCACAGTTGAGTGGAGAGTGAGGTATGACTTTCACACATACTCTGGTGCCTCATATTTGACCATATCCCCTGGAGGGGGAGACCTGGTGGCACTCGGAGGAAGGACAGCAGGTTGCCAAGAAGAGACTTGATACCCTATGAGCATATACAGGGGGAGGAAGTCCCCCTCAGTCACAGTCATAGGGGAGGGGAGTAAGGGGAGAAAGGGAGGGAGGGAGGAATGGGAGGATACAAAGGATGGGATAACCATTGAGATGTAATAAGAATAAATTAATAAAATAAAGTTTAAAAAACAATCCATTTAATTTAACAACATAGTAAGGATACCCGTTTTCCACTTTGGCTAGTTGTAAGCACTGGAGTATTAGAAATTGTGGTCAGATCTGGGAAGGGGTTTAAAGTTTACCTCCTGTATTGTCCTTGGCTGGTGCCTTAGTTTGAGCGGGACCCCTGGGCCCAAATCTGCCTATCATATTGTTCTACTTGTAGATTTCTAGGACCCTCTGGATCCTTTTATTTTGCTGTTCTCCCATGCGTCTCTCATTTAGAGTCCCAATAGGATGCCTTCCCCTCTGTCCCACTTTCCTGGTAAGTGAAAACATTCATGGGACATGCCCCTTGGGCTAGTATGCAGATATAAGTGAGTATATACCATTTGATTCTTTCTGCTTCTGGGTTAACTCACTCATTATGAATATTCTCCACAGTTGAGTGGAGAGTGTGATACGACTTTCTCACATACTCTGGTGCCTCACATTTGACCATGTCCCCTGGAGGGGGAGACCTGGTGGCACTCAGAGGAAGGACAGCAAGTAGCCAAGAAGAGACTTGATACCCTATGAGAATATATAGGGGGACGTAATCCCCCTCAGGAACAGTCATAGGGGAGGGGAATAATGGAAAAATGGGGGGGGGAGGAATGGGAGGATACAAGGGATGGAATAAACATTGAGATGTAACAAGAATAAATTAATAAAAAAAAAAATAATTATCCATCAAAAAAAAAAAAAAAAAAAAAAAGAAATTGTGGTCAGAGTAATTAGACAAGAAAAAGAAATAAAGAGAATCTAAATTGAGAGGAGGAAGTAAAATTATGGCCAGTTGTAAGTGATGTCAGTCAACTGTAGAAAGCACTGAGAAGCCATCGATAAAGCAAAGACTGCTAGAACTAATAAGATAAGGAGCAATATCAAAGCCAATGTGCTCACATTTGTGATATTTCTATCATCTAACAATAAAGAATTAGAAATAAATTAAAAATAGTTTAATTTCTAGAATATCAGTGAGAATAAAATATTAGGAAGTCAACTTAAGTGGAGAAAGAAAAAGATTTGAATAATTAAGAAGCAGAGAATTACCACAAGTGAAAAGAAATCTTATATTCATGGAATAGAATACTTAATACTGGTAATGGTAGTTTAAAGGGTAAGTGAATTACCCTAATGAAACAACCAGTTTAATTAAATTGCTATTAAAACATTGCCAGTGTTTTCCATAGAAATAGAGACAAGAATGATACAATTCACAAATAATCTCAGTGGTCCAGAGAACCTCACGAAGCATTATGACATCACTGTAACAAATCATGTTAGAGCTGTCATCAAGGTAGACTGACAAAATAGAACATAGTGCAGAAATTAGCCTTTGCATCCACGATCAGGCAATTTTCAATAAGGATTCTACTAACACTCAATGGAGAAAGAGAGTCTCATCAGTAAGTGGCTCTGGGGAAACTGGATATCTGCATGTTTTAAAAAGTTGTCGAACCTTATTGTGCACAAAGTGAGACTCAAAATGGATCCAAGGTTTACATGTAATTCCTAGAACTGCAACAGTCCTAGAGAAATCATGAGGGAAAAGGTTTACAACAATGAATTTGATAATTATTCTCTGTGTATGATATCAATGATCAGAAAACAAGAGCATAAATAAATTGGATCTCATGGAAAATTTAAGACCTTGACTTAAGCATTTAAAAGCCCTATACTACCAACAGAGTAAAGAGCTGCCCTGTAGGAGAGAAAAATGTCAGCCAATAATATATCTGAAAACACATTAATATCTAAAAGTATGCAGTTTCTAAACTCAAAACCCATCAGCACCACTTCAATAAACATTTAATGACAATAGATGAATAACCAATATGATCATAAAAGAACAAAGCAAGATATAATGCAAGGCAGAGGCCTGCTCTTTTTGGAAGAGAAAATGGAAAGAGAATGAGTCTAGGGGAGAGTGGGGGTCAGGGAGGGAGTTGAGAGAAGTGGACAGAGGGGAAACTGTGGCTGGGATATATTATATGAAAGGAGAATCTTTTTTCAACAAAAATTTAAAAAGAAGAAAGATCATAAAAGAAGGTCAACAATACAGAACTTTAAATCAAAATTATATGAGATACAATCTTATATCTGTTAGGATGGCTCCTATCAAAATTAGCAATTATTTGACAAGATGTGAGAAATTAGAGCTCTTGTACACTGTGGTTTAGAATGTAAAGTGGAACACATTCAGCAGAAAATGATATGGTAGTTCCTCAAAAAAATTAAAAATATAATTGCCAAGCACATCAGTAATTCCAGGAATGTCATTTCTTCACCTAACAGAAGCTGAGATACTTACTTCAAGCAAAAGACACAGTAAAAAAGCACACACACACATATTTAATATAAGATTCACAGGAAAAGGGTCTTGAGAACTGAAGACCTGCAAATATAAAGAACAGTGAATTTTTCTTTAAGTTTTTATGAATAATACATAGGGACCTGGACAGAGGTCCAATACATAGATTGGACAGAGTATATGATACAGTCACTATGATCTAGAATGAACAGGCATGGGATGTTTGTTCAGATCCATTTCTGCTTCTGTTTTTATGCCTTCTCCCTGAGCGCAGGCAAGAACCTTCTGGAACAATAGTCATACCATATATGTTAGAGGAAGGTCAGAGAATTATTTTATCCCTTTAAGACAGAATGGTGGGAGTCAATGTGTGACTTTTTGAAGCTATTGTTTTCTCAAATGCACAAAGAACATATATTGAGGTAGCTTGCTATAAATTTTATTATTATATAGTCATAAAAATTGAAACCAATGTCTCCTGGAGATATTTTGCGTCCCTGATGACAACAGTATTATTTATAACAGCAAGCATCACAACTCAACCTTCCACTAACAAAAGAAGGTTGAGGTAATGAGATATGTGCCTACAGTGCAACATTGTCAGCCTTAAAAAGGAAGGAAATTTTAATACATGCTAAGTATATGAAAATTAAGGATGATATACTAACTGAATAAGCCATTCACCCAAAGGAAACTACTGCAGCATGATCTCATTTCAATGCAGAATATTTGAAGCAGTGATTCTTAACCTGTGGTTGCAACCCCTATGAGGTTTACATATCAGGTATTCTACATATCAGATACTTACATTATGATTTGTAACAGTAGCACAAATACAGTTATGAAGTAGCAATAAGTGATTTCATGGTGTGGGCTCACCACACCATGAGGAACTGAATTTAAGGGTCATGGCATTAGGAAGGTTGAACAGCGCTGCTCTAGAGAGTGGTTGTTGGGTCTTGGGGAAGAGTGATGGGGAAAGCATTAATTAATGAGTGGGTACCGACTTTCACTTTTGCAAGTTGAAAATGTTTCTGGAGATAGGTGCCGGCTATCCAACAATATGAGTACACTTAAAGTTACTGAGTGATAGATAACAGTCAGCCCTGACTCTAAATGAGAGACACATGGGAGAATAGCAAAATAAAAGGATCCAGAGGGTCCTAGAAACCTACAAGTAGAACAATATGATAGGCAGATTTGGGCCCAGGGGTCCTGCTCAAACTAAGGCACCAGCCAAGGACAATACAGGAGGTAAACTTTAAACCCCTTCCCAGATCTAGCCAATGGTCAGAATATTCTCCACAGTTGAGTGGAGAGTGGGATATGACTTTCTCACGTACTATGGTGCCTCACATTTGACCATGTCCCCTGGAGGGGGAGACCTGGTGGCACTCAGAGGAAGGACAGCAGGTAGCCAAGAAGAGACTTGATACCCTATGAGAATATATAGGGGATGTAATCCCCCTCAGTCACAGTCATAGGGGAGGGGAATAATGGGAAAATGGGGAGGGGGGAATGGGAGGATACAAGGGATGGGATAAACATTGAGATGTAACAAGAATAAATTAATAAAAAAAAAATTTAAAAAAAACATACATGCAAGTAACATTATATAGACTTAGCAGGGTGTGTATAGGAATATATATGTAAATACTTATACATATATATGTGTAACAACTGTTAGAGAAGACAAGACACCATGGATTTGAAAGAGTGTAAGGACAGGTTTATAGGTCTTGGGAGGAGGAAAGGGAAGTGGAATTTATGTTATAATCTCAAAACACAAATACTTTAAAAAAAAAAAAAAAAAAAAAAAGACAAAACAGTGGAAACTGTCCCTCAGGATTTTGTAGTGTTCATTCTTAATAATTTTTCAAATAGTCATCCTGAAGACAAAGAAGTGAGATGTTAGAAGTGAAGAAAATACGAGCATTAGGTCTGGGCAGGGGGAGCGGGAGGGTGGGTGAAGTGGGAATGTCTTTTCACACAGAAGCTTTCTATGCAATCAGCAAACAGAAACATGGTTCCAGAGGAGAAGTGAGCAACTAGATGTACAGAACATCATTAAACTTAATTATCAGAGACAGAAGAAATCCCCTTAGGTCATCAAGAAAATAATCAAATGTAGCAAAAAGAAAACACTTTTGGACCAAATATGTACTCATTCAGAAAAGCTCATTTTGCCACTTGAGTGCGAAGAATTTACCATGTAAATACACATACTTGATTTCCTCTGCACATAGCAAATACCAAATGCCACAAAGGCCAAATACAGATACTATGTTTCTTAGATATTCTTTGAACATTGTTAATTAAGATGTTAAAGCAGATAATGAACCTCAATTTTCTGTTTCTTCATGCAATTGAGGGTGATAACACTGGGGCCATTGGAAGTATTGAACAGAACTTGAAGTTTATTATTCCCCAAGCGTGCAAAGGTAAAATTCCATTTTGAATATTGATTGACACACAGCCCAGTTCTGATTGCTGCCTCTGAATTATCACTGCTTCCATAGTCAGGAACACAAGTTACCTGAACCAGAACTATACAGAGCAAGGAAATCTCTCTTTTGCAAGGAGCCAGGCAGTGCTGCTGCCAACTCAGGCCAATCAAGTTAAAATGGGCTCTAATTAGCACTCTGCAAGCTGTTAAATTCTTTACCTGCAGCTGAACGGCAGTTTAAAAGGTGTGAAATTTTTCTTTTCCTTTGAAAACATCACAGAGTTAATTTTTCCCCTAATCTCTTTCTTATATCTTAAAGTCCTTAGAAAGAACAAAAGTAAAAAGAGAAAAGATGGTTGAGATGTGAAAGGTTGTTATTATGTATTTTTTTTTTTAATCTCTTAGGATCATAGGATACCTGTTTTGGCTGCCATCCCTCAGTTTTCAGGTCTATAAAATGGGATGGAAACAAAAATACCTACCTTGCAGAGGCATTGTAAAGAATCATTATTTAATGCTTATTATGTTCTTTGAAGTTGAAGAAAATGACTTATGTGCTAAGTTATAATCACCAACCCTAGCCCAGGCAGAACTACTAGAAAACTTAAAGCTAGCTTTGAATGAAAAGAAACCGTATCTTAGTACCTATAGTTTCATTTCTAACACTAGAAAAATTTTCCACACAATTGAGATCTAAGGCAAATATAGGGAGGAAACTTGTCACACTGTCTGCCACGTTTCACTGCTCATCTGAACTGGGTAGCATCCTGCTCTGCAGCTTGCAACAGAAGTCTTTTTCTCACATTACGTAGATTGTTCCATGTCCTTCACCATGAAAAATATGAACTTAGTACCTACAGGTATAAGTATAATTGTGTATGAAAATTATTTACGAAAGAGAGAAAAATGATCCAGTAGTCACATTTGTGTTTGGTGTCTCTTTTCAGTCCTTCTTTATACTACATAATTATAATTATAGTCTTAGAAAATTTGAATCATATTGTGTGTTTTGTTGATGTCATTTCTACCTGGAAACACCGTGACATCAACAATGTCATCAGTAAACCTGCTGATACCCATTGAATGTTTCATTCTTTAGTAAGTCCGACTTAGAATTTAAAAAAGTAAAGTAACACTCCAACTGTCCGACTTCAAATTTAATTAAGAATTAATATAAATATAGAAAAAAATCATGTCCAAGTTTTCTATCTGGAAACAGACATATTCTTAGAGGAAAGTTGTATTGGCCAGAAGAGAGACAAAGTTTTGCAGTCTGTATTCACAGTGTGCATTCACTGGATATGATTTTTCATAAAATACTGTGAGATTAAAAAAAAAACCATTCATGAAAATGAAATTACTGAATAGAAATGAGGGATTAAAAACTCAGTGGATAATATGGTAGACCTATTAAGACTTGAAAATGACAGGTTAGCCTATTGGGTTAAGTTGTACTGCTGTTATGATTGCAACTGCCTTGTCTTCTGTATGAGCTCCTGTGTGCCAATAACAATCACATCCATAGTCTATTTTCCCACACTTGAACTTCCCACTTAAATGCATACGTTATTGGTCACCTTCAATTGGATGCCTTGCAGGGACCTGGAAATCATCTGTCTGAATCGCAGTACACTGTCTCCTCCCTTTCTCCTGATTTTATCTGGTTAATGACTCTGCTTTGAGTGACAGACTTTAACATTATCCTTTCTGTCATGCTCTACCTAGCTGCAGCTAATGTTTAGCCAGATCATTGTTCCTAAGCACAGCTCAAGTCCATTTGTGTTTCTTTAGCCACCCACTGTGGATTATGTCATTGCCATCCATTGTCTAAATGAAGGAGCTTCGTCTGTGTCAAGATAAATTCTGAACTCTTTTTTCTTAAAGATTTTATTTTATTGTTTTAAGTTATGAACATATGTGTTTGTCTGTGGGTGAGACTATGTGCACATAAATATTGTTGTCCACAGATGCCAGAAGAGAGCTTTGGAGCATCTGGAGTCACAGTAGATAGTAAAAAACCATCAGATTTTTGTGTTATGAACCAAACTTGGGTCTTCTCCATCGGCAGTATACTCTCCAAACCAGTGGACCCTCTCTTCAGGCCCATGACCAACTTTCTTAAGCAAAGACATTATATTCTAGAAGCCATCTAAGGTAGCTTTTAGAAGGACCTAAATAATATGGCTTAAAATGAACAGAAATGTGTACTGAACTAAAAAAAAAAAAAATAGTGTTGCCACAGTTGACTTGAGAAAATAGGAAAAAATTGCAGCTTTTTGCTACTTATAGCAAGAGTAAAAGTCCAGGAGAATGTAATGCTGGCCTAGTTTAAGCTATCTACCCTACCTAGTATTGGCCAAGTTTAGGAGCAAAACGTTGAGGGATTGTTTTATGGTGAGTAGGGCAAGCTGTGAGGTATCATACATTGCTGCCTAAGTGTCATAGTCTCTACTTGAACTCTTTTCTTTTCCATTTTTCTAGTGTCTACGTAAGCTTTTTAAAGGGCAGATTATAAATAGAGCTACGACATCCCATGAGAAAACTTTGCAATTAATGTGTGTTTATCATGAAAAAAAATTCCTCAGAACTTGTGAACTGGCCTCTTCCTATTCTATAGTCTCACATATTATTCAGTTATTCTCCTTTGTCACCATCTATTGTCATGGACGCTCTATGGAAGTTTCTAGGCAGCACTCTTTTTTTTAAATTTTATTTTATTAATTTATTCATATTACATCCCAATTGTTATCCTATCCCTTGTATCCTCCCATTCCTCCCTCCCTCCTATTTCCCCCTTACTCCCCTCTCCTATGACTGTGACTGAGGGGGATCTCCTCCCCCTATGTATGCTCATAGGGTATCAAGTCTCTTCTTGGTAGCCTGCTATCTTTCCTCTGAGTGCCACCAGGTATCCCCCTCCAGGGGACATGGTCAAATATGAGGCACCAGAGTACGTGTGAAAGTCAGTCCCTACTCTCCACTCAACTGTGGAGAATGTCCTGTCTATTGGCTAGATCTGGGTAGGGGTTTGAAGTTTATGGCCTGTATTGTCCTCAGCTGGTCTGGGCAGCACTCTTTAGTCACTGTTTTCAATCTTAGAAGATATTCTCTACACGGGAAACTCTTTTCTTTGATGTGTCCCCGATTAATTTTCCTAGAAAAAAATGTACAATAAAACAGTTGATGTACGTTTTATGTTGTTCTCTTGATTGAGTTGAGTGCCACCAGCCTCAAAAATGCATCTCTGTTCAAAATCTCACACTATGAGCTCATTTGGCTTCAGGTTGACTACAATCGTAGTTAGTTGAGAACCCCACAATTAACAACACATCCAGGGTATAGAGTAGCTGGGAGTTCTTTAAGGAAAAGTGACAGAGGCAAAGGGTAGGAGGTCTTGTGAAAACAGAGACAGGTACTGCATTTCCACTTCAGCAATCCTAGGAAGGCTTGGAATTGTAGGTTGCTGGATAAGGAAGAATCTACTCCTAGAGTTTGCAGAGAGAACATGGCCTTCCCCATACCTTAGTTTCATCTTTCTGACCTCTATAACTGCACAAGAAAAAAGTTACATCTCTGTTGTACTTGTCATGTAGAACTATTTTGTTATAACAGTATTGGCTATAGACTTCTCCTTTTAAAGACATTTTTGTATTTCAGCACCTGGAATAATCCATGTCACCTGACAGACTTGCAGTAAATATTTACAGAATGAGTGAGTGAAGACAACTCTGCTCTGTCTCCCTTCTGTAGATCTCAGCTCCAGCCAACTTTGACCATTTCTTAGGTCATCTGAAGGCTGTTTTCATCACTGAGTTTATTTTGAACCTATTTTGTTAGCTTGTCCTAACAAAAATTAGATAATGTATCATATTATTATCTATAAGAAAAGACTAACGTTTTAGGTGTAAATCTCTAAAACTGAAATCTATAGTAAGAGGACAACAAACTTTTGATAGCTAGGTGATGATGCTTTATAAATTTTACAAAATGAAACATTTTATGGCTAGGTGATGATGCTTTATAAATTTTACCAAATGAAACATTGACACATCAAATTATATAATGGATGTATTTTCGCTCTGCACCAAAACTCAAGAATGATATTGAAAGTAAAGTAAATTTTTTTTCTTTTTAAATTTTTAAAAATTTTTTATTATTAATTTATTCTTGTTACATCTCAATGGTTATCCCATCCCTTGTGTCCTCCCATTCTTCCCTCCCTCCCATTTTCCCCTTATTCCCCTCCCCTATGACTGTTCCTGAGGGGGATTTCCTCCCCCTGTATATGCTCATAGGGTATCAAGTCTCTTCTTGGTAACTTGCTGTCCTTCCTCTTAGGGCCTCCAGGTCTCCCCCTCCAGGGGACATAGTCAAATGTGAGGCACCAGAGTACGTGAGAAAGTCATATCCCACTCTCCACTCAACTGTGGAGAATGTTCTGTCCATTGGATAGATCTGGGTAGGGGTTTAAAGTTTACCGCCTGTATTGTCCTTGGCTGGTGCCTTAAATTTTAATGACTTATGTTTGTTGATGTACACTGGTGTTTGCCTGCATGTGTATCTTTGAGGGTGTAGGATTTCCTGCAACTGTAGTTACAGACAGTTGTGAGCTGCCATTCAGGTGCTGGGAATTGAACCCATGTTCTCTGGAAGAGCAGCCAGTGTGCTTAACTGCTGAGGCATTTTGTTACTATTTTTATTATATTTTGAAAAACAAATATTAGCTATTACTTATTCACAGGTAAAAATGAACTTTACTTTAAGAAACTTTGGAAAGTATTTCTGATAAAGAAGAATGACTTGAAAACTGGCCAACTGTTTGTGAGTATGGAGGTAATATTTTCTATGAATCCACTTATCCTGGTTTGCTTTCTCTTCCTACAATAAACAGTAAAAACAAATGCAATTTATGGGAGGAAAGTTTTTTCATTCATTCCTTCCCTCCTTCCTTCCTTCCTTCTTTCCTTCCATCCTTTCTCCCTCCCTTCTCTCCTCCTTCTGTTCTTCATCCTCTCCCTTCTTGGCCACAGTGCATCTCTGAGGGATGTCAGGGCTAAGACTCAATGAGGACCTGAAGAAGAAACCATAGAGAAATGTTGCTCAGTGGCTTTCTTTCTGCTAGTTTCCTTACACAGTGTGCTTAGAGATGGTTCCTCCACAGTGCTCAGTAAACCACATCAATCATTGGTCATTCAGTTTCTCACAGACATGGCTACTGGCTAATCTGATAGAGACAATTCTTCAATTGGGCTTTCCTCTTCCCAGGTGACTAGATTGTGCGCAGTTGACAATAAAAACAAACCAGCTAGTGGAATGAACAAACTTTAATCTATGAGGCAATGACTTTTGCATTTGTCCAAGCAGTGCATACCCAGGCCTCTTAGAGGGAAGTTTAGGTTTTTGAGGTTGGCCAGAAGAGGCAGCCTACAGTCGGCCTCCTAATGACTGGTTCAAGTAGTGAAGGATTCTTCCTCTTAAATTCCCACACATTTTGGTACACCAAATCAGTGTTTATGTATTTGGAAGGCAAGTGTTTTTGTGTGCTTGCTTGCATGTGTGTACGTGTGTGTGTGTGTGTGTGTGTGTGTGTGTGTGTGTGTGTGTGTGTGATGAAGACCAGGAAGAAGAAAGTAAGTAGTTTCTGGTGATATTCATTTTTTGATTCCTGATAAAGACTGTCTATCCCACTCATAAATGGACATAAGATAGCTCAAACCTGGTACCACTCAATGATTGGACACTGTTTTGGAGTAAATTTAGTTCCTTTTCACATCTGCTGACTCCTGTAGTCTCTTCTGCGCTCTGTGCTGTTTTCTATGAGACTTTTCACTTTAGATAAAAAACACCCTCCCCTTTTTGACAAGCCATCTCAGTCCCAAGTATGTTCATAGTTCTCATCCTTTATGCTTATCATCACCACCTTATAGGGAAACTTTGGGGTCTGGTGGCTTAATTTCACTTCACAAGGTACTACCCAAGCATCAATATCAACATTTTTATGAAAATAAAATCACTAGTAGGTCTCTAAATGTCATCAATGTAAATAAGCACTCAATTTTGCATTAAAATTAATCTATTGAAAGCATTGCCTACATTCTCCAGAGCAAAGTAGATGCTCAATAAAGGAGAATACTTACTTCCACAGTTAAGTTAATTACCTCATCACTACCAAATCTATTCTTACTTCCAACACTCACATCTTGAGTAAGAAACTGCCAATGATGCTGGTGCTCACTTTGAAAAATCCAATTTTATGAGAATTCATTCTTCTCTGTCATCTTACACATTTACACAGCTTTACTCAACAAATATGGCTTGAACTTTTATATTCCAAGACATATCCATTATCATTGCTCTCTTAGGGCCAAAAAGGTAGGATGAATGTTTCTGAGAATAAAAAAAAAAAAACTATTGCTAACAATTAAGCCATTTGTATTCATAGGGCAACAACCCATCAACTTTTATGTGACGGTGGAGTCAGGGTGATGGGGACAAGTCATAGATATCTTATTTTGTTTGTTTGTTTATAAATAGGGTCTCATTATAAATCACAGGACAGATTTGAATTCTTGAATCTCCTGTCTCAGTCTCCTGAATGCTGGCAATATAGCCTTGTACCACCATGCCTAGCTTTATGATGTGATTAATACTCATTTTTTAAAAGATCTTGACTTTGAGACTCTCTACTTCTGCTTTCTTGTGGTGATGTTCATAAGTATTGTACTTTGTCCCTTCAGTTATGCTGGCCAACTTTGATGAAGGACAGTGCATGAGGTCTTCCTTGGTTCTCTTTGGCAACACTGAGATACTCGGTGATTTCTTAAGGAGTTTATGATATGCTAACTAGGAACAAAAGGAAAATGATTAGAGGAAATGCAAGCATCATTATCACAATTACTTTTCCAAATTACAGGGGTTTTAGCCCACAATTATCAAACTTAGGACCAAAAATACCGGTATAGCTTGCTCTCTTTCCCAGCAGTAACCTGTCTGCTCTTGGGAAATCCAACCTTATCTTTCACCTGCCAAAGACCAGTCTCCCAGACAAATTGAATCTTTTTTCAAAGTCAACTTAAGGCACAACTGAAAATTCCGGGGGGACTATTTTGAGTCTCTCTCTCCCTTTCCAAGTCCTGATTTGCAGTGCTAGATTCTTATGGAGATAATTAGCAGAAAGCGTCCCATGAGCATTGCCGAAATGATATTTTTCTACTTAGACCAAGAGGAATTCCAATTCCCCATACCCTACTGTGTGGAGTCTCATCTCTGGGAGCTTACTTCAAGATAAGTATATGAAGCAGGCTCTATGCTATAATATTCTTGGAAATTATTCAATTGAAAAGTGGCACTGATAAGCTATCTTCATGAAGAGTTCAAAGACAGGTAACTGGGGAATCTCAGTGACTCTTCCTTCAGTGAAGTGCATGGTTCAGGTAAAAGCATGTTCGCACACGAATTAGTATAAAATGAGTTCTGAAATTCACCAATGAGTCAGGTCTCTCACTCTTGCTTTTCCAATCCAGCCTCTGAATCTCGCAGAGAAAACTGCAGACAACAGAGATCTGTTGTCTTATTTGTTTTATATTTCAGTCAGTTTCTACTTATTTTCTTTGAATTTACCATTTTCACAACCCTATGACTCAAAACACTCTTGCATCAAGTCCTTTTACTGCTGAATACTCTTTTTTTTGGGGGGGGTTGGATTTGTTTTCTAATGTGACCTTTGAAGTTTTATTTCAGTGTAGTGTTTGCTCTCCCTTCCGCCCCCACCCCCAGGCTATTTTTCAAGTTTTAGAATTAATTCTTTTATTATGCAGGATTGTTTTTCTATATGAAGTTGAGCGTTGTTCTTTCAAGGTCTGTAAAGAGTTGTGAAAGAATTCCAATGGGAATTGTATTGAATCTGTAGATTGCTTTTGGTAAAATGGTCATTTTTATGTGTTAATCCTACTGATCCATGAGCATGGGCCATCTTTCCATCTTCTGATTATTTTTATTCAATTTCTTTCTTCAAAGACTTGAAGTTCTTGTTGTGCAGGTCAGAGTTACCCCAAGATAATATATATATATATATATATATATATATATATATATATATATATTTTATTTTATTATTTTTTTTTTTTTGGTTAATCTTTCATCCAGTCACTTTGCTAAAGGTGTTTATCAACTGTAGGAGTTCTCTGGCAGTTTCTGGGGTTGGTTATGTATGCTATCATATCATCTGAAAATAACAACACTTTGATTTCTTTCTTTCCAATTTGTAGTTGCCTTTAGTTGTCTTACCTCTCTAGCTAGAACTTTAAAAACTATATTGAACATATATGGATATTTTAAAGGAACGGCTTTGAGTTTCTCTGGTGTTCTTCAGAGACTAACAATGGGAATGTGGGGTGTACTTTGCTGTCTCTAAATTTTTTGCCTGCTTTATGACCTTTATCTTCTTCCTGGGTTGCTTCATCCAGCCTTAATATGAGGCGCAACAACTAGTCTTATTATAACATAATATGCCCTATTTGGTTGATAACCCCGGGAGGCCTACCTTTTCCTTTCTGAAGGGAAAAGAGGAGGAGTGGATCTGGGAAGACAGGGAAGATAGCAGGAGCAGGAAGAAGGGAATGACGGATTGGAAATGAGGAGGAAAGGGAAACCATGGTAGGGATGTAATAAAGGACAGAAGAATAAATAAAAAAGAAAGAAATGAAGAATTAATCCTAGTTTCAACCTTCATTATAACACTAGTTATGTGCGTATATTGCTTACTTTTATGTTGCTATGATAAAATACCATGACCAAGGCAACTTAATAAAGAAAGATTTTACTCAGGCTTATAAGCCCAACGGCTTAAGAGGCCTTCACAGGAAGGAAGCATGGAAAAAGTGACAGCATGGGTAGCAACCAGGGCAGGAAGCTAAGAGTGCACATCTTCAAACACAGGCACACAGCAGAGAGAGTTTACTTCAAGTAGCAGACGATCTTTGTTCTCAGACCTGCCCCCAGTAGTGTTTCTTCTCCAGCAAGACATATAAACCTTCTCAAAAGGCATCACCAATGGAGACCAGGTAGGTACTCAAACATATGAGGTTATGGGAGACATTTCTTATTGAAACCACTACAGTCTACTTATGGCACACTTTTGTCTACAATACACATCTCAACATGCTGACTTTTACTCCCAGGTACAATTGCAGAAATAATTCACTAAATTCATTATATTTTTACTTGTAATCCCTGTAATAAACCAGAAAGACCTGGAAAAAATGCTGGATTATTAATGCCTATTCACATATGTTTTATTAACGCACCACTTAAACAAATGTCCCCCAAATTAAGACTACATTGTTCAAATCCAGATATTCAAAACCAGATTTGCATCTAGATTCTCTCACTACCAGCTGTTCAGCCTTAAACTAATCCGTGGTCTCACCTCTGCCTCATCTCTAAGTCGGGGTGACAAACATCATCCCAGCTCCAAGAAATAGGCTTAAATAGTTATTTAAGTCTTCCAAAGATGCTATTAGAAGATTCTCCCTTTCAAAGCATATACTCAATTATTTTGTTGTATTTTAAGGTACATTTCTCTTGGTGGGATATACAGTATCAGTATGGCATATCTGGGTTTGTGTTTCTATTGATTTAATTAGGAATTTGCTCAAACTCTTAATTTTTTATGTTATAGAAAGTTTGCATTCATTATCTCCTTGCTTCTTTTTCCATCCTCCTTCCTTCTTTTCCCCACCTACCTCTTTGTAGGTTCTTCCAGAATTCTGATTACTTAAGAAAATTCCTTCATTTGATCATTGATACCTCTTAACCTCTTATATTTCATCTTTTCTTTCTCTCCAAAATGTGTTGTGAATAATTTCTTTTGACTTCACATGTCATCCATTTGACAAAATTTTCTGTCCATTGAGATTTTAGTTTCATTTATACTTTCTATTTCCATTACTTCTGATTATTTTGGACATTTGCTTCTTTAATCTTTATAGTGTTGCGTTTACTCTTCCCTGTATATATTTAATTATTTTCTTTTTTGTTGAAACTATATCTATTTCAGCATGCAAAGCAAAGTGTTGTATCAAAAGGCTGTTGGCTCAGAATGTGAGAGACTGAGACAGGAAATCTAGAATTTACAACCATCCGTGGCCATAGGAAGCTCTGTGACAAACTAAGCAACTGAAAAACCAAACAAACCAGTCTTTAATTTCAATGTTTACTTTCCTTATTAGAAGATATTTTATGGGGAGTTTTCTAGGGCCAATCACCATGATGACTCTATCAAATGTAGGATAAGAATTTATTACTCTACAGAAAGGTTGTTTTTGTTATTCTGGAGCCCCCATGATATTATCCATGATAGTCATTTAAGCCAATAACTCCGGGTTTTTGTTTTTTTTTTTTTTTTTTTTTTTTTGGGGGGGGGGCAAAGTAGGCATGTGCTAGTTTTAGACACCAGTCAGTCTTCTTTAAGGTCTTTTTTTTTTTTTTTGTGATCTTGAAGCTGAGTCAGGAACTTTTAAAAAATATATTTTATTAATTTATTCATATTACATCCCAATTGTTATCCCATCCCTTGTATCCTCCCATTCCTCCTTCCCTCCCATTTTCCCCTTACTCCCCTCCCCTATGACTGTAACTGAGGAGGACCTCCTCCCCCTGTGTATGCTCATAGGATATCAAGTCTCTTCTTGGTAACCTGGTATCCTTCCTCTGAGTGCCACCAGGCCTTCCCTTCCAAGGGGGCGTGGTAAAATATGGGGCACCAAAGTTCGTGTGAAAGTCAGACCCCACTCTCCACTCATCTGGGAAGAATGTTCTGTCTATTGGTTAGATCTGGTTAGGGGTTCAAAGTTTACTGCACTTATTGTCCTTGGCTGGTGCCATAGTTTGAGCAAGTTCCCTGGGCCCAAATCCTCCCGCCATAATGTTCTTCTTATAGGTTTCTAGGACCCTCTGGATCCTTCTATTTCCCCATTCTCCCATGCTTCTCTCACCTAGAGTTCCAATAATAGCCAGAACCTGGAAACAGCCTATGTGTCTATCAGTAGAAGAATGGATAAAGAAACTGTGATACATATACACTATGGAATACTACTCAGCTATTAAAAACAAGGACTTCACGAAATTTGTGGACAAATGGATTGAACTAGAAATGATCATAATGAGTGAGTTAACCCAGAAACAGAAAGACTCAAATGGTATATACTCACTTATATCTGGACACTAGCCCAAGCAGCATGTCCCAAGAGAGTCAGGAACTTTTATCCCTCACTCCAACTTCCCTTTCTTCAGGTACAAAGTAACTTTCCTTGAAGTCTTTTTGGATGATAGGATTTGTTTCAGCTTTGGGTACCACCACTCCCAACCCCCTTAGGGTACAGTCAATTAAGGTTAGGTGAAAGCTTCCTGTTAGAGCACCACTGGGAGGTGCTTGGGCTTTGATTCTTTTGATTCAATTTCAAACTGTTGTGAAAATCACAATTCATGGTTCTGCCTAGAGGGAAACATATCAACATCATTGACAGCAATGATTATGATGGAGGTAGTGGTCGTGTCCACTGGAGAGAAAGCTCTCAGGGAAACAAGCACGACGGTTGTTGATAACAACGACTTTGATGGCAGTGGTGTCTCCAGCAGAAGACATGGGAGGAGGTGCTACAATCCAAGTTTCTGCTTTTATTGATTTTGGCTTGTCAAGCCTTATACTTTTGTCATGTCAATGCTTACATAATGTTTAAAAAGCTGTAATTCAAGAATTTTATTCTTTCAACCAAGAATAAGGCTTGACATCCTATAATCCAAGAGGAAAAATAGAGTATTTCGAGCTATAAAGCACATTATTTATATCGAGCACTATTGGCAAAATAAAATACCTCTAATTTTCTACTCTATCTTTAAAATGTTTAATTGAAAATTTGGAGATATCAGCTTATTATAAACATTTAACAAATACCTGTTCACAACTTTTTTCTTTTTTGTATGCTCAGTGGAAGTTGGGTTGTGCAGCTTTCTTGAGTAGCACGTAGCTTTGAAACTATGACGAGACTAACAAATTAAGGCATTTTGACATCCACATATGGAAATAAGCAGAAGCTTCCCTTTAATAATATGTCAAATCATAGGAAATGTAAACCATTTAGACCACCCTAAGCATTGTCCCAGTGCAATAAGGGGGGAAAGTGTTAAAACATTTTCAAGTGGGTTTGTGTGACATTTCCCCTGAGATAGGCCTACAGTCATATGCTTATTTTACCTATAGGATAGGAGGTTTACACAAGAATCCCCACTTTTATTAATTAAAAGACATTTCATGGCGGGACTTGTCACCATGAAGATTGCTTTCTGGCCATTTAAGAAGCTACTGGCCTCTGAGCTCCTTTTACCACACTAAGATGAAAGCAGAACTTGGCATCTGTTGCTCTTGCTTGTTCAGCTTTTTTCAAATTGGGTAGTAGCCCTGGGACTGTTTAATTCAGTCTTTTCTTCTCCCAGGCTCAGTTACAGGATAAGTCAATCAAATTTTCTTTCCTAAGAATCTGAATCTGTAATGAAGTCACAGATGTTCAAATTTATTACATTATCAGATTATAAAAAAAAAAAAAACAGTATCCTTGAGTTCTTTTCTAGAATTCCCAAGTCTGCTAGTTTAATTCCTTTTAATTCTCACTTTTATTTGTTCAGCTTTTCTTTTAATCATAAAACTACATAACATCTTTTCAACAAAATCTTGTTATTCTCTTTCTATTGAATGAAACTGAAGAATTCTCACAGAAAAAAATACTTAATTAACTTTTACCATTGACAAACCCCCTTCAAAGCTGAGAGATACACTTAACCTATAAATTCGAATGACCATTGAGAATAGTGGCCCATTCAGCAAAAGTTGATACAAATATCAACACAAAAGACTTTGTTGTTATCTCAGGAGTCAAGAAGTTTCAAGCTCACTTGTATTCATTGTGTATACAATGTAATTTATACATAGGAAATGCTCCTTTTCTATAGATAAGTTCCATGCTCAATTGTGTAGTCACACTACAGTGATTGATTGATTAATATATGGTATCATGAAATATCTATTTCTGTGCTTAGGAAAGTCCCGCACTTGCTATAATATTCTGGTTTTTGGTGCTTATGATTTAGAAGTAGAAAAAAGCAAGAGAAATAATCATAAAATACCAGCGAGTAAAATACCATAAATGATTTTAATTTCCAAACATAAAAAAGCAGCATCCCAATCCTTTGATTTATCAGTTCTCTTGGAAATCTAGTGTCAGAAAAATAGTTTCAAATGTAAAAGTTCATTAAATTATTGAGAATTTTCAAAAAATCTGTTTAACAATAAGGAAGGTGGAGGTATCATTCAACAGAATATAGAATAGGTACTTTCATTGCTTAGAATCTAGAAAACAAAAGCATACACACAAGTAGCATACAGACTGAGCAGTTTATATATAGGAATATATATGTGCATGTAAGGAAAATTAACACAAAAGATGCCATGGATTTGAAAGAGAACACAGATCAGAGAGTTTAGAAAAAGGAATGGTACGGGGAAATAATGTAATTATATCATAATGTCAAAATATTAAAGAAACCATCAATTTATAAAGAGTCTATGGGAAAGTTTTCAGTCTTTGCCATCAAATATTAATTTTTTATAATTGTGAAGTTTAGAGGACCATAATATTTATATTATAAAAATTTTAAATGTTGATGAGTATAAAATTCTTATAATGCCTTCGATGAACACTAAGGAAGACAACAATTAAAAAGAAGTAGAACATATTTGAAACCATTGAGAGATTAGTTAAGGTTTAACATTGCTTAATGAGATAATAGAATAATGACTGATTTTTCACATTTTTATTTATTTTTGAATTATCAACCATGGTGGTACATGCCGATAATCCCAGCATTCAGGAAAGAGAAGCAGTGCAATCGCAAGGCTAGCTGAGCTGTATGGTATGACTGTCTCTAAAGCTTAAAATAAAGTCCTGGAGAGATGGCTTGTCAGTAAAAAGTAAGCACTGCTCTCGTAGTTTGGCAACTCTCAGAATGTCTAACACCTCTGGCATCTCCTGGCACCTATATTTGTATGCATATATGTACACACACACACACACACACACACACACACACACACACACACACACACACACACGAGTAGTAAAAAAAAAAAAAAAACAAATCAATACCACACATGAAAAACAATCTTTGAAAAATTTGAGTTCCCAGAGTTTTGTGTTAAACAAACCATGTGAATGACTGAACAAATTTCCATATACATGTAAGTAAATTTACTGTAAATTACTTGGGTGTTTATTAAGAAAACCTTAGAATTTAAGCTAGCCCTAAACTTTTGGTCTCATAAAAGAGGTCTTAGTGAAAATTTCACATTGTATTAATTCTAGAGTAGATGTGATTGGGCTCACGCTGTATGTTTATTCGGACATATATAAGTGGGGTTTTGTTAAAATAAGTTTTATATTTTAAATTTTAATATACAAAATGCATTAAAGGAAGGATACTCATGTTAGGCTCCTTAACATAGCCTAGTGAAAAAAAGACTTTCATGGGAAGAGACAGACCATCCTTGGTCAAGATCCATGTTAATATATAGAGATGCTTTTAGGGGAAAGATTTGCTGATCTAGAAAACACTTCTTAAGAACTTAAAGTGCTCCAAGGTCTATTTGAAACCTCATTTGCAATGATCAGACCTGTTTACTCACCACTCTATGATTTCTGATAATGCCTTCTGCATTAATTTCTGTTGTCTCAAGGAATTTATGTAGATAAAACTCCAGTAAGCTACCAGCCTTATCACTCTGAGATGCTGAGATGGTTAGATGCACATTAATTGGGTTTCCTGGAGTCCTACCCGACAGACCCTTAACAACGCTCACCATTGTGTGCTTAGAAGATACATGGTACCTCACATACAGTGATTAGGTTTTAATTAAACTCACCTGATCCTTTTAGTTAATCTACTTTTCTGTTTCCATCTATCATTTTTACCTCAAAGACCAAGAAAAAATGTAAAGGGACATGATTTTTATTTTTTTTTTTTTACAGGTTTTTGGCTCTTTCTTTACTATCTTTCCCCCGATGCAGACATCAATAGAAAGAGATGCAGGTCAGGGACCAGAGGGTCCTCTACTGTGATCCTTGGCTCCAAGACACAGATGCTCATAGATTAAAGAGGCAAATACAGACCTGCATGGAGAGACACACAATGCTAATCATCAGGCATCTGGTGGGATGATTCTCCAGATGTTAGGGTAATAAGTTTTCCATGCTGCTAATGCTCACTGAAATGCAGGATCCTCAATATAAGTGAGGATCCATTCCACCTAAATGTTTCCTATATTGTCTGCATAATATCCCAGCCCATCCTTGATTGAGAAGGTATTGAAGAAAGCTGAGGTTTTCAATATTCTCTATGATATAGATTTGGGTTTATCTTTCTAGTCTTACACTACCCATGTTCTACATGGGATAACCTTCACTACAGGTTCTCATTATATTGGTTGAATTCCCATACATATAAACTAAAGCACTAAAATTTAGTTTTTGTTCTGGGTTCCTAGTAGTCTCATTGGCTGCTCAACATCCATGTAGCATCATTTGGCACTCCTGTTCTTGGCATGAATGATGCCTCAACAATGTTATTTACATTTAACTTGTCATTTCTCAACCCTTCTCAACCTTATTTCTCAAACGCTTACTTCACATACTTCATTGGTCAGGCTTCTCTGTCTTATAAGCTAAGATACATTAGCATTTTGGCCTTTATTGACAGTTTTCAATCAGCTAAGCTTCAAATCCTTGAAGCTTGAACTTCACATAAAGATCAATGTAAAATGAGATTTTTGCAATAAATTTAAGGAAATGGAACTCAATGTATCTTAATTGCTTCTATTGAATCTATACCTTCAATTGTTAATAAGCCACATCACTGGGGAAATTATTTTAATGAATGATTATGTGTCTCCTAACTCCATTTTAATGAGTTAAGATCCATAAATAAGAATCTTTTTAAAATATGTGGAAAGCATCTTATCAAGCACTCATGTATTTCTTTTAAATCAGGAGAAAAGACTTACTGAAGAATGTTAATATAATTTAGATCACATATTTCTTATTAAGCTAAATATATTCATTATAGCTAATAATGAGTTATTTTATATTCAGTAGAAATTTTGTTACTTGATGTTCACTTCACTAAATCCCATGTAACAGAAGAAACACTGGATAATTTAAAGAGAAAAGCAATTTGTGGTATTGGTATGATATCACACAGAAAGCTGAACAACTGAGCTCTGTAATGTACACGAGAACTTAGGCGTCTCGGAAGGCTATTTATTGGCTGAATGAAGATAGTCTCAGGTACTCAGGGGCTCACTGAACATGGCTGTTGAACCCTTCTGGGATGTTGGTGTGGCTATATCTTCTGTGGAAAGCTCCTGTTCTGTACCACACACATATGTAATGTCTAAGCTCTGAACACTGAGGGATGTCGATGTTCAGCACTGCGTACGTCTCCTGTGTCTGAGCTCTGAAACACTGTGGCTTTCGTACTGGGGATTTCCTTAGTTATATCATCATTTATTTAAAAAGAAATCAAACTTCTGAGCCAGATGGAGGGGGATATCTGACGGAGTGACTTTTTTTCCTCAGAATTTCCAGTAGACTCACTCAAAAGGATGTCCTCCAATGAAAGCAACCATTTGGCTGTTAGTCCGCATATTGAAAAGGTGATATCTACCTGTGTCAGTGTACTTGTTCGGCCCATTAATATTTCCTCTAACTTAGCTTTTTCACTTTTTACCAAAGGTTTTAGTGGTTTTTTTTTTTTTAACATTCTTTTACATTTAAATTTATTTAATTTGAGTTTCACGGTACATACAAGCCTGTAAATTCATTCTCTAACGATAGAGAAGAGAAACAGAGATTTTTCTTTTGTTAAGATTATAATTCCACTTTGGCAAGTGAAATTCATCAAGAAACTCGTCCATTTCCCTTAGGTTTTCAAACTTTGTGGTGTATATGCCTTCAAAGTTTTAGAGAGATCGGGGATACAAGGCACTTTCCTCAACACAATAAAGGCTATATACAGCAAGCCAATAGCCAAAATCAAAGTAAATGGTGAGATACTCAAGGAAATTCCTCTAAAATCAGGAACAAGGCAAGGCTGCCCACTCCATATATCTTCAATATAGAACTCGAAGTTCTAGCCAGAGAAATAAGACAACAAAAGGAGATCAAGGGGATCCAAATGGGAAAGGAGGAAGTCAAATTATCCCTATTTGCAGATGATATGATAGTGTACATTAGTGAGCCTCAAAATTCCACCAGAGAACTCCCACAGCTGATAAACACTTTCAGCAAATTAGCTGGATACAAAATTAACTCAAAAAAGTCTGTAGCCTTCCTATACACAAATGACAAGCTTGCAGAGGAAGAAATTAGGAAAACCACACCCTTCACATTAGCCACAAGCATATAAAATATCTAAGAGTTACTCTAATAAGCAGTGAAGGACTTATTTGAAAAAAATTTCAAAACTCTGAAGAAAGAGATTGAAGATGACCTGAAAAGATAGAATGATCTTCCTTGCTCATGGATCGGGAGAATTAACATAGTAAAAAAGGCCATTCTGCCAAAAGCAATCTACAGATTCAATGCAATCCCTATCAAAATACCTACACAAATTTTTAAAGACATTGAAAGTTCAATTCTGAACTTCATATGGAAAAACAAAAAACCCAGAATAGCTAAAACAATCTTGTACAATAAAAGGTGCTCCGGAGGAATCTCCATACCTGATTTCAAACTGTACTATAAAGCAATAGTAATTAAAACAGCATGGTACTGGCACAGCAACAGACTGGTTGATCAGTGGAATCGAATCGAAGACCCAGATATGAATCCACACACATATGGTCACTTGATTTTTGACAAAGAAGCCAAATCCATTCAATGGAAAAAGGATAGCATCTTCAACAAATGGTGCTGGTCTAACTGGAGGTCTATGTGTAAAAAAATGCAACTGGACCCATATTTGTCACCTTGCCCAAAACTCAAATCCAAGTGGAATAAAAGCCAAACATAAAACCGGAGACACTAAGTCACTTAGAAGAAAAAGTGGGGAAGAGCCTGGAACATATTGGCACCGGAGACAACTTCCTGAACAGGACACCAACGGCCCAGGCCTTAATGTCAACCATTAATAAATGGGACCTCATGAGGCTGAGAAGCTTCTGTAAGGCAAGAGACACTGTCAAGAGAACAAAGCGACAGCCTACAGACTGGAAAAAGGTCTTCACCAACCCTACATCTGACAAAGGTCTAATATCCAAAATATATAAGAACTCAAGAAATTAAAACACCACCAAACCAAATAACCCAATTGAGAATGGGGCTTGGAACTAAACAGAGAATTCTCAACAGAGGAGTATCAAATGGCTGAGAGAAACACTTAAAGAAATGCTCCAACCTCCTTAGTCATCAGGGAAATGCAAATCAAAACAACTCTGAGATTCCATCTTACACCCATCAGAATGGCTAAGATCAAAAATTCAAGTGACACCACATGCTGGCGAGAATGTGGGGAGAGAGGAACACTCCTTCATTGCTGGTGAGAATGCAAACTAGTACAGCCACTTTGAGAAATCTATCTGGGTGCTATCTCAGAAAATTGGGAATAGGGCTTCCTCAAGACCCAGCTATCCCACTCCTTGGAATATACCCAGAAGATGCCTCCAGCACACAAACAAGAAAATTTTCTCAACCATGTTCATAGCAGCCTTATTCATAATAGCCAGAACATGGAAACAGCCTAAGTGTCCATCAGTAAAAGAATGAATAAAGAAACTGTGGTACATATACACTATGGAATACTACTCAGCTATTAAAAATAAGGAATTCCCAAAAATTTGTGGATAACTGGATTGAGCTAGAAATGATCATAATGAGTGAGTTAACCCAGAAGCAGAAAGAATCAAATGGTATATACTCACTTATATATGCATACTAACCCAAGGGGCATGCCTCACGAAAGCCTCCCCTTACCAGGAAACTGAGACCAGGGGAGGACATCCTATTGAGACTCTAAATGAGAGAAGCATGGGAGAATAGCAAAGTAGAAGGATTCACAGGGTCCTAGAAACCTACAAGTAGAACATTATGATAGGCAGATTTGGGCCCAGGGGGTCCTGCTCAAACTAAGGCACCAGCCAAGGACAATACAGGCAGTAAACTTTAAACCCCTACCCAGATCTAGCCAATGGTCAGAACAGTCTCCACAGTTGAGTGGAGAGTGGGATATGACTTTCTCACATACTCTGGTGTCTCACATTTGACCATGTCCCCTGGAGGGGGAGACCTGGTGGCACTCAGAGGAAGGACAGCAGGTTGCCAAGAAGAGACTTGATACCCTATGAGCATATACAGGGGGAGGTAATCCCCCTCAGGAACAGTCATAGGGGAGGGGAATAATGGGAAAATGAGGAGGAGGGAAGAATGGGAGGCTACAATGGATGGGATAACCATTGAGATGTAACAAGAATAAATTAATAAAAAAAAGTTTAGTTGTTTAAGGGCTAAGATGTTTTTAGGTCTAGATAGATGTTTTAAATTGATAATGACAAGATAATGATAGATGTTGATTGACATTCAGAATTTTAGACTCACCAAGTAGGAACTATGTTTTCTTCACAGTTGCCAAATTCAAATAGACAAAACACTATGAATGTAATATTAATATAATTCTTGTTTGTTTCATGGCTTTTCTTGCTGTAGGTAGTTTATTTTATATATGTGTAATAATATAAATGTATATATAAAAAAATAAAAATATTTTAAGAAATAATAAAAAAAGAAATACTGTAGAGGGAGAACTTAGGGAGAAGAACAGGAAGTGTGGAGGTAAGCTTCATCAACAGAATAGAAGAGATGGAAGACAGAATCTCAGGGAAATCTAATAATAATATGGATAGAAGAAAGAGAGAATTCTTAGCTCCAAGGCCCAGAAAATATTTTCAACAAAATCATAAAGTAGAATTTCCATAATCTTAAGAAAGAGATGCCAGTAAGCATACAACAGTCCTACAGAACACCAAATAGAGTAGACCAGAAAAAAAATTCTCCTACCACATAATAATCAAACACTAAATGTACAGAACAAAGAAAAAAATATTAATAGCTGCAAAGTAAAAAATCCAAGTAATATATCACGACAAACTTATCAGAATCACATCTGACTTCTTATCAGAGACCGTAAAAACCAGAAGGGCATGGGCAGATGTTTTTCAAACCCCAAGTGACCAAAGATGCCAAACTAGACTACTATGCCCAGCAAAATTTTCAATCATCATAGATGGAGAAAACAAGATATTCTACTTAAAACAATACCCATGCATAAACCAAGCTCTACAGAAGATACTAGGAGAAAAACTCTCACTAGAGGAGGTTAAGTAAGCCCCCTCCCCCCCAAAAAAATCCCCTCACGATATAAATAACTTCACTACACTAAAACCAAAAGTAGACAAGCACACATAAACACTCTCCACAACCAACATCAAAATAAAAGGTTCTAACCGTCACTGGTCATTAATATCTTTAACAACAAAGCACGCAACTCTCCAATTAAAAGAAAGACTAAGAGAATGGATACATAGAAGAAACACACCTCAATCACAAAGATGGATATTATCTGAGAGTAAAGGGCTAGAAAACGTTTTCCAAGAAAATGGGTCCAAGAAGCAATCTGGAGTAGCCATTCTAATATCTAATAAAACAGGCTTTCAACCAAAATTAATTGGAAGAGATGAGGAAGGACAATTCATACTCATCAAAGGAAAATACCACCAAGATGACATCTCGATTCTGAACATCTATGCCCCAAATGCATGGGTTCCCACATTTGTAAAGACACATTAATAAATCTTAAACCACAGATAGATTCCCACATATTAGTAGTAGGAGATTTCAACACCTCATTCTCACCAAAGATAGGCCAATAAAACAGAGGCTAAACTTAGAAGTAATGACCCTAACAGATGTTATAATTTAAATGGACCTAACAGACATCTCAGAGCTTTTCTCCCAAACACAAAAGACTATACCTTCTTCTCAGCACCTTACAGAACCTTCTAAATAATTGACCATATAGTTGGTCACAAAGCAAGCCTCAACAGATACAAGACAATTGAAATACCTCCTTGCATATTGTCAGACCAACAGGGACCAAAGTTGCACCTCAACAATAATAGAAATAATAAAAAGCCAACACACTCATGGACATTGAACAACTCTCTACTCAACCACAACTGGGTCAAGGAAGACATAAAGAAAGAAATTAAAGACTTGCTAGAATGCAATGAACATAAAGATACAACATACCTCAGCCCATGGGACAAAATGAAAGTGTGCTAAGAGGAAAGGTCATAGCACTAAGTGCCTTTATAAGGAAATTGGGAACATTTCATACAAGAAAGTTAAAGGCATACCTGAATTCCCTTGGGAAAAAGAAAAACAGGCACACCCAATAGGAGTAAAAGGCTGGAAATAATGAAACTCAGGGCTAAAATCAATAAATTAGAAATAGAGAAAACAATTCAAAGAATCAATGAAACCAAGACTAGTTCTTTGAGAAAAATCAACATGATAGAAAAACCCTTAGACAAACTAACTAAAAGGCAGATAGACACTATCCAAATCAACAAAATCAGAAATGAAATGGGGAACACAAAAACAGACAGTAAGGAAAGCCAAAAAAAAAAAAAAAAAAAAAAAATCATTAGGTCTTACTTCAAAAGCCTGTATGCTACAAAATTTAGAAATCTAAATGAATGGACATCTTTCTTGATAGAGTAAACCAACTAAAGTTAATCAAGATCAGGTAAACAAATTAAATGACCCCATAACTTTTAGGGAAATAGAAGCAGTCATCAAAAGTCTCCCAACCAAAAAAAGGCCAGGACCATATGTTTTCATCACTGAAATCTATGAGATATTTGAAGCTATGATCTAACACCCATATTCTTCAAACTATTCCACAAATAGAAAAAATATGATGAAAATTACCAAATTCATTCTATGAGACCATAACACCTTGATACCTAAACCACAGAGAGACCCAACAACAACAACAAAATTGACACCAATTTTCTTTCTGAAAATGGATGCAAAAATATTTAATAAAATACTTACATACCAAATCCAAGAACACATCAAGAATATCATCCACCATGACCACGTAGTCTTTATCCCAGGCATGCAGGGGTGGTTCAATATATCGAAATCTATCAATGTAATCCATAATATAAACAAACTGAAAGAAAAATACCACATGATGATCTCCTTAGAGGCCAAAAAAGCATTTGACAAAATCCAACACCCATTCATGTTAAAAGTCTTGGAGAGATCAGGAATATAAGGCATATATCTAAACATAGCAAAGGCAATATACAGCAAGCCTATAGCCAATATCAAAATCAGGGACAAGAAAAGTCTGCCCAATCTCTCCACATGTCTTCAAATAGGACTTGAAGTCCTACCTAGAGCAATAAGATAACTAAAGGAAATTAAAAACAAAAAAAGAAAAACAAATGAAGAAGTCAAAGTATCACTATTCACAGGTTGTATGATAGTAAACATAAATGACTCCCAAATCTCCACCAGAGAACTCCTACATCTGATAAACACCTTCAACAAGATGGCTGGATACAGAATTAACTAAAAAAAAAAAAAAAATCAGTAGTCCTCCTGTATACAAATGACAAATGGGGTGAGAGAGAAATTATAGAAATAACACCTTTCACAGTAGCCACAAAAAGCAAGTATCTTGATGTAACTCTAACCAAGCAAGTGAAAGACTTGTTTGAAAAAAAGTTCAAGTTTCTGAAGAAAGAAATTGAAGAAGATATCAGAAGATAGAAAGATTCCCCATGCTCATGGATCAGAAGGATTAACATAGTAAAAATACTACCTTACCAAAAACAAGCTACAGAGTCAACGCAATTCCCATCAAAATGCGAACACAATTCTTTACAGAACTTGAAAGAACATTTTTCAACTTTGTATGGAAAACAAAACACAAAACAAAAACAAAAACAAAAAACAAACAAACAAAAACCAGAATAGCAAAAAGAATCCTTAGAATAAAATATCTTTTCACTGTATCTCGATCCTTGATCTCAAGCTGTACTATAAGGTAACAGTAATAAAAACTGCATGGTAGTGACATAGAAACAGACTGGTGGATCAATGGAAGCAAATTGGAGACCAATACATAAACCCACAAACCTATGGACACTTGATTTTAGACAAAGAAGCTAAAAAAACATACAAGGAAAAACGATAGCATCTTCAAAAAAAAATGTCACTATTCTAACTGGATGTCTCCATGTAGAAAAATGCAAATAGACTCTTATTTATCACCCTATGCAAAACTTAAAATTTAAGTCCAAGTAGATTAAAGACCTCAGCATAAAATTGGACACACTAAATCTGTTATGGGAAAAAGTAGGGAAGAGCCTTGAATTCATTGGCAAAGGAGACAACTTTCTGAACAGAACACCAATAGCTCGACTCTAAGATCAACAATTAATAAATGGGACCTCATGAAACTGAAAAGCTTTTGCAAAGCCAAGGACTCTGTCAACAGAATAAACTGACAGCGTCCAGGCTGGGAAAAGATCTTTACCAGCACTACGTCCAACAGATGGCTAATATACAAAATATATAAAGACCTCAAGAAATTAAACACCACCAAATAAAATACTCCTGTTAAAAACTGGGTACAGAGTGTGAAGAAAGGGGGCATGAGGGTGGGACTGGGAGAAGAATAGACTGGGGGCTGGGTTCAGGCTGTAAAGTGATTAAATATATTAAACTAAAAAATAAGTTAAATTTGAAAAAATGAGATACAGCACTAAACAGAGGATTCTCAACAGAGGAATATCAAATGGCTGAGAAGCAATTAAAGAAATGTTCAATGTCCGTAGTTATCAGAAAGAAATGCAAATCAACACAATTCTGAGATTCCATCTTACATCTGTTAGAACTGCTAAGATTAAAAAGTCAATTGATAGCACATGCTGGTGATGATGTGAAGAAAGGGGAACACTTGTCCATTGTTGGTGGGAGTGCAAACTTATACAACCACTTTGGAAATCAATCTAGGGCTTTCTCAGAAATTTGGGAATATTGCTACATCAAGACCCAACTATACCACTCCTGGGTGTATACCTGAAAGATCCTCCACCATATAACAATGACATATGCTCAACTATGTTCATAGAAGCTTTATTCATAATAGCCAGAATCTGAAAACAACACAGATGTCTCTCAACTGAAGAATGGATAGAGAAAGTGTGGTACACTTATACAATGAAATACTACTCAGCTATCCAAAACAAAGAAATCATGAAATTTGCAGGAAAATTGATGGAACTAGAAAATATCATTCTGAATGAGGTAACCCAGACTCAGAGAGACAGATATGGCATATACTTACTTATAGGCAGATATTAACCAAATAATACAGGGTAACCATTCTACAATTACCAGACTTAAAGAAGCTCAATAACAAGGAAGACCCTAGGGAGAATGCTCAATTCTTATTCAGAAGGGTAAATAGAAACTGGTCATGGAGGTGCATGTCTTTAATCCCAGCACTTGGGAGGCAGAGGAAAGCGTATCATTGTGAGTTTGAGGCCAACCTGGTCTACAAATCGAGTCCATGGCATCCAAGGCTAAATAGAGAAACCCTGTCTCAAAAAACAAAACATACAAACAAAAACAGAAAGGCAAATAGAATAGACACTGGAAGCAGCTGAAGAGAGGAAACAGGATGTGAGCCTACCATAGAGATCCTCTGAAAGACTCTACACATCAGGGGACTGAAACAGATGCTGAGACACACAGTCAAACTTTGGGCAGAATGCAGGGAGTCTTATGGAAGAGTTGGAGGGAATAGAAAGACATAGAGGGCAGGAGCTCCAAAAGCAGACCAACAGAACCAACAAATCTGGACCCAGGGGGCCCTGTAGAGACTGACGCATCAACGAAGTTCCATCCATTGAGAGGACCTACACTCCCTCCTCAGATGTAGTCAATAGACAGCTCAATCTCCATTTTGATCCCCTAATATGGGAAGCAAGCGCTGTCTCTGACGTGTGGACTCTATTGCCTGCTTTTTATCACTCCCCCAGGCCACAGAGGAAGAGGATGCAGGCTGTCGTAGTGAGAATGTATAGGCTAGGGTTCTTTCTGAAGACTAGGGGAGGAGGTTTGGAGCAGGAGGGAGAAATGTTGGGACCAGAAGGAGATGAGGGAGGGGCCTACAATCGGGATGTAGAGTGAATAAATTTTATTTATTTATTTAGTTATTTTTAAAATTTTTTATTAATTTATTCTTGTTACATCTCAGTGGTTATCCCATCCCTTGTAACCTCCCATTCTTCCCTCCTCCCCATTTTCCCATTATTCCCTTCCCCTATGACTGTTCCTGAGGGGGATTACCTCCCCCTGTATATGCTCATAGGGTATCAAGTCTCTTCTTGGCAACCTGCTGTCCTTCCTCTGAGTGCCACCAGGTCTCCCCCTCCAGGGGACATGGTCAAATGTGAGACACCAGAGTATGTGAGAAAGTCATATTCCACTCTCCACTCAACTGTGGAGACTGTTCTGACCATTGGCTAGATCTGGGTAGGGGTTTAAAGTTTACCTCCTGTATTGTCGTTGGCTGGTGCCTTAGTTTGAGCGAGACCCCTGGGCCCAAATCTGCCTATCATAATGTTCTACTTATAGGTTTCTAGGACCCTCTGAATCCTTCTACTTTGCTATTCTCCCATGCTTCTCTCATTTAGAGTCCCAATAGGATGTCCTCCCCTCTGGCTCAGTTTCCTGGTAAGTGAAGGCTTTTGTGGGACATGCCCCTTGGGCTAGTATGCAGATATAAGTGAGTATATACCATTTGAGTCTTTCTGCTTCTGGGTTAACTCACTCATTATGATCATTTCTAGCTCAATCCAGTTATCCACAAATTTTGGGAATTCCTTGTTTTCAATAGCTGAGTAGTATTCCATAGTGTATATGTACCACAGTTTCTTTATCCATTCTTTTACTGATGGACACTTAGGCTGTTTCCATGTTCTGGCTATTATGAATAAGGCTGCTATGAACATGGTTGAGAAAATTTTCTTGTTGGGTGCTGGAGCATCTTCTGGGTATATTCCAAGGAGTGGAATAGCTGGGTCTTGAGGAAGCCCTATTCCCAATTTTTCTGAGATAGCACCAGATAGATTTCCAAAGTGGCTGTACTAGTTTGCATTCTCACCAGCAATGAAGGAGTGTTCCTCTCTCCCCACATCCTCGCCAGCATGTGGTGTCACTTGAATTTTTGATCTTAGCCATTCTGATGGGTGTAAGATGGAATCTCAGAGTTGTTTTGATTTGCATTTCCCTGATGACTAAGGAGGTTGAGCATTTCTTTAAGTGTTTCTCAGCCATTTGATATTCCTCTGTTGAGAATTCTCTGTTTAGTTCCAAGCCCCATTTCTCAATTGGGTTATTTGGTTTGGTGGTGTTTAATTTCTTGAGTTCTTTATATATTTTGGATATTAGACCTTTGTCATATGTAGGGTTGGTGAAGATTGTCAGATGTAGGGTTGGTGAAGATGTGAATAAATTTTAAAAGATTGTAATTCAGGCTACATCTCATTTAAATTATCTAAAAATGGGGTTTTTTTTAGTAAAGATAATTTGAAGAATTAAGAAAAGTTAAAAAAATCAAATAAAAATGTGAGTGTTAATAGGAGAGAGGCTAAGAGGGGAATTGAACTGACATTCAGCAACAAGCTTACTTGGAGTGTTTGTAAGCCTGTCAGTAACAAATGCAGATGAATACTCATCCCATTGAATTGAAAATCTTAAAGATTCCTTCCTAGTACCCAACCCATGATATATAACTCAACTGCAAATTATTTTAATGTAAGAACTGCCATAACATAATTTAAATACCTAGGTGTCACATATTCTTTACTGAATAAATACTGGGGATAGTAGAAGAATCATCATATGTGTTGGGTGATGATGTAATAACATCATCAATACCATAGATTTGTGTCTGATTTACATGGTGGCATGATGATGTGAACTGCATAAGGCTTTTCCAGGCCTGAACATACATCCTTGCCATCTCCACTTCAAAAGGTCCCTACTCTTGGCTGTTTCTGTCCGTTGAAGCTTTCCTTAACAGGTATTTCCTGTTCTTGACATCCCTAGCTTTCTAGGGGTATCACTGCAGGTTGTACAGTTGTACTCATCGACTTCTCAGGGGGATGTCTGCAGGGAATTTGACCCTGTTGTACAGCTTCTCACACTCCAGATAGTCTCTTGAAACACACATGGAAGCCACATCTTTTACTCAAGTAGTTTGCCGGCAAAAGCAACATTATATAAATGATAGACATGTCGGCTCCTAGTTCAAGAAGTCAACGAGGTACCTTTGGATCTTGAATGCAGATAGCTCTGATTGCTCAGGCAGCTCAGCAAGGTAAAATTAATCCAAAAGAAACAATTGTTTAGGCAACTCTGTGCAACTATGGTGTCCAAGACATACTTGCTCTATTTCCAAAGGAAAGCCTTTCAGATAAGTTTATTATTTTACTTTTAGAATCTGGCATGTGGTATACGTCCATGATGCATTCAAGCCATCTTTCTTAATATAATGACATGAAGTGTCTTGTTTTATTTTAATGGTAATATTTCTTTAATCATTAGAATTTACTTACTCACAAGCTTCAAAGGTGGTTCTGCTGGAGAACCCTTACCCTTTCTACATATCAGTCAGATCATGTGACATTTATCTTACTATCCCAGACTTATTTTATTAACATGATGTTTTATAGTTCGTTCCAAGGTTTTCAAAAGTTATATCTGAAATGAGATAAGAGGACAAATACTTAAACAATATAATTTCAATGATAGTTTAAATAATATATAAAGACAACATAATAATAAGAGTATATCATTTAAGTGACAAATAAACAAATTTAACAGTGTTCTATGAGGAGAAAATAATTATAACTTTAGAGTTTACATTTCGTAAGTTCAATGATATAAATTATAATAAAATCACTAGAACAACACAAAAAGAATATAACTGCCATCCAAATGGATTGTGGATGATGAACAAAAATATAAACCATAGTTATTTAACCAGCTACAGCTACTTATTTAGTCATATTAATAATTACATTAAATATGCATGATATAAAACCTCAAACTAAAGATAAGAGCCATCTACGATCAAAAATGAAACCCAACTGTGTGCTGTTTACACAGATACATCTGAAATAAAAGAACAAAAGGAAAAGATTCAAGCAAAATACAGAAACAATGCACAGTGCAGAATCCAAATGAAAGCTGAACTGTTTGATATCAAAGTTGGATTTTAAAATTTTGATAATAAAACCTGTCACAATAGAAAAAAGATATTCAAATCATGAGGAAAAAAAGCTGTCCTCTATGAGGCTAACTGCATAGCTGCGAAGTACAGGCAAATCCAAAATTATGAGTGACTTTTAATAAAAGTATTTAAGCAACCAATTTGAGAAACAAGAAACAAAGGTGTAGAAAATTTAAATACTTTAGAAGCTAATGTTTACCAATCTAAGCTATCAGGCTACCTATAAAGAACTTTAGGTCCTATAGTGTTTTGAGACATATGGTACAGCTTGTTTAAATTGTTCATAATGTAGTAATAATGTGATTCTCAACAAATATCAATTGTCCCTTTGAGTACAGTTGGTTTAATCTATGTATCATTTATTACCAAGAGTTAAGAAAAATATCTCATGTGTTCATAAGTTGAGAAAAAGTTACATAAAAATTATATGGATTCAATAAAAATGTGTACAAATTAGAGAAGAAAACCAACAGCTCATTTATTGGATAGCACAGCTAAAATTCAAAGATATTTTAAATATTCATATTAGAAATGAATAGAAAGGTTAAGTGTGCAGTTAAAAACATAAGTAAATAAACTGAATAACACTCAAGAGAAACTGAAAATTTCATTGAAATGCTCAAATTCTTTGTAAAGGAGGCCAACTTGGCTGGAGATACGGTTTAGGAGTAGATGATATGTTTGTGTTGTCAGGTCTGAAGTTCAAACCACACAAAAAGCACAGTTTATCTCAATGAGCAAAAATGGAAGCTTGAAATCTCTCTATATATACATTTCTCTCCAAGAAATTTTAGGACCAGATGGCTTCATGTTGAATAAGTCATTTGATGGTGACTTGTTCGCAACCATAGAAAATATTTTAAGTAAGCTTTAAAAAGACTGTCCGGAACTTGTAATGTTTCACCTTCAAATGGCTCACCACTGAACCTGAAAACAGAATTGCAGAAGAGCTCCAGAGCTTCCAAGGAAAACCAATCAGTGGTATAAATCAGGCCAGATGCAGAAACATTGAGAAAAGACGACTATCAAACCAGAACCTGAGAATATTGTTTAACCTTCTAAGGTGACGTAATTACAGTTGCATGGACACACTAGAGAGAGAGGTCATTCCAGTGTCTCAGTAAATGAAGAAACACGTTTGACCAAATTAATTATTCATGTTAAAAACCCATAACAAGTAAGAAAAACATTGTCTAAATGTTTTGTCTCGTCTTGTTTAAGGCTTGGTCTTATACTCCTTCGTGTGTGCATGTGTGTGTGTGTGTGCGCGTGTGTGTTTACTTTGTATCTACAGTGCTAAACAGACATCTGTCAAAAGTCCTCACCTTGACATATACAATTTCTGCAGATAATTTTGCATTTTTCTAATTTCTTAGAGTGTCCCTGGCTTAGGAAATGGTACTTCAGTTCTGAAGCATCATCACTATGAACTACTGAAGTCATGTTTAGATGTATTTAGAACTATGTCTACACATAATATGTACATGTCTTCATTTCTTCTCCTAAACTCAGTTGTAAATAAATGTAACCACAATAAAAATAGAGTGCATAGCAGGCATATCTCAAGATGTTTCTGTCACGTAAGGACAGAGAAATAATATGTTAAAATGGCCTCTAAATCTTTTTCTTTTACAAATGTGCATATATGAGCCCAAAGTTCTGCTGACAGAAAGAGAGTCAGCATGTATGCATGTGTCTCTCTCCTAAGCTAGCTCTATGCTTGCCAAGACATTAGTCAATTATAACTTGTGATTATTAGCCACTTCAAATGTGCCTTGCCCAAATGGAGATACTGCCTAGAAAATGAGGTATACTTTAAAGTTTGCACCATTAGGTATTTGTAAGAATAATATGTAAACCATGAATTTTTAGCTGTAAATTTGAATAAAATCTATGAACATTAAACAAACAAACAAAAGCAAAACAAACCAAGAACATAGCAAGTGAGAGTGAAAGAAACTTTTCAACCAACCAACAAATAAGCTTAGAGTATGGTTGAGAGGGTATCTTGAAGGCAGGTACATTCACAGCATGTGTGAGGCCCTTGATTCTGTCCTCAGTGTCTTTTCAGAAAATCAATCCAAAGAACAAAACCAGAAAGTGAAAATGTTGACTGAAAATGAGAGCAACCCTACATCCATCATATGAAAATATCAAAATTGGGAGATTTCTGTTTGAAATGCTGCCTATTACCATCTCACATTTCAAGAGGCTTTTATCAGGGAAGTTAAACCAGGAACAGAAATCAAATGTAAAAGATGTTGATGGAAGGACATAAAAATTTCACTATTTTATAAGAAGATTATATTTATATGGAATCCAAAAGAACACAGAGGTAAATTATTAGGATAATAAGTGGATTTAGCCAGAGAAAGTAATATTAACACCAACTGAATTGCTATAAATCGACAATAAGTAGAATATAAAATTTAAAACAGATATAATTTATGAACTTTCAAACATCTAGGAACAAAAATTGCATAAGACCTTTATGCAGGAAACTGTAAATATTATTAGAGAATTTCAGCAGAGTAACAGCCATGCCTAGATCCTTGGACCCAGTGTGTGGCCCACTGACAGCCACCTCAGCATACCCAGGAACTTTAGAGAATTAAAAATTCCTGGACTGTTTCCTAGACTTAAAGACTGAGAAACTACACTCTAATACGATTCTTCTGTGATACCCTATGAGCACATACAGGGGGAGGTGGTCCCCCTCAGGCATCATGAGGTATGGCATTGTTGTAAAGATAATAAGCAATAGAATTGGGCACCTAGAAATCCAACCCATATATAGTTGGATATTTGGCTGGCACTAAAAGTGGCAAAGAAGAAGTACATAAATTTCAGTTTGGCGTTCTCTTTCATTCACAGTTCTCTTTACATCTGATCACTGCTTTTGAAAAGAGAAGATGATTCAAAATAGACTGAAGCTTGTATGTTGGCTCTCTCAAGTCCTCACAGACACCTGAAACGAAGAAAAGGAGGACGCAATTTACTTTGGCTTACATTTTTGGTAGTGCCGGTCCACAGCAGGTTGGTGACTTTGGTGACATGAGACAGCGTGTCATGGAATTGAACATAGGGTAAAGAAATTCACTTACTTTATAGTGCGAGACAGAGAGGGTGGGTAAGTGAGGGAGAGGGGTCCCTTTGAGGGCATACAGGCATTCTCCCAATAACCTAGTTTTTTTTTTTTCTAGTAGACTTCAGTTCCTAGAGTTTCCACTAATTTCCAGTAGTGCCCAGGCCAGGAAACAATCCTGTACCCTGTGGGCTGTGATGGATCTCTCAGACGCCAGGCACGGAGGAGCAGGACAGTGGGAAGAACAAGTGTCCGATAGAGGTCCACCTCACTGCAGGGTTCACTCAAAGACAGCAGAGAGCTGTAGAGCAAGAAGGGACTCACATTTGTAAGTTGTGGGGAAGCCGAGATACAAGGATTTTTTAACTTATATATTTGGTGAACAGTTTGTATTCTTTAAAACTTTTAAACCTGCAGTTTTCATGGGAAGGATCATGCATACATTACTTATTTTCAAAACCACCTAAGAAAAATAGACTGTCTTTTGATCATAAAATTAGGAATTAAGAAATATATATATGCAAACAAAAATTTATAGAGCACAATAGTACTTTGATGAATATTTTTATGGCATTATGAAAATCAAAGTAAAAATTAAATATCAGGCAAAATATTAAAAATCAGAACTTAGTTTAAAGACATATTTTCTTATTTACTAATCAGGATAAAAAGAATATCAAATAATCTTTGAAAAAAACAAAAGAATTTAAAACATGTTATTTTGTATGTAGTGCATCCAGTTCTTTTTTCAACATTCATTTCTACTTGGGTGCCCTACTCTCTGACCCCGGCACCCATGTCACAGAGTTGGCATTTTCTGTAACTCTAGCTTGAGGGAATCAACTACCTCTGACCTCTGAGACCACTTGCACTCGTGTAATATCCTCTCCCCCACCCCACATGAAACATAAAATATATCTTAAAAATAAAATCTAATGCACACCTCCAGTGCTCAGATTTAATTTGTCTGAAATACAGTTTGGGAACTGAGAAAGCATCCTGGGTAATTGGATGCTGAGAACTGCTTCCAAAGTCACCCATTTATAATCTCACAAAGCTTGACTCACTTCTCCAGATTCAGGAAGAGTTCTCATTAGTCCACATTTCTTTTGAGGTCACATCTCTCTCTGGACTCAGAAAAAACCCAATGGCTACTTAGATGACTAAAGCTTATCTTTCATACAGACCATTTAATGTAAAAGTATTCTCTCTTTCTTAGAAGTAGGTAGTAATACTGGCAGAAAACCTGCTGCCTCTAATTGTTCTTACTATGCTCCGAATTTCCTTTGTCTCCTCTTTGAAACAAGATGGCTGCCACTTGTGCTCCAGGTGGAACTCACATCAGCCACTTATCCTAAAGGTCTACTTTCAATTTTCCTAATGCAGAGGGAGGTTAGAGCTCAAAAATCTTTACTCTTAATGAAAAAGGGTCAAAAAGGCAATAGGTATTATTCTTATATCATCATCTTTGAAAAGGGGATGATAAATGACTTATTATGTGGTTCTTTAAAGCCTGCATGAATTTACTCATAGTGAAGGTCAAATGAAATGCTCCAAAGCTAATGAAGGCATGGAGAACCTGGATGGTAAGGCTGTGTTACTCCATCCCTTGGGTGCTGTGTATTCTGGGTACCTTTGCTTTGTTTGTGTGGTACAGATTGCTTTCTTACCATTCTTGGGTTCTCATCATTATTATTTTAATCAGTGCAGCTTGCAAAATGTGTGGAGGTAAAAGTCTTCGTGCTCCAGCTAATTTTTCTCTGAACCCACACACTAGCCAGATGTGTTCTGTCACACCATGCTACGATATGCTGTTTGATGTTGTGTTTCATAGTATTTTTTAAATTATTCACATATTGAATTTAAATTTATGCAATAGAATGAAGTAGAAAATACGCACTTTCAGCATGCTTCCTTTTTATTTTTTGGCAGCTATTTTTCCGTATCACTTTTAAAAATATTTAAATGGCAAATCTCCAATTCTGAAGCTTTAAGCTAGTACCCAAAGTCCAAGGAGGATGAGTGCTGTTATTTTCATTGTTTGGGAAACAAAAATGTACCTCTGATAATTTTTGTCTTTGATTACTGCTTCTTCAAAGGACTTAAACCAGAATGAAAGCCTTTGAAATCTTCAGAGATGAGGAGACATGAGAGTTATTCTGTATGCACTGGATAAACAGATGTCTTTGCTTTTCAAACCAAACCTGAAAAATATAATCACAAGCCTCATCATCAACACAGAGCAGTTCTTGCAGGTGTATAATGTTTTTTATTTTACTAATCTGAAATGGAAGAAATAATGTCATTTTATTTCTTTTTCTTGTCTAAGAATTTAGTTCCAATTAACATTTCAGAAAACTTGTTTGGTTTTTTTGTAAGATCTCTTGGGAAGCAAAATACACTACATAGGAAGGAAAAAAAAAACTCTTCTTGTCATTTTGGGTACAAATAAGCACCATTAGAAACATATATAAATTGCTTGGGAAGTTGAGGTCCTAATTGAAAAATTCCAAATTAATAAAAGCCAAATTTCATTCATTTACTCAATGGACCAAATCTTGTAATCAAATTTATTCTGAGACGCCCATTGGCTTCAGTGTGTGTTTCTCATATGGAATAATTATAGAATTAAGCACACTGTTTCCAAGTGAGGAAAAAAGTCAAAACACTAATAGACTTTGCATTGTGGCAACTGATGGCCTATACTGGATAACCTATTCAGTGGACGTAGATAGCATAGGTCTTTACTAACTCACAGCAGTACAGAAATGGGCCTAATGATGCAAAAAGGCAAATAATCTCTATCCATTATGTGTTCAGCCTCTCCAAGATAAAAGTCTTTTTACACAGTTAGGAGGATAAAGAAAAACCAAGGAATTATACCCGCACACCACCGTGCCCCCACCCCCCCGTAGGCTGGAATGTATCCTTGTGTCACATAGACCTGAATAGTTTTGAAGTTTAAATTGTACCTGAAGACTCTCAGTAATATGGTCTCTTTTAATTCAGCAATGTATTAAATATCTATTTCACTCAAAGCACATGTTATAAATGTACCACTCTGGATTAGGTTTAATTCTGTTTCTTTCATTTATTTATTTGTTTTTTTTTTTATTTGTATAGACATTTTGTGCACAAGTATGTCCATGTACCATATGCATGTGCCTGGTGCCAGTTCCCCTGGAGTTACAGACAGTTGTGAGCTGGTATGAGCAGGCTGAGTATTGAACTTAGGTCCTCTGGAAGAGCAACAAGTCCTCTTAACTGCTTAGCCATCTCTCCTGCCTCAGTTGCTCTCTCCCCATTTATAGGGAAATGCTGATCTAAAGTGACAGTGCTGTTCAAATTCAAAGGAATGGTTTATATAGAAGCAAAGCTCTGTAAATGGATATGCTGTGCCAGCCAGTGTGAATTGCTATGCATTTTTAGCACTATTTAAAAGTCTATACAGTTGAGTCTACTATGACTTCAGTGTCTTTCTGCTTTAGGTAAGGTAAGAGAGATTCTTGAGAGCAAGACTATCAAGACCTTGCTTTCCTCATCTACTAAAATGGTATCGCTAATGTAAAACAATGGGCAGAACCAACAGGAAAGGGCATTTAATGTGCCTTCATATAGTATCATTTATATTTTGTTTATCTACACAGTCAGCCATTGTGTCCCAAATAGGTGTTATATCAAGCCTTTGACAAACATATTTTGTTTTATTCTTCTCTCACATAATACACCCAGAGGAAAAAGCAGGCCTCCCTAGGATATCAACTAAACATAGCATAACAAGATACAATAAGACCAGGCACAAACATTCATATCAAGGCCGGTCAAGGTAACATAATAGGAGGAAAAGGGTCCCAAGAGCAGGCAAAAAAGTTAACCTGTCTTATTATCAAAGAACCTTTAAAATAAATCATGGTCATGTCAATTGCTAGTCTATTTATATTACAAGAATATATATCCTATGTTTAACAGATAGATATGATTATATAAATAGATAAGGTAAAATAGATAAGGTCTTAAAAAACTCAGAGACCTACAGAATATGACATTTAAAGGGTTTTTTTTTTATTATTTTAATGATTCCTGCCTTCATTTCTTAAAAACCCTTTCTTCTATGAGTAGATTTTTGTTAGTGTTTTGTGACTGTAAGAGAAAGTAAACTATGACAGTGACTATAACTAGTTCTTGTAGAATATGAAATAGCTAAAATAAAAATAATTCTGTATAATATAAAGATATCTATTTTCACTATCTCTAAGAGAAGGCCCTTTGTTATGTTTCTCTGAATACAAATCATTGTATATTTTATGTTCTATTCTGCTGTATGGTACAGATATTAATTTAGTCAAATATAAGAAGATACAATGTACCAGTTTTGTTTAATTTTTCTTATATATTTTTTAAAGATTTATGTATTTATTATTATGTATACAGTGTTCTGCCTGTATGTGTACCTATAGGCCAGAAGAGGGCATCAGATGACATTACAAATGGTTGTGAACCACCATGTGGTTGCTAGGAACTGAACTCAGGACCTTTGGAAGAGCAGGAGGCACTCTTAACCACTGAGCTATGTCTCCAGCTCCTATTTTTCCTTATTTTGTATCATGTTGTAACTTTGGGATTCTCTTGAATGTCACTTTTCTTCACATTTGCAATGACGTGACAAAGGTTTGTGTGGGCATGAACTTAATTATTATGCAACAATCTTGTAGACTGTAAGTCAATTTGAGTTGAATCAAATTCTCTTTAAAGGTTTCCACAGAGCCCAGATACGTACATCAGTCAAGCTGGGATTACATCTGGGTTTCCAGAAAAGAATCTATTTCCAAACTCATTGGGGTTGTTGACAGGATATAGTCCCTTCCAACTGAGGGACTAGGATTTGTTTTGTTATAGTCACAGTCCAGTCCTTGCATGGGCAGCCTTATCTATCTGCATTGAGGTCAGCAAAGATGGATGGCTTGTTTTCAGTCTCTCTGATGTACCATTTCTTGCTACTAGTTGAAGAAAATTCTTGTATATAAAGATTCATGGAGCATGTTATCTTTATTACCTCAGAGTAGATTCAATAGTTAGGGGTGGAAGATAGTAGTTGGAAAAGTACTTGCCATGTGCAAAGGGAAGTTTGGAACTCAGTCTCAGTCATCAATATTAAAAGCCAGGCTCTGTTGCTGGAGTGGTAGTTCAGGAATTCAGAGCACTGTTTACTCTCAAAGAGGACAGAATTTTGGTTCCCCACACTAAGTATCAGGTGGCTTACAACTGCCTGTAACACCAGCTCAGAAGATTGGATAGTCTCTTCTAAGCTCCAAATACATTGCGCTTGTGTGCACATAGCAGCATACATATGCAAAAATAAAAACAGTAGAATATATATATATATACATTTAAAAGTCAGGTATGACTATACTAATTCCAATTCTGAGGAGGTGTACATTGGTAGATCTTTAGGGTTTACTGGCATGCCAACCTAGCCTATCCAGTAAATCCCAGGTCACAGAAAAAGACTGTCTCAAAGACAAGGTTCATAGCTTGTAAATAACTACATTTGAGATTCATATATGACATCCACATGCATATGTACACACATACACTCAAACACAGGACACATGAACATCTACATATGTGCACACATTCATACATACACACTGACTAGCAACTATGTTCACTTTTGTAAAAACTCCTTTACCATGTAAGGTAAAATGATATGGGCCATAGTTTCTCATTATTTTCATAATTCTAAGAATTAAGATTAGAGATCTTAGGGTGCCTTCTAGAAATCCTGTGTGGTATGCTTGCCTTTAATTACACCATCCACTTTCTGTAGCATCCCAGGATATATTCAATTGTGCAATAGAAAATTTTCCATTGCCTTTCTTTTTTTTTTTTTTGAGACTTTTTTGAGAATTAATACCCAGATATATCTCATATGCTAATCCTCTCAGTGTATTTGTAGCCACAGTAATAGAGATATAAAATCGAAAAATTACAAAAGTTTCTTTAATGTCACATTATTCATTTATTGTCAAGTGATATAATTCGAAGCTCCTTTAAATGTTATTTTTACATCCTTGAGAAGCTTGGCTTCTTGAAATTCTTCCCGCATTTTAAGAGATATTAATTATGAGCTTCCTTGTTATCCAGATGTTAGAGACAGTGGAAATCCCAGGATGTCCTTCGTTTGTCCCCTGGCATGGGCTGAGTCAGTGTTCGAAGGCCCAGGTCTACTGTGCATAGGCAGGCTCAGACTGAATTCTTTTCATAAGTCTCTTTGCATAACTACAGGCAGTCATCCCTTGTCTGATGTGAACTTGTGTGATTTGTCCACATCTTACTTGTGCAATAAAATATGAACTTTAAAGAAAAAGGAACAAGAACAGATCTGAAACTTCACCCTTTCACTCCACCAAACTCCCAAGTTTTCTGGGGAAAAAAAAAAATCACTACCAACACCAACAAGACTGAAATAAACTAATTTTACATCTTTCTCTATTCTGCCAAATCTGGTATTTAAAGTACAATCTTTATATATTGAGAGACCTCTGGGAATTTGTTCTTTCAAACATCCAAGTCTCCTCTGTTATAAATTGAAACATTGACTTTCATGTTTACTGTGTCTCTTAGGAATTGTGATGGCTACTTTGCAATTAATTGTATAAACAGAAGCCAAAGCCAAACCAAAAATAAAACTTTCTTCTCTTTTCTGGACTAATGAGCAATGCCCTACTTAAGGTTCAGACAGAGTTAGTGTTTTCAGGAAGCATAAGGTTCTGACAAAGAGGTGAAAAACACACTCTAAAGCACATAGATGGAGCTTAACTTACAAGGCATTTTACTGTGGCGAAGCTTGTGTTTCTTTTCTTTCTTTCATTTTCTTTAATCAACCCACAGTCCTGTAGGAAACACTATTTGCCTTTACTAATTTTCCTGTGTGTGTGTCTGTCTGTGTGTGTGTGTGTGTGTGTGTGTGTGTGTGTGTGTGTGTGTGTGTGTGCGTCTGTGTGTAAGAGAAAGGGGTGCATTTATCTTCCAAAACAATTCTAATGTTTATATCCCACCAACAGTGTAAAACAATTCTAGTGTCATGCATATGTACTGGTATTTATTTCTGTTAGCCTGTTGAATTAGTCATTCAGGTTGGTGTTAACTATTACCTAATACATTTTGAAGCTCAGCTCTTTGTTTTATTCAGAAGAATAGAATCTCGACCCTTCCCACAATAAAAGCTCATGACATCAAAAGCATTTCTCCTGAAAAAAAAAAAAAAAAAAAAAAAAAAAAAAAAGAATTCCAAGAAAAACAGATACAGTTAATATTAGAAAACCAAGCATATGTTACATCATCCATGAGTGGTAAACTTGTTTTTACATACTTCTAGAGTACATAATTGGAAAAAAAAATAGGTACAATGTCCTGTTAAGGCAAAATTCAAAATGGGTCAGGAAGATGGCTCAGTTGGTAGAGTCTGCCTCATAGGCAGGTCGCCTGAATTTGGATGTTCAGAGTCCATTAAAGAGCCAGAAGCGGCAGTGAATTCCTGTAGCACTGAAGGTAAGGATGGTAATGAGGAGTGAGGTCTAGAGACAGAGAGAAGGTAGCCCAGTCTATGACCTTCAAGTTTAGTGAGAAACCGTATCTCAAAATGTAAAGCAGGGGAGTGCTGGATGAAAGACAGCAAATGTCAGCCTTAGGCTTCCAAACCTATGAGAATCCATGTGCATGTGCACACATGGACACATTAACACTAACAAGTACAACACACATACACACAGTCTTAGTGTAACTTGATATGACATGTTTGGTTGCTATCCATGGGAAGCCTGCCTGTTAGGAAGAGGCGGAGTGGATGGGGGGATAAGGTGGGAAGAAGGGAAGAGGAAGGGAGGGTCTGGAAGGAGGGAGGGGGGCGACCGTCACCCGGATGTAAAACAAACACACAAACAAACAAATAAATAGTTGATTGTCTGATTGTCATAAGGGAATTCATTGTGCTTAAGCAAAGACAAAACAAGAGGAGAAGGAAGTCCCCCTCAGGCACAGTTATAGGGGAGGGGAGTAAGGGGAAAATGGGAGGGAGGGAAGAATGGGAGGATACAAGGGATGAGATAACCATTGAGATGTAACAAGAATAAATTAATAATAAAAAATTAAAAAAAAAAAAAGAAAAATCAGGTATCGCCAACTGCTCTAGGTCCTTCCTGTGAAACATTATACTATATTGTAGCTCAGAGCGGCAATGACAAGATTCCTGAGGGGAATGTCTGCGCCCCTTCTCTGTGCTCTTCATTTTTATTCCAGCTTGAAGAATTCTTTAACTCTTTTATACTACAGGGCTATTATCAGCAAGTGCTTTGCTCCAGGTTTCTGAAATGTTTTTATTTCCTCAAGTGTCAGAAGAACACACCACACTTGTTTGTGCAGGATTGTGGGCTGACAGGGGGATATTTTCCTTCAGCTCATCACAGATGCTCCTGTACAGGTCTCAGTCTTCCTTTCTGTTGCACTTAACCGGTTTTCTGTAGCTATCACAATGTACATTTGTGATCCAGTGATGTGAGGATGTAATTCTTTTTCTGGCCCTTTTCAGGTCTATTATTCTTTTCTGAACTAGATTTATAAATCAGAATTTGTATAAGATTTACAACGTTATCAGCAATTATTTATTTATCTGAATCAATCTTATACTTTTCTTCTCACACTTCAATTATTCTAATGCTTCTATTATAGTTTAGTCAATATGACTATTTTTTTTTTTAAAGATAGTCTTTATTATTTAATCGAGTCCCCAAATCTGCCAGCTGGAAACCAAGCTTTTAACACATGACTTTGGAGTTCTCTTTAGATCCAAACCATAATACTTATTTAAAATTACTATTCACTGAGTCTTATTTATGGGCAATTTCAAATTAGTTTATAATAGTGCTCCTATTTCAACACCCAGTGTTTCTCGTTCACGTGTGTCTCGTAATTTTATTTATTATTTGCCATAGTGGATGAGATGTATCCAGTGCCGGGTTCCTCTTATTGTACATGGAGATGTTTGACTCACTGACCAGATAGTACAGATACTGCCTGCTCTCTTGAGTCTTACTTTGGCCTCATTTTAAACATTGCTACTGAGAGTAAACTTGTGAAGGTTCAGATTTCTTCCTCCAGCCTAGCATGGCAGGCTCAGCTATTATTAATCTACCGAACAAGCTATAGTATGGCTTAAGCTTGATGTGGCTTTCAAGTGGGTCTTCCTCCAGAATGTGACCCTACTTCTAGAGCAGGGTCTTTCCCAGGCTGATATAGAGTTGTTAGTAAATTACATTATATTTATACTCATTCAGCACTAGAGTTCTAGACACGATGGCTTAATGGCATCTCTACACCCTTGCTATCTTTCTGACATCTACACTGATCTCACAGAAAATGTTACCCTGTAACTCTCAGGAGATTGTCCTTGCTTGTATACACATTACCCTGACTACAGCAGATTCTTTGTATACTCAACTCTCATAGAATGTCTGCACCATTCTGATAGTTCCCTCTCCCAAATGCTCTTTGCTGCAGGCTCCCCTACCCTGGTTTTTGATGGACCCTGACCCTTGGAGCTCTGCGGGGTTGTGTCTGCTGGGAGCAGCAGCTCTATTGAACAACTGTAAAATCTTTCCTAATCTAGGAAGAACTGAGCTGTGGTGCTGGGACTCTTCTATCAGGCAGCAAAGTCCTTAATGTCTATGATCCAGACGGAAAATCTGTCATTTATCTTTCCATGTCTCTATTTCCTAGTCCAATAGCTGTAACTCAGTCGTGGCTGGAATCCCAACTCAAGCCGATACATTACTGTATACATAATTGAGTCCCCCTGGGCTTCATCCTTTTAGATACAAAATGAAACGGCTTATCTCTAGGCAGATTTCTTATTTTAAACACTTTGTCGAAATGCAATGTTTACATCAGGACCTATTCCAGTATGAAGATGTCAGTTTCCCAAACACTGCTGTTTTCAAATTACTATTCTCAGCATCTTAAAAAGTCTTTGTCAAAAGGTGAAGAGTTGTGGATATGTATTTGTTTAATATTGAAAAATTCTATTGCTATGAATTAATTTGAAGCTATTTGCTCACTATAATTCTATTTCAAAAATATGATGATTGGTATAGTGTATAGTTTTTCCTAATAGCTTTTAATTTTCTTTGCTTTCATATCATTTTGTAAGTTTTAAACAACTTGAATCTCACAGTCCTCAGTTGTATATATCTTTTTGGAATTTCTTTCTTAAAATGCCATTTATTGTCCACTATATATGGACCAGACACTGGCTGCCTGCAGAGAATGTAATGAATCACTGAGAACTAATACCTACCTTTAAGGAGCTGGATCTATTAAAAAAAAAAAAAAGACTTAGGCATAGGAATAGTAAAAGTTAGCTAATAAAACCTTGCACAAAATATTTGGGGGATACAGAGGCGAGTGATTAACTCTGCCAGGGGCTTCTGATGAAGTTTCCTGGAAAAGGTCAACTTTAATCTCAGACTCAGTGAGAAAAGGCAATCAACCTGAGGGGTTTAATCCTGACTCAGTACTTAGAGGCAAAGAGATCATTGGTAAATAGCATGCACTTTTCACAGTCTCCATTGCTAATTTTTCCCCTTTTAACTTCTTCCTTTCTAAAATGAGGAACAATACTGACCTTGCTATTTTGTTGTGAAGATTTTGAAATTAAGGTTATATGTGCATAAAACAGTAGTCATCATTATTTTTTATCCGTCACGACTAAACTGTGTTGGCACAGGCAGTTTTTTCTCATTGCACATTGAGGATTTTTCCCCCCTGTGCATACATACACTCAGTCTTGCAAAATGTTTTAATCCATGCATGAATTATCAACTCCTAGAAAATGAGCTCATCAGCACAAGCAGCATTCAATTGCGGCCCCTTTGTTAATTCAGGAGTTACAGCAGCATTTTCTCAGTGTCAGGGTACCTGCATATGCTGCTGTTTTCCTTAAACACTGCTAGAGGCACAGACTTGGAGGTGAAAACTTTCAAGAACCTAAAAGAAACCTTGGAATTTTTGTACAAAATTACATACTAATGTATATAATTCAGACCCCTTTTCATTAAAAGGGTGTGAATTTGTTACGTTATTTCTGTCAAATCATTGTTCCAGGTTTTAATATTTCAAATTTAACTAGCACTGTTTGATCTTTTTAAAATATATTTCATCTTTTTTTCTTCAAAATATCTTTTCAGTGATGGATATTTTAGTGTGGGTGGATTACTTATGTTCCCAGTGTTGTATAACCACGTGTATTGATTAGCCACCCACTTAAGTATTTTATTTTTAATTATTTGCATGTGTGTACGTGAACTTGAGGGCCAGAGGCATTGGAGACCATGGAACCAAAGTTGCAGGAAGTTGTGAACTGTTCTCTGCCATAGCTGTACACACTTCTCACCATGAACCATTTCTCCAACCTGCTGCAGTTTATACATAACATTTTGATTTCAGCAAAATTTAGATTCGCAGAAAGTTAGAAAGCCAGTATAGGGAGCTCCTTTAGGAGTTTCCTAGTCTGCAAACATCTTATATTTTCATGATGCCTTTGTCAAATCTAAGACATTGTGTAAATTTTCATACAGCTCTTACTTGCATTTCACCAGCTTTTTCCATCTTCTTTTTGTCGCATAATCAAATCCAGGCTACTATGCCACACTTAACAGCTGTATGTCTTTATCCTCTTCTGGTCTTTACATTCTGAAAGTCTACTAACCAGTTTTCTGGAGGAACGTATTTGCACGTGGGATTATGTATTGATTTCACCCTGGTTAGATCAGTGGTTCTCAGCCTTCCTAATTCTGCCACCCTGTAATATTGTCCCTCATGCTATGGTGACCCCCTGCCATAATATTATGGTCATTGCTACTTCATACATATAATCCTGCCAGTGTTATGAACTGTAAATATTTTTGGAGATAGAGGTTTGCCAAAGAAGTTGCAATCTACATGTTGAGAAGTACTGCGTTAGATGAGTCACTATTAAGATTAAATGAATTCACTTTTACATATAGAATTCTAGTCCTTCGCAGGGAGGTTTCAGCTACTGGCCCCTTCTTCTTTCTGGATTTAAAGGTACTGTTCCGTTGATTGCTGGGTCATTGTTCGAAAATGATGAATGACTCAGAAATATGATGTCTCCCTTTCCCTTTATGTCATGTGTCTTTTCTCTCTTGATGTTTTAAGATTTCTTTTCTTTAGGACTGCTTTTAAAGTTGTAATGATTATTTGACTTGTACGGTTTTATTTGTGTTCATACTGCTTGGGAGTAAAATTTTTGAAAAGAAAAGACTTCAAAGTGTAGGCTTTGATACTGTACAAACCTACTTTATTTGGGTTTTTTTTTTTTTTAATGCCTATACCTCCCTTCCAACCCACCTACCGTATATAGGAGAGAAAAGTGGTTAATAGGGACAGGAAATTTAGACCTTCTTAAACTCAGTTCCTTGGGCGGATTCCATTCTCGGTCATCAGGATTCAAGCAGAACCATTAAACAGCAAATGAGAAATTTGAAGTGATGTAAAAGCCAAAATCCAGGCCTCTGGTTTCGGGCTCATATATGTCTCCTCTAAGAATCTATAACAGGATGTTTATCAGGTAGCAAAGAGCATGCCCCTGCGAGAAGCAGTTCCTCTTCTAGCAGACAAACACCATGTGCCATTTGGCAATTCTGTTTCCAGAAGACAAACACTCTTTGTTTTGTTTTTTTTTTTTAATAATTTTTTAATTAATTTATTCTTGTTACATCTCAATGGTTATCCCATCCCTTGTATCCTCCCATTCCCCCCCCCCCATTTTCCCATTATTCCCCTCCTCTATGACTGTTCCTGAGGGGAATTACCTCCCCCTGTATATGGTCATAGGGTATCAAGCCTCTTCCTCGCAACCTGCTGTCCTTCATCTGAGTGCCACCAGGTCTCCCCCTCCAGGGGACATGGTCAAATGTGAGGCACCGGAGTACATGAGAAAGTCATATCCCACTCTCCACTCAACTGTGGAGAATGTTCTGACCATTGGCTAGATCTGGGAAGGGGTTTAAAGTTTACGGCCTGATACAGAAGACAAACACTTTATGCCCTCAGAGAAGTCTATTTCACATCCCACACCTGGGATCAAAACAAAACCATGCTTCCATCCACTACATTAATGTTTTAAGTATCTTTTGTCTCTCCTTATTGGTTCTAGTACACAGATGTAGTAATGGTTAATGTCATGCCATAGGTCACCGAGGAGCTACCCATTCTGCTTTACTTTCCCCCGCCCCCATCTGTACGATTAGCTTTGGATAGTTTCTGTTCAGTTTTCAAGTTCGTTGATAAGTCTCCTGAAATATAGCAAATCGGCTGCTAATCCAGCGCATTTCTTTTGGTGATTGTCTTTGTTAAGTCTAGATTGTATTTGTTAAATCTAATTCCATTTAGATTTTTACACATCTTCTCTCCCTGTTTATGATTCTCATGTCCCCTTAAAGCTTTACTTTATCAGTGGTGGCCTTTTGTTTTCACATCCCCTTCTGACTACAGCACTTAGCAATTTGTGGATATTTTGTTGATTTCCGCCCCCCCCCACCACCGCCCCCTAATCTTGGTGTAAGTTTTCCACTTCTTGTCTTCCTGAGATATATTTTATAAGATGCTATTTATTGTGAATTTATACTGTCTGCTTTTTTTGGTTTTGTGTTTTTGTTTTTTGTTTTTTTTTTGTTGTTGTTGTTTATTTGTTTCTGTTTGTTTGTTTTTTGTTTTCAATGAAGGGTTTTTCTGTGTATCCCTGGCTCTCCTGTAACTCTCTTTGTAGACCAGGTTGACCTCAAATTCACAAAGCTCTGCCTCGCTGAGTGCCGATATTACAGGTCTGTGCCACCACACTGGATATACAGTCTTCTTAATATCTGTGTGTGTCCTTGTCCCAGATATGTTAAATTTATCTTGAATTTTTATCTTCTTTATCTTACCCTTTTGTGCTTTAGAGACAGTAGCTCCCTATGTAGCCCCGGTGGCTGAATTCACTACGGAGTCTAGTCCTGTCTCAGTCTAACAGCAATCCTCCCATTTCATCTTTTTGTGTGCTATGATTAAATCCTTGAACATGTCTGGCATTAGCGCTAACCTTTTAAAGGCTAGCATGGTCTTTATTTTGGGCCAGTTTGCCTTGCTGCTGTGGCTTGATGTGTTTTGGATTCCACTGGCTACCTTATTGTTCTGTCAAAACATGGAACTCCAAGTTATCTTCCATCTCTATTGGCGCCCGGGATATTTCTGAGCCAAGGTCTATATGTATCACTACTGCCTCTTTAGTTTTTTATATTATAAATGATAGTCTACTTTGTCTCCACCATCTCTGATTCCTGTCTCCTAATTTAATTTGAAAACTTCTATTTTAGTCATATTAAAAATATTCCCAATTTAGAAAGAAGTATGAACAAATTATGGATGTAACTTCTTTACTTTGTATCTCTTAAATATCTGTCTTTTGGGACTGAGAGGAAAGGTCTCACTATGTAGTTCAGGCTAGCCTAGAACTCATAATCCTTCCTCAGCCTCCTGACTGTTTGGAGATACCTGAAAACTAACTGGCTTTTTCTGAGCAAAATCTCTTCTTCTTCTTCTTATCCTAGGACAACGATCATTTTAATTTTTTAAAAAGACATGCCTTCAGACTCTGGATTTCTTCACCTTTAGAAAAACTCTTATTTCCACTTAGCTTTCAAGACCTAGCCCAAGAATGTCTTCTTTGCTGCCCCAGAGTCTGTAACACCTTTCTTCCTCCCATTACAAAGGCAAAAAAGGAATGGGTCCTGAGTCTTGTACATAGCAGTTCTCTTGCAGTCTCTAAGGTTTGAAAATTACCCAGAAATATTTAAAATTCAAACGAGTCATGAGATTCTGATTCCTATATAAGTATTTGAATAGCTCTTTCCACAAAAGTAAGACAACAACTCAGAACTTTTCTCTTTATTAGAAAGTATTCAAGAAAATGAAATATATTTCATAACATTTTATTATCTAGGTCTTATGAACTCATTCTTATTTGTGAATTATATATTGTCATTAAAAACTTGCTATCAAAACTGAAATGATCTATGAAATAGTTGCATAAGAATAAAACAGTTTACAAATTAATATATAGTTTTCTTCAAGATGAATGTTGAACACTACCTAAAGATATGGTTGTTTGTGCAAACTATTTGATCCATGTGCAATAAGTAATAATGCTGAGTCTAACTCTCTGTAGCACGATATCTGTGGTCTCAAGGACAACCTGTAGCAGTTTCATTGTGGATAACTTGTTGATGCTGTTCTACAACTTTAATACTTTTTAACTAAGAAGATATGAAAGGGAATCCACTACACGAGCAACCTCAGGATGCTCAGTCTTCGAGAAGAGTTGGCTGCTGTTTCCAGGAAAGAAGAAGAAGAGGGGATGGAGAAATGCCTTCTGTTCGTTCATTCCAGTGAAACTGACATGTATCCTATTTCCAGGATCAGAAATTCTGCTTTGTGTTTTTTTGTAGTCGAGGCTGACAGATTGAGTGTTTAAAACTCTTTTCAAAAATAACCAAAAAGTCTAAATTGGAATTACAACTAGAATATTTTTTTTGACAACAATAGCACTAAGTTGTGTGTGTGCATGTGAGTGTGTATGTGTGTGTACGAGTGTGTGTGTGTGTGTGTGTGAGTGTGTGTGTACGAGTGTGTGTGTGTGAGTGTGTGTAAATTAATGAGTTTATTGGAGGTCTTTACAAGAACATGAGTGACTCAAAGGCAGCTGGATCATTAAAAAGCCTGCCTAGATACAAGTGATGACTCACAGAAGCTGCGATGCGGAGCTTCTCACCCCACTTGTAGGCAGCTCCACCAGAAAGCTTTCCTCTTCCCATGAAATGCTTGCTTCTCTTGGAGCAAACCTTCGGAGGCACTATGTAAGCATTATAAGTGATACGAGCTTTACATCCTGACCAGAGAGAGACCTTACTCTTCTCCCAATCCCACCTCTGTCCTCCTCCCCTAAAAGGAGACACCCCTACACACCCACCCCGGCTCATCAAGTCTCATCAGGACTGAGCTCATCCTCTTCCCCTGTGGCCTGACAAGGCAGTCCTGTCATGGGAGAAGTGACTGAAAAGAAGGCAACAGAGTCCATGTCAGAGACAGCCCCTTACTAGTGGACCCACATGAAACCTGAGATACCCATGGCCTACATTTATGTGGAGGATGCAGGTCCAGTCCATGAATGATCTGTGGTTAGTGCTTCAGGCTTCACAGGCCCCTCTGAGCCTTGGTTAGCTGGTTCTGTTGGTGTTCTTGTGGAGCTCTTGTCACCTCTGGGCCCCTTTTATCCTCCCTCCCACACACTTTTTCACTAGACTCCCTATGCTTCACTCAATGTCTGGCTGTGAGTCACAGCATCTGTTTCTAAAGACTGCTGGGTGGAGCCTCTCAGAGGACAACTCTGATAGCCTCCTGTCTGCAAGTATAATGGAGCATCATTAATAGTGTCAGGGGTTGGCTCTCTTCTGTGGGGTGGGTCTTGGACACCTGTAACTTTTATGAATGCATAGAACTTCATGAATAGGACTCCTACCTCCAGAAAGGATGACTTCAATTCAGAGAAATAACTGAACACTCCCCACTTATATTTGTGTAGCTTTTAAATCCCTTTTGTACTGTCTTGTATACCCTGAGAGGTTGATACATATATAATTTGTGACTGACCATTGGGTCACTATGCTGAAGCACCAGCTGCTTTCTTAAAAGTTTGATTGGTTATAATTCCCTAAAGTAACTACTGTCCACTGGGGACCAGGTTGGGGTTAGGGAAGTTTCCCTCAATGGCTAATACTGACAGCTACAGTAATCTATAGGCATAAATACAGTATCTGTACACTTTCCATGTTAATTTATGTGTGTTGTTTATGTTTGAATGCACGTGGATGCATGTGTGAGCCTACTTCTCTCTCTCTCCCCATCTCTCTCGCCCCATCACTCTCTCTCTGGTGTGTGTGTGTGTGTGTGTGTGTGTGTGTGTGTGTCTTACAAATCTCTAGCTTTCATGTAGAGAGGAATGCTGCCAAATAAGTATGCATATAAATTTCTATTTATTGAAAATGTAACTATTACAGCAACATAAAAAATCAATGTTTATCCAATTATTTTCACAGACAGTATCATGCAATGCAGCATAGTTTCTCATTAGATTAAATCAAACCGCCCTTAAATACCATTTTACCAGCTGTTACTGGATAAAGGGTGAGCAGAACAGTTTGTAGTAACAAATATGTAACTCTCTGGCATATATCGTTGCCAACAAGGCTGCAGCTGTGTGTATTGTTTATAAAAAAACAAATGCCCTTGGTGGGTTTCCTTGAGTTTTATTGATATTTTTTTCTGTACCAGAACTTTATGTTTCTTACGAAAAAAAAAATAGTATACTTAGGCCTAAAAAGTTTGTGCAATTCAATATATGGTTGCAAAAATATTTTAGGCCTTGATTTAGAAATAAAAAAAAAGAAAGCATTATATTACTAAGCAATACATGCATCAAAACAGAGTCACGTAGATTTTCCAAGTCCTACCAGTTGGCTGTTATACATACTTTGAAAATATTATATATTTCTAATACTTTAAAGTGGAATTGATCAAATAACTAGAAGTCTTACTTTTCAAACAGCCCCAAAACTATATTGAAAGGGCAAACTGCCCACAATTTAAAAAAGTATATATTTTGAATATTTTTGCAACAATGTTCATAAGAGAAATTGGTCTGAAATTCTCTTTCTTTGTTGAGTCTTTGTGAGGTTTAGGTATCAGTGAGACTATGGCCTCATAGAACGAATTTGGTAATTTTCCATCCATTTCTATCTTTTGGAGTGGTTTGAAGAGTATCAGTATTAGCTCGCCCTTGAAAGTCTGGTAGAATTCTGCACTGAAACCATCTGGCCCTGGGCTTTTTTTGGTTGGGAGACCGTCGATGATTGCTTCTATTTCTGTAGGGGAAATGGGACTATTTAGCTTGTTTATCTGGTCTTCACTCAACTTTGGCAAGTGAAATTGATCAATTTTGTGGCGTATATGCCTTCAAAGTAGGATCTTATGATTCTTTGTATTTCTTCAGTGTCTGTTGTTATGTCTCCCTTTTCATTTCTGACTTTGTTGATTTCAATACTGTCTCTCTGCCTTTTAGTTAGTTTGGCTAATGGTCTGTCTATCTTGTTGATTTTCTCAAAGAACCAGCTCTTGGTTTTGTTGATTCTTTGGACTGTTTTCTTAGTTTCTAATTTGTTAATTTCGGCCCTGAATTTGATTATTTCCAGACGTCTACTCCTCTTGGGTGTTTCTGCTTCTTCTTTTTCTAGGGCTTCCAGTTGTGTCATTAAGATGCTTATGTGCGATGTTTCCGATTTCTTTTTAAAGGCACTTAGTGGTATGAATTTTCCTCTTAGCACTGCTTTCAATGTATCCCACAAATTTGGGTATGTTGTTCCTTCATTTTCATTGAATTTCAGAAACTCCTTGATTTCTTTCTTTATTTCTTCCCTGACCCAGGTGTTATTTAGCAGAGAGTTATTTAGTTTCCACGTGTCCACGTGTAGGCTTTTTGTTATTTCTGTTGTTGTTGAATTGCAGCCTAAAAGCATGGTGATCTGATAGGATACAAGGTATTATTTCAATCTTCTTGTATCTATTGAGGCTTGCTTTGTGACCTATGATGTGATCAATTTTGGAGAAGGTTCCATGCGGTGCAGAGAAGAAGGTATATTCTTTCTTGTTTGGGTGAAATGTTCTATAGATATCTGTTAGATCCATTTGACCCATGGCATTGGTTAATGATGTTATTTCTCGGCTTCGTTTCTGTTTCAATGACTTATCCTTCAGTGAGAGTGGGGTGTTGAAGTCTCCCACTATTATTGTGTGGGGATCGATGTGTGGTTTAAGCTTTTTTAGGAGATCTTTTACAAATGTGGGTGCCCTTGTATTGGGAGCATAGATGTTCAGAATTCTGATGTCATCTTGGTTGACTTTACCTTTGATGAGTATGAAATGTCCTTCCTCATCCCTTTTGAATATTTTTACTTTATGCAAATCAAACTCACTCAAACTTTTACTTAAGATTAAAAACTGAAAGCTCAGAACCTTTAAAGTTTTGGCCAAGAGGTCACATTTACCAGCTGATGAGGCTTCCAGATCCCATGAAGTCCAGACCTGCATTTAGGTTACATATCCATTATTATTCCTGGAACTAGAAGACACCCTGGAACATATGCCCTATATGCTAGTTTGCTTTGACCACATCCTCCTGAATAATAAAGTTTTTATAAGTCATAAAGTGCAAGAGAAATACCATGTTAACACTCAAAATTACAACAAAAATGAAATTTTAATGTTGGTTTTTATGAAAGCATTATGAAGAGCATTTGGATTTCAAGCAACCAATAAATCATCCTAAGTGCAGCATTACATATATTAGGTGATCAGAAAGGGTAATTATTTCCTAATTTTACCATCAGCCTCCTCTTATCTTTTTTTTATCATCCTCCCTTATCATTTGAGTTTCTCCAGCAGCAGACATATAACATGTTCAGAAATAGAAGAACATATTTGTTTAGCTAAATAAAAATTTTATATTATTCTGATATTTTTCATTCCCATATTAGCATATTTATTTTCAGCACACCATTATTAATGTTCCTATGTTTTACCATGAATTTCACTGCACATCTGGACTTTGATTAAATCATTATGATTATTATGTTAAAGATTTTTGAAGAAAACCAAAAATCTGTCCAGTTGTTACCTTCCTGGGACAAATGATAGTATTGCCATTTTTTTGAATTTTTAAAATTAATTTATTCATATTACATCTCAATGGTTATCCCATCCCTTGTATCCTTCCATTCCTCCCTCCCTCCCTCTCATTTTCCCCTTACTCCCCTCCCCTATGACTGTGACTGAGGGGGACTTTCTCCCCCTGTATATGCTCATAGGGTATCAAGTCTCTTCTTGGTAGCCTGCTATCCTTCCTCTGAGTGCGACCAGGTCTTGCCATCCAGGGGTCATGGTCAAATTTCTTTGTCAGCTGATTTTCTGAAATGTAATAGAAGTCATAAATGAATAATTGGAGAACACACCTTTTTTCTTTTTTCTTTTTTTTACTTACAAATGAGTCTAAACAAAATATCATATTTTAAGTCCAATGTTGCTACACTTCAATATTGCAGTATTTAGTTGGAACTTAGTATAGCTCTGGGGATGGGCTAATGTGACTTCTTTTTTGAGTTTCTTGATGTCATGCATGTTTATTCCCTGGCTCAATTACATAGACTTTAAATCTCTGGAACATATCAAGAATTCTGAAATACCATTTTAATAAAAATATCAGACACATCAACTAGCAGATTCTATGAGGCTACTGAGAAAGTCATATCTCAACACATTTATAACGCACTTATTAGATTTTCCCAAATGGTTACTTCATGGTAATACTTAAAATATCACTAACACCAGAAAGCTCTTTAACTTTTACTGTAGTATGTTGCCTTCAGCAGGTACCAAACTTCTACCGCCCTCAAACTCAAAGTGGATGGGGGATATTTAGGTTTTATAAGGCATGGCTACCAGATTTGTATCATCTAGGTCTGTTGTTCATTGTGTTTTCTCTCCCTGATGCAATGCTCATATTCCTGGTTCATGTATACTCAAAATATCCTTTCCTCCAGGGAACTGTTCTATTCTGACAAATCTGGTATAGAAGATCTTCCCACATGTTCTACTCAACTGTGTATGGAAATTGTGTATTTTCTCTGCTTTGACTGTAAGATTCAGAAATTCTGTTCCTATGTATTATCTATTATTTTATTTACAGTTCCTTTAAGTTTTCTGGAAAACGGAAACTATTTGATAAATAGTAAAAAGATAAATGGATGTATTAACTTGGTTTTACATGTGTGAATGGTAAGATTTCCCACAACTATATAATAAAGAGCAGAGATATAGAAGAAGTTCTTAGTTTTCATGTGGTCATTTGAACTCCTGTCTATCATTTGCTGAACCATCTTACATACAAAGCTAAGTTTTGAATAAACTTGGTCATCACAAAATATGACAGCAATTACAATGAACCTACAATAATCTTGTAGTCACAGTGGACATCATGTTAAGTAATACTTTGTTTTTGAGAAACAGAATTATTTGGTGTATAAAACTGCTAATTTGTTCTCTCTCTCTCTCTCTCTCTCTCTCTCTCTCTCTCTGTCTCTCTCTCTCTCTGCTATAATAAACGCCATGGAAAAAAGTGAATGCTAATTACTGGTTACTGGCTTGCTTCATAACTTGTTCAGCTTGTTTTCTTATATAACTCAGGACCACTTGCCCCAGGCATGGCACTGCTCACAGTGAGTTGTGCCCTCCCACACCAAATGTTAATCAAGAAAATGTTCCACAGAGATGCTAATGACAGATCTGATGGAGGTAATCTTCCAACTGACATTCCCTCTTCTCCAGTGAAAAAGTAGCATTTATTTTTATTTCCTGGAACACTATTAAGTAGAATAGTATGGATTCTCACTTGAGTTGATCTTTCCTTAGCAAATGCCTCATGAAGGATTTTTTTCAAACAGTTGCCCATCCAATGCTATTTTTTTTTTTAATTCAGAAGAATGCAAAATGTTTTATTTTAGGATTACAAGTGGACAGAGACAATGAAAGGGTCCCAAACTAATACTATACTTGATAGATGATCTAGCTCATGCAAAATATGGCAGCAAAGCTGAGCTAGCCACATAGCCTGGTGTGGAAATGCCAGGGCTCTGGATTTGCTGGGTTGAATAACAGGACAACCTAATGTGAAAGTCTTTGAAATAGCTCAGAGAGCAAATGAATCCATTTCATGGGGAGGGACAATCAAGTCACCTCACATACTCTCCCTTCAATTCTTATTCCTCCATGCTTTGTAAATCTGCAGCATACAACAGGGATAGGATCCAAAACAAATGTGTAAATTTTATTTATCACCAAAGAAATTTGTATAGCTGTGATAAAATTATGTTTTTGATACCTTTATGATAAGAAGTTGCTTTGGCATTCTGTCAGAATAAATTGAGGGAAAAGGAATAAATGGGGAGTCATAGATTCTTTTTCTTAAACTTTTTAAAACTAAAAATCAGTAGAAATACAGTAGCTTTTTCTTCAAGTAAAACTCAAAATGCATGAATGTATGTATGTATGAATGTATGTATGTATGTGATTTTATTTATTTAATGTCAAAATTATTCTAAAGCTTGGACTGGTGTTATCAAAACAAGGCACCTTTACTCAGCACACCCTTTCTGCCCTCTGCAAACGTCTTCCTTGTCTCTGTGAAGCTTTTATGATTGTCGACTTCTGAGGACCCCAGGAGAATCTAACTACCTATACCACAAATGGTTCATTTAGCTAACTGCCATCCCTGATTACCAGGAATCTGCTTCTCCTCACTCTGCTCCATCTTTACACATGGATGCAATGTCGTCATTCATCTTCTTCATCACAGGTCATGTGGGGAAATGTAAGATGATACACACGGTGATCAGTACACACAACAGCAGCTTGCTCTTATTCAGTGTGTCCTGCAGCATGTACCATGTTTTCTATTTCACTTTTGAAGATGCCCCATAGCCTGCTACATAAAGGCTAGGGCTCTGGATTCTCTGGGTTAAAGAGCAGGACAGCCTAATGTGAAGGACTTTGAAACAGCTCAGAACCAAATGTTCTTTAATGGCAGCGTCATCTTTCCAGTCTCTCATTCCTAATTCTCCCATAAGGTAGGTTATAGAAACATCAATGTATCTTCTCTGAATCAGGGCTTAGGAACTTTTTCCCCAAGCCAACCATAAAGCTAAAAATTGGGACAGTGAGAAGTTTAAAAGATAGTTGCCATTTGGTATGATTACCTGAGTTCAGTCCCTGGAATCCACATGGTTAAAGGAGAGAACTGACTCATTTCTGCGTACACACACACACACACACACACACACACACACACACACACACACACACTAAATAAGTGTGACAAATAAAACCCTGATTTCCTCTGCATTTTCAAGTAAATTGTGAGGAAGTTCTCTGACATACCGTGTTTCATTGCAGGTTCTAAGACTTCACATTCCAGAAAGTGTCTGGCCTCCCACCCAGAAGAGAGGAACAGTACACAGAGACACCAGACCATAGAAGAACAGGGCAGACAGCCTTTTTGAATTCTACCCCCATCAAATTACTGTTAGATTACACTCGTTTCTTTCAGTCATGTATCATCTATCTAGTTGAGCATATTGTACCACAACTAATAGTAAAATTGTTTATTCTTGATCTTTGTGTCTGAAATCTGAAGACCCATTTCAGGACAATGTTCAATGTTTACCTCTACAACACACACACACACACACACACACACACACGCATGTCTACAAGTGTGTGCATGTGTAATATATGATGTATATGCACATGCTGGTGCAAGCAGAGGTCAAAAGAGGATGCAAAATGTCCTGCTCTGTCACTGCTTGCATTATTCTCAGGCTAAACAGTCATTCACTGAACCTGGATACCCTTTCTCCTGATAGGTTGGCTGGCCAATTGCCTCAGAGACCCACAGTACTGGGAAGGAAGGCATATGTGAAAATGCCTGGCATTTTACATGGAAAACGTAAATGCTGGAAACCTAACCCAGGTGTTTCCAATTGAGCAGGAAGCACTCTTAGGCACCGAACACCTCGCTGGCTTCCCTGGGTGTGGGTATGGGCAGGCAGGAAAGAGAACACCCTCTTCCAACTCAAACCGTGATCATTCTCTGCTGATTACTAACATGTGGTGGTAGACAAGGTACTTTTTCTGTACTGTGCCTCAGTTTCTTTATGTGCAAATAATTCTAAGCTATCTGATCTAGCCCTTATGAGAATAAAGTGAGTTTAATGAAAAAGTGAGACCCTAATATAGCCTAGTGCTGTTTGACGGATTAAATACTTCATGCCTTAAATACTTATGAGATGTTCAAATATCCTAGTAAACACCAGGCGTTTACAATCTGAACTTAGATGCGTTATTTTGTAGTATTGATGTGCATATAACAGGGAGCTAGCTGAGTAAGCAAAAAGGGAATGCAAACCCTGCAGGTCAGGCTTAACCAGAACCTTCCTCCTTATCGGGTCAATTGCAAGGATGGGTTTTTTCATAACAGCTGGAGCAAGGTCAGGTGACAGGATTGGCCTTTTGGGAATATTAGAATGAGTAGTGTCTTTTTACTCAACTTTTTCTTCTCCCCATCCCCCACTCACCCTTAATTACCTCCAGTTCTGTAATTATATCCTTTGTATTTGACTTACTTTGGCTCAGACACTGCAGAGAAGAAATTCTGTGGTCTGTGGTACCTGTTCATGATAACCTTGGGGGTCACAGCACATTGTTTGAGAAATATTGGCCTAAGCTATATTTTCTTTGCTTGTTGATGAAGTGTGTCATATGGGAGAGAATCAGAGGCTGTCCTGAGGTTGAGATGTATTGTGTTTATTGCTTTTCTGCTATCTGCAATGTCCCCTGCTCTGTCAGCAAAGGCTACTAGATTGGTCTTTGATAATTTTCTCTTCTGACTTCATGTTAGTTATTGCCCTCTGGTCTTAATGTTTAGAATTTTCTTTGTAATATACCCTAGTAATTGTTATAGCTACTGAAGTTTACATGAGCTGGTTATAAGTTCTAACATTTCATTTTTTAAAAAGAAATCTTTCTATGAGCATGTTAATAAACTTCAAGTTCAATAGGTCTCATCACATGGAAGTTCTGAGTTCATCATATACTGCAGGATAATTGTCATCAGCACTGGTAAGATGAGTGCACTCATGCTCATGCATGCACATATGAGCATGCACACACACACACACACACACACACACACACACACTTTTTTTTAGGAAACTGGATTTTACTGCTTGTATCTTCTCTACCTAGCCTTTCTTTCTTTGGTCAATATCTGTTGTTTCTGAGTTATTTAGTGTAAGGTACATTTGTGTCACCTCCAAGAATGCAAAAAGAGTCACTTGAAGTTAGCCAGGGCTCTTGTTTGTAAAAACAGAATCTACTCAAGCTCATTTGAGCAGAAAAGATACAGATGACTACAAAATATAATCGGAAAGTCTGAAGAAGCTGATTGTTGCATGACATTCTAAAAGCCCAAGTAACCAGCCACTTTTGCTTAAGTGTTGGGTCAAAGACTATGCTGCTTAAAAAGAAAAAAGTGTGTGTGTGTGTGTGTGAACATGTGTGTACAAATAGCTCTATTTCTAAATATGTCTGTTTCTCTCTTTCTCAGCACCTGTCTCTTTCTCTATCCCTCTTTCTCTCACCCTTTCCTACTTTCCTATGAAATATCAGTAAAAGATTGTCAAAAATGTCTTTACTCTGGCCTTTCTTCTGTCCTTATAAGAAACTGCTAGCCCTCTCCTGTTCCAAAACCACCAGTTAAACAACAAGCGTTTGTAATCCAGCCTCTATATGTACACATATCCTCACACACAATGAAACCAAAACACTGCACATTCACTGCTTTTAGTCTACACTGTTTTACATTCTACTCTCTTATGTTTCAATATAAAAATATTGACTGTGGCCTAATACATTCATTTAACAGGCTACTAGTGAATTGTGATTTTTCAATTGGGAAAGTCTAAATGCTTCAACAAAAAGTATATAACAGCTTGTCTCAAACAAGTCAGAAAAAGAGCAGACACTGGAAAGATAGGGTAATAAGTATGTGTGTCTCATTGTGCTATGTAGTGAGCTGCAACAATTTTAACACTGTGGTGTGTTTTTGAAGGTGTACCAGTCCTCATAAGATGACACTTCACTAATAAATACAATTGTCATAGAAAATCTCTTTGCATGTATGTACAGACCAGGTTAATGTTATTCTTTTGCTTAGAGGACACAAAACCAGGCCTCTTGTCCCTCAGGAGGATCACTGCAATTCTATCAAAAACAAATCCAATCTATATAATGATCTTTATGGTAAATTTAAAAATTCTTGGGCTGGGCAGATGGCTCTGCCATTAAAGGCTAGGCTCAGAACGAAAAATATAATATTCTTGTGAGACTATAGAGTAACAATGAATGTTTTCTTATGCAATTTAGTTTTAATGTTGAGAATTTGAATTTTGATACCAATTGGCTAATAAAAATAATGTTTATGGTATTCTAATATTTCTCTTCTTTAAGAAAATGAGCTGCATGTGACTTCCATCATACATTCTTACACTTAATTCACATATAAGTTACACCTCTGTGCACATGTGGTTATGACAGCCCGTGTGCATCTCCTTGGTGCATCTCTGTTAGATACTCATTAAGGAGAACTTACAATAACAGTGCTGAGGGTTTGACATAAAAATAAGAAACGAGAAAACAGTCACAGTGGATTTTGTTTTAAAATGAGAACAGAGGGATGATGGGGAAAAACACATAAGAATTAAAGACTCAATCGATTTGGCAAATAAAGAAGTTACAATTATGTACCAAAATTTACAGATTGAATGAAATTCATAAAATTTCAAGATTGTTTTTGCAGAAAAATGTAGATCCTACCTTGGGAACAAGAACTAAATAAGGCTAGGCTGGTACCAAGACATATTTTGTGAAACACAGCTATTGAATTGGAAATTGTCTTTCGGAGTGGTGAAGCGATTACGCCACTGTATGTGTACGGAGGTCAAATGGCAAGCTGTGTGAGTGGGTTCTGCTCGTCTATGTTGTGTGCGTATTGGGTCCTCAGGTTTTGCAGCAAGCTCTCTTAGCTGCTCAGTTGTCTTTATGGCTCAGTATTTTATTTTGCTGTCCACAGTAATTTTATATATAAATATATATGTATATATATAATACAAAAAGCACATGAAATTTAAACATACCTTTATAATATATTTATAAAGCAGATATAACATGCATGTGTATATGCAAATATGGATGCATGAGAGAGGAAGAAATAAAGGGACAGAGAAAAATGAGAAAGGAAGTGAGACAAATGAAAAAAGGCACAGTTGGTAGCAAAAAGGGAGGAAATACATGGAAATACATAGAGAAATGACTTTTTTTTTTTGTTCCTTTCAATTCAAGATCATGTCAAATCAGATAGTCTCTGCAATCAGCAAAATATGGAATAAAGGAAACTCCAAGAGTTTTCTTTTTTCCATCCAACAAGTATTTGTAAAAAGAATGGTTTCAAAAGAAGAGACAAAGATGTATCTGCCAAAACAATGTAGGGATACTGAGTGAATTGTACGGTAAAATTTACATGAAAACACTGGAAAAACAATTTTCCTTGTATTTGATGAGAGTAAGAAATTGTTGCTAGCATCTGAGAGGTGACGGTAGTGTTGTGGTTTTGTGTTTAAAACAAGTCTTTATCTTTCAGTGTTATGTGCTAAGAGTTGAAATGATATGATTTTACAATGTCATTCTGAATGTAGCTTAAATAAGATTTGGGAATTCATTTAGATGGTGAAGTTATTGTCTGGTGAACTCAAGGCCCTGGGTTCAGTCTAAATGACTAGACAAAAACTGGAATGAAACAATAAAAATCAGTCAGAGTTACAGGCAAATATTCCAGAGCCCAGAAAAACACATGCTTGCAGAGCACTTTACCTTAAGCAGGTTGTTCATGGAAGCCCTGTTCCCATAGTTATAATGAGGTGTAAGAGATTTCTGGGGGGGGGCATTATACCAATATTTTAGGGTCCTCTTTGAATGTAGGAACTATAGTTTATCTAAGGATATTAAAAACAAGATGCTCAGTGGTAAGTTTGTTTAACATCCTTTCTCTTTTCCTTTCCCTGTACCTTCCACACTGCATGACAGCTCCCTGCATCATCTCTGCATGTCTTTTCTTCCAAATCTCTTGTCTCCCAACTCAAATGACACCTTTGTGAGAAGCCTAACAAATTCTTTAATCTGGAAGTGTCTTTATCTGAACTTCTGCTTTGGTCCTTCCCGTCCCTAAATACATTGCATGTATGTATCTCTGCCTGTCCATAGACACATCTATGGTCCCAGCAAGAGCCTCCTGAAAGATGGCAGCATCCCAGATAGTATTTCTGTTTATCTGCCTGCAGCCCGTAATAACTCGGACCCTACAAGCCCACGATACCATACATAAATACATAAATATCAAAGGACAAAAAAAGATGTGTAAGTATTTAGTACAAAAGTTTTCAGATCAAGAAGGTAAAAAAACCCTTCACTTTGGATCTCTATAAAGTGCTTCTCATTAAAGAAAAGATTCTTCTAGATTTAATGAACAATAAAAACTTCATTAACTCATCACAGCCACTAGCTTTAATTGTGGCCTTTTCGTAGCATCCTCTCCTCTTTCCAGAACAGATCAGCAGCCACATTTTGTGGAATTGTTTGCACACATGTTGTCAAATCTAAACAGCTCTTTTGCATATAAAGCAAGATAAATTGAAGTTGGAATTGGCCATCCTGAAAGTTAAACTGTTTCTCTAAAGCCAGAATGCACATTTACAGCTTCATGAGCTTGTTGGCAGTTTCTCTAAAATGACCCACATCAGGGCCATGTAAACACTTTGAAGATTACACCACAGACATTCCTGTGTTTTCTCTTCTGAAATGATCATTATAGTGTGTTCATTACGGGAAAGCATAGCCTACCAATGCCTCACTGAATTGTAAGGGAACTCTGATTGAAGGAAAAGCTGTATATCCAACAATCATTAACAAATAAGAATGCACAAACCCAAACTTATTTTCAAGGACATCAAGTTGCAAAGACTACCTGATATTATATAGATGGAATAAAACCTTCCAAGAATATTGAAATTAATTTTTAATATTCTCGGGTTTTTTTTTTTTTTTTTTTGAGACAGGGTTTCTCTGTGTAGTCTTGGTTGTCCTGGACTCACTTTGGAGACCAGACTGGCCTCTAACTCACAGAGATCCGCCTGCCTCTGCCTTCCAAGTGCTGGGATTTAAAGGCATACACCAACCCGCCCAGCTAATTTTTAATATTCTTATTTAAAATAATTTGCTGTATTAAAAGGTCTCACTTAAATTTATAAAATCATTATAACATGGAGTATAATTCTTCCAACATCACCGGAGAGGGTAAAAGGAAGGAGTTTTACTCCTGCATAAGAAAATAAGATAGATAAGCATGAGGCACTGAACATTATACATGGTAGCTGGGGTAGGTAGGAAGATGTGACAAAATGGACTATTTTCTCCTCTCATCTCTTTGATCCAGCAGTAGGATAAGGTCACTAAGACCTCTAGGGCTGATAACATGAGATGCTCTCAGGTTCCTGCATGCAGTAGATCTGCACTGTAGCATCATGTACCCATGATCATGGGAGAGGATGAATCACTTTGCATCCGAGATGTCTGGCTTTTCTCACCTTACTCCCAGAAGCTGTCCCACAGGCCAGTTAGTCAACATTTACCAGCTTCTCCAGTTAGGAGATGCCTTTGACTGAGTTTCATGCAGCGAGATGTATCTTTCTGGCTGTGATCCTCACAATCTACCGAAGTTTTGTCAGGTGAATTCCATGCATGCAGTTGCCTGGGTTAAGGGATGCTCACAGAGCTCCTTGTTTGTGGTGTGTGTGTTTGAGGTTATTTTTGCCAGAGACTACCACATGGATCAGTAGCCAAAGTAGAGATTTGCATTTCTACACATGGGCAGGCATTGTCCTGTTACTTGAAAGCCAGGAGAGGAAAAAAAGGCCGAGGTAGGAAAGGCAAATTTTCTCCTCTCCTTGTCAAGCTGAAACACGTGCCTTCTGTCCTCACACACCAAAGCTCATGAGGCTCAGGTGATTGTACTCTAGGACTTCCACGCAGGAACTCTGTTTCTAAGGACTCCAGCTTTGGACTGGGGCCTGAATGAGTGGTCCTTTGAGTGTTCAGGCCCTGAAATCTAGAGTCACTGCAACACTGGCTTCCTAGGGTGTCTTGCTTGCTAAAAGCATATTATGGGTCTTCTGAACCTACATAGTCACAAGAGTCCCTTTTCAAAATAAAACAAACAAACAAACAAACAAAAAACAAAAAAAAACCCACTTCAAAAATTAGCATATCTATATTTGTATATGTATTTATGCCCTATTGATTCTGATTCTCTGTAGAGCCTTGGCTATCATAGGTAGAATCCCCAATGTTTTCTCACAAGTATGAAGTACTAATATCGAGAAGAGTATATCCACAATTTGAAAGAATCCCATGTCAATCAACTCAAAAAAACCAGGAGGGATTTTTGTCAACCAATTAATACACTCAAAATTTCCGATCTGTATACAGGTCTTCTTTTCCAGCTCGTTTCGAGGTATCTGAACACTGTCCGTGATCACCTAGCCTATGATGCCATGATGACAGATCTAGAATTTGAAATCTAACTGCAGTGATCTGAACATGACCTGTCATTACAGGCTCATATGTCAAAAATGTGGTCCTGAGATGCCTGTACTCTTTGGATGGTGAGGGAAACTTGAGGAGGTGGAAACAGAAAAGAGCTCACTCGTGGAAAGCCTTTGCAGGGAGTCTTGTTGGCCATTGCTTCAACTCTTTCTGCTTCTTGCTGCTTTGATATAAATAGCTGGTTCAGCTTCATGTTCCTGTCATGTTAATCTGCCTCTTTTCAGACTCAAAACAAGGGATTTGGTCATTCATGGCTCTAATCCAAATAAACCCTTCCTTCTGTTAGTTATTTCTGTTAAACATTTTTGTCACGGAGGTAAGAGGTCTTATATGCTTGGCTCTCTAGCTTTCAGGTTAAGCTCCCCAACATGCTTGTGCTGTGTCCTGGAAAACATTGTAGGTGACCACTGAGAATGTTTTTGATAAAGGTAGTAATTCTTTACAAATATTTATTCACTGTTGTATGAAAGTTTCTGCAATGACAGAAGCTCCTCTCATGAAGCCTCAGCCACATGGCTGCCTAAATCTTAGGTATTTCAAGCTAGGAAATCAAATAGCACTGCTTCCTATAGCATGCCTTCATCTTTTAAAAATATATTTTATTAATTTATTCACATTACATCTTAATTGTTATCACATCCCTTGTATCCTCCCATTCCTCCCTAGATCCTATTTTTCCCTTCCTCCCCTCCCCTATGACTGTGACTGAGGGGGACCTCCTCCTCCTGTATATGCTCATAAGGTATCAAGTCTCTTCTTGGTAGCCTGCTATCCTTCCTCTGAGTGCCACCAGGCCTCCTCATCCAGACGACATGGTCAAATATGGGTTTTCAGAGTTCGTGTGAAAGTCAGACCCCACTCTCCACTCAACTGGGAAGAATGTCCTGTCCATTGGCTACATCTGGGCGGGGTTTGAAGTTTACTGCGTGTATTGTCCTTGACTGATGCCATAGTTTGAGCAGGACCCCTGGGCCCAGATCCACAGCATGCCTTCTTAAGCAGATAAACCTATTTGGATTTGAGCTATGCTCACTTATCTCAGCCCATCCTATACACACAATGGGCTTAGCCTTCCAGATTCTGCAAAGTCCCAGAAGCTCCTTGGGCTCTCACTCCATTAACTTCAGCAACAAGTTTCAACTAAGAAAAAAATGGTGTAATATTAAGGTGTCATGGGAAAGAAACCCTTCTTTTATTTTATTGATCTTCAAATTTTATTGAAAGAAACTCATTCAAATAGTAAATGTTTGCTATTCTTGCAGAATAGATCTCATTTAGAGATTTATATGCTGCAGTAAAAATAAATACACAGGATCTATTTGTCATCCATTTGTGGTGTGTGTGTGTGTGTGTGTGTGTGTGTGTGTGTGTGTGTGTGTGTGTGCATGCGTACGTGTGTAGAGAAATAGGCAAACATTTACAAGGAGCAAGCAAAGACAAACAGAAAATCTCAACTTTAAAAGTCCGCTCCTTTTTCAACCTGGAAATGCTGGTGCTCCATAAACAGTATGTTCCCCGAGTTTCTTCTCTTTAGAGCAAACTACTAAGGAGTGATTGTTGGGTTAAAGGTAAAATAGAGATATGTTTTCATTCTCCATGGTTTTAATAAATAGCTCCATGTCAGCTTCCAGTTTCCCAGCTGAGATATGGAAACATCTTCTTTTTTCATTTTTAATTGACAAATATAAGTTATAGGTAAAGTTTTGTAATGAAAATTGTCTTACATGTTGGCATTCTGTTGGCCAAGAAAAGTGGTGCAGGGTAAGGGAAATATCGGAGCGTGTATGTGGAAAAACATGCTTCCATTTTGGGTTCTTTCAAGTGCTCAACAATAATGATAAATGGATTGGATTTCTTCAAGGCTCAATGTCCTATTTATAAACAGTATACACTTAAACACAAGTTATATGACATGGATATCTCTGTGATAAAATTGGTCACAGAAAATTAAATTGATTGTGTCTATGCCAGTGCTTAATATAACTACTCTTGCTTCTTAATTTTTCCAGTTTATTTCCAAGGTTTGTAATACCATAGCAAATTGAAGTATATACTCATGTAGAATTACAGGCAAATAAAGCAGTTCTTTAAGTGTTTTATTATACTTACCTACTCTCTCTCTCTCTTCTTACTCCAACTCGTGTGTGTGTGTGTGTGTGTGTGTGTGTGTGTGTGTGTGTGTGCATATGTGTGTCCATGTATAGAGACAGAAGTCAGTTCTCTGTTTCCATGTGTGGGTTCCAGTAAACAAATTAGGTTGTCAGGCTTGGAGTGGGTTCCTTTACCTGCTGAGGCATCTTCCTGGCCCCAGAGTAGGACTCTTTTTTTTTTTTTTAATAGAGATTTCTGCTTGCTAAGTTAATGAGCAAAGGCACTGCAATATTGCTGAAATTTTTAGGTAGAATGGTCTTTCTGAATATCCCTTCAACCATTTTTCTTCACATACCCTGTGAAGTTAAGTAGACAAAAGCCATGCCTTTATCATGCTTGTTTGTAGCTGCATGCACTCTTCTGGAGTTCTATTCTGGATTCACTCATAATAACAGTACAAAACTTTAACCATTCTCAAAATTTCAAGGCATTTTTTCTTTTTTAAATTGAACTGAAGGAAAGGTCATCTGACAAGAGACACAGGTGATCCTCTACTTAACTTATCCCATGTGGGCAGGCATCCTTTTGAATTTACTGTAGAATTGTCAGTCATAAGGCAATATGGGTTTACTTGCCGTTTCCCTTAGGAAAGAGAGTAGCATGTAAAAGAAGAGAAGAGGAGAGAAGAGAAGAGAAGAGAAGAGAAGAGAAGAGAAGAGAAGAGAAGAGAAGAGATGGGAGTAAAGGAGACGAGAGGAGGGTAGAGGGTAGAGGCATGAGGAAAAGAGAGAAGAAGTTGAATTCTGTACCTGAGACCTTTTTTTGAAGCCAGCACAAACCCACCAATGAAGATGGTTATTTCATGATCTAAATACCTCTCATGAGGCCCCATCTCGCACCACTGATGCACTGATACTTAAGTTTCTACTTTAGGGATGATATAGTCAAACCATAGCGCCTATCTCAAGGTTATGGTTATTATCCTTGCCTTTAATTGTTTTATTTTTAACAAGTGATGATATAATTTTTATTCAATTATTCACTTTATATCCTAACTTGAGGCCCTCTCTCCTCTCCTCCTGCTCACACCCTCCCTCTCCCATTTCTCCCTCCTTCCTTGCTCCTCAGATAAAGGGAAGCCTCCCCATACCAACTCACTGAAGCATATCAAGTCTCTTCAGAATTTAGTGCACCTTCTTATCCCAGGGCTTGGTGAGGCAGCTTCACCAGAGGGAAGTGACTGAAAAGCAGGCAACAGTGTTCATGTCATAGACAGCCCAAACCCCCTTTCTAGGGGACCCATATGCTGGCCAAGCTACCCATCTCATCATCTACATATGTGTAGTGGGCCTAGGATGAATCTATGCATAGTCCTTGGTTGGTGTTCCATAAACTTCCATGGGCCCAAGACAGTCATATCTGTTGGTCTTCTGGTGGAGCTGCTGTCCACTCTGGGTCTTTCTATTCTTTCCCCATTCTTCCACAAGACTCCCCAAGCTCTACTCGATGTTTGGCTAAGAGTCTCAGCATCTGCTTCTAAAAGCTGTTAGGTGTAGCCTCTCAGAGGACAGCTATGCTAGATTCCTGTCTTCATGCATAGCAGAGTATCACTAATAGTGTCCGGGCTTGGCTCTTTCCTGTGGGGTGGATCTCAGCTTGGCCCAGGCATTTTTGGGCATTCTTTCAATCTCTACACTACCTTTAGCTCTGCACATCTTGCAGGCAGAGTAAATTTTGGGTTGAAGTTTTTGTGGGTGGGTTGGTGTTCCCTTCCTCCACAAGGGGTCCAGTCTAGTTAGAGGGTGGCCTATTCAGTCTCCATGACACCTGCTACTAAGAGCCTCAACTAGAGTCACCCTCATATTCTCCCAGAAGCCTAACCTGTCATAGATCTCCAGCTTGTCTCAGAGATGCGCCCACCCATGGTTTCTCTGATGACTTATTTTTTGGCAAGGAGTTAACAAAGAACAGCTTCAGAGCTAAATTTGGTGTATTGAATTTGTATCAGAACACAGGTATTTTTCTGTATTTACTTGTCTCCAAAGTCTCTGCTTATTGTCACAAAAGAGTTGGAGAAAAAGGCAATTTTATGACCAATAAAGGCTAACATTTTTATATGGTATACCAAGTGAGCTACGACAAGGAAGGTATAAAAGTAAGTTGTCTTTGGGCTCACACCAACTCCTCTGCCTCATTACTTTGTTCAGATTTGTTCACATGCAGAAGAGTGTCCCCATGAATACTTCTCCAGCTTGTCTCTCCCTCTGTTTTGGTTGACATCTCATCGAGTCTAAATGCTCCATTGTATCCAAAGAGCTTCCCAAGGCTGTGAGATTGTTACTGCTATGGAATTGTCTACAGTGCTCAGGAGCTCTGAACTATCTGCAGCTCCATCACCCTGACTGTTTGCTCTGATTTCAATATCGTGCATCAGGAGATTGGGTGCTATTTTCCTTGCTGTTGCTTCTCCTCCCCAGTGTACACCAATTTGTTCTTGTTGGCCCTTTCTGAAAAGCTCGCTCAACTGCAACACTTATTTATCAAATATATATCTATCTTTTAATTTGTAACTTAAGAGGACTACACTGATACAGAAAGTGGGTCAAGGTTCAATTAATGTCCTCCCATAGTGCCTCTGTTAACCTTTTCATAGTAATGAATACGTCTTATTCTCAGTCTTCCATTTTTAATCCACAAGTGAGCTTTTTTTTTTTTTTTTTTAATTTAGTCTCCCTGATTCTAGCCATACCCTGAATTCACCTGTCAGGAGTAATAAATATTTGCCTCACTTTCCACTCTAGGTTATGACTTCCAATCAGCTTGAGGCCAACTTCCTCATTCTATGAAAGCCTTACTCAATTCATGACCAGAGGGCTCATCTAACTCAATGGAAGCAATGATCGTTCCTGATAGGCCAACTGAAAGAATCTCAGAGCTTTGGTTGAGGATTTAAAGAATATCTTCACTTCCCCTTCTGAGCGTGGTGCCAGCCTGTGGTATCTTGGAGCTATAGAGTTTCCATTAGTGTGTCTAACTGGAACTGCTGCAAGATGCTCAGTGGAGACTCAGGACAGATGCCTCCTCAGGACAAAGGCATCAGTTCTTTAATCCTGGTGACCTCTTTTCCTTCAGACTTGAATATCTAATATTCTTACAATGTATTCACACTCAAAACAATTCTTGTTTGATTCAGCCAATTTCTGAATCAGGTTTTTACTTCTATATCACTTAAAGCAAAAGCAGCCAGGGATGATGTTAGAGGTACAAGTTGAAACAATAGCAGATTTTCAGAAAATGAAATTAAACAGTGAGATTAGATAAGGGAGAGATTTAATAAATGCAATATTAAGTATATTCAAGCCTATGAGCAATTTTGTTCTTGCAATGCCTTATGGAGTCTGGAATTCATAAAGATATCTAAAGAGATAGCTCTTTAAGTAATGAATGTATTTATGGCAAACTCTGAAATTATTCTATAATGCAAAGCTCCCTATAAATCAATATTATTTCTCAAATTCAAAGTGATTGAAATTTTACTGTGTAGTGAAACCTATATAAATGTACCGATAACTAATTCATGTAACTAATAAATAATATATAGTGGAAATTTTCTAGTAATTTCTACTTTATTTTACTAAAATTAGCATAATGTCAACCGATAGGAAAAAAATATTTCTCAATCTCTCTCTCTCTCTCTCTCTCTCTCTCTCTCTCTCTCTCTCTCTCTCTCTCTTTCTCTCTCTGTCTTTCTCTCTCAATCCAGCTGTTTAATTTCATTTCCTGAAACTGTGCTATCATTTCAACTTTCACATCTAACATCATTCCAGGTTCCATTTAGATTTCTAGACAATAGATATTATATCAGTTATGTAATATTTGCATTCCCTCTGGCTGTTGTTCATCGATGTTTCCATTTTTAAGTTCAGAGTATTCATTCAAGACATTTCTATAACTCCAGCAGCTATATCTCCGATGAAGCCTTCACAGCTTTGAGTAATCTTGTCAAAATTCCAATATTCTCTTTGAGTAGTGTTAACTGTTCCTAAGAAATTCTGTCTGTGTAAGCTTATATGGAATCATTTATTTTTCATGTATTAATAATTTTTTTTTTGGTCCTTGGAAGTAAAAATGACAGTCATTCCCAATCTTTGGTCAGGTCAAAATTTACTGGGCTTGTTTCCATATGTCTCCCTTAGTTTCCAGTCTAGCTCAACATACCTTTGATGAAGTTCTGCACGTACCTGTTTTCTGAGATTCTTATAATTCAGTGTAGAATCTACAATGTTTAACTCACATTTGATTTTAGGAAGTGCATGAATTACTGACAAAAGGCGCCCCCTGCCCATGCTTCCACCTCCCCTTTTCACAGCAGAAGATTCCTTGACAGATTCCTGGAAAAGCTTTACATTTCTGATGGACTTTTCAACTGCCTTCTTGTATAATCAGGAAAGCCAAGCAGGTATTGTGATGGAGACCTTTCCAGAAAGAGCAGCACATATCTGTTGTACCACCACTTGGAGAGCAGAGCCTGGAGAAGTGCAAGTTCTAGGCTCCCCTGCCTTGTTTGCTAAGAGCCTATCTTCCTCTCTCAGCACATACCCTACCACACTAACAGACAAGCAAAAAAGGAAAGACAGAAACAAGGGAAAGATGCTGAGATACCCACTTCTTATACCATTATCCAATCATTTCATAAAACATAACACAGATGTTTATGTACTTCCCATTCTAAAAGGTAAGATGCCTCCTCAACACTGAGTAGACACGACCATAAGAAAGTTTCTGAATCAGAATAAATGCTGATATTGTTGAATGTTGGCAATGGTTGTCAGTTATCTTTGTTTAATCAGCTTGTGTTGCTGTACAATGACATTAAGGAACATTCATTTCCAAAGGGCTTCAGGGTCATTCTCATATTGCAAATGATTTGTATGATGGTTTGACCTCCACTCGGGGAGTTGATCAGACTTCCACAGTGCTAGACCACTAAGTCACTTTTGTTGTCTCCCCTCATACCTGTCCTCGAAAACGCACACTCTGCAGGTTAATCCAGAGGACACAGTGAAAATGCCCAAACGTTCTCCAGAGTACTCCAATTCTGCATACTGATCAATCAGAGAACACACTGCCTTGCATACTGATCAACCTTAAACAATAAAGTTCCCCAGCAATGGGACGGAGAATGACAGCAGTAATCCACTTAAATTTAGACCAGTACATGTTCGACCTGAAATAGTCAAAAAACTACAAACAAGTAGGAGTGAGTGCCTATATTTTTGGCTTTGCTTTTGTTTTAATTTTCTGGGCCATTGCTTTGGACTTTCTTGTGTGTGTGTGTGTGTGTGTGTGTGTGTGTGTGTGTGTGTGTGTGTGTTAGCACAGACCTTGGGAAGGTCACATTGACCCTTTAAACCTGTAAAGAAGTAATCTGAAGTACTATAAATAACAAAATATATGTGCACATATTTTGTAGGGGTTTCTTAAAATAAAAACATAAATTAGTCACATATTTGTGTGCTCTCAGGCTCTGGTGATTATCATTGTGCAAAATATTGTACTACACATTCAATTTCTATAGCATTTATTTCAGTATACTTAGATTTACAATCCTATGACGCCTCTACCATTGCAAAAACCTTTGAAGAAGTTTGTAGTGAGAGCCAAATGGAAAAAAAAAAAAACTCTAAATTCTTCCTAACTGCATGCCATTTTATTCACACACAGTGGCTTTAACACACAGTGTACAGTTCGTCAGCTGTTCATAGGCATGCTTACCTGAAAGCAGGGACAATCATGTGACAGAACACTGGAACTCTTGATAAATTATAATTGGCATAGAAAGTCACGTGTTATAAAATTATTTATTGCTTACCTAGACTGGTTTCTTTATGTCTCTCTTTGCTGTCATTTAAAGAGGAAGGACAAGAACTAAGCTTAATACTAAATTTATCTTTCTTTTATGTTTTCTGTTATATTTCTACTTGTATTCTAATTAGGAACTCCCAAAGATCAAGAGGCACCAGCTTCCTTGAGCAGCTGGACTCCCAGCTGGGTGTGTTGTGAGCATAATGGCTTCGGTAATTTCCTTTCTTTTCATGTGTCTTTCTCCAGGCTCATTTCACTGTTTAGAACAAGATTTCCTTTGCAGTTTCCCAGCTCCTTGGTCCTTATTTCAGACATCTAACTTTATTTATAAACTCACTAGTTTTCTTATGTTATCATAATAATTACAATATTGTTTCATATCATACTTTATTTTCAAAAAGCTGTCTATTTTTGCCTAGCATCTGATAGGAACTCAAGCGTATTGAAAATAGCCATTAATATTGTATACAGTATATTTATTTAAGAGTGAGTGCACAGTTAAAACATTCCACAGTGGCTTTCTTTCCTTTATGCGAGCATACAGAAGACATATTGAAAATAATGATAATTAAGGGATGTCCACTTAAAACTTTTAGTTATTGTTACATTTTAAGAAAATTATAAACGATTAAAGTGTTAAAGCACAGTTACACTCAAAGTAATTGGAATGTTTATTCTGGAGTGGACATGGTGAATTTTTATTTAATCTTTCTGAAAATGATTAAAATCACATAGTGAAGGCATTTAAATTTTCCATCTGCGTTTAAACAAGATGAGAGTTCTCATTTCTTTTGTCCTTGTCCTGTGGGTTTTGCCTCTTTGCTCTGACCATTTGGACTTCAAAAGGCAGAAACTGTTGCATCCTCACAAAAGGATTTCATAGAGAGTAGACTGACACCGCCGTGCTTATACTGCAGGCGCTTGTGAAATCGTCGGGAAAATACCTAAAGCTGAGCAACTAAAGGCACATCACAGCTTCTTACAATATCCAGAGAATGAGCAATTGGGAGAAAGGAAAGGCTTACATTTAAGGATGTTTTCTTCCTTAGAATAACTCCCATTGTTCAAAGTCTCATAACCCATTAAGCATCTCTTCTTCACTTAAAATAAAAAAAAAAAACTGATCGAGAATCCAAATAAATGAAAGAGAAATGACATTTTCATAAGACTACAGCTGACATTATGCATGTGAAAGTGAAGAGTTAACACAAGCAGGCCCTGGGTTCAGAGCATTCTTTTCACTTGTTAAATTTGATTGGGTTTTGATAGGAGAAGATAAGATTTATGGTAACATCTTTAAAAAGCAAACAACAAAATAATCTGAATTATGTTAAAAGAAAATCATATGTGAAAATAAACCTTATTGCTGTGGGCTTCTTACCAATCTGAAGTATTGGAAGGCAAATTGGTTTCGTGTGGCACAGATCCTTCCATGCATTAGGGGCCAAGCAGGGATGAAATACACTGTCAGGTCAGGGGGAGAAGACCTACACATTCTCTTTAGCAAATTTAAATTTTAAATCAAAATGGAGACGTGGTAGAAAAAGAAAATAAATGTTCATTTTCTTTCTCTTTTTGCTAAGAATAACTTTTATTAATTGAATACTGAGAATATTATAACAAGTGATTAAGATATGTTATTTGATTTAAACAGTAAAGAAAAAGCATAGGAACATTTTATACTAACTCATAGATGGAGGAATTGAGACTTAGGAAAATTTGCTGACTGGTTGAGGCTACAGAGCTGGTTATGACAATCAGAACATGAGCTTGCTGACCCCAAATTCCATTTATTCCATTAATAGAAAGGACATAGGGGAAAAAAATCACAAAATAAAAAAAGAAAAATAAATTTAAAACCTGGGGCAGTCAGGGCTGTGGACACAAAAGCAACAACAAAAAAGACAACAAACAAAATCCAGCATCCATAGAGGGAATTCCAAAAGACACCCTCTGATTGGTGAAGAAGTGGCATAGCTTTTACAATAACTATATTCCAGTAAATCAGGCCCTGGCTTCAACTTGTCAACTTCTTTTCAACACTCTCCTAAGTGTTGAAAGAAAAGTGGAAGCTGAGTGCTGGCCCTGTCTGCTGTAGCCAATGAGGGAGAGAAAATTCAAGAGAAAAATTGGAAGAGTTGCCCTTCTCCCTGAAAGCTAAACGGATAATTGTACTTTATACTAATAAAAGGCAGCTCAGAACAATGTTCCCATTATAAAAATCTCTTTAAGCTTTGCTGTTTCCCAAAGCAACAAGCTTACTAAAAGCTCAACATCCTCTTCTATTCTTCCCTCCTTCATCCCTACTACCCCGCCAGAGCAACCCTTTTCCAGTCTATGGATATTCCACAGAGGGTACATTAGTGACGCCTTACATGTTCCATATTTCCTAGACAGGATGTCAAGGTTCTACCAATTTGCCATAATTGTATAGAAAGAAAAACACTAGCTTTGGAGTTGGACAAAAATGTAAAGTTTAATATTTGCCAGAATTTTAATAAAACACTTATTCTGGATTAGATAATACTCTAAACAAGTACCATATTTTATTTCATTGAACTCTGTCCACCATTAAAAGGACCAGTGAGACTGAAAGTGGTCCTGATCGAGCACAGACTGGCACAGACAACGTGAGCCAGTCATCAGCTTTGATTGAGAGTCAGTTTCCTCACTTGGGATAGCATGTAAGAGCTCAGCTACGGTTTTCTTATGAACTAAAACACCACTTCTAAAGTTAGTCATTTATCAGAAGTAGTGAGTCATCTGGTAAAGCAACAGAAAGCCAAAGTGATGTGCCTCACTGGCTGTCATTAGCAATCCTTTTCTCATAGGTCTGTCAAGAGCAGAAGCATAGTTCTACTTTACATAAACTATTTTTGTTTTAAATGTATTTTTATATCTTTACACTAAAAGTAAACTAACTGTATGTTTCTAGGACAAATGATGATGGTGATGATGATGATGATGATGATGGTGATGGTGGTGATGATGACAATTGGAGGAAACTTTGGTTGCATTGATACCCAAATGGCTATCTTGGTGTTTGGTATAAACAATGCCATGTTCTTGAGTATTGGAAGCCAAGTTCTGATCAAATCATAGTGATTGTCTTGAGACACATGACTAAAATAGTGATAAGGCACTGTATTATTGTGTGCCATTCCTTGTTCTTTTTGTTTATAGTGTTTTTATGATCATCTTTGTTTAGTTATATCCAAAATTTACGTTAAGAGAATAGGTGAAATAATAAAATTGACTCTATGTCTATGTTAGAAGAGAGAATGATGATTCTAAGAGGAAGCTGGTGACAACAGAGGTTTGATTATGAAAATGAGCCAAAAGCAGGTTGAAGCCCAGTCATTAGGAGAAGCAGGCATGCTAGTAAGTAAACAATGTGGCGTTGTTTTTTTTTCTGGAGGTCCACCGGTGAACGGGATAGAGAAAAGCAGGAAATAGAGCCCCCACAAAAGCTCAACATGCTTATCTGACATGGAAAAGTGTCTTGACTCTGACATCAAATTTCTTAGTATCATTGCCAAATATTTGAACATGCATAGGTACTACACACGCAATCTTAAACATCTACATCTAGAACACACATGTAAATTGCATACTTGTATAATTGATTAAATACAAAACCATATACGTTAGTTAGTAAGGTAATGCATGTTTTGACATGAAAATTAAGGAAAATGTAAATGAAATCTAGTGGGAAAAGTTTATAAATGTGCAACTTAACTTTTTATTCCTTACTCTGAATACTGTTGGAGTTACCCAGAAAAAGTTTAGTCCACCGTATCGTGTAGATCATAATTTAGTTTCATCATTTGGGTAGAATTTTCAGTATAAGTTACAAAAACAATCTGTAAGCTTTGCTTGAGGCACCCACGGACATTTTTTAAATTGAATAATCTGACCATCATTCTGTGATGCTGACTTTGTGTTTGATTCACTAAATGCTAAACCAGAAGAAACCTATTTCGGATACCATCCTTCTTTTCAATAGAATTTAATTTCCTCCCTTTATTCTCCAAAATACTCCATCTGGATTTGCATGTTAATGGCCTCATTCACAGTGTCAGGCCAGACTCCTCTTAAACTCTTGGTGGCATGACACATGGCCTCTTATTTCCCTGTGGAGAGGTCAGCTGTTGGTTAGGGACTTTCTAGAGCAGCACATTGCACAGAATGATACAAGTGCTCAGATGAGAAGGACCTGGTAGCCATATTTTCCTCAAATGTGGCATTCATAGCAAAGAGAAAGCACACTAACTTGACATGTTTTAGTCTGGGAATAGCAGACAAACGTTCTTTCACGGACTGCTGTCTACAGCTGGTCACATGATCCAGCATTGAATGGGAGGCTCATGGATATTCATCAAACAGCAAGTGTCTCTGCTATTGAGAGGAACATTTGTGCCATCTCTCTTTGAGTTTCATGAAAGGGAGAACTATGCAGAGCACAGTCCTTTGATACCTACTTAGTCCTAGTTTCTTTCTCCAAGTTCATGATCCATGGCAATAGAACTGCTTCTCCAAATTTATTTTAAAAATCCTGAGAAATTACAACCTTGCATTTATTTCTGCTCTTCCTTGGAGCTTTACTTCATACAGGGATACACAACTACAAAATATAGCCCTTCCTTGAATTTCAGGCAAATACAAATTTACCAGAAACTAAACCCAAGCTACCACACCAGATGCGAATACATGAAAATATGACACATTCTTAACATGGTGATCTTAATAAAGTGGTGTTAGATTTTGGTGGATATGTTAGAAAAGATATAGAAAAAGTTTTTTGTATTAAAAAAATGTGAAAACAACAAGAGACAACAATAAAACAAAAAGAATTCTTCAAACTTTTGTTAGACATCCATTTTCTCATGGAATGTCCTTTGGTGAAGTGTAACACTCAGAGAAATTTTCTTTTTCTTCTTAGTTCCCTTTGCTTAATTGACTGTACATTGTCCCACAGCTCAACGTTTTATCTCCTCCTTTTCTCTAATGAGAGAGCGCCCTCTCATTATTTCCTGTCTTCTCTCCCTCCCTCCAAGAAAGTTAATTTCCTGAAGATCTTACAACATGTATGCCTGCCTCTTGTTTTCTTCTAGCTCTTGTTTACTCCTCTAGATGAAGAGCCAAGATATTTATCTAACCAAAGACCATTCCTCAAGAAGAATTTTGGTACCACTCCCATAGGCCTGCGGTTATAGCTCCGAGGTTGAATGGTTGTCTGGTATGCACAACGTCCTGGATTCAATTTATAGGAAAACCAAACAAAAAGTTTGTTCTTGAACTCAGCACTGTTTCAACTGTCTTCCTTGAATCAGCATCAGCTAGGAAGGTGAACTCCACAGAAAAAAAGATACTTAGATTCATCCAGAATAATTGAAACTGAAGGCAGTGATGTTGCAGTAAGTTCTCAGAGTCTGAATGGGAGGCTCCAGTAGTGTCAACTAGAACTTGGTACCCTAGGCTCAGTCTCACTACAGGATCTTATGCTTTAAGCTCTATTTGTATAGATTCTTCATCACTTTTTGCCCTTACTTATTTCTCAAACACTGCCTCAGCAGCACAAATGCCGGTGTATGATTCTACAACAGCAACACTGCCTTTTCCAACTGCTGTCCAACTGGAGTTTGAGCAGCCTTTTAACAATCCTATTATTATTGTTGCTGTTGTTGTTTCCAAGATCAATTTGCAAATATTTTTGTTTGAAAAAGCAAAGAATACAGAAGTCTTTCCTGAAAATTATTTCATCTGTAGCATACATTTTGCTATACAATTTATTTTTATAATGTGTTCAGCATGCAACTAACAAAATAGAATGCAGTAGGACTGATGCATTTAAATATTTACTTAAATCTTTTCATATTAGAGGTATACATATCACAAAAGATTATGCATCGTGTATGTGTGTGTGTGTATGTATGTATGTTTCTCACATTATTTTATTTTGGGAGAGGAGGATGAATTTTTTTGCATATTTTTAATTTTTATTAGTACATACTCATTGTACATGACAGGGGATTATTCCTTCTATTGAAAATAGATTTTATTTTCTCACATAATGTATCCTGATTACAGTTTCCATACCTCTACCCCTCCCAGTTCCTCCCTACCTTCTCTCCCATTAAGGTCAACTCCTTTTCTGTCTCTAATTAGAAAACAGGCTTTCTGATCCACCACCTGTGGTGGAGCTGCCGCCAAGATGCCGATTTTTATGAAGACCCTTATAGGTAAGACCATCATGCTGGAGTTTGAACCGTCAGATACTACAGAAAACTTAAAGGCCAAGATGCAGGATGAGGAAGGAATTCCTCCTGACCAGCAGAGGGTGATCTTCGCTTTGTCCGACTCCAGCATTCAGAAGGAGTCCACTCTTCACCTTGTGCTGAGACTTCGTGGTGGCCCTAAGAAAAGGAAGAAGTCTTACACCGCTCCCAAGAAGAGTAAGAATAAGACGAAGAAGGCGAAGTCGGCTGTGCTGAAATTCTATAAGGTGGATGAAAATGGCATAAATTAGTCGACTTTGTCGGGAGTGTCCTTCTGGTGAATGTGGTGCTGGAGTGTGCAAGGCTAGCCACTTGGACAGACATTACTGTAGCAAGTGTCGTCTGACTTACTGCTTTAACAAACCAAAAGACAAGTAGTTGTGTATGAGTTAATAAATAGAAGAAACTAAAAAAAGAAAAGAAAAGAAAACAGGCTTCAAAGGATAATATGATATGATATAGCATGGTAAAACAAAAAATAACATAATAGAATTGGGCAGAAACGGAAGGAAAGCACGAGAACCGGAGACCCACTCATTTACATGATCAGAAATCCCACAAAAACAAACTGGAAGCCATGATATGTACGCAGAGGACCTGGTGCAGACCCAGGCACGCCCTGTGCATCCTTCTTCAGTCTACGTGAGTTCATTTGAATGATATATCTTGTTAGTGCTGGGTTTCTTCTAGATTAGTTTTATATATGTATATATTTTAGGAAGCGTTTACTGTATCAGGTTTCAATATTATTCCCCAAATAGCCCTTGATGTTAGCTGCCTTCTCCCTTGTCACGTTTCCTTCTCCCTTCCCACTTGATCCTCCTGTTTCAACCACACCCTCATCCTACTCTCGTCATCTAGTCTACTTCCCTTTCCTAACAAGATCTATCTGTCCTTCAAGTTCCACATGCTATACCTAATCCCTGTGGTTCTATGGATTGTAGATTGGTACCGTTGACTAAACAGCTAATATCCACATGTAAGCTAATACATACCACATTCGTCTTGCTGGATCTGGCATACCTCACCAAGAATGAATTTTTTTCCAGTTCTATCTATTTATCTGAGATTTTGGGGATTCATTTTCTTTTGTTTTGTTTTGTTTTGCTTTTTGTTTGTTTCTTTGTTTGTTTTTTGTTTTTCCTTTAATGGCTGAGTAGTATTCTTTTGTTTAAATGCACCGCATTTTCTTTATCCATTCTTCCATTGTGGGACATCTAGGTGGTTTCTGATTTCTGGATATTATGAATAGAACATCAAGGAACATGCTTAAGCAAGTGTTTCTGTTGTACGATGAAGCATCCTTTGGGTAGTATATCTGGATTTTGCGGAAGATCTATTTCGATCTTCCTAAGGAACAGCTGATATTCATAGTGGCTTGTAGTACTTTGCAGCCCTGGTAGAAATGGATGAGCATTCTCCTTACTCCTCATCCTTGCCAGTATGAACTGTCACCTGCTTTATTGATTTTAGCCTTCCTGATGGGTGTAAGATGAAATGTCAAAGTAGTTTTTATTTTCATTTCCCTTATGACTAGGATGTTGAAATTTTCTTGTTTCTTAGACACTTGACTTTCATATTATGAAAATTCTCTATTTAGATCTATATTCCATTTTTTTAAAGTTTTAATATTTTTTTATTTTACATCCTGACCAAAGTTTCCTCTCCTTCCTCTATTCCCAGTCCTCAGTCAAGTGTGGAGTTGGTAAAATTCTTTTCCCATTCTGTAGGCTCTTGCTTTATCCAAATGGTGGTCCTTTGACATACATAAGCTTTTCAGTTTCATCAGGTTCCAATAATTAATTGTTCATCTTTGTACCTATGCTTACGGTATTCTGTTCAAAAAGACTTTGCTGTGCCAATGAATTCAAGACTGTTTCCTACTTTTTCTTACATCAACTTCAGTACATCTGATTTTATGTTGAGGTCTTTGATCAATATGGATCATAAGTTTTTGTGCAGGGAGAAAATCATGGATATATTTTGATTCTTTTAAGTGAAAACATCAGGCTTGAAAAGCACCATTCATTAAAGAATTTGTCTGTTATCCTGTATGTATTTCTGGCTTCTTTACCAAATATTATGTGCCCATATGCATATGGATTTATATCTGGGACTTCAATTAAATTTCAATGATAAACACATCTGTTTCTGTTACTATATATTCTGTTGTTTTTATTACTATACCTCTATAGGAAAGTTTGAGTTCAGGGATTATAAAACCTCCAGCAATTTTATTATTCAGGATTCTTTAAGCTATCATTTGTGTGTGTATATGTATGTGTGTGTGTGTGTTACCATATGAATGTGAATATTATTCTTTCAAGATCTGTGAAGAACTATGTTGAAAATTTGATGGGGTTAGTGTTGAATCTATAGATTGCTTTCAGGAAGATGGCTATTTTTTCCTAGATTAATCCTACTGATCCATTAGCATGGGAGATCTTTCCATCCCCCGATATCTTCTTTAATTTCTTTCTAAAATATCTTCAAGTTTTTATCAAACAAGTCTTTCACTTCCTTGGTTTAAAGTCACCCATATGCATTTTACATTTTTAAGGCTATAGTGAAAGGTATTGTTTCCTAGATTTCTTTCTCAGTCTGTTTGTCATTTGTGTATAGGAAGGCTACTTCCTTTTGAGTTAATGTTGTATTGAGCTACTTTGCTGAAAGTCTTTTTCAGCTGCAAGAGTTTTGAAATAGAAATTTTAGAGTCTCCTATGTATGCTATCATATAATCTGCCAATCAAGATATTTTGGCTTTCCTTTTTAATTTGTATACCATTGATCTCCTCCAGTTTTCTCATTGCTCTAGCTACACATCAAGTACTATATTGAATAGGTATGGAGAGAATGAAAACTCTTGCCCCTGATTTTTTAATTAATTAATTAATTGTTTATTTTAAATCCTTGTCATAGTCCCATTCCTCCTCACCTTCCAATCCCACCCTCCTTCCCTCTCGCCCTGTCCTTGCCTATTCCTCAGAAAAGGGGAGCCAGTCTTCCCATTGACCCCAGCCAAATCAGGATTGAGCTTGTCCTCTTCCCCAGTGGTCTGGCAAGGCAGTCCCACCAGAGGAAAGTAATCAAATGCCTGGCAAGAGAGTCCATGTCAGAAAGAACCCCCCCCCCACTCCCCTTACTAGAGGACCCATATGAAGCCTGATCTTCCCATACCTACATCTTTGTAGGTACAGGTCAAGTCCATGCAAGGTCCTTGGTTGGTGCTTCAGTTTCAGCAGGCTCCTTTGGGCTCTAGTTATTTGGCTTTGTTGGTCTTCTTGTGAAGCTCCTATCACCTCCAGGTCCTTTTCTCCTTCCCCCCACTTTTCCACAAGGTTCCCTACTCATCACCCAATGTTTGGCTGTGAGCATCAGCATCTGTTTCAAGGTGCTGCTGGGTGGAGCCTCTCAGAGGACAACTCCTCTTGACTCTTGTCTGCAAGCAGAGCATAGTATCATTAGTAATGGTAGGGGTTGATTCTCTCCCTTGGTGTGGGTCATGGGTTGGTCAGACTTTGGTTGGATCGTCCCTCAATCTCTGCTATATCTACTCTGTCTTTATTCCTACACAACTTTTAGGCAGGATGAATTTTGAGATGAAGTGCCTGTGGATAATTTGGTGTTCATGAAGGAATGTTGGGTTTTTATCAAATATCTTTTCTGCATCTAATGAGATGATTGTGTGTTTTTTGTCAGTCCATTTTCTTATAGGGCAGATTACATTTATCAATTTATGTATGTTGAATCATCCTTGCATTTGGGCGATGAAGCTTACTTGATCATAGTGGATGATCTTTTTGATGTGGTTTTGGATTCTGTTAGCAAGTATTATATTGAGAATTTTTTGCATCTATATTCATAATGGAAATTGGCCTCTAATTCTCTTTGCTGGTGTTTCTGTGGGTGGGTTATCAGGGTAACTGTGATCTCATAAAGCAAATCTTGCAATATTCCTTTTATTTCTATTTTGTGAAATAATTTGAGAATCATTGACATTAACTCTTCTTTGAAAGTCTGGGAGAATTCTACACTAAAACTGCCTGACCCTAGGTGTTGGTTGGGAGACTTTTAATTACTGCTTGTATTTCACTAGGGATTATGAGTCAGTTATATTCTCTAGCTCACCTTGATTTAAATTTGGTAAGTAGTATGCATTGAGAAAAGTTCTCATTTCTTTTAGATTTTCCAATTTAATGAAGTACAGGTTTTTAAATGTGTCTTTATGTTTCTTTGGATTTCTTCAGTGTTTGTTATGTCATTTTAATATCTAATTTCCTTCATTTAGATGCTCTGTTTCTTCCTTTCATGTAATTTGCGTAATGGTTGTCGATCTTATTGGTTTTCTCAAAGAATTATTTGCAATTTATTCTTTATATTTTTTATTTGTTTGTTTGTTTCTATGTTATTGATTTCAACCCTAAGTTTGATTATTTCTTGCTGTCTACTTCTTATGAGTAAAATTTCTTTTTTGTTGTTCTAGAGTTATGTTTTTGTTATGCTGTTAAGTTAGTAGTATGAGATTTTATGCACATGTATTTGGTGCCATGAACTTGTCTCTTAGAGATGCTTTCATTGTGTCCCATAGGTTTGTGCAAATTGTGCCTGCATTTTCATTCAATTCTAAGAGTCTTTAATTTCATTCTTTATTTCCATCTGACCCATTTTTCATTCAGTAGTGAGTTGTTCTATTTCAATGAACTTGTAAGCTTTCTGTTGTTATTATTTTTACACTACTGCCAGGAATCTGGGTTTAGAAAAACTGTAATTTTAGGTGCTGATATTTGTTTGTATTTTGGTTGGGTATAGTTTTTTTGTTTTTTTGTTTGTTTGTTTGTTTGTTTTTTCTGTTGCTCTGTCTGGTTCTTAAGAGGGTGTGGTGACTACGTGTTGCTTTATAGGAAATTCTTCTGGGATCCTGAGAGGTGTAGCCACTGGGGGTTCCAGGTAAAATATGTTTCTAGGCATAAAGAGCTGACACTTAGGAATGGGCATGGAAGGGGAAGCTGAGGTGGTCCACAGAGGGGAGATGTGCTTGTTCTTGGAAATAAGAGAATAGAGTTAGGAGAAGCCTCAGCATGCTATCTGCTCGGCAGACTGTGGAATTGGACTTAGATGAATGCAGGGAGAGGTGAAGATGTGTAGTTAGCCTACCTGCTGTTCTAGTCTGAGAGGCCTGTGGGTTCCTAGGGCATGTCTGTGGAACTTGGTGACTGTGGTAAAGCAAAGTGTGGGGTAAAGGAAGTTTGGAGAGGGAGATCTGTGTGATCCACGAGAGACTAGGGGAAGGGCTGCCACTGAGTTAGAGATTAGTCCCAGTGACTGGCTTTGGAAGAGCAGAGGGAGAGAAGAGGATCTGCAATTAGTGTTAGTATATGTGCTTTCCTAGCCGGAGTGGCCTGCAGATTCCCAGGGAATGCCTGCTGGAAATGAGGGCATTCTCATACAAATATGTGATTATATATTGAGCATAATTTATTCACACATACATAACAACATTTTTATATTTTTTACACTTTTATATTTTATACAGCTCTTTCATAGCTTCAAGCCTGTATATGAACATAGATATTCTATAAAATTTGCTTTATGTCCTATTGCTTTTAACTCACATATTTTAAAGGGTTTTATGGTAACTCTTCATATTTGTTGTTAATTTACTTCTAGGATTTATTACTTTTAAAGACTACTGTAGCTTTTTTATAATGATAATTACTGATATTATTAGCCTTTGATATTTTTCTTACCTATCAAAAGATATCTGACTAACGGTACTTACCATTTTAAGCTCTTTTATATTATAGGTTTTTCTCTATCGGTTTAAAAATGTTTGAAGGTGGTTTACAAAGCAACTACATCTCAATATTTATTTAAAAGAATGCTACTTTCTTGGAGCCTTTTCTTAGTGTCCAATCAAATTATCATGACTCAGTTACTTCAAAATGTGAAAGAAAACAGTTTATAACTCATTCTTCCACAGAAATGTGCCTATTTCATGACAACTATGCTGTTATTATTGGCATAATAGAAAAGGGGCTTTTGCAAAAACTGAGAAGAAATTAGTTTCTCAGTTTAGAATCAGGATGACACTTGAAGTGAGCTGTGTGATTCATGCAGAATAATATGTCCTTCCAACACATCCACCAGCTAATTATGACACTCCTCTAAATCAATCTCCTCCATAACCGTATCTTTTAAAAGAGTACTCTTCAGAAGTTAAATATAACTCTAGACGCCTCAAAATTAGAGAGTTTCCAGGAAAAATAGTGACTTTAATGCAATGTTCTAGATGTCAAATTTGGACTGTTTCACCAGAAACGCGACAGTGTTCACTTAGTTAAAAATTTTTTTTTTACAATAAATTGGAGTATTCAGAAAACTCTCAAGTGCTTTTCTTAATTTTAAGGATCATGAGGTCCTTCACTCAAGGCTGTAACTCCTGGTTGTTCTAGTAACTGTGTAATCAACAACGAAGCTGGTGCAGTAAGGTGGTAACTATATTTGTTAACTGCACGTTTTCTCCTGGGGCGTTTAGTTCTGAATGGTAGAGTAAAAGTACTGCCCTTTCATTAACACTCCCTGTTCTGGTGCCTGTCATCCTAATCCCTCGCATTGTAACAAGCAAATATTCTCGGTAAATTGGTCCAAATTGTCTCTAAACTCCCAATCATTTTTTGAATACTTATTCTTTATAGTAACAAACATGGAGATAATAATCTTATCATAATATATTCCCTGACATAAGTATTATCCTGGTCTTTAGGTAGATCTTTTATCTTGAAAAATCCATTAATTGTTTCGTTCTTTAATCTAGCAAACAGGAGGCAAAGAGGAAATAACTCAAAGATATATGTGTATTCATGAACCTACAAAATTTGCATAACTAATATTCTGCTAACCATTATAAATTACAAATAACAAATGCAGCCCTGACATGCATCTAACTCCCACCTTTTGGTTGGAAGTGTAGGATATGGCGTTAGTCACTATTTTGTGCTAAGCCAGGCATTCAGTTGTTTCCATTCATATTGCACCAAAGCAGCTGAAATCCAATTGAAAAGTTTCTTTAGACAGCCATTGTGTGGGAACATGATGTCAATATTAATAAAGGCTGACTTTCCCCTTGGCTCACTTCTTACAGATAAGCTTTTCAATAATACACTGCTTGCACCAAAGGTCTGATGGGACTGGGAATAGTAAAAAACACTAATAAAAGAATGTTGAATGTTTTTATATTAAATTTCCCCACAGGCAAACTGAAAAGCCTACTTAGAGAACGCCAATCAACATGGCACTTATTAAATGTAACAAGAGTCCTGTTACAACAGATCTTTAAAGCCCTAAAAAATGAATTAGGAAATAGAGACAAAAGACAACTGCAAATTTGTTTTTAAATGCAAACTTTGGCCATATCACCTCATAGGTACTAAATTGACAGTGGCTTAGTTGATCTCCAGAAAGCATTCCTGTACAGGAGCACACAACTTTAGAAATTACCTTTTGTTTAAAAAAAGTTGACACCTTAAGAATGTGTGTGTGTATGTGTGTGTGTGTGTGTGTGTGTGTGTGTGTGTGTGTGTGTCTTACAGTGTTATCCAGCAAGGAAAAAAAAAAAAAAAAGACTTACTCAGGAATTTAGTCGCATTCTTTTTATTTCCTTCAAAATAATCCAAGTAATGACACACCGAGTCCTTGACTGAAATAATAATTGGTGAATTGGAGAAAAGGGGGGGAATAGTTAATTTTAATTAATATAGGCCTAGTAAGCTGCACAGCAATTGAGAACAAAAAATAAACACTTGGGGTTCTTGAAAAGCATATCAACATTAACAACTCAGGGGTTGTCCTCAATCCACAGACTTACCAGCCATCACTTCCATCTGCACTTAAGCAATATTAAGGTGGTGACAAATTTATTAAATCTGCCTGTCTTTGAGAACTTGAACCCCAGGCTGAGACTTTGGCTTGGGTTCAGTAATAAAAATAAACTCGATGAATAAATGTTCATTATTTCTCATAGACATGGATGGAGATAGAGATGGTCCCTGGGACTTCAGGATCATAGTAGTTGCATAGGGTAATTGTTATTTTACCATCTATAATTTTGCTAAATATCATAATGGTTTTATTTTTTGAAAAAACTCTCCACAAAGAAACTTCTACCTCGGTCAAGTTAAATTGTTCAATACACACAAGAACAAATGCATCACATTTTTTGGGAAAGCATAAAATGTAGTATTAAATATAGAATTATGAAAATGTTACTGCAATATTTATATATTTTAAGTAAAGTTACTTTTTCAAATACATTTATCTATTCAACTTACATATCTTTTTAAATTAAGTAAACTTTTAGCTTCAATTTACAAATATGACTGTTTGAAGATCAATGTGGAAACTAAGAAATAAAACCATTCCATGACTAATTCACTTATCAGCATGCTTATCACTGAATATTATACTCTAGTTAATTTGAATTTTCTAAGATACAAGACAATTTGTCTGGGTGTAGAATATTTTTATTTTGTGTGTGTGTTTCTTATTTCTTTCCAATATTTGAAGTAGTCAATACAGAAAGGTTTCCAAAGCCATGAGGTCAACTTTTAGACATTTACATTTTGGGGGGATTTATTTTATTGTCATTGAGCAGACATACTATTATTTTGGAAGATAATATCATGTGTGTGAAACTGTTTTGTAAGCTAAATGGGACTACTAGTGCCACGGTAAGTGAAGGTTTTAATTCATTCCTCATTCAGACAGTTTTCATTATTTAGATGTCATACCATTTAGGTTATAAAGAGATGTCACATTTAACCATTAAGTGGCTATATATCAGAACATTATCTTAGGTTCATACTGAACCTTTCCACTTTTCATAAATCTGTATTTATTCTTAAACAAGAATGAGTTTAGATGTTTGGACCAAATAATAACATAATTCCCTTATTTTTTTTTTTTTTTTTTACTTTTAAAATTTCTTATTACATTGTTCCTCAGTTGCTACACATCCCAACAATTCAAATTAGAGGAGAAAGGCTCCAGTAATGATGTCACTCAGGGACACGATTGCCTTCAGGCCTCTGTGTCCTGCACAGCTTCGACTCTGGTGTGTGGCCTTACATCTTACAGAACACTCTGCTGGTAGCAGCCAGGACAAGCTCATAATGATATTTAGAGCATGGTATCAAAAAAGAATACCAATTTTGATGGCATTTAAAATAAAGTAATATAACATTACAAATGTGCTTTACATCATGAGTTTTTGTTATTTAATCTGAATTGACAATATGGTCAGATATGGACAGAGAAAACTCCATATGAATAATATGGGGGCGACAGTAGAACTAAGGGTTACAAGGAATTGTACATGTGTGCTATATAAAACTTCATAAATAAGAAAAAAGTTTAATTATTGGTACATGCCAAATTAATTTCTCATTCTTCTCCCGTCCCTCTCTATATGATCAATGGCAATTAGTTTGAAGGGGAACACTTTTAAAGTGGTTCTAAGTTTCACCCACTCATGTCTCCAACATTCTTTTTTTTTTTTCTGTTACTAAGTTTAACCAAGAGCAAAGATCTTAGAAGAGCACAGAATAAAGGGTTTTTGACATCAAATGTCTGAACCTCAGTTTCTACTGTCTATAATATGAGAATAGATATCCATTTAAATCAGCTTATCACAGGGAAAAATCAAATAATTGAAAACTAAGTAAAACCTATGAGAAAGTACACTGAACCCCTTAATGAATTGAGGGGGGAATTCATTGAATTTCATATGAAACTAGTTATCAGTGAGACTATCACAGGTTAGCTTAGGAAATATTGTTCAATTCATTTACCTGCTCAAAAGATCAGAGATTGTTGCTTTATACAGAGTTCCACAAGCCATTATTTGTACTGTAATATTGTCCAAGGTTTAAGGTTTAAAGTGGTGGTTTATAGTATTACATCCAATTACAATATTGCCCTTCCTATTTATAAACATTTGATGGGATTTTAAAACTTCATACCCATAATTTTCTAACTAGAAAATGCATATCATGAAATTAAAAGGTGTCTGAAAATGAGTAGCTTGTTTTCATTTCCATGAAGAGAAACATCTTAGAAAAACTAAAAAAGAAAATGGAGAATATTACCGATAGTCCTGCTCTCTAGTTTCAAAAAGAGAATATGATGACAGTAACTTCAACTTTTTCTGTTCTTTCACGTTTTGATTTATATGACTCAAAAGGTTAATCTTAGCAAAGCATGGGAGAAGACTGGTTCTCTAAGTGACAGCTTTAGACATCCTACAGATGTGATATATTAATGGATGCATTTAGGTATCCAAAGACTATACCACAGAGATGGATACTAACATCGCAGAATTCTTGTCTAAGTTACAGAAGTATTAACTTGTGAAGGCATCTTTATAGTCAGAATTTGACTGGCATGTACATTAAGGAGAAATTTCCAATGTGATTGTTGGTATTAATTAATCCAAAGTCACTGGACACCCTTTGTATCATGTGCAACTGTTTCTCAAATTACAGGTAAGTACACATATATTTGGAAGAAATCTGATGAGGTAGGGGAGGAGCTGACTAAGATGTATCTGTATGGACCCTAAGGTCTTATGAGGCAGATACAGTTAAACATGTAAATAGTTCAAGACAGAATAAAGTAATTGCCATTTAGAGGTTCAAAATGCTTTGAGGGTCCAAAGGAAGATGTAATTAAATCTGACTTATAAAGAGGGAAAAGAGCTTTTGAAAGGGGCCTTGAAATAGATGCAGTAATTTGGTGGGTAGAAAGAAAGGATGTTCCATACAGAGGCAAGTATACCAGTGCCAGGCACGGGGTATACTTAAGACACTTCAGAGTTGGACACAAATCTCTTGACATATAATTCCAATGGAAATTTCTGTTATAGCAGAGTGGTTACTTGAGGAATGATTTGTGTATTTTCCTTTTGTTGTAAATTTTTATACGGAAATGTATGCAGGATTTACAACTGTCCAGGAAACTTCTTTGGATAATATGACTATAAAATAGTTTTTCTGATGTTTAATGCATTTGCATTTTATATTTAAATAATATCTAGTAGCAATTTAATCCTGAACACATTTTGTGTTTGTACACATAAAAATGTACAAAATTCAATTTCTTTCCCATAAGTAATTTCCAGGTTACTTGTTTCTTTGATATACGCATGTACAAAATTGGTCTTGTTTTCTTATAAAATAGGAAACTCATTTCACCCAATTGCTGGAATTAGAACAACTAGTAAAAGAGCAGTAGACGCATAGCCACACATTGCCCTGGAGAGTTAACTAAACATACAGTCAAATTTCAACTAAATTTTCAGAAACTTTTAATATTGTTCTAGAAAACAAAGCCTAGAAAAATTTACACTCTTAATTATCAAGAAATGAAGAATGGAACTATATGCCTTTATTTTTAAATCTCCACTGCTATTTAAAAGAAGGTTTATACTAAATATATATTATAAAGAATTTTTATAAAACAAAGAGCCAATGCTTAATTCATTTGCTTTATGCTTTATGAATAGTCAGTTATTTTAAATGGAAAACATTGCAACAAGATGCAGTTGGTATCTGAATAATATATTTGTCCAAGGGAATAAAGGACTTCATTATTTTAAAATGTTTCTTCTTATAGCTACTACTAAAAGCAACTTCTACCTGAAGTTTATTGGTCATTATTTTTAAAGAGGAACCATAAAGTAAATTCATTTGCTTTTATTTTTCTTGTTTTAACTACAAATTTTCAATGCATATTCCTTGTATTGCAATAAACATGTTGAAGATAATTGCCAACTGTGGTGAAAATTTACCCATTGTCCTATGTCTACGCTAATCTAAATCTCATGCCTAGGCCTATGGTGAAGTGAATGTTAAGATCTTACTTACCTGGAAAGGAGATGTGACCTTGCACCTGGAGTATTAAGTTTACACAGAGAAATACAGTTTCCTATGGCAGTTGCAGTAGAAGAGCAAGTAGATAGACTGCTAAAGGTTCAAACAGAAGTCCTTGTCACAGACAGGCTCACATTTTGTGTCATCTATCTATCTATCTATCTATCTATCTATCTATCTATCTATCTATCTATCTACCTATCTACCTATCTATCTGTTTCTATCTATCAGTCTATCAATTATCTACCTGTCTATCTATCATTTACCTACCCTCATCTATTCATCCCATAATTATGTGATTTTTACCACCTGTCAAGAAGTCAAACAAAATGAGTCCTCTTAACAGTATCCATCCCATATGAAATAACTGGCTTGGGTTTTAGAATCAGACTGTATATCAGGAAAAAAAAATCATTCAATTGTTTTACCAGTAGCAGTAACAAAATGCATAAATTAAATTTATGTACTCATCATACAATACAGTTGTTAAGTATGGAACTCTTTTAAATACTGAAGTTGTACGAAATTGGGTACTGAAATCTCTCAAAGCTCCCTAGAACTAAATTCCAGCTATAATGAATGCCCTGTTATAGAACAAACAGCTTAAGAATGAAGCTTCATATACCAATGAGACTCCATTGGAGAAAGAGAACGAAAGGGCATGGAGTTGGAGGGTAGGGAGGTGAGGATGATCAGGGAGGAGTTGAAAAAGGCAAAACTGTGATCAGAATATATTGTATAAAAAACTTTTGTCACTAAAATTTTCTAAATTCCACTACAACCAGTACAAAACAAGGCTGCTCACTGTCTCCATCTCTTTAATATAGCACTTGAAGTTCTAGACAGAGCAATATGACAATTAAAGGAGATCAACGGGATAAAAAATGGAAAGGATACAATCAGGATGTGAAGAATTTAAACTGTAGAACAAGAAGGTAACTTATATTGCTAATCCCACTATATGGGAATAGCTCTGAGACTGGCTGAGGCATGAATGTCTAGGCATAGCCAATGCTTCTTGTTGGCTACAGAATCTTTGTGAGTTACTATTAGATGCCATTCTTCTTATGGCGTGAATGATGATTTGCAGATGTCTTTTTTTCTGCTAATACAAAGAGCAGAAAACCAGCCTTAATTATTCTGTGGATCACACACCTTATACACTTATAATTTTAGGACTCTATAATACTTGTGAGGAAATAATATGCTTTCATAACAAAAGAATTGGACACTGACATTGGATCAGACCTAACAGGATGCATTCCTCTCAGCATGTTGGATACGGACATCCTGTATCCTTCATGTTCCAGCACCAAGTGCTTCAACTGCTGTTGCTCATCAGAACAAGAGAAATCCCAGGACACTTTCGAAGAAAGATTCCATTCCCAATTGGTCCAGCATTTCAGACTGTCCCGCACAGGTCTCTAATTAAGCCTGGAACTTCTCAACATTTGGAAACTGACCACAAATGCGATTCCTAGCTTGTTTAACCATCTCCCCAATTTTAATTGGGCCCCTACTAGGTATCAATCATCCCAAATCAGCCAGAAGAAACCTTAAGGGAATGATACCCCATTGCCTTTAAGAAGGGTCTGGTAGGTTTTTGGGCAAAATGATCTAATTTCTGCCACAAACAAAATTTTACCCTCAAAAATGGCAAGCTTTGTTACAGGGAGAGTTGATAGCCAAACTCTGCCAGGACAGGTTAAACAAGTCCTCAATAGTTCCTGCCTCACAAATATGTCTGTCATATATATTTGCCCAGAAGGTTGAAGAAGATGCTCCAATATAATAGAGAATTTTGGGTGACTATTCAGGTAGAAAACTGTCACTGTCATCTTCTCCTTTGGAAAACTACTAACCTGCACTCCTGGCATACTCAGGTAATCAAGTTTATTCCTTTTCAAGTCTCTGATGGAGTTGAAAACCAGGTAGCTTAGTTTTACAATGAAGCTTAGTTGTTTAGGGATTAAGATGTTATTAGGGCTAGATAGATATTTTAAGTTGACAATGACAAGATGTGATGGAGATTGATTTACATTCAGAATTTTAGACACATCAAAATAGGAAAGATGTTTTCTTCAAGGCTGTCAAATACAAATAGCCAAACACTAAGAATGTAACATTTATATAATTCCTGATTGTGTCATGGTTCTTCTTGCTATAGGTAGTTTATTGTATATATGTGTAATAATATAAATGTATATTTAAAAATAAAATACGTTTTAAAAAGTGGAAAGGAAGAGTCAAGGTCTCATTTATCACAGACGATATGATAGTAAACGTAAGTGACTCCAAAATTCTACCAGAGAACTTCTACAGCTGATAAACATCTTCAGCAAAGTGGCTGGACACAAAATTAACCTATTGATGGTGTCCTTTGTCTTACAGAAGCTTTTTTGTTTCAGGAGTTCTCGTTTATTAATTATTGCTCTTAGCCTGAGCTGTTGGTGTTCTGTTCACTGTTCGTCTCCTGTGCCAATGAGTTTAAGGATCTTCACCACTTTCCCTTCTAATAGAATTGGTGTTTCTGCTTTTATGTTGAGGTATTTGATCCACTTGGAGTTGAGTTTTGTGCAGCGTTCTTGCATGTTTTCTACATGTAGACATCTAATTAGACCAGCACCATTTGTTGTTGAATATGCTTTCTTTTTTCCAATGATGATGTGTGGGCTTATGTCTGAGTCTTCGAAGATTGCATTGATCAACCAGTCTGATTCTATGCCAGTGCTAGGCTGTTTTTAATACTGTTGCTCTATAGTACAGCTTGGAAATCGGGGGTGGAGATTCCTCCCAAAGTTCTTTTATTGTACAGGATTATTTTAACTATCCTGGGTTTCTTGTTTTTGACCTGAAGTTGAGAATTGGTCTTTCAAGGTCTGTAGAGAATTATGTTGGTATTTCATGGGAATTGCATTGAATCTATAGATTGCTTTTGGTAAGCTGGCCATTTTTACTCTTAATCCTGTGTATTCATGAGCATGGGGATCTCATAGAACATCTTCTGATATCTTCTTGAAATTCTTGTGATACAGATCTTAAATTGCATGTTTAGAGTTACACCAAGAAACGTTACATTATTTATGGCTATTGTGAGGGGTGTTGTCTTTCTCATTTCTCAGCCCATTTGTCCTTCATATACAGGAAGGCTATTGGTTTATGTTGTTGTTTTGTTGGTTTGTTTTTTGTTTGTTTTTGTGCTTTGTTTTCTGTTTAATTTTGTATCCATCCAAGTTGCTGAAGATGTTTATCAGCTGTAGGGATTCTCTGGTAGAATTTTGTATATGTAAAAAAATAAAAAAATATTTAATGAAAAACAAAAAATAAAATAAATCTTTGTCTGTAAAAACAATTGGATCAAGGGCTGTCTCTGACTTGAATATTGTTGCCTCGCTCTGGATCCCTTTTCCCTAGCAGGGCTGCCTTGTTTTGCCTTAGTTAAAGTAGAGGCACTCAGTGCTGATGCGACTTCATGTGCTAGAGTGGGTTAATATTGGGGGAGTGGAGTGTATGGATGGGAGGGTGGAACTGGGTAGAGAGGAAGGAGTGGGTTTGTGATTGGGATGTAAAATGAACAGATAAATAAATTAATGAAGGGAAAACACAAAGAACAGACAACAACAACCCTGCTTTTCTCAATAAAAAAAAAAAAGAAAGCAAAGAATAAATACAGTGAAGCATCATTGATTTTAGTAATTTATTAACATTCCAGATGGATATGGAAAATGAACTCTTTTGATGTGTGAGCAAGTATGACAAAGTTAAATATTCAGACAATCTTAAACTGACTCCTGGGTGTGTTTCTTACTCCACAGCTGTAGAAAATTATATCCATATATTTAACTTTAATTGACTTTATTTATAGTTGAATACTAGGAATTATTCGTGTGCAAATCTTGATCAGTTCATAAACTTGAAGAGAACACTTTGCTTTTCCTAAGTTACGTAATACTTTGGGCTTACATTTTAAAGTGAAAAAAAAAACACTAACTCAGAAACACAATTGGCTGTTGGGAATTTTGATTTCATTGATTGGTTCCCTGAGACAGTGGCTACTGAACTGAACTCCCAAAATGGACATGCTAAATTACAGAAGTATAGTTTCACAGATGTGTGCATATTGGTGGTAGAACGCTCACCTAGTATGTTTGACTCCAGGTTCACACATATATCACATTTACCCTCCTTCCCCAACTCTTCTATGTCCACCTCACTCTCCTCCCATAAAACTTTGTCTTCATCCCTGCCCCCACCCTCATCAAGGAAAGTCTGTGTCGCCAAAATTATTTCAGGTGGGTCGCTTTCCACTTAAGCATTGTGGACTTACCAGGAGTTAAGCTTATAAAGAAAATAAGTGTTCTTTCCCCCAGTAACTAGCAATTATCAATAGCCACTTGGTTAAGCATGGAACTTTGAGCCCAACTACAGGGAAATTTCTATCTAATACAACCTTTCCTACGGTGGTTACAAAGTATTATCATATGAAGTTGTTGAGTAAAGAAACTGCTTAGTTTTCTTATACTTGCACACACACAAAAAAAGCCTTCTTTAAATATCTGTAGTTTAGGCTGTCACTTTGGAAAATGTGGCTTCATGATTGGCAATTTGTGAATATTAACTTATGTTTACAGTAAGTTCTAAAATCTAGAAGTGAGTCCTATGATAAAATATATTATTTGAGAATAACTTAATGGGTTACCTTTCTGTCTCCATCTCTAATTTTTTGTATTATCAAGCAGTTTTGATAATTTGAGGTTTACTTTTCTGTCTACTCTTTTCTCTTACAGCAAAAGCATTAGCACAGCCGATGTGGCATACACTTTTCTGTGGACCAAATAAAACGTTGTTGTAGTGTTCACTGTACAGGCTACAATTTCTCCATATCATTATAGCATCCTTCTCCTGTGGTTATACATAATATTTGGATTAGTATGTTAGGATAATTTCTAACTTTCCATGTGGATGAGAAATAAAACCCATGAAATTACAAACTGCCTTAGTTTCTTTAGGTCTATGGAAATGTCAATTCTATGTGATCCAAAGTAAATACTAGAATTCACAATTATTAACAGATATCTAAAATGTTTTACCTAATTTCCTTTCGTGTGACTTTCTGCTTCTTGGTTGTATGGTACAAAATAAAGAAGACCCTGGATTATGACTATTACTTTTACTATATACCTATCTCTAAACGTTAGCATTTCGGTAGGTCAGAAACTCTAGTCACAGCCTCCCAGCAACCAACTAGTCCAGATCTTTTCACTTTCCCAGTTTTACTGTTGATCTATTATAGCTAACCTAAGCAAGGACTTGAAAACATGCCAATTTTCTTCCATAAGCCAGCAATAAGTCTATGCAAAACAGCTTTTGGATACATTATCCATCTATATTTTATTTTTAGTAAATTATTTCATATTAATTCAATAAGTTTACTGAAAAGTTATTGAACATACTGATATGTTTTATACATAATATATACTTAAAATTTTAGTATAATTATTAATTTTCATTATGTAGGCTCTTGGTTTATTTCATTGCTTAGATTAAAATTAGAGCCCTTTTTAAAACTGAAGTAGGCTTAGTGCTATATAACACCATAATTTTCCTCTATTACAGAACTCTGACCATTGTGTTCACAGATAAAATTGCAGCTTCTATAAAAGAAAAGTTATGCCATGAACATTGGGGCAGTAATTTATTTATTTTGTCTTATTTTGAATACTTTTAAATAGATATTTTACTCTTATAATAGTGGAATAGAGCAAAGTGAATTTTGTCTGGTCAAACAGTACGCTTGTTTCAAGAGAGAAGAAAGAAATCTATCCCATAATACTTGCCTCTTTAACTATGCCACAATGCATTTGATTGCAATGCTTGCTTTTTAACTTTTCAACTAGCCAGGCATGGTGGTGCACACCTTTAATTCCAGCACTCAGGAGGCAGAGGCAGGTGGATCACTGTGAGTTCGATGACAGCCTGGTCTACAAACTGAATTCAGGACAGCCAAGGCTACACAGAGAAACCTTGTCTCCAAAAAACAAACTACTTAACTACTTAACTTTTCAACTAAAAGTTTTGTTTTGTTTTGCTTTTTGTAAATCACCATGGTTACTAGTGCCTATCTCTTAAATATTGACACAATAGTAGCAAGATCAGAAAGAATGTTTAAATGCAATAACTAATATATTACATGTTGTATAAATATGCACAGAAGAATGAGTTCCAAAGCAAGTCCTCCTACCTATGAAGATATTACAAGTAGTCCCAGTATAGTTGCAAGTAATTTTCTTAAATCATTTGTTGTCTCTTCACTTTGATAATTATTTTCTTGGCCCTCTAAGGACTTTTTAGTTTGCTATAATTCTAGCTTTCTTAATAATTTATTTTTTATTCTGAGATTATAATATATTAATATGTATATATTATTTCTAATTTCAAATAGTTTGCTCTGAAAACATACATACAAGTATCACTATACAGTTAAGGAGGTATTTACATGCACGCGCACACGCACGCACACACACACACACACACACACACACACACACACACACACCACACCACCAATACCACCAACACCAACACCAACAATTAATGAAAAAAGGAGACCATGAATTTGAAAAAGTGCAAGAAGGGGTAAATGAGGCAGTTTTAGGGGAGGAAAAGGAGTGGGCAAATGGTGTAATTATCTTAGACTCAGAATGTTTTTTTTTAAATAAGTATTTATTGTCTTTTTGCTTTGACACTCGGGCTTCTATCAGATAGGGTGCCTGGAATTTCCTGTATAAACTCCTCAGCTCATATTTTTAAGGCAGGTTAAATATAAAAAAATTCAGAAGAATATACTTAATGAGACTAAAATGCAAAATTACCAATTTCTTTGTGTATAAACTTGAGAAAATAGCAATACCAAATAGGTAAGTAAACTTTAAAATAGAAATTTATATTAGTTTTTCAGAAAAATAAATGATGAAACTGAAGGCATTATGAAAATATCAGAAATCCATAGAAATCTGTTTGTAATCCCAAAGAAGGAAAAAAACAGAAATATTATTCTTCTAATGTGTTTTGAAAACTTTCAAACTTCAAGGATTTAGTAAATAATATGTCCCTGTAGTAGAAAGACAGACTCTACCGCCTATTAACCCTCTGAGCATCTTGTCTTCAGGGTTCAGCGATGACCATCACCTCAGGTTCTGCAATGTTCAAAGACCAGTCGGGTAATGCCCATTTAAGCTGATAACCAAGCCTGCAAACATCCCAGGCTTTTGTCATCATAGCTGGTCCAGAGTCATCCATCAGAGTTCATTCTTCTGTCATGACATTCAACTTCTGCATCAGCGAGTCGCTCAGAATTGTGTTACCAAACACTGACGTTGTCCGCACCAGAAGAGGGCTAAACAAGCTAAAACGTGTGTGTGTGTGTGTGTGTGTGTGTGTGTGTGTGTGTGTGTGTGTGTGTGTGTGTGTTCTCTAAATGACCTGCACGGTATTTTCTAAGAAGTTTTCTTCTTTGTAGAGTCATTGACTGGTGAGATAGGGAACCTTTAGAATATGTAATCTGCCATACTGCTTTGTGAAATGTGACCATTTGACTTGGAAGAAAGGGTCTCCGTGAGTTCATAACAGTTGCTGCATTGCTCTTTTTAAATTCTACATTGAGACAATGTGCCTTAACCTAAACAATACTGGTACCATATGCTTCTTAATGTTTTGATTCCTTAGGGTACACTTGGGCAATCTGAACATAAGATAATGCTTTCTATCCTCCCCAGCACCTAGGTCATATTCTGAGACTAAATGAGGCCTAAGGAAGTGCACAGACTCCAGGAGGCCACTGGGGTACTATTTAAGGAATTGTATGTTGAAGCAAGGGGTATTGCAATCTTTCCAATATCTGAAATAAGGATTTATTTCAGGCCTTGGCTTAGGGGTGGATCAACTAATTTGCTGGCAGTTTAGACTTGCTAAACCATACAAAGACATACACTTGGAGAATATGATCATATTCAGTGTGCACTTGGCCTTGGTGAAGGGCACGGTGGTGGGGGTGATGGTTGAATTAGGAAACATGAATCAATAATGGGATCAATTCATATATTATAGCACATGATGTATTTGGCTTGATAGAATAGCTTGCTTTTATTGTGTTTGAAGAGATAAAGTTTTACCAGAGGACTTACTACTTCAGATGGGCCCTAGCATATTTACAGAGATGAAGCAAACATAAGTGGAAACACATTTGACAGTTGAAGTCCATTTGAAAGAGAGTATCTTTTATGAGAAAGAAAACTGCAAGGACAGAAAGAATGCCTTGAACATATATCTAATAAAAATATCTTTCCTTCAAAGGACTTGCAGCATTTTAATAAGTTAACTTGCCCTCTTATAACTTCTTTTTCAGAATTTCAAGACCATAAAACAAACAGAAACTAAACTATCTTTATGTTACTGGTGTCTGATGAGGGGGAAAATGTTTCCTTTAGATAAAAGGATAATCGTTGAAAGATTTACAGCTATGAAAGTTTCCCATTTCAGACCCCGATTCTGGCTTTTAATGTATAAGACAATAAATAAATGTCCACATCCCTTTCGTATGCAAGATCATGGCTCAGGTCGTTTTTCTTCTTTGCTCATACAACATGAGTTTCTGAGACCCACTTTGTATGGAGTTTACTGTGTCATTGACTAAGCTTGTTACTGAGGATTATAAAATAATTTCTAATTTTAATTGTGTCTTAAAAATAATTAAGGTAACATCCTAATTATCCAGGGCTGGGTGGATCATGTAAATGTCCCTGTTTTCCTCTGGCTTGTGCTATACAGGGACCACAACTGAACAGCAAAGAAAGCATCTATCATGGTAGCAAAGTCACAAGCTCAAAACACAGTGGCTTCCATTGAATATATAACTGCTGAGGAAACTTGGTGGGGGAAGGTATGAGGCCTCACATTGAAGGGGACCTGGAAATCAAGTAGTAAGCAAATGGCAGACCTTGTCAAAACTGTCTTAAGTAAGCACAAAAAAAGACCATGTTTTCTCTTATTAAAAGGCTTATGGTAAGCAAGAGATTACCACACTCACCCTTACTTCCATGAAAGCAAATCATGGTTTCTTGTTCATCACAGATAGTGTGGTTTTACACATGGGAGATATGTGGTAACCTTGCACCAAGCAGAATCTAATACTATTGTTTGTCCAATGTTATACATTCATTTCCTGCTGGCAATACCTTTTACAATTCTACCCATATTTTAAACTTCATTATTGTATTCACTAAGTTAACCTAAGATTAATGATCTTTGATGCTACAATTATAATTGTTTAGGAGAGCCCCCAAAATATGCCCATTAAAGATAATGAACTTCATAAACTAATGTGTATGTGTAGTCTACCACATGGACTAGCTGGCTGTTCCTTTCTATAAGGTCTTCCTATACCATAACAAAATGATACTGAAATTAGGTCAATTAATAACCTTGCAATGACCTCTAATGTTCTAGGGAAAGAAGAATCTAAGAAAAATCTAGAAATGATTAATCTTAGTGAGAGGAGCATGTCAAAAGCCACAAGCTAGGCTTCCTGTACCAGTTAGTTAAGGTATGAATGAAAAAGAGAAGTTCTTGAAGGAAATTAAGTGTTGCTTCACTGAGCACAAGCACGATAAGAAAGCTGAGCGACCTTATTGCCGATACAGGGAAAGTTTCAGAAGATCCAATCTGCATGAGCATCCTTCACACTAAGGTCTGATACAGACTGAGGTCCTAGCTCTCTGCAACTCAGTGAAACCCGAGAGTGAGAGGCTGAAAAAAAAAAAGTTTTTGCAACTGGTAAATATTGGCTCATGAGATTTAAGGGATGGAGCCAGCTCTGTAATATCCAAATATGGAAACCAGAGACTTTAGGCCAAGATGCATGTTTCCACGGCTGAAGCACAGAAGTCAGTGCCTGGATTCAATGGCTCCAAGAAGAGGCTGCTTCTTACTGAGTTATAACACTGCTGATAACCTATTTGAAGCCAGTGGTCTTTGACCAGTCTCCAATCCCTAGGACACTTAAAATCACACTGTGTTTATACTGCTGTGTCTGTGATTGAAACACCAAAAGCTGCATGATAGCACATCTATTTGTGGCTAGGTTTGTGAACTTTTAAACCAATCGTTGAGCCTTATTGCTTAGAAAACAATGCTCTTGCTGTTCTACGCCAATGCACCTGGGCTGCCAGAGCCCTGCTGGAGATATACAACAAGAGTACATTGCTTTACACTAGCACCCTGTTGAGGCTGTAGTCTGGGGATCGGGAGATTATTTTGGCGTGAAGCTCCTATTTTAAAAAAGCATTTTGTAATAAAAACTATCCAAAGGACTCACCGTTATGGATGTTAATATGAATCCTAGCCCTCAGAACCCCATGCTGAAGAATCTCTAGTTCAAGACTCTCTGTGCAGGATTTCACTGCAAAATACCAACAAAATTGTGGTAAATGAGAGCTCAAAATATGAAACTTAGCAGGAATTTGGAAAAAGTTGATTCTAACTCTCAAGATTTCATTAGCGGAAGTAATAACAAATATGATGAGAGTTATAAAAATAAACACTTGGAATTAGTCTTAGCAAAACTTTTAAGTTAATGTTATTTACATAGGTTTTTGATATGTAGTTTCATAAGAAAGACCCAACCCTTGATGAAGTGCTGTTAGTTAATATTATTAAAACGATAACAGTAATTTAGAGCATCACACTAGCTTGCTGAAAAGCAGTGACTGGGTCAGAGAGGATGAGTTCCTACTGGGAAGGAAGTCCTTAGGTAGGTCAAATGCAGGCAGAGGTCACGGCATGATACTTTTTATGAAGGGAAGAGTCAACCGTTGCAGTAAAACTTATACTCTCTTTTTAAGCAATTGCCATAATCACGCAGCCTTCAGCAGCCCCGACCCTAAGCAAAAAGTAACCAAAACTACAAGGGAAGAACACCTGCCAGCCAAAAGAGTAAGTCTCCCTAAAGAAAGCACTTACCATCAAGGCATGTGCATTTTTGTGTATCTGTGTGCAGGTATAAGCACACATGGGCCTTGTAAACATGGCGGTCAAGCATCAATGTTGAGCATACACTTTATTTTTGAGAGAGTGCTCCTTACAGGAATTAGGGGTGTGATGTGTGTAGGCTGGCTAGCCAGCAAATCCTAGGTGTACACCTGTCTCCTAGTCTCTGGATTCTGCATAACAAACTCACATCTGCCTGGCCAGTTTTGTTTTGCTTTCTTTTCTTTCTTTCTTTCTTTTTTCTTTTTTTTCAGATGCATGGGATCTGAACTCAGATCTTCAGATCTGCATACATGTACACTGAGGACTTTGCTGACTAAGCCATCTGTCCAATCCCAAAGGATCTGCATTGAAGTTTGTATAGTCTTAGTGCTGCCACACTCATACTAGGCCTTATTGTAGTAAAAGTAGAAATTATATATTATATGTGAAACCAAAAAATAAATATTCGTGTTCTTTTAATTTGTTTAGTTTTGTTTTGAATTTTGCAAAGTTCTAGCATCAGATGCATTCTATGTCTGAGTTTCACTTATTTTTTGAATTCTTCCATCAAGCTGCTTGTTTCCATTTCTCAAACCGTAATTCTGATCTATTATACGACTTATCCATTCTAGAATCCTGATGTAATTTATAATTTATTGGTTATGTTTATTTTGTAGTCCTCCTCAAGCTGTGAGAATACAATTCCCACGGGCTTGGTTGTGAATGCTGATACAATTCAATTATCTTGAAAAACTCTACACTCTTAGTGAGTCAGGCATTGTAAGAGAAAAATAACGGCAAGGAAGAAGTCAAGGATTATCTTCTTATTGTTCTTGTAATCTCTCAGCTCAGCTTTGGCACATCAAAGTCACTCAAAAGAAAACTGCCAAACAGAACAACATCACCAAGAATTTTCTTTCTTCCTTTCTATGAAATAATGACTGACAAGATAAAATGGATATAATATTCCAAGAATAAATGACAATGGAGGATTTTGCCAAAGACTACTGTGAGCTGTTATGGAGGATAATAGTACTACAAGATGAGCACTCTACAAGATTAGATAGGGTTTTTATGCTTGTTTATTATTTTTTCCTTATCTTCTGACAAACTAGTAAACAATTAGGCTAGAATTTGTCAATCTTGAAATTATTTCATTGAAACTCAGAAGATATGCTATAGCATATTTATGATATGAAAACTACTAGCTGAGAATAAGACAGCAGATTACAAATAATGTGTGGGTCCTGTGTTTTATGGTTGATTGTCTCTCCTGTGTGTGTGTGTGTGTGTGTGTGTGTGTGTGTGTGTGTGTGTGTGTGTTGAGCTGAGGGAGTTAATATACATACACAGGCTTGTTCTTGTGCCAGTAGATATTCTTTTATTTTTATTTTCAGAGAGAAAGGGCATGGGACATAAAGGCAGTAATAACAAATTGGACTACAAGCAGAAATAGTTCACAAGTGCTAGAAATTGAAAGGAAAGGTTGAAATAGGTAAAGTTATAGAATGCTCCTTTAAATAGAGTTTCTTATAAATTATATTAAATATTAAATCTAGGTCTGGCTTTCTATTTTGTGTTTGAATTGTCATTGCTACACCTTTTAAGAAAAAGAAGCGAAACACATTTTTATGAACACATCAACAAATTGTCCAGTTTTGTTTCATTTTGTGTGTGGAAAATTCACTATCTGGCTTTTCTGAAACACTCCCTGAAGTTTTCCATTAATTTCACTGGGTTTTAAAACATTCTGTTCTATGAAGAATCACTTTTTTGCCTATATAGGGAATAAGTCCATCCCACAAAGTGCTGCAAGGAAACTGGAATCTTAGAGGATGCTGATGGTTTTTACCCTTCTCCAGAATCCTGTATTCTGAAGTTCTGTTAATGAGGAATCCAGTGTGAATCTACTAAAAAGCCAGAGTTAGGCAACTAATGGAAATAAATTACATATCAAAGAGTAGAGTGTGTCAAAATTGAGATTATACTATTAGGAAACTTTTACTATCAATATACCTCAGGTTTCTTATAATCTGGGGAGAAAGTCTCTCAATTATCTTAGTTAAAGGGCTGGGGTGCAAATTTGCCATCTTAAATGACTATTTAAGTGTGTTTGGATTCTCAAGAAGTAAAACAGTTTTTGAAAAGTGCTATAAGCAGATTCATTGTGTGATCCCATGACCTGAAGAAACAAAAATACTTTAGTCAGTCTTGCAGTGTAGCATCATATCAAAGTTAGAGTAGCTTATAGAAAAGCCTTGACTGCTACTGAGGTTACATTTCTACTAAATATTTTATTAAAGGCAATCTTACGGATAGATGCTTACATGCCCATCAACCGATGAGTAGATAACAGAAATGTGGTACACAGACAAGACTGAAAACTATTCAACTGTAAAGAACAAAATTACGAAATTGTCAGAAAAATAGAGGAAGCAGGCAGACTCACCACAGGTCTTTTCTGTCTCTTTTCCTCCAAAGTCAATGCCCTTGTCTTATCCACAGATACTTAGAAGACCAGCCGCTGTGGCTTCCCCTTTCTCTTGTCTCCAGTCCCTAGAGGATTATATAAACCTCCTCCCAACCCTCCTTCCTCCTCTCACCCCGTTATCCCAGCCATCACCCGCAGGCATTCACTGCAAACAAGCTGGCCATGGCAGCCAAGAAAACAGGTAGGCTAACTGCAGATCTCCGCCACTTCTTCTTCATTTCCAAATCCAATTCCCTAAACGCATTCCGCCTCCCCCCCTCCCGCCCCCGCCGCCACCCCCTTTTCTCTCAACCCCCCCCCGCCCCCGCCATCTCAGCATGTACCCGACATCTGAGTGCTGAGACATCTCCATCCTCTTTGCTCCCATCTCAAGTATATGATACAGATCTTCCCATCAACCCTCCTCCCAATCATCCTATTATCCCAGCCCACAACACCAGCAGGCATTCCCTGGGCACCCATCAGTCACACCTGCTAGAAAAAGCACATAGGCAAGCTCCACATCTTCAATCCTCTCCTTCAAATCCAATCCTCTCACCCCGAGCTCTGTAGAAGACTACTTGTTGTGGCCTGTCTTTGCACTCTAACGCCGTTCTTGGGGCACTAAGCAGATCCTGGTACAACACCCAGTGCCAGGGACGGGCTCCTAGGGTGGGGAACAGTGAGCCAGAGACTCGACGAACCCTGCCTGAGATGGAAGGTCTGGGGCAGGAGTAAGTCTCAGACAGATGACCACCGCATGGACCATATACGCGATCCAGGAAAGCCTGAGACAATCACCAGTCTCTTGTGGTGTTACAGGGCCCAGACAGGGAACTAGCTAGAAATGACGACCAGTCCTGCGTTGGGCATTCCTTGGGGGAGGGAAATCAGACCATGCACAAATAACCCTTGTTTGGTGCCATAACACACTAGTGGGCACCCCAGAGACCACTTTGGAGATGGAAACCAGACACTCAGAGACCTCAGGCATCAATAAGAAAAGCAAGGTCGAAAAATTGAAGTAAAGAGAAACAGAAGGATGTGTGCACAATGAAGAGAGGCAAAACTGGAGGCTCTAGGGTAGTGAGGAACAGATTGATGTGAGTACCTAGGACCATAGTACGGTCCTGGCCTGGGCTGCCATCAGGGGCCATGTCTAGGTCAGTGGCCCTGCAGCAGCAGGAGTCTGTTATCACCAAAGGCCAGGAGATCAGGATATCCCTAGTCAAGGCTGACCCCAGGAGGCATGTTGATATGTGAGGGATATCTGGCCGCAACCCCCTCTCCTCTTTCCCACTCAAGAGCGCAGGAAAGCCAGCCCTGCCATTGGTCTCCCATGTAGGGACATGAACAGGGTGAGATACTCTTCTCTCACCTTGCCTGTCACCACTTGAAGCAGGCTAGAGAGCTGACCCAGCTACAGCACTTGTGAGAACAGGCCCTGCACCTTGCCTAGGCAGCACGGTAAAGCTGGCCATAGATGGGGGGTGGGGGTGGAGAGGGGGTAGGGCAGGCGTTCTGGGTCTGAGGACATGAGGATGAGAGCTGGCCCGGCCTCTTGTCTGCTGTGTGGTGGCACAGACTAGAGAGAGATATCCTCATCCTCTCCCTTGTCCCTTGCTACCTATAGAAGACAAAAGAGGTGTCCCCAGGTTCATGAGAGTGGGGAAACTGGTGCACTATCCTTCACTGGCTGGATCACTTGGGAAAGCCGATCCTGCACCTTACCTGGGCAGCTGGGTAGAGCTGGCCCTGGTTACTGGGCTTATGGTGAGCCAGCCCCAAGGGTATGAGAGTGGGAGAGCTGACATAGCCCTTTGCTGGCTGGGCATTGGGTAGGTAGGCCAGCTGGGGCAGGGCAAGAGGTGTGGGTAGAGGAGAGCTGGTGGGTTGACCAGCTAAGATACCTCTTAGGCAGAGATCCAGGGCTTTGAACTGGCCTACCCAACATCTACCCCATCGATGAACTGCTGGAGTGCATGAAGGGGCTGGTCCCACAGATCTAAAACAATAGGATCTCCATGATACAGGGAAACAACAGGATATCCAAGAGGAGACCCACCCAGTGGAGTTCATGTGAAATGTGGAGAAAAGAGTATATTGTGAGACACACTACAACACGGTATAGTTTCCACAATCAGATATTTTTCCCTGTTGGGGAGAGGTGGAGGGCAGGTATGATGGGAGGAGGAAACCAGTGGGTTGTGATGCATGACGTCAAATTCACGAAGAATTAATAAAAAGTTGCTTATTTGTTTTTTTATGCCTGCTTTCTCAGTGGAGATTCTAAACAACAGAAGGGCCTGAGCAAGTATTTTACAAGCTCTAAGGGACCACCCATGCTAGCCAAGATTATTGTACCCAGGAAAACTTTCAATCACAATACATGGCAAAAACAAGATGTTCCATAATAAAACAAAACTTAAGCAACATCTTAATGCAAAACAAAATACAAAAATACAAAATAATAATAATAATAATAATAATAATAATAATAATAATAATAACAATAATACTAATGAATCCCAGACCAACAAATGAAAAGGGGAAAACACACACATACATACATGAACACACACAAACACAGAGCAAAATAACAGAAATCAACAAATGCTGTTCATTGATGTATTTCAACATCAGTGGTCTCAGTTCTCCAATCAAAAGTCTCAGACTAACAGAATGGATGTGAAAACAAGATCCATCCTGCTACTGCAATCCAAGAAATACATCTTAACATAAAGGATAGATATCATCTTGAGGTAAAAGGATAGAAAAATATTCCAAGCAAATGAACCTAAGACAAAATAGACTTTAAACCAAAACTAACCAGAAGATATTGGAAAGGCCACCAATACTTATCAAAGGAAAACACACCAAGAGGACATTGCAATTCTTAAAATGCATGCACCATATACAAGGGCACTTATGTACTTAAAAGAAATATAACTATAGCTTAAATCACAAATTGACCCTCCCAAATGTATACTGGGAGAAATACCTTATTCCCACCAATATACAAGTCTTCTAAGCAAAAACTACATGGAAAAAATGCTGGTGAGGATGTGTAATAAAGAGAACACTCATCAATTGCTGGCAAGTCAGCCAACTTTCACAGCCAGTACCTTCGGTAGACAGGAATAAATTTATCACAAGATCTAGCTATATCAATCAGGCATATATTTCATCATACCACAGAGACACTTGCTCAACCACATTCATAGCTGCTCTATTCATAGTACCCAGAAACTGGAAACCACCTACATGCCCCTCAACAGATGAATGGATAAAGAAAATCTGATACATTTACACAAAGGAATATTATTCAGCCATTTAAAAAAATGAAATTCACAGGTAAATGGATTAAACTAGAAAAAATCACCCTAAGTGAGGTAACACAGACCCAGAAAGACAAATATCATATGTATTCTTTTATATGTGAATATTATCTGTTCAGTCAATGATAACGAAACCACAACTTGTAGAACCAGTACAGAGTAAGGGACTGAGAGAATGGATACATTTCCCTATGAACAGAAGTAGAATAAATAGTTATAGGTGGATGAAGGATGGCAGGAATGGGAGAGTCAAGTAGAGGGGGAAGAGGAAAGGAGAATATTGGAAAGCATGTGGTGAGAGACAGTTAAGATTGATGGACATTTTAGGGGTAGTATGAAAATCTAATTCCATTCCTAAAATGTATACATATATAATGGTGATCTGAATGAAATCACCAAAGTGGAAGAGGCCCAGGCCAAACCCAGTCTCTTGTCACCAGATGTAGCTTCCACTAACAGAAGTTGGTTACATCCAATTGAGTTGTTGGCTAGTAGGGTCCCATGAAAGCCCCACACTTCCCAAGATGTTGCCAAGAATATAATATAGGTTCTTCCTCACTGACTGATGGCTAGGCCTGATTGCTGAAGACAACAAGTACACAACTCACTGAACATGGAGAAGTCAAGCTGGTGCCTCTATAGAGCCTTCATTACTGTGGACTTCCATTCATTGTATTAGATGATACTTACATGCTGCCAAAAGAGAAAGGTAAACACCAACTGAGCTTCCAATGCTTTAATCTATAAGAGTAACCTGCCATCAAGAAGCTGCTACAGTAGTGACAAAAAGCCTATGGGAAGGACAAACCAGTATCTGATTCCAGTTAAGACCCACTCCATAAGATGCAACCCATACCCAATGCTTCTTGGTGACCAAGAACCTGAGACTAGATAGGACAGGCACCTAGGGAAAACTAAAATACGACTGTTCTGCTAAAGGTATGCAGCTAAGAGACATTCCGCTGTACTCGTAGATCAGCGCCTTGATTACCAATGTAGAGACCTACAGTCAGACATTATGCAGACAGTGAGAGATTTTGGAACACTCAGCCCAGTTCAGGATGTCCCCCTCAAATCCCCCCTCTCCGAACTTAGTCAACACTTTTGAAGAGGAGGCAGAAATAGGCCTTTTAAAGCAACATGATCAAATCACATATGAACTCACAGCGATTGATTCAGTATGCACAAGACATGGCTGGGCATCGACAAAGTTTATGAATAGGGTATGGCTTCCAGTTCAGTGTATTTGTAGGATTCTTGAGAGTATGAATGAGTGGGTATCTGTTTCTGTGCTTTTTCTTAGGTGCCTTTCTTTCTTTCTGTTTGTTTGTCCTATTCTGGGTTCTTAGTTTTTGCTTTATATTCTTTGATTTTATTATTATTTCTTAGAAGCCTGTTTGTTTTCTAGTGAGAGACAGAAAAAGGATAGATCTGTATGGGAAGGAATTGGAAGAGTAGAGGGAGGGAAAATGTAGGCAAGAAAAAAAAATCTATATTCAACAAAAGGGAAAAAAGAAAAGAAAATTTTAAGAAAACAATACATAAACCTGGAAAGCCTAGAAATATATATATAAAAAAAGAGCATGTTCTCTCTAATATCTATCCCAACAGATATATGCATATGGGTGTAAGTGTGGGTAAAGCCTGCAGATCTAGAGTAAACTCCAAGAGTGTACAGCAGTAGAAGATGAGGAAGAGTTGAGGCTGTGGACAAGAGTAGGAATAAGAAAAAGGCAAGCAGTCTTGGGAGTTGACAACAAAGAACATGCGTAGAGGGGAGGAAGAACCACAAAACACACTTTGTTCAAAAATGTTACTGGAAAGTATTTTAAAAAATAATTCTCTCCTCTGAGTGCCACCAGGTCTCCCCCTCCAGGGGACATGGTCAAATGTGAGGCACCAGAGTATGTGAGAAAGTCATACCCCACTCTCCACTCAAGTGTGGAGACTGTTCTGACCATTGGCTAGATCTAGGTAGGGGTTTTAAAGTTTACCGCCTGTATTGTCCTTGGCTGGTGGTGCCTTAGTTTGAACGGGACCCCTGGGCCCAAATCTGCCTATCATAATGCATATACGGGGGGGGGGGGGGGGTAATCCCCCTCAGGAACAGTCATAGGGGAAGGGAATAATGGGAAAATGGGAGGGAGGGAAGAATGGGAGGATACAAGGGATGGGATAAACATTGAGATGTAACAAGAATAAATTAATAAAAAAATTAAAAAAAAATAATTCTCTGATGATATACAAAGGAAATCAGATTACAAAAACTTAATTGATTTTTTGATATTTATTAATCCTATGTTGAGAAACATATCCATTCCCTCAGTAAGCTTTGTTACACTTTCTCTAATAAAAAGTAAAACAACCCATTGTTTCAGCAATAACAATAATTCTGTGCTTTGTGGAGTGAAAGTTCCCATTACTTTTCCTACCTGTATTTGTCTGTCAATGTAATTTTCATTAGAAAAAAAATTCCCCTCTTGAAAATTTCTGAATGTTTTTGTTTAATTTCTTTCTCAACTGATGAACTATTTTTTTCTAGTGTAGATTCACAAAGGTTTTGCTCTGAGAAATTAGAAAAGCCCTAGAGAGTCTAGGATGGGGTTCATAGATGTCACAGTTTGATATATGAATTATGCTATAACTCTAAAAATCATAACATTTACAATTCTGAAGTAGTTACCAAGTCTATGATTTATTCCAAAATGTAATGCTGGTTTAAAGTCTTGCTTTCATGATCTGAGGATGCTGATGTGTTGATGCGATAGTCCTGTGATTCATGGGGATGGCTCATTCATTATTTTCAAGTGGGATGAAGATAGTAGGGCTTATTTATAACTCCCTTAATTGTTTGAATCTAGAGCTGGAGACATAAAAGTCTACAACTTAGTTTGCCCTGTTCTTGCTTATGTTGTGCCACAAGGACAAAGATTCATTAAAGAGACCTTTAAAGTGTGTTAATCCGGGTAGTCTAATGAAATTTGTTTGCAGGCCAACCTGTCGCACCTGTTTATGCTTAGCCGCATTCATACATAATGGTAATGTGCCTACTCATCTCTGAACCATTAAGGAGAGAAATATGAGGGAAAGGGCCATGATGATTAATTTGGGGTGGCCTGCTTTGAAGTTTTTTTTTTTTTTTGCCTTTTAAAGCAAACTGTGCTTATCTTATTTAGCCTTTAGAAAAAACATTAAAATTTCAAATTAAAATATGCAACAGAGCAGGAACAGTGTAAAATTGAAAAGGTAAGTAATATTTATCACCTGAATCGAGTGGATAAAATAGATGTAAAACAGTTTCTTTAAAAAGTTAAATGTTTTCAATGTTCCGTAAATGTATATTTTAAAAGCCAATGAGTCTTTTAAGAATATTGCCTTAGTCTTCAGTTACCTTTACATTACCAACACCATTTGCCTCCTTTCTTAGAGAGAGAAATGCCCACTACTGTATGGTTATTCATTCTCCCGTGGTTTTGATCTCACATTGTCCTTTGAATTATCATCCTTCCTCTTCTTTTATCTTTACTGACTTCTCTACTTAGCTATTTCTGAAAGTACTTAATAGATGTTAACACAACACCTCCTCTGGGAAACAATCATCCCAATGTGACTGTGGAACAAAACATCCAAAGCCTGGATGCTGAAATCAGGACGATTTGTAGTTTGCTCCAAAGCATGGACCAGGGGATTAGATGCTGTGAATAGTTTGCTTGTGCTTTCAGCATCAGTAGAGATGATTCAAACCTTGGGTCCAAGAATCACCAGCAAGCTAGTTTGCGGATCTGTGGAAGGTGAGTGGCAGCTGTCAAGAGTTTACCTGAATCTGTCAGAAAGAGGCTCTCTCTTGGTGGCCAGGCTCAGAAGGTGGAAAGGCTCAGAGGGTATAACTTTTCTACTCAGGTAGCTCAAATTCCAGGATCTCACTAGAAACTAGCTCAATTATATATCTAGACTACACATGTAGATACAGATGCACATAATAACCCACAAGTATAGCAGAGGCCAAGGAGAAAAGGAAAGAGGAAAGGAGGGGAGACAGGAAGAGAAAAAGGGCAACACACACACACACACACACACACAGAGAGAGAGAGAGAGAGAGAGAGAGAGAGAGAAGGAGAGAGAGAGAGAGAGAGAGAGAGAGAGAGAGAGAGAGAGAGAGAGAGAGAGAGAGAGAGACAGAGACAAAGACAGAGAGACAGAGAGAGACATGAATAAACTCAGAGTCCTATGTTTCTTTATTAGCTATTTTTCTAGTTCTGTGATAAAACACCATGAACAAAGCAACTTGTAGAAGGAAGGCTTTATTTTAACTTGGCGTTAAATAGAGATAAGCCTCCACCATGGCTGGGAGACAACAAGAACAGAGGTCACATATGAGACTAAAGTCAGGAAGCAGGAAGCAAATTCAAAATGGTCTCAAAGTGCCTCCAGTAAGTACCTCCTCCAACAAAACCACACCTCCTCAGTCTCCAACAAGACCACACCTCCTACGGCAAGACCACGCCTCCTCAGTCTCTGGAAGACCAGGCCTCCTTGACTTCTGGAAATATCAGCAACTGGGGCCGAAGTATTCAAATGCACTATACATCTAGAGATCTCTCATTTAAACCAATACATACTGACTTGATTTTAATCCCAAACTCTAAATTTTCAATCCATGTAGTTGTGTATGAAAATTTGTTTAAAGTGTTAATGGAAAAAAACTGTGCTTTTTCAGATTCCTTCTAATATTTCTTTTCTTTTTCTTTTTCTTTTTCTTTATAAGTTAAAAGTTCCCTCACTGTGCTGTTTGTCTCTACTCTCATTTTGCTATTAATAGCAAGCATATATCCCATGGCTTTTCCGTATTCTATTCAGAAATTTCCTTAGAGCAGCCAATTTAACAGATATATTTTCTGTTTTCTACCTGACCTTAGGGCAATATTGTTACTACGCTTTCTGTTACCACATAGCAAGAGTTCTTTTGTTATGTAACAAGAATTACATCTAAGATCCAATAACATTTTTGACACTTTTGTTTCAGTCCTTATCAACAGTCTTCTTAGCACTGCTAGACTTTCGTCTAAAATAAAAGTAAGAGCAGAAAATCCTTCCTGGTTTTACTGACATTCTCTTTAGTTTTGTGTTTTATTTATTTATTTTTAACTTTGTACCTAATGCTTAGTCTCAAAGCTACTTCATGTTTTTATGACTTTGTACAATTCTAGTATTAAAATCTGTTCCAATTAAGATATTGTCTAATAAAGCATCCCGAAACTTCTTTTTTATTAAATGTTTTTTTTCATAAACATCTTATTACACATATATACAATAAACTACATACAGCAAGAAGAACCATGAAATAATCAGGAATTATATAAATGTTACATTCTTCCTGTTTTGGTTATTTGTATTTGGCAACCTTGAAGAAACATCTTTCCAATCTTGGTGCATCTAAAATTTTGAATGTAAATCAATAGCTATCATATCTCATCTTTACCAACTTAAAACATCTATCTAGACTAAAAACATCTTAACTCCTAAACAACTAAGCTTAATTGTAAAAACAAACTATCTGTTTTCAACCCCATCAGAGACTTGAGAAGGAATAAAATTAATTACCTGAGTTTACAGGGGGTGCAGGTTAGCAGCTTCCTGAATGAGAAGATGGAAAAGACAGTTTGCTACCTGAGCAGTCACTCAAAACTCTCTATAATGTTGAAGCATCATCTTCAGCCTTCTGGCCTAATATATCTGACAGACATATTCATAAAACTTCTTAGTGTGTAAATAGTGTGTTTCTCTCCTGACCCTGTCCCTGTGTGTGTGTGTGTGTGTGTGTGTGTGTGTGTGTGTGTGTGTGTGTGTGTGTGTGTCTGTTTACTTATGAACTGGAAAGGCGCAGAAGGTATAACTTTTCTACTCAGGTACCTCAAATTCCAGGATCTCACTAGAAACTAGCTCAATTATATATCTAGACTACACATGTAGATACAGATGCACATAATAACCCACAAGTATAGCAGAGGCCAAGTATGAAACATTTGCATCTATCCTCTCTGGAGGCATGAGTACCCACATAGCATGGAGACTGAACTCGAGTGTCTCAGACCACATAGCCAAGCAGATGCTGTATTTTTTCAGGATGTTTGATCCTATTGTGAACCCCAAAATTGTGAACTGTAAAAACCTGTTTCTAATTGTTGTATGGCCCAGCCTTGATCCTAGAGCTTTCTGGTTACTGTAAACAAGTGTTTGTGGTGTGGCTCAGCCCTAACACACACCTTTCATCCTAGAGTTTTCTATAAACAGGATCTATAAACAGGTCAAGAGAAGGAACAAAAACCAGCTGACAGGGATTAAACAGAAAGGAGGGACATTGAATTGAAAGTATTTAAGACAGTATGATAGAGAAGGAGACCGAAATTTTTTTCCCTGGGAGCTAAGTAGGAATGTCAGCTGGATGCTTTTGATGTTTTTCTGAGTCTCTCATTACAGAAGCATCTAGGTCCTGGGTCTTTATTGGTAAAATCGAATGACTGAGATTTTGGTTTTTAAAAAACAACTCTGTATCGTCAAGTAGATGCCGTACAATTTTTCCCTTGGGGATATCTGCATCCTTTATTTCATATTTGTTCATCACAAAGCACAGTCTGGCTTCAGTGAGAAAGGAATAGAGAGTGACTTTTGAATGGAGTTAGAAAATTCTGGAAGAGACAGTAGAAAGATACCTTGCTTTTCATTTTTGGAAACTATAATCTTTTATACTGCTACTCACTACTTCATTACATTAAATTATGTCTTAAATGTGCACAGTATCCTTTCTACCTCTATTTAACATGGGTCTTTTTGAGTCACCTTCTTGTAAACAGATATACATATATATGAATATTGTTTTTATTTAATATAAGAGAAATAGTTGACAAGAATTTACAGGCTCTGTTTTGTTGGTTGCTGTTAGGCATCTTCCCTGTCCCAATGAATATTTGATGACTTATGCATGTTTTTTTCTTTTGTTTTGTTTTGTTTCTTTTAGCTATTGCTTCCTTCAAGAGTCCTGCCTACCCAGCATCTGTCTATACTTCGTTTCCAGGTATGGGACTCTGCGTATCATATTTCTGTTTTATTAACTGACTTTCTGTTAGACAATAAATCACTGATACTAGAAGAAACTTGAAGAAGAATAAAGAGGAAGGAATGATTCTCTATTGTTGGTTTCCTGTTTACTTCTAGCTACTCTCAATGTTATCCAACAGCACTTCTTCATTCTGACAATAACAGTCAAGATGAAGAATAACTGCAATAATTAATTCCAGTTTGCAGTTGTTGTAACACTACCAGGCTTATGTATTTATCACGCCCATCTCTAGATAGAAAAGGCCAGTCACTTGGTACATTTACAGCATCCCTCCTCCTAACTCAGAGACAACCACATGGTTTATGGAGCGCCTGCCTCCTCTCTGGTCACACTTTCAGCTTTGTATAGCCCATCCTTCACCACGACGGTTTCAACCATTCTTCCAATTTCCTTTGTTTTTCTAGAGCTAGGGGTGGAAGCTACTTCTCACAGGTACTGCCTGTATTTCTTTTGCATTTCAATTTCTGTTCCTTAAATGGTCAATAATGATTAATATAATTTCTTATGTTTAAGTCATTGGAGTACATTTTGGAATCTGAATGAATACTGATGAGTGTGAACTATTTCATACCTCTTATGTGAAATATCACATCAGAATTAATTCTCTCTTATAGTTAATTCTTTGACTTGTCTCATTGTCCTTTTCATAGTGGATATGCAAGACTGAGACTTAAAACTCATAAAGTAGGGCACAGTAAAAACAAGAAACTATAATGGTGTTTATTCTATTTTTAATGCATAAAGGGTGAAAAGATATCATCAAGGATAAAATTAAATAAACAGAATGCTACATATATTATCATATTTTTCATTACTTTCATTAATTTTGCATTGTCTATAAGTCATAGTCATGAACATGATGTATGAGGTCACAAGAGAATTAGTGTCTAGTAGCATTATATTTTAAAGTACTTACCACAGCACAATTTGACATATAAACTACCTATTTTGTCACAAATAACACACATAAAACATACTTAACATATATATTTAATGCTAGCTGCCTGTGTTATTTTCAAGATGTTAAAAATAAAATTATAACTATAATAGCATTATTTGTGACCTAAATTGAAGTTACATGTCTTAGGTTTAACATAAATTTCTAGAAAGCAAGAAAGTAATGTTACTTTATTTTACCTACGTATGTCACTGTCTATGGGAATTAGTAGGATAAGTGCTATATTGTTTTGATATCATTCATATTGTCCTCCAAGCTTTTAACCAGTTCAAGTTTTGTTTGGCATACATATCTTTATTCATTTTAAACCTTGCAAGTGATTTGTTTTCATGCTACTCCACAAAACTTCAGTATCTTATCTTGCCCCCCGACACTGGTCTAAGGACAGGCGTGAAGGTGACACTTAGGTAGTAGAGTAATTGCAGAGTGAATTGTGGAGCAGTAGTTCTGTAGACACGTGTAGAATATTTTAGAAGAAAGCATGCTTACTACTGTTTTGGATCTCTAGAAATGTTGTCCATTTATTCAGAGCTAGTTGAAGGCTGAAGGTCCTCCCACCAATATGGTTATATTTTTTTCTTTCTGTGAAAAGAAAGAAAAAAAAAAAAAAAAAAAAAAAAAAAAAAAAAAAAAAACTACTAGATATTGGAACACCGACCAAACAAAGAAAATGATGAGCCTGTGGATAATGATAACCTCAGAGGCTGCTTTTTAAAATAATTGACTCAGCCAGAACATGGAAACAGCCTAAGTGTCCCTCAGTAGAAGAATGGATAAAGAAACTGTGGTACATATACACTATGGAATACTACTCAGCTATTAAAAATTTCCGAAATTTGTGGATAAATGGATTGAGCTAGAAATGATCATAATGAGTGAGTTAACCCAGAAGCAGAAAGAATCAAATGGTATATACTCACTTATATCTGCATACTAGCCCAAGGGGCATGTCCCACGAAAGCCTTCACTTACCAGGAAACTGGGACAGAGGGAGGGCATCCTATTGGGACTCTAAATGAGAGATGCATGGGAGAATAACAAAATAAAAGGATACAGAGGGTCCTAGAAACCTACAAGTAGAACAATATGATAGGCAGATTTGGGCCCAGGGGTCCTGCTCAAACTAAGGCACCAGCCAAGGACAATACAGGAGGTAAACTTTAAACCCCTACCCAGATCTAGCCAATGGTCAGAAGATTCTCCACAGTTGAGTGGAGAGTGTGATATGACTTTCTCACGTACTCTGATGCTTCACATTTGACCATGTCCCCTGGAGGGGGAGACCTGGTGGCACCCAGAGGAAGGACAGCAGGTTGCCAAGAAGAGACTTGATACCCTATGAGAATATACAGGGGGAGGTAATCCCCCTCAGGAACAGTCATGGGGAGAGGAAAATGGGGGGGGGGTAAGGAAGGAATGGGAGGATACAAGGGATGGGATAAACATTGAGAAGTAACAACAATAAATTAATAAAAAGAAAAAAAATGTGCTTAAAAATAAATAAATAAATAAAAACAGTGATAGTTCCCCCCCCCAAAAAAATTGACTCACCAAAGCCTTTCAGGCAATAAGCAATGTCGTAAGTTTTCCTTATGGACCAAACTTTTAATGTCCACATGTGTCTAAGCAAGTTATAAACTCCTCAAGGAAATATTAATGATTGCCTTTGAATTAGTTTTCATTCAGATAGGTTATCCAATTAAGTGGTCAGCCCTAAACACATCTCTATATGATCAACACTAAATGGACTAATTTTAATATAGATATATTTTGTGTGTGTGTGTGTGTGTGTGTGTGTGTGTGTGTGTGTGTGCATGTGGGGAGTTGAAGTGGGAGATGGAAGCATGGAAATTATGTAGATATTATACTGATGTATGAAATTCTCAAAATAATTAAATATTTATGTCTATATTAAATATTGCATATTAAATGTAAATGCACATGTATACTAAAAAAAACTCAAAGAAAAAGACCTATGAAGTAAATATTTCTAAAGAAATAATGCAGTTCATCTTTGTTGTGTTTTGAATAAAACATGTACAATAATGAATTTCAGAGTGGCAGGGGAAAAAGTGAGATTGTTTTCCTAGTCTACTCACTAGACAGATACAATATTATCTATCCATTTTTTGAGAGTAAACAATATGGCTCTCAAAAGGCCAAAGAATTTCCCTTAGTCCCCAGTGAAAATGGAGAGGAGAGGGAAAGGCAGATTTTGTGATGTTCATTTTTGTTCTTTTTCCACTCAAGCTTTTGATCCTTTAAAGTGTACACACACCATATGATACCTGATTCTTTGTATCCAAGTTCACTTTGAACATCTCTAAGGTCACTTAAGATTATCTATTCTTTTGCATGTGATTTTAAGTTTATGAAAAACATGAAGTCCAAAGTTCTTATCCATTATTCCTGTAAATACCCTCATTTGACTCATATTGACAGTTTTGACAAAGATTGATTGACTCTGAGGGGCAATTATAAAAAATGACAACCTTAAGTGTTTTGAACAAGTTAATTTCCAAAGGAATTAAGTTGTGACTGGATTAGCAGTGGTCAAAGGTGCAAATTCCACTATTGCCTTTCAGGTTTTTCTCTGCTGGCTTCCCACTCTACACAGAATGCTCATGACACTTCTCACAAATTTCCCTGAAATTTCAGGGGCACTGAATCCTTTCTAGGCATGATTGTGTTTTATTATGAGCCCTGTATTGACTCACTAATTCACCAGTATGAACAAGGATGCTGATAATTTACTCTAGAACATTATGGAGCCTTCTTATTTTTAAGGCATTGTTAGGATATTACCTTTTAATTTATATGTATAAGTTATGAAACTAGAATTCAGAGTACAAAAAGAGAAAGTTTGAAGAAATGAGCACACTTGACATGAAAGTGGAAAGAAGATACTGGGGGTGAGAGCACAAGAAGAGGAAGGAGGGGCCTGGAAAGATGGCTCAGTGGTTAAGAGCACTGCCTGCTGTTTGAAATGTTCTGGGTTTAATTTTCAGCACCCACATGGAAGCTCACAACTGTCTGTAACTCCAATATCTGACACCCTCATACCAACACGTATAAATTAAAATGAAAATATTAAAAAAAAAAAAAAAAAGAAGAGAAAGGAGACAGACAGAGGGATATGGTGGAGAATTGTGGTGAATCAAGAAAGACAAATTAACCATGAAAATGCCCTAATGAAACCTACTTCTTTGAATTGAAGAAACAAAAACATGTAAAATGAGATGACAAATAAGTTGAATAGTTAAAAAAAAAAAAGAAAGAAAGAAAGAAAGAAAGAAAATAGCCATTTCCCACAGTTAATGGAAGAAAGAAAATGATTTGCAAGAGAGGTGGACAGACCTGTTGGAAGTGATGGAAGTGCTTTAAAATTAGGTTATATGGAGAAAGCCCTACAACTGTATACATTTACTCATGAAACAGGAATTTTGTGCACTGCAAATTTATGCTAATAAAGCAGTTGCTATATATTAAAAAAAAAAGAATACGAATGATAAAAGTGTATAATAAATAGAAAGACAGAAGTATTGGTTAGCTTCATTCTAAAGTAAAAGAGCTCTGGCACATATGATACCTGGATGAAGGGTAGGATCTTATGACTTCCCCTCCATATTTTTTGCCATTGTGTCTTTCATTTCACAGCTAATCAATGTGATTATACTATATGAATCAATAAATACATTATATAGCTAGTCACGCTTAACAGCTGTTTAATCCTAGTTACAGCTTCTGTTGACATTCCTGTTTCCTTATACTCACAGATAAGTGTATTCTTCACTGCTCATCAAGGAAACTCACATTTGCAACAGAAAAAGACCATTGCAAAGCACCCAATCAACATGCAGAGATGCGGAGCTCCATGCCAATGCGTACACCTCCAAAACACTTCTACACCTAAGACTCAGTGGACATTGTGGAAGAGGGGAAGAAAGATTGTAAGACCCAGAGGATTAGGGACTTTGCTGTGAGGCTAGCTCTCTTAGTAACCCTAGAAAATGCCCCCATAAAATTTTCAGCGACATGACTGCCCAAATAAGAGCTGAACAAGGACAGCTACAGTGGTCATGTGAAGTCCCAAGAAGCCTCAAGTGTACACAGAGGACTATAGACGGTGAGGAATGCTGGGAGCTGCAAGTAGCCTTCCCCAGGAAAGAGCATGCCATTGGAACCCCGAAAAGTAGACATACAAGTATCTTTATATGCACTGAACAGGTTGCACTTAGGCGTATATGTCCATATACATGTACATATATGTATGGAATAAAATTTTTAAAAGAGGCTATAAATTTGATGAACACATTTGTTGGAAGGTTTGGAGGGAGGAAAAATAAGGGCGAAATGTTGTAATTATAACCGAAAAAATAAAATAAAGGGAAGAAAGCATCTTCAGGGGTTACTCGAGATTCTCTTCACATCAGTTGTGGATCTGACAGAAACCTTGTGTTTGATTAGTGTCAGGATTTAGTGCCTTCCTGAGACTCACTGTTAGAATTAAGTCATAGATATTTGACTCTCTAATTCCAATTTCTTGTGTGCTTGTCTCATCCTTTACACTGGTTCTCTACTCCCTCCTTACATAGTCTGCTTCCTTAACCAGTGCAGACTCCACAGCAGACTTTTCCAGTGACTTAGCTTCTGCTGTTTTTTTTTTTAACCTCTGTTGTCTTATTTCTCCATTCTTCCCACAAGCTCATCCAGGGTACAGACTGCAGCTGTCCTTTTCTTCAGATAATGCTACGCTAAGACAGGCATCTTTGCTACTGGCTAATGCTTTCCTTTTATATAAAGAGTCTTCCTTGGCACGTAGTCTACACTTTGTATATCCCACTAGTTTCTCACCCAGTGTTATTGTTCTGTGTCTACAACTTCTCTGTGACTCCTTCCACTAAAAGCTGTCTTGCCTTTCATAGAAATAGATCCAGGGAAACATTTTGCTGTGTTTATCAAACTTTATCTCTTTCTGGTCATTCTCACCACCAGGCACTCTTTCCGTTCTGAAATCCTGTTTACTCTAAGCCTCTCAACACTTCCCTCTAGAACTCCTCCTTTGTTTTTACATTGTTTTTTTTATTCTTCATCCTGTGTCCATAGTTATGCATTGTATTACACTCTATACTTTAAGTATCTTATTCATATTCTATGTAAAAACTTTCTTTCAGAGAACCTTACCCAAACTCCAAGCTTGATCTATCATACCTGCACTGGTGGTTTTCAATTTCCAGGTCAGAAGACATCTGGACTACTACTTTTTTTTATTTGATCGGACTGCTTTGCAAATATCTCTTCATATCTGATCCAACCTCATGTCTGGGCTTTAATGCAACTCATGACTTTTGCCTTGCAATCTCCAATGCCTGCCAATCTAGTAGCATGGGACGGCTTTGCTCTAATCCAAAATTTGAGAGTTGTTTTATGTTTCCTTCTCCACTCAGGCACCAAGAAATCTTGTCAGTTACTCAAAAATAGTAATTAAGAACAGGTTATATTACTACATAAGGTAATGCCTGAGATAGCATTCTCCAGTGATGAAAATTTAATGCTCTGAAAATATATATTGCGTTACATGAGCACAACACATCTGATTGATTAAACTGAATCAGCACCTCAGTGTGTATACTCTCTGCTCCCCTACCGCTGATTTTCCTCTACTTTGTGCAGCAGCCTCCCGCTCTGCGCAGGCTGGACCTTTTAATCTACCTTCCTTACTGTTGTCAGAGTGACCTTTCTAAAATGCCATTTTGATCATGTCACTAGCTGACTTTCAAACCTTAAATGGTTCCCAAGACTGTCATGCTGGAGCTCGCAGTTCACATCTTAACATCATCCAGAGCACTTCACCCTGAGCTCTGGACGTATTTCAGGACACTGCGCCACTTAGGTGCGCAACTTCCTCACAGTAATTCTTTTTTTCTTGAAGTGTGTGAGGCATTTTGACTTTGTGTTTGCAGAACACCACCCCCTTTTTTTCTGGAGAGAATACAATTTTATTTCATAATACAAAAAAATTTAATCTTTTTTTATTAATTTGTTCTTGTTACATCTCAATAGTTATCCCATCCCTTGTATCCTCCCATTCTTCCCTCCCTCCCATTTTCCCCTTATCCCTCCCCCCACTTTGACTGTTCCTGAGGGGGATTACCTCCCCCTGTATATGCTCATAGGGTATCAAGTCTCTTCTTGGTAACCTGTGGAGGGGGAGATCTGGTGGCACTCAAAAGAATTTAATCTTAATATATACAAATACTATGTTTTTAAAGATATTTTAGTGTGGTGGTGTTTAGGTTTCTGCATATAAAAGGCAACCAAATTCAAAGAAACAAAAAACTGTAGAAATCATATTACTTCAACTTCTTCCCTTTTTATGTTCATAAAGCTAATGTCCAGGATAGCCTTTATGATGGTTTGTGTTATTGGAATGTCTTGCCTTGTTCTTATTTCTCCTTGTATATTACTACTGTCATGGTAGTGATTAACTTATTCACTTGAGTATCATGTATCTTATTTTTATTTAACCATCATTTTTCTTCATCAACCCATGGTTTCACTAATAAGAACAAATTTGTCATTTGTCTCATTGAATGCCCTGGAGCTCATACAGGCCCTCATAGGTCCTGAAAATAAACATGTGTTTGTGTGTGTGTGTGTTGTTGTTGTTGTTGTTGGTTTTGTTTAGTTTGTTTCTAATCACAAAATTTAAGAAATGTACCATGTTTCTTAAATCTATTATGTGGATATAGCCTAGTTACTATGAGTTCTGTCTGTAGGTACACCACCTTTATAAGAATCATAGACTCTGCACTTAGGAGTTCAGTGCACCTGAAGATTTTAATTAACCCCTAAGAGCCTCATTCCTATAATATGGAGGCTCTAGTTAACTGCATCATATGCAATTGTCACATTATACAACCTAAAACATCTAAAATACACTTGACCAGAGTAATAATTTAATATATATAAATTTTATTCAGGTCCAACACACACAAATAGCTGCTTCTTTCGTGCAATTAAGATACAGCAACAGACATCATGTTGACGTAATTTAGTTCTCTATTCCTTCAAACGTGATGTCTATTTATTTACAAGATTTAATTCATTCATTGCTGTAGTACTTTTAAAAAAATGCAAGTATCTCTGTGTTGATTGCAGTGCTTTTTGAAACAGCTAAATTATGGAACCAACATTAACATCCATCTGCAAATGAATGAATAAATATAGTAAATATGCATATCAGAGTAGTATTCATTCATAAAAAGGAAGGGAATCTGTCATTTGCACTAACATTAATAAATCTAGAGGACATATGTCAAATGAACAGGCCAGGCAACAGAAAGAATATTTTCACATGTTTTTACTATGGACTCTAAAAATAATTAAACTAGAGAACTAAAGCAAAGAGCAAACTTATATTGGGCATGAGCTTACAGGGAGATGATGGCCAAAAGAAGTAAAGTTTCCATGAGAAGGGATGTATGAAGCTGTGGTTTTCATTCCGAGGGTGTATCGCTCATATTCTGAACATGGTCAATAATAGTGTGTCATATATTTCACAATCAATGAGCATGAATTTCACTGTTTCCACCTAAAAGATAACCATTTGAAGAAACACTTACTAATTATGTTAACTTATTTATTCCACATCATATTAAAACACAACCACAATACCTGGCCCTCACTTTATGATAACGAATACTTAAAGACAAAAGCACTTGAGGTCTGACTTTCATGCGAACTCTGGTGCCCCATTTTTAACCACGTCCCCTTGATGGGGGTTCTTCTATTTCCCCATTCTCCCATGCTTCTCTCACCTAGAGACCCAATAAGATGTCCTCCCCTCTGTTCCACTTTCTTGGTAAGTGAAGACTTTCACCAACCCTACATTTGACAAAGGTCTAATGTCCAAAGTATATTAAAAAAAAACTCAAGAAATTAAACACCACCAAACTAAATAACCCAATTCAGAAATGGGGCTCAGAACTAAACAGAGAATTCTCAACAGAGGAATACTGAATGGCTGAGAACACTTAAAGAAAGGCTCAACCTCCTTAGTCATCAGGGAAATGCAAATCAAAACAACTCTGAGATTCCATCTTACACCTATCCGAATGGCAAAGATCCAAAACTCAAGTGACACCACATGCTGGCGAGGATGTGGAGAGAGAGGAACACTCCTTCATTGCTGGTGGGAATGCAAACTAGTACAGCCACTTTGGAAATCTATCTGGCGCTATATCAGAAAATTGGGAATAGGGCTTCCTCAAGACCCAGCTATTCCACTCCTTGGAATATACCTGGAAGATGCTCCAGCACACAACAAGAACATTTGCTCAATCATGTTCATAGCAGCCTTATTCATAATAGCCAGACCTGGAAACAGCCTAAGTGTCCATCAGTAGAAGAATGGATAAAGAAACTGTGGTACATTTACACTATGGAATACTACTCAGCTATTAAAAACAAGGAATTCCCAAAATTTGTGGACAAATGGATTGAACTAGAAATGATCATAATGAGTGAGTTAACCCAGAAGCAGAAAGAGTCAAATGGTATATACTCACTTATATCTGGACACTAGCCCAAGGGGCATGTCACATTTAAGGATTTATACCATTCATTTATAGTCTCAGTTTTCTTCCTTCTTCATTTTGGCTTTGCTTTGCATTTCTTCCTTTTTAAAAAAAATTGTTTATTTTTAATTTATTCACTTTACATCTCAATTGTAGCCTCCCTTGCTTGTCTCCTTCCAGTCCCATCCTCCTCCCTTCTCCCTCCTTCCCCCCTTCCCCTAGTCTTCAAAAGGGGCAAGGTTTTGCATTTCTAGAAATGTTTTCAGACTACTTCGAACTTTGGTATACTTATACAATGGGAGATACCAGGAGAACCGAAGGTTAAGTGAAGAAAGATTCCCTCTTATCACTCCCAATGTTGGCCTTCCTGTGGCATCCCCAGTATTGGTGGGGATCACACTGTGAACTTTCTTTTGTAGTTAATGTGTTCCTCTGCGACGTTCAAGGATGACCTTGCCTAATTACTCTCAGCTTTCTAGGGTTGCCAATCTCTGCACTGCTTCACCAATCGCCTTCTCAGTCTGGGACATCTGGTGTCTGTGCTGAGTTACTCTTGCTACAAAGCTATGTAGTTTGTTCCTACTTCCAGTCTAGCCTCTTGCCAATATAGTACTCTTTTAAATATTTATGGTTTGAGTGTGCCATATTGACCTTGTTTTTTTGTTTTTTTTTTTTTATAAATCTTTCATTTGAATAAATTAGACGTGATATACCTACTCAGGTTTTTTAGTCACTTAAAGGAAGAAATGCTGATTTTGAAATTTCTTTTCTAGACAGAACCTAAAGTAGTATTCTCCATGAATTTCTTAAGATTTAGGTAAAAATATTTGTGTCCCTATTATCTTAGCTTTTACTCCAAGAACTTAATGAGTCCCTTCCTTCACAATGATCATTGTATGAAAAGTATTGCAGCAGGAATAGTAAACAAACTCAAAGGTCGTATGGTACAATGAAAACTTGCTACATACTAACTTTCATAATCATGACTCAAATGAGGATAGCCCATGAAAATACAATAATCAAAGTCATAAGAGTAAATGGTCGAGAATCAAAATCATTTACAAAAATGTTTGCTGTCATTCTATTTATAAAATTTTCTATTTTTCTATTTGTTTATTCAAAAAATGTATTTGGAGTTTTAGTCAATATTTGATATAAACCAATCACTGATTTGGTACTAGGCCTAGGACAAAGAGTAGAAGAGTGAACAATCCATTCCTTCATGGGGACTGGGTTTATAAGTACATGGAGATTTTGTGTATGACTTAATTCATAAATAGGTAAAATAAAACAGTAAGAAAAATTAAATTTGATAAATATCACACACACATACACACATACATACATGGACACAGACACAGACACACACACACACACACACACACACACACACACACACACACACACACAAGGACATCGGCATAGGGAAAGGCATGAACAAAGTCGAAAGGTAAGGAATTAGTGAAAGCATGCTTTTCACGTTAGGTGCCATCAAGGTTGGCCCAGAACCCATACTCTTATATTTTATTTGCCTAAGCTGCCTTCCCACAAAATGTTGAAAAATGTTCTTTGAAACATTAATTAAATAACAAACTAAAACCATAAAGTGAGTTTTAGAAACATTCAACAATAATATATGTATTAAGTAAATTATACCATTCACAGAACAGAGTACTAGTTAGCTTTCAACATGTTTTATTATATTTATTGACAATATATACTATAATATTAAGATAAACATTTAGTGTAGATTCCCTTAATGATATTTTTAACTTTTTGTTTATTGGTTTTGCTCATTTTTTCCACAAAGTACATAGCATTCCCTAGCACTGCACACAATATTGTTATATATTCATAAATGATATATCAAACTTGGCTTTTAAAATAAAAAATATGGAGACAAGATTGAGTAATAATATAACCTTACACAGGAACCTGTTTTGTTAAGGCTTTCTGACAAGGCATGTTGCATTTTTAACATGAATCAATTTAGCATAAATATCTTATTTATATTTTAAAGGGCTTCAAAGAGAAGTACCTTTCTAAGTATACCTATATACTTTGCTTGCAAAAATTCTTAAAATAACTTTTACCCATTAAAATCATAAAAGGATTACACAATCTAAATTAATGCCTGAACTGCAAAAACCCATAATGAACTTAATATTATTGCTTTCCAAATGTAGACCAATTCTTAATAGAGTATTTTACAATGGGAAGTGCCTTAAGGGGTCAGTATAACAAAATTAAGATCAGTTTATGTAGCCTAGCAAAGGTCTGGTGGCAGCATAAAAATGTCCAGTGTAATTATTTGTCTTTTCATTAGCTCACACATCATTTTCTTTTCCAAGCTCCGTTCTTAATAAAGTGGACTGACAGATATCTACCTTTCAAAAGAAATTATATTATTTTCTCTATGGTATAAAAGCTACTTGTATTTCTTAGTCAAGACATAATTAAGCTTGTTTTAAACAATTGGACTAGCTTTGTCTTCAGTTGTTCAATCTGAGATAAAACATTGATTTAGCTAAAAAAAAAAAAAAAAAAAAAAAAAAAAAAGGGCAAAACTACGAAAACATCCATAGAGCATACTCTTTCTTCAGATCACCACTGTTTAACATTTATCTTCTTCATCTTTTTTTTCTTTATCTGTCTTATAGTCTGCTTTCTGCTTGATTGTATTTCTCAAGTATAGCATCTTCCAACTCTTCTTGCCATTCAAAGCTGGTTTAAGCAGATGTTACTTTATCACGAAGCTTGGACTCTTTACTCTAGTGCAGCATCTGGCTGAGCCATTTTGGACTTCTAAGATATGCGTTTCTTATGTGCATGTATGGCATGCAAAGAGAAGGTTTAGTAACCAGCTCTTTTAACGAGAATCCTTAATGTTGTTGTTGTTTCTTTTGTTATGCCATAATTTTTATGAACATTAGAATAAATTTCTTTTTCTTTTCTTATTCAAAGCAACCATAAATCTCACAACATATAGGAGGAAACTGGCCTCACTAAGCATAGTGCACACAATCAAATACTAATGTATTTGTGTACATGAATTTTATATTCTGAGCCATTGCAGGTTAGCAGGTAAAAAAATTTTTTTCAAGCTCCCTGGGTGGCAAAAGAACCTTCTGTAGAAGTGCTTAATATGAATTAGAATTCCTTTTCAGCTGAGATAACACTTTCTCAAAGGAAGTCTCAAGAACATTTTAAAATTTTTTCTTTTTTATTAAATATACATATTTAATATTTCACATGTACACTTATATTATTAAACATATATACAATAAACTACCCACAGCAAGAAGAACAATGATATAATCAGGAATTATATAAATGTTACAATCTTAGTGTTTTGGTTTTTTATATTTAGCAACCTTGAAGAAAACATCTTTCCTATCCTGGTGCATCTAAAGTTCTGAATGTAAATCAATATCTATTATATCTCATTATTATCAACTTAAAGCATTTATGTAGAACTAAAATCATCTTAAGCCCTAAATAGTTAAGGTTAATTGTAAAACTAAACTATCAGGTTTTCAGCCCCATCAGAGACTTGAGAAGGAATACAATTGATTACCTGAGTATACCAGGAGTGCAGTTTAGCAGCTTCCCAAATGAGAAGATGATAGAGACAGTTTCTACCTGAATAATCACCCCAAACTCTCTATAATGTTGGAGCATCTTCTTCAGACTTATGGCCCAATACATCTGGCAGACATATTTGTGAGGAAGGAACGTTTTTTGGGCAAAATTCTGTTTGTGGCAGAAACTAGGTCATTTTTCCCAGTGGCTTGTTTGCCACATTTGAAGGCATATTCATAAGGAGGTTCTTTGATGCTCATCATCCTCTTTGAGGTAGGCTTGGTGTTGCCAGGAGTTAATCTGTCTCATTTTCAACGAGTCTTTAGAATAATAAAAACATTTTTAAATGTCATATTCTGTAGGTCTCTGAGGTTTTTGAAGAACTTATCTAACTATTTCACACTATCTTTCTATGGAATCATATGTATCTGTTGCTGCTAAGATGCATATTCTTGTGATAAAAATAGACTAGTAATTGGTATGACCATGATTTGATCAACTAACAATTAACTTGTATAACTTATTTAACCTAAATGGACTGCAATAGAACTTTCAAAGTATTAGAAGTAAACCTTGTATTATAATTGAGTCATAAAGGCATAATACCTCATATACAGTGGAAATATATATGTATGTGTATAAAATGTTTCAATAACAATATTACATTTGAATTCTATGCCACTGTATCTAAATCTAAACTTATTTTGTGTCTCTATACAAAATTCTGTATCAGTAAATTTAAAAAAAAACCTTGTGAGTAACAATTAAAGCATTAAGTTGAGGAGTAGATTCACTAATCTAATTTTTGCTTTATTTTTCCTATATTTTTCTATATTCTCCCTTCTTTTTCTTCAACTCTTTTCTCTAAACCTAAGAGTGGAATATAAATGGAAACAGAGACACCCCTGAGTCCAAACCAAGATACTTTATAGTTTTTTGTGGGTACTGTAAAGGGTGTTGTTCCCCTAATTCCTTTCTCAACCTATTTGTCATTTATATGAAGGAGGGCAACCAATTTTTTAAATTGATTTTGTATCCAGCCAATTTGCTGGATGTGTTTATCAGCTGTAGGGTGGAATGTTTGGGTTCATGTGTGTAGGCTATCATTATCATCTGTGAATAGAGATACTTTGACTACTTCTCTTCCAATTTGTATCCCCTTTGTATCCTTTAGTTTTCTCATTGCTCTAAATAAGGACTTCAAATATTACATTAAGGAGATATAGAGAAAGTGGACAGCCTTGTCATGTCCCTGATTTTAGTGAAATTGTTTTAAGTTTCTCTCCACTTAGTTTGATGTTGGCTATAGGCTTGGTGTATATTGCCTTTACAATGTTTACATATGTGCTTTATATCCCTGATCTTTCCCAGACCTTTGACATGCATGATTGTTGGATGTTGTCAAATGATTTTTCAGCATCTAAGGAGATGATCATGTGGTTTTTTTTCTTTCGGTGTAGATATATGATGGATTACATTGATGGATTTCCATATATTGAACCATTCTTGTATACCTGGAATAAAGCCTACTTGGTCATGGTGAATGATATTTTTGATGTGTTCTTGTATTCAGTTTGCAAGTATTTTATTGAGTGTTTTTTCATCAGTGTTCCTAAGGGCAATGACTCTGAAATTCTCTTTTTTTAATTGAGTATTTGTGTGGCTTATGTATCAAGGTGACTGTGGCCTCATAGAATAAGTTTGGTAATATTCCTTCTGTTTCTATTTTGTGAAAAACTCAAAGACAATTGGCATTATCTCTTTTTTGAAGGTCTGGTAGAATTCTGCACTAAATCCATCTGACCCTGGGTTTTTTTTGGTTGGGAGAACTTTGATGACTGCTTTTATTTCCTTAGGAGATATAGGACTATTTAATTTATTTACCTGATCTTGATTCAATTTTGGTAACTGGTAGCTATCAAGTAAATTGTCCATTTCATTTAGATTTTTTTATTAATACTTTTATTTTATTATACATGTATAAAGCAAACTACATACAGCAGGGAGAACCATGTGACAATCATGAGAATAATGAGTTCTATACATGTCACATTCATAGTGAACTGGCCATCTGCTTTCGTCCAGTTTGAAGTGTCTTTCCTGTCTTGTTGGGTCTAAATTCCAGAATGAGATTCAATATCTATCCTATTTCAACTCTAATAGCTTAACTTCTTTAACTTAATCTAAGACAATCTTGTCCCCTAATCAACTAAGCTTGGCTGTAAAACTACACTATCTTGCATTTGTGGTTCAGTTTCTAAATGTTGAGAGATTCCAGGCTTAGGAGGAGATTGGAATGGTGGTCCAAATTGGGTCAGAAGTTTTCTACAATGTTGTCCAGGAAGCTGTCCAAATCTGATGAGTAAAAGCAACAGAATCATCCGGGACTAGAACTAGGAGGATGCAAGATGTCAGTGTCCATCGTACCTGGGGCAATGATTCCTGTCAAGTCAGATCCAGCTGGATATTTTGTTCTGAAAACATAATTTATCACAAGCATTATACAATTCTAACATTATAATTGTACGAGGTGTGCAGGATGCACAGAACAATTAAAGCTAGATTTCTGGTCATTGTATGGGTCGACATAAGGCATTTGCAAGTCTTCCTTCATGCCTAACTATTGGTGTACTCTAATACTTAGTCACAGAGAATCTGTTGTCAACATGAGGCCTCGCTATGCCTTTACATTTATATCTCTGCAGGTCTCAGAACTATTCCCATGTAGTGGGATTAGGAGTATAAATTGCCTGCTTGTTCTGTAGTTTGAGTTCTTTACATCTCAATTGTAGCTCCCTCTTTCTTCCTCTCCCAATTCCACCCCCTCCCTCATCTACCCTCTCCCATCCCCTCTCTCCTCCCTACATTTGCGGGACTCTGTCCAGTGTCCAACTTTAAGTCTCTGTAACTGCCCCTATACCCTGCTGGGTGGAGTCTTTCAAAAATATGGAATGCTTCACAAATTTGCTTGTCATCCTTGCACATGAGCCATGCTAATCTTCTCTGTACCATTCCAATTTTAGTATATGTGCTGCTGAAGTGAACACTCATTTAGATTTTCAAATATTGTGGCATATAGGCATATTTGGGCATTTAAGTAAGCCCAAATGAGTCTTTGGATTTCTTCTATGTCCATTGTTATCTTTCCCTTTTGATTTCTGATTTGCTGACTTGAGTACTCTCCCTCTGCCTTTTAGTTAGTTTGGATAAAGGTTTGCCTAACTTGTTGATTTTCTCAAAGAACCAGCTCTTGGTTTTGTTGATTCTTTAAATGGTCTCTTTGTTTCTAATTTATTGATTTCAGTCCTGAGTTTGATGATTTCCAGCCTTTTACTCCTCTGCTTCTTTTTGTTTTAGCGCTTTCAGGTGTGCTGTTAAGTTGCTGGTATGGGATCATTCCAATTTCTTTATGAAGGTGCTTAGTTCTACGAACTTTTCTCTTTTAATTGCTTTCATTGGAATCTATGTGTTTTGGTAAGTAGTGCCTTCATTTTCATTGAATTTTATGAAGTCTTTAATTTCTTTTTTTATTTTGTATCTGCCCCAGAGGTCATTCAGTAAGGAATTATTCATTTCCCATGAGTTTTTAGGCTTTCTATTGTTTCTGTTGTTTTTGAGTTCCAGTTTTAATCCAGGTGGTCTGATAAGATACAATGGCTTATTTCTATCTTCTTGTATATGTTGATGCTTGCTTTATGGACTAGTACTGTGAATTGTTGAGAAGAAGGTGTATTCTTTTGAGTTTGGGTGATATGTTATGTAGATATCTATTATGTACATTTGATTTATGACATCTATTAGTTCATTATCTCCCTACTTAGTTTCTGTGTTGATGATCCATCTATTAGTGAGAGTGGGGAGTTGAAGTCTGCCAGTATTAATGTGTAGGTTTCAAGCATGATTTAAGCTTTAGTAATGTTTCTTTGATGAATGTGGGTGCTCCTGCATTTGGGGTATAAATGTTCAGGATTCAGATGTCCTTTTAGATTATCTTTCATTTGATGAGTATGCAGTGTTCTTCCCCTCTCTTTTGATTAGTTTTGATTGAAAGTCTATTTCATTAGATACTAGAATGGCTACTTGAGCTTGCTTCTTGGGTCTGTTTTCTTGGAATACCTTTTCCCCAGACCTTTACTCTGCGGTAATGTCTATCTTTATTGCTGAGGTGTGTTTCTTGTATGCAGGGGAACAATGGGTCCTGTTTTCACATCCATTCTGTTAGCCTGTGTCTTTTTATTGGGGAGTTGGGACTATTGATGTTGAGAGATATTAATGACCAGTGGTTGTTAGTTCCTGTTTTTATTTTAATGTTTGTGTTGATATAGTGTGTGTGTGTGTGTGTGTGTGTGTGTGTGTGTGTGTTATGTATGTGTGTGTATGTATGCGTGTGTTTGTGTATTTCTTTTTCTTTTTTTCTTTTGGCTTTGCAGATGTGGAGTTATTTATTTCCTGTGTTTTCCTGGGTGTAGATAGTGTCCTTGGGTTGGAGTTTCCCTTCTAGTATCTTCTGTAGGGCTGGACATGTGGCTAGGTACTGATATAACTTGATTTTGTCATGGAATATCTTATTTTCTCCATCTATGGTGATTGAATGTTTTGCTGTGTATAGTAGTCTGGGTTGGCATATGTGGTCTCTTAGTGTCTGCATTACATCTGGCTTTCATAGTCTCTGTTGAAAGATCAGGTGTAATTCTGAGAGGTTTGCCTTTATATGTGACTTGGCTTTCTTTGCTTGCAGCTGTTAATATTTTTCTTTGTTCTGTGCATTTAATGATTTGATTATTATTTGGTGGGAGGATTTCTTTTCTGATCCATTCTATTTGGAGTTCTTTAGGCTTCTTATATGTTTGTGTGCATTTCTTTCTTTGGGTTGGGGAGATTTTCTTCTATGATATTGTTGAAAATGTTTTCTGGTCTGTGGAGCTTGGAGTCTTCTCCTTTTTCTATTCTGATTATTCTTAGGTTTGGTCTTTTTATAGTGTCTCAGAGTTTTTGGATGTTTTGTGTCAAGGAAGTTTTAGTTTTAACCTTTTCTTTGACTGATGTATCAATAACTTCAATTGCATCTTCTACACTTGAAATTTTCTTTTCCATCTCTTGTATTCTGTTGGTGTTGCTTGTGTCTGTGGTTCCTGTTCTCCTCCTTAGGTTTTCCAACTCCAAGATGGCCTCAGATTGTATTTTCTTTGTTGCTTCCAATTCCCTCCTTAGGTCTTGAATAGTTTCACTTGTTTCTTTTGGTTCTTTCACCTATTTGATTGAATTGTCCTGTAATTCTTTATAGGATTAATTCAACTCCTGCCTTTATTTTAATGTATTTTCCTATATTTGTTTGAGTGATTTATTTTCCCCCTTCAAGGCTTCTATCATTTTTAATCTCCCCAGATGTAAACTCTTCTTCTTGTGCTTCACAAGTGTTCCTATCTCCTGGGATTGCTGTAGTGGGACCACTGGTTTCTGGTAATGTAATATGGCTCTGAGTTTCACTGCTCATCTTTTTGCTCTGGCCTCTAACCATATGGTTGTCTCAGGTGTTAGCAGGCATGAAGGTTCCTCCAGTGGTGTCTCTGTCTATATCCCATATGGGCCAGGGAGGTTTGGAGCTGGCAGAGAGAGCTACAAGTTGAAAGCTATGTGCTAGAGCTCCCCTGAGCTGTTCTCAGGATGATGGACACTGGGTGCTGGAGCTTGCACATAGCTCAGCTCTCCTGGGTTCCCTGTCTGTGTCCCAGTTGGGTCAGGCAGGAGAGAAGCAGGCTGAAAGCACCTTGGGTACCTCTCAGGCCTACTTGGTACGATGGATGATGTGTGTTGTAGCTGAAGCCCAACTCACCTCTTGGTTCACTTTCTGTGACTCAAATGAGCCAGACCAGTATGCAGTGGGCAAGTGGAGAGAGGTCCAAGCCCAATTCTGCTCAGATGACCCACAGGCTTTCTCAGGCTATCAGCTAATGTGCGCTGAGGCCCTAACCCAACTCAGCTCTGACTGTTTGCTCTCTGTGTTCTAGATGGGCCAAGATGGTGAGCAGTGGGAGGGCAGAGAGAGATCCAAGCCTGAAGTTACTTGAGTATTCCACAGGTCTCATCAGGATAGCAACTAATGTGGCTTCTGTCTGCACCCGACTCAGCTCTCCAGACTCAGTTTTGCTGCACCTATCCTCTGTTCCCCAGGAGGCCTTCTGCCTCCATGAGTATTTGGAGGAATGCATGGTCCTTGAAGTTTGTAACTCCTGAACTCGGGGGATGTTAGGCTGAGATTGAATTGGGGGTTGGGTCCATTCTGATCTTCCTCAACTCTCTACCTTCAGTCAGTTTCACAGCCTCAATTCCTATGGTTCTTAGACATGGTGCTCACTGGGTGCCAGCATCTTAGATTCTCTCTCGAATTAGAATCAAAAGTTTGATTTTTTTTTTTTTTTTTTTTTTTTTTTTTTTTTTTTTTTTTTGATGATGAAGGAACAGCCTGTGATATGGAAACTCTTACTTGTCAACTCTTACTCATACTGGCATTGGAGGAGTTGACTATTTTTGTCCAAATCTGAAGATGTGTTAAGGTGGATGCTTTACACCTATTTTAGCCTTAAATACAAAAGACTTTTGCTGACTTTGATGTAAGAAACTCCTCTAGCCTTGACGAACTGCGGTCTTATATACTTTAGTAAAAATAAACAATTGCTTTTAAGAATGAACATCTTCCAATACACAATCTTCTTACTTTTGTGATTCTATGTTGATAATAGTAAGCAAAATGACAAAATTAATGTAGCACAACTAAGCCTGATTCAAAAAATCAATTGCATGCCTTCCCAAGGAAGAACTATAGTATACTTTAAGTTATAATGTGAGTACTGAAACTGATATTGAACAAGGTATAGAGATAAATCTACATAGACTATAACTTCATCAACAAAAGAAATAATGCAGACAAAGCATAAAGAAAGCAGTTTAAAATTGCTAAGAAATAGCTCAAGTTCTAGTTACTTTTCTGAATTGGCAATCATGAACTTTAACTAACACAATCTATTTTACAATTATATTATTACTTTCTATTATTTATACAGTTTCTTTATAATTATGTAAGTCATGGGATGTTGGGCATGGTCTGGCAGTTCAATTCTCTTAATAGTTTGAGATTATTTTGGTTGCTTACATGGGAATCAAAGCGGGGACCCAGTACATGCTACAAAAACATGTTATTATCAAGTTATATACCTAATTCTTTTTTAAGGTATTGTGAGTTGTATATATAAAACTTAAGTTTATATATTATAATTATAAATAACATTTTATCCAATTTATTATTATTAAAGACTCCCTTAAGATTTATATGTTCAATCACTGCACTACTTCTCCACCATTATGGTGTACCCCACAAGGGTTGCTTAATTTTAGGCATACTTTTCTATTTTTGGAAGCTTTACTGGTCTCTTAGTAAGAACATGAAATCCATATTGGAATGGTAGTGGCAAACCTCGCTTACATAAATAATTGTTATCTTGCATAATGTATAACCTAGTCGAGCTCAAACTATAATTCACTAGTAACAATATGTAAGTAGGAGGCTGGATAAAATGCTAGCATATTAATACTCCCCAGAGATCACCATGTGTAGAATGTTGCATTGTATGACATCATGTTGTTAACAGGCTTCCTTGCTCTTCTCCATTTGAAAAATCAATGGACGCAGTAAACCATATTATTATCATACTCAAGTTTCAATAGCTTAAGTTGGAATTAATATACTTAAGTTAGTAGTCATGTGCAAGCAAGTACACAAAGAATCTGTCCACAGTGCCAAGGATGTTGTCAATTTGAAGTCTGCATCCTTTGGAAACATCTCTAATGTTAGCCTGTTATAATCTTTTGTTTAACGCAGAGATTATTTTGCTCATAAGGTTACAGGTAGCAATGCTTGGCCACATTTTTAGTTGTCACACTGAGTTTGAAAATATCTAGTGAAACTGCTGTGCTTTCTAAACTTTCCAAAGAAATTTTGATGATCTAAAATATGAAGATGCCTGCAACATAAATACCTGGTACACTAGATTTTCATCCTTTCAAGGGAAAGGACAAAGCCTGAAGGATTTTAGAGGTTCGTTCATTTGTTTGAAGTTATGATAATATTTTAAGAAGAAATAGAAACCTTAGAAATTTTAGACCAAAGATACCCAAGTTATTCAGAAGAAATCTTTCAGGAGATATAAATAAATTAAGTAGACAAGGCATGCCACCATGCTCTGTCCATCTCCAGAAAGGTGCAGCCTGGTAACACCAGATGCTGCTGCCATTGGATCAGCTCATTTTCCAAAGACACCAGATGCTGCTCTCATGGGATCAGCTCATTTTCCAAAGAATCCAGAAATCCCTTAAAATTTCAATGGTTGTAATTATAGCAAGACAGAAAGCAAAAACATTACATCTGGAAGTCAAATTAGAATTTTATAATATTCTACAGTATATTCTTTTAAAATATTTTATAATTTTGTTATTTCATACATGGATACAGTTAAATCTGGATATATATATATATATGTATATCTCCCTTATTTACTACATCAAAGTGGTCTTTTATAATGCTCTGTAATCTATTCTCTTCTAATGTAATATTTTTGTTATTTCATATACAATTAAATATGATTTTATATATACATATTTACATACACACACACACACTATTTACTACCTCAAACTCTCTTACACACCCCCAACATGTTCAACTCCAAATTTCAGATGTTTTTTTTCTTTGTTTTTTTTTAATGCTAATATGCATTGCTAGTGGTGACCATATTTATGTGGATGTGGGAACATCTACTGAAAGACAGAAAACCTACCAATGATCACATCCTCAAATATAGAATGATTCTCTTTCCTCTAACAACCATCCATTACTGGTGCCTCCCCAGAAACCTGGTTATAAGTTTTTAAACCTGTTTTTGCAGTTCTGACTGACATGGCACCATTCATCAGACGTTTTCATATATTCCATTCACTAACGACATTAGCTGTGCTTATGTGGGTATTCATACAGTTCTTGATTTTTCGAAGGGAATGAGCACATCTTTAGCTGCACTCTTTACTAAAGGTCCTACTCATATATTGATGATTCGTATTCATGCATTTTGACTTGATTTATTGATCTTTGTTCTGTTCTTTAGCATCTTTCCCTATTGAGATGAAACATGTTCAAAGTCATTTAGAAGCTCATATTAGTCCAGTGTCAGTGCTTTCTACATTAAAAGTGTTAAACTGCATAGATTAGAGACTTCTGATCCAACAGTTAATACACTTTATTTCTTTTCTTTGTTTCTCAACTCTTTTTGCTGTTTTTTTTTTTTTTTATTTATCACCACTAAATTGATTACCTAAGGATTTAGGGAATTAAACATGTGAAACATGGCTTATGTAGTATAAAATAATTTAAATATGAGATTTTTTTTCTATAAAAATAAAGGTCTTTGGCATAGGCTTGCTATTCTGATCTGGGTATATTAGGTTGCACTTGAAAACTCATGTCTAAAATTTCACATAATTGCACAATTCTTAGAAATTATTTTTTCTTGGTAGATGAACAAACTAAGTTAAATATCAGAGAATGACTTGATAAGTATCACATCATTTGGAAATTTTGGAACTAAAATTTAAGAGCTGGAAATTTGGACAATGCCCTTTCATTTTCACCACATTTTAAAGTTCAAGGGAATAAATGTGTTGAAATTAAGTACAACCTGGAGGGCAGGTATGGTCAGGGTGGGGTGCAGATAATGTTCTTTTGTTGCTGTTGATCACCCTTACAGAATCTCTGCTTAAGTGCGATTCTTGCTCTTTCTTCAAGTCTCAACACACACACACACACACACACACACACACACACACACACACACACACACACACACTCTATTCCAAACATATGATGTCAGCTAATAAGTTTACATGCTGTATAATGTGTCCCCTCTCTGGGGTTTGGAGCAAGCGTGTCCCAGCACTCCTTACTCTCAGGTTATACTGACATCAGCTCCCATCCTTATCCTGTGACCAGTGGTGAGACTTAGGTTAAGTACTTTTGTCTTCCCCACTCTCTTCTGAGCAATTAACCCAATTTATACGCATTTTTAGCCTTTAAATTTAGTGTAATTATCAGTGGCAATTGTTATTTAGCTCCAGTCCAGATTGCTAAATCTTTTGCACATTTGCAAATGTTAGCAATTAAATTGCTCTACTTAGAATTTCATTTTTCAGAAAATAAAAATGTAAACTTGAAAAGGTTTTAGCAATAAGAATATATTTTTTTTAACTTAATTTAGAAAATCCCATTTAACTACAGAAGGGTTTCTATTAATACAGTAGAAACATAATTTATTTGTGAATTAGCATTTATTCTCAGGCAGTTAAAGGAAAGAATTTATTTCTTAGAGAAAAGAGGTCCCTTTTTCTTTTTCTTTTTTTCTTTACAGTAAAATGGACTTATTGCATTAGTCATCTGCAGTGTGAAGAAACTAATAATTGTTTTTATGCTATTCAAGCCACTTAATTTAGTAAACCTATAATTGAAAAGTGAATTTTGCAATAAAACAGTATAGCTCAGTCTATGTTGCTATGGGAAAGTAAAGTGCTTCCTCCTACTTTAGTTTATTAATTTTCAAATAATGCTCAAGGGTGTGTTATGATAGTTCTTTACAAGGTAGTAAATGCATAGTTATCCAGACTGTCTGGTTGCAAACTAATCAGCATTGAAACCTGAAGCACTTAGGCTAGCTATTCCTCAAATCAAGCAGCTTGAAAAGCTATTTCCACACTGAACCTGGTACACAGCCATACGGAAATAACTTCACAATAACAACCATAATCTAAAACAACCCCCTTCTTGGCACTCTCTTGTAAACAAGACAGTCCAAACTTTAAAATGTGGTGTTAGAAAAGGAAGTTGGGAGAATATAATGAAAGGAGCAACCTGAAAGAACAAAGGAAATTCAAGGTAGATCTGTACAAATAACTAAGCATTTCTGTGATGAGAAAAATTACAAGTACAGGATATTATATACGAAATAGCCAATAGTTTCCAAGTCAGAAAATAATAGTCAAAAGTGCGTATGTCAGATCTCTTTCATGTCTCTTTCTTTCTTTTTTCTTTTCTTTTCTTTTCCTTTCTTTCTTTCTTTCTTTCTTTCTTTTTTTTTTTTTGCACTCCATTTTATATCACATTTGCAGTGATATGTTTGAGGAAGAGTCACATTTTAAAATTAATATTAACATTAAAACTCACAATAATAGAAAAGTGTTACAGTTCATGGGGTGAAGAAAGCATAAGAGTACAAGAAATTCCAAATGTTTATTCAGAGTTTGACATAGCCAGATCACAATTGACTTTAAAGTTATCTCTAGACAGGTGTTTTCCAAAGACAAATAGAATAATTACAACTCTTCTCATGAAAAACTATTATTTTTGTAAATATAGCAAGTACAAAATCTCTAAATGCATAATAAGAGTGTATTAACTCTTTTGGGTGTCAATTGAACATCTCGGGTAAATACAGGAAAAATATCCCCTGCATCAAGTATGGCAGAATGTAGGAAGATCAGGGAGAAAACATGGTTGTTTTGGAAAACTAAAAGCTACAGTTTAATAACTGTAAAATTTGGCCTGACTGTTGAGTAACATAAAAAGAAAGTGGTGATTGATGGACAAACTCCCATAGCAAATACAATTTCCTGTGGATTTGACTCCCTGTTTGTGACAGTAGGATTCAGCCATGGACAGCAGTCCTGTGAAATAAATACACTTTAAAAGTGTGCAAAGGATTATAGTTTGTCACTGGTACATTCTTGAAAAGTTACAGGCATGCATGAGGTTTTCTTTCTTTCTTTCTTTTTCTTTGAGATTGTAATTTAACTACAATTCTCCCTTTCCTCCTACAAACCCTCCCTTAGGTACCTCCCCACTATCCTTCAAAGTCATGGCATCCTTTTTTTATCATGACTATGTGCATCTATAATATATATCATATTTATTTACATTTATAAATATCTATCTATATTATATCTATCTATCTATCTATCTATCTATCTATCTATCTATCTATCTATCTATCTATCCCAGTAGGATGTATATCCTAAATATAATCTGTTGAGTTCATATAATGTTACTTGCATGTAAGTTTTTAGAGTTGAGAATTTAGCACTGGACAAGCAATTAATGTACTCGTCCTTGGGGAAGAATCATCTGTTCAACTCCTAGATTCACTCAGTTGCCTGTAGTTCTTTGTGTACAATTGAAACCTCATGGGCTTTTCCCTGTCCAGTTTGGTATGATGGTTGTTGTTTTCCTTGTTCCTTTGTTCTTATACCCACAGGTAAGTGTACTCTTCATCCCTCATTAGGCAAACTTCTTATTGAAATAGGTTGAGACCATTACATCAAATCACAGTCAACCAAAGTGGACAGTTGTGAATCCTGATCCATTGGACACATCTATAAAGCGCCCCTGACCCTGAAACTCAGGGAACATTGTGAAAAGGTGTGTGTTGGGGGATTCTAAGAGGCAGAAGGACAGGGACTTAGCTGCGAGATCATGTCTCCCAGTGACATAAGAATCTATACCCTATATGTCTCACCAACATGACTACACAAATATGAGCATGCACGAGTTTTGTCCATTCATATTGATTTTTCACATTTCAGTATTCTGTAATTTCATAACTTCATTTATGCTGACTTTTATGTTAAATTCTATTTATGTTAACTTTTCTTAACAATTTTTTCATTTGCCATGATACAATTTATATTGCAGCTTTATAGTTTGTCTTTGTTTTTGTTTTTCTTTCCTGTTTTATACATTTTATTGAGTTTTGAATTCCTTGAAATTGTGATTGTTAAAGGACAAGATATAAAACAGGAAATTAAAACCTGTGGCTGGCTGTAACTTACAAAACTGGAAAGCCATGTAACTGCATAAGATCATTTTTCACACTTTTAACATAATGTACTGATAGAACAGGTATAGACCGACTCATTTTAATGTAGCATGTATCTTTTTTCACCTCTACCTCATCACATCTATTATAATACTCAAGAAAATGGTACTAGTACGAAGAACGTGAGAAATTATCATTGTCGCATTTGTTGTAGCCTATAAATTATTATATGATAACTAAAGTGTGAGTATATAGCATTAACATTAGCCAGGCATGATCATGCATGCCTGTAATCCCAAAACACAGGGAAGCAGAAGCAGGTGGGTCTCTGTGAGTTTGAGGCCAGCCTGGTCTACAAGCATGTCGAGGACAGCCAAGGCTACACAAAGAAACCCTGTCTCAGCAAAACAAGACAAAGCAAAGCAAAGCAAACAATAATACTAACATTTATTGAACCACTCGGTGTTGCTATTTAAAAATGCATACATGCATTCTTCGATCTCATCCTTTATCCTGTTTCATTCTTAACTGCCTGACTACTATTATTTTACATTTGGTATATTTCCATATTTACAGACTTTGTAGTTTATATTTCATGAAGATTTAAGTCTCAAGGATGCCATTAAGGAGATAATGCCATAAGCAGCACAGAAATGACCTTTCCCTCTATTTCCCATTTCATGTAATGAGATGAGAAAGGGGACAAGGAAGAGAGAAGGAAGACCAAAATTAAATCTTCTATACTGAAAATACAACCTTTTAATCTTTAAGTATTGATATTAAAAGCTAAAAGTTTTCCTCCTCCATCTATAATTTCACCTAATTTTAGCTAAGCTTAATTACTTTCCACACAAGTTTCCTTATTGTGAAACTAGATTTTAAATCACTACTTGTAGTCACAGAAAATGACCTTAAAAACCAGAGTAGCTCTCCTGTGAATATTTCTAAATAAAGCTGTTGCAATTTTCCAGTCCAATTTATATAAAAAGGAACAGATCTAGGACAAATAATACTCTTCTGTGTTTATCCTGCAATGAAATATGGAAACTACCAGAACATTCAAGAGCAACTCTCACTCTACAGATTAGGAAATGCTGCTCATAATATTGTGGAAACATAACACACTCTAACTAATGTGTTGCAAGATGATGTCATACATTTTGTATAGTAAAGTAGATAAATACATGTTACATGGCCTTACATAAATTTCCTTTAGAAACAGCTGTATTCAAAGTTAGAAGTGACTAATGAAAGTTGCCCTGAAGTATACTGAAATATAATTTGGTTATTAGTATATTACTGATAATTATCAAAATACTTAAAAATCCCTTTTAGTAAGCAGTTCCACACTATCCTGTGGAAGAATTCTCTTCTACAAAATAAGCAAGATAGCTCTTACCAAGTATGAACTGTGAACAAGAGTTTAAAGATGCATACCATGTTCAAAGGTAAAAATGTTAAACAAATGGCCAGGTGCACACAAAATACAACCCTTAATCTCTTTGTAGGTTCACAGCTGGTGCCCATCTATGACATCACACTCCCTTTGCCTATCCTTTCCTTCTCAGTCAAGTCAGTACCGAGTTACTTTGGCCTGCCATTAGAAGCCTCACCATTCATGTCTGTACTCAAATCCAAGCTGTCCTCATAAATTTACCCCTCAATCAACTTCCAGACATAAATATGGTCCTGGAAGTCATCAGGAAATAGCTATCAAAAATGGAATGGTGATGAGTTTTTTGGATTGTCTTTGTTTTTTAAATTTAAATTTTATTATTATTATTATTATTATTATTATTATTATTATTATTATTATTATTATTATTATTATTATTATTTTGGTTTTTCGAGACAGGGTTTCTCTTGTAGTCCTGGCTGTCCTGGACTTTCTTTGTAGACCAGGCTGGCCTCAAACTCACAGAGATCCACCTGCCTCTGCCTCCCAAGTGCTGGGATTACAGGCCTGCGCCACCATACCCAGCTTAATTTTAATTTTTAATGTGCTCACTTTATATCCAGATTCTAGATCAACTATGCTCATAGCAGCTTTATTCATAATAGCCAGAATCTAGAAACAACCTAGATGTCACTCAACTGAAGAACGGATAAAGAAACTGTGGGATGTTTACACAATGGAATACTACTCAGCTATTAAAAACAAGGAGATCCTGAAATTTGAAGGCAAGGATGGAACCAGAAATGATCATCCTGAGTGACGTGACCCGGACCCAGAAGGACATGCGTGGTATATACTCACTTATAAGCAGATATTAGCTACACAATAAAGGATAACCACACTACAATACAAAGACTTAAATATGCTAAATAACAAGGAGGACCAAGGAAGAATGCTTAATTCTCATTCGGACGGACAAATAGAATAGACACAGGAAGTAGTTGAAGAGAAGGAACAGGAAGTGATCCTCCAGAGTCTAAGCAGTTGCTGAGACTCACAGTCAAACGTCTGGGTGGAGTGCAGGGAGTGTTATGGAAGAGTTGGGGAATAGAAGGACTTGGAGGGGACAGGAGCTCCACAAGGACACCAATGGAGCCAACAAATCCAGGCAAGAATGAGGAGGGCTGCAGAGACTGATACACCAACCAAGGACCTAGACCCTCTGGTTAGATGTAGTAGATAGGTAACACAGTCTCCTTGGGGGTCCCATAATATGGGGAGTAGGGACTCCCTCTGACATGGACTCTGATGCCCACTAGATTATTGCCCCCTGGAGCTGGGCAACCTTGCCAGGCCATAGAGGAAGAGGAGGTAGGTAGTCGAAATGAGACTTGATAGGCTAAGGTCAGATGATAAAAGAGGAGCGCTCCCCGTTTCTGAGGACTAGAGGTGGGTTTAATTTCTAAGCTTGTAAGTGTAGATGTTCCCAATGGCCTAATAGTTTCCATCTTGCATGGAGAGCTATCCTCTCCCGTGTGGGTTTATTGATATTCAGCACTCCAAATTTAAGATTGTTTTTATAACCACCCAGGAAATCTGTTTCCCTTTACATTCATACTCGGCATATAGTAGGAAAATGAAGGGCATATTAATATTTCTTTACAGCTAGACCATGTTGTTTAGATTAAATGAGCAATTGCTCACAGATTGCTCAAATTGTTCACTTAGAGCAAAATGGGTCTGATATATTTTTCTTAGGTTTTTCTTATTCCCACAAGGTTCCCCTAAAATAGTGACCCAATTGGCTTATAAAAGCTGAATATTGTTACCCATCGAGTTAGTCAATGAGTCAATAAATGTATATAAAGAAATCTTTTATGTGTTGGGACAGTGTCATCCCTGAGGGAAGAAGCTTCCAAGGAAAGGCCTCATGTCTATGTTCTCCAAGTTTATTGTCTGTACTCTCTAAAAATTTATAACACGTAAGTAAAGATGATGCTGTGTTGCAGGTGGCAGGGTGAGAACATAGACAGCTGATATGTAGAACAAGGCAGGCTTTTTGCAGAGTAGGAAATTCTCTTGAGGGCAGAGGAAGACCAAAGAAAGAATATGAGGATTGAAGCAGAAAGAAAAGGAGGAAGGGAAGGAGGAATATGACGAAGAAAACTAGAGTGAATGAAAATAGGAAAATTCCTGGAAATAGAAATCCATTACATGTTTTACAAATATAAATTATTAGAGCTGATAGATTTGAAAGGGAGAATATGAGTGGTGATTATAGTGTCCAGTCAGATCATGCACAATCTTGAAAATCTTATAAAGTTTTCTCTTGACTCTAATAACAGGAGTCATCAAAAGGGAGACAAGATCAAGATGTTGTTTTACAAAATTCACTCTGATATGAACCTTGAGTGTATATTAGAAGACCCATATCATGATAAAAAGAGAAGGTAATTACAGTGTTTTCTAGGTTTATGGTGAGATTTTAGAAAATATAAAAAACTGGAAGAAATTAGAAACATAAATTTACTTTGAAAGTTGGACTGGCTGCTTAACTATAAAACATGAGATAATAGGGAGTCCTTGAAGCCAAGTCCTGTCCATCTGTATTTAACTTCTGGGTACCTGGTATTCTCTACAAAAAGTGGCAATAAGAAAACATACAAACAAAACAAAACCAAAACCAAAGAAGCTTGGGTCTTGGAAAAATGCATGAATAAATAGATGTATATAGTCTCAGAAAAAGTAGTGCTGGGATACCTAAACATAAATTTGTAGAGACACTTAGGGGAAAGAAGTAAGTGGTATAAATAGATGTAGGTAATGTTGGCATGTAGAACATTAATTATGCAAAGAACACAAGGTACTAAATAGAAAATATGAGAAAAAGTAAATATTAGAGGGAGGAAATCTGAGCTAGGTGGAAAGTGAAGAAATGCTGGAGAAAGTGGAAGAAACCAGAAACATACATAAAGTCAAAGGCATGTGCTATGTGCTAAATGGAGCTAAAAGACATTTAAATGTTACCAAGGTAGGAAAAACAATAGAGAAATGCCAAGTGTGTTGGTGCAGGCCTTTAATCCCAGCACTCTGGAGGTAGAGGCTGTCAGATCCATGACAGCCAGGGCTACACTGAGAAATCTTGTCTATAAAAACAAACAAACAACAACAACAACAAAGAGGAAAACAAGTATTTACAGAACACAACTTTATTCTCACATAGCATTTTTCCCACAGACAAGATCCACTTTTGATCATACCCACACTCCTCATAGACACCCACACACATCTGCAGACACCACACATAGCTTCATAAACCTGTAGTCATAGCAATACCATATATGGAAATTCTTATTCATTAAACTCAACCTTAGGTATTTGCCCACATAGTAATTATTTATGTAGAGACGTCTACTGATTTAAAATGAGAACGCTTTGGTTTATGATTTAAACAAGACCATGGCTCAGTTTTCCATCTGTTAAATGGGCATATTAATACTAGCATAGAGAAGTTTTGAGATATAATTGCTGCTTATAAAGTGCTTTGGGAGCTGAAGATGAAAGGTGCAATGTAATGCTATTACTGTAGTTGGGCCTGGCTGCGGTGACCTACCTTAGCATTGGAGTATTGCAACAGTTGAAAGCACAGTGTAATCCAGGATGAGAAAACCTAGGATATTATTAGATGACTTAGAAAGAGTAAAACTACAACTGAAATTTCTTTCTAGATATTTATATTTTATCACTTAGATACGAATCAATTTTAGACCTTAACTTCTTTCACAAGTTTCTCTCTTTCACTTTTTGCTTTGCCTTAGCATTCTAGAACAAGGTGGCTCAAACAAACCATAGGAATCTTCCCATACAATTTTAAAGTTAACAGATGATTAAATTGAATTCCAATCTTCTATTTACTTTATCCCAAAGATTACCTGGTTAGAATTTAAAGTCAACTGTTATGTCTTTCCTATTTTCTCCAGTAGTGAATATTTTACCAACAATGAATCTTTAATTCAGGCATCATAAATAGAAATTTAAGATGAAATTGTTAGCGAAGTTAAAATAAATACATTAACAATTTATTTGAAAAGATCAAAATGGCATTTCATTGTAATTTAAAAATAAATTACTTATTGTAATATTGATAACAGAATACCCACCTCTGAAAAGAAATACACAGTCCAGATATAAGGGAGGTTGAAAATAATTAAAATTTGTGACTTACAATTGAGTTCTTTGATTTCATGTATTATTAACTTTTGTAAAAGGGAAAAAAATTCTGGCTCCTTATATTAGAAGATGTAATTTTCTTTTAAACAAATATATTTTAAATACAGTCTCTGTTCCAGAACTTCTGCTAAGCTTCATGGATAGAAGACAGGAAAATGAAAAATGAATTAAGATTTCTTCTTCATTTAGTCAATGGTGATAAATTTAAAAACTTGTTAAAATAAATTCTACGTTTGATCAGTGCTATAAGAGAAACAGACAGGAAGAACAGAGCTGATATTAGGGCAGAGCAATCTAAGAAAGAAGAAAGAGCCTAGGTACTTGAGAGATGGAAGGGAAGTAGCTAAAGAAAACCATGAAGAAAAGAATTTCAAGCAGAGAAAAATAACATGAGAAGAATAAGTTTGCATCTGGCTCTGTTGTGCTGGGGAAATGAGATTTAGGAGTTTGGACCTTAGTAGTAGAAGAACCACAGAGAAGTTTTAATGAGGGCAGTAAGAGGGTCACTGTCTGATTTCAAAAGAGTGCTCTGACTAATGTGAACCTGTCTGTGGGAGGTCATTGCTGAAATGAGTGAGCTGTTCAGATGCACTGTGCTGTTTTAGGTTACCGGAAAGTAACTATGTGGAGGAACAGGAATGACACGGAGAGAAGTGAAGTGAACAGTCCTGTTCAAAGTGACTGTGATAGATGAGAAGAGAGAAGGATGGGGGTTGGTGTTGAATAGCTAGGTTTATGGGAGTGCTACATAAAACATCCAACCTTGATATGAGGGTCTGTGCCTAGGTTTATTGTATCATGCTATGTTTGTGCTTCATTGATAGCCCTTTGAGGCCCGCTCTTTTGTAAAGGAAAAAGGAAGAGGAGTGGATCCAGCATGGGAATGGGAGAAGTGGAGGGAGGGAAAACTGGCCCGCATGTATTGTAAGAGAGAATAGTAGTAGCAGCAGCAGCAGCAGCAGCAGCAGCAGCAGCAGTAGTAGTAATAGTAGTAGTACTAAAAGGATGGTTAAAGCAAGAAAAAGAGGTACATTTTAATGAAAATGAAAAATAACTTTTGAAGTATTTCTTCCACATCCATGTGAAGGCATCAAGGAAGCTACAAATCCGGAGCAGCCCAAATAGCAATATGATTAAATATGCATGTTAGTCGGAGTCGTATTCATATTCTGGAAGATAAAATGATGGGACTAATGAAAGTCTGGTACAAGTACAAGACACAAAAACAAACACCTGAGAAATGAGGGTAACAAAAAGTAAACAGACAGGTGGAAGGAAAAGAAGCTGGTGTGGTGTTAGTTTGGAAACTCTACAACAAGAATGAAATGGTACCTTTATGTCTCATGCATCTAAGGGGTCGTTAGATAAGGCAGAGAAACTTCCCCAGCCAGCAGATGAAGATTGATGATGTATCTCAACAGGACCGCAACAGAATGAAGACATCCAAATGAATGAGAAGCTGGAGACAATAATTCAAGATTTTTTTTTTCAGTACATAAGAATGGAAAAGTAAAATTCAGGTGACAGAAATATTTAAGTCAAGAAATTAACTTGAGAGATCCTAAATTCAATCTGTAGTACCAAAAAGAAAATAATAATAATAATAATAATAATAATAATAATAATAATAATAATAATAATAATAATGAAAGAGAGAGGGAGGGAAACATGGAAAAAAAGAAGGAAAGAAACAAACAAAAACTAAAACAATATTATTAATAATTATAATCAACTTTAGTCGTCTAACAGATGAAATCACCATAAGCTTGTGCAATATGATACATTAAAGGTACAGAAAAGTAGTGGTGTTTATGTATATAAGAATTCATTCACCAAGTCTTACTGAGCTCTATCTAAGGTGCATGTACAGTGTGCTGTTCCTAGAGTTTACTATAAGACTTCAAATACAGTTCTAAAGATCAGGACACAGGTGTGCGTATAGCCAGCTTTGCTTTCCATGAGTTATCTCACTTAGTCAGCCAGACAAATTTGTCATTATCCTCACTTTACAGATGAGATAACTGAGGTCTAGCTGTATTAAAACTTACTTTACTGTTAATTAGTTTGTTTAGTGGAGGATAAAACCCAGCTTAAACCCAGACATAGACTACCAAGTGTATTATAATTAACTTAAAGACATAAAAAACATATCTTGCCATCAGTTATTTAAAGAACATCTTATAGAAGTCAAATTTCATGTTCAGTTCAATGATTCGGCATAGTTTGGTGGAATGTTAGCATTTGTTTTCATTATTTTAAGCACACTATTTCACCATTTCTTTTTCTGGTTAATATTGTCAAAGAAAGCACGAATATCTTTATGTGAAAGCATATTAATAATATGGTGGTAGCTTTAATTCATGTAGTGTATAAAATCATTAGCTCCATAATATTTATTTTTCTTGACTAATTCACATTTAATCTATAAGTGAATTTTTCATTAAAATCACAAAGAACTAGCCAGTCTTCAAATATCAAAGCCAATGTTATCTTTCCCTTATTTGTACCTTATTTAACTTTGCACATCAAATATATCCATAAAATTTCATTTCAATGTAGTCCAAGCAGGCTGTTTTTCTTTAAGAACAATAATTATCACATATACATGTACACACATGTACATATAGGTATATCTTGTGATCAAGTGTTGTTCTTTGTTTTCAAACCCAATTGTATTATCATAGTTTTAGTCTCTCCTACATTACATTCTGACTGCTGTTTCTGCTTCCTCTATTTCTCCAAGCTCCCCCTCCATGCAACCTTTCTTCTCCCTCAGATCCATTGGTTCTTCCTCTTTCCTTTCCCATTCAAAAAACAACAGGCCTCCCTGGGATACCAACTGAACACAGCCTAACAAGTTACAAACAATAAGACCAGGCACAAACCCTCATATCAGTACTGGGCCAGGAAAAGTAGTAGGAGAAAAAGGCTCCCACGTGTATAATTATTAGGACTCATCTATGATTTTACAAACAATTGCTGCCTAGGAATCATTAAAAAAAAATGTTAGGATAAGCCACAGCATGTGTTCTTAAATATAATCAGCCATTTTGTCCCCTTGTATACTCTTTCCAAAATAGATTTGTTGACAGAACACCAATCATTTTAATGGCATAATTTTCCCCAAGTTAAATTGCTAATTTGCTTGATGTGCATATGCAATTTTAATATAGGAAATAGAGGGCATGGAAATATTCTGCATTGGTTTTTATGTGTCTCCAAGTGTCCAAAGCATCTGAAACCTTAAATAATCAATATGTTTACCAAACGAATGAATGTAGCTTCTCAATAAATACAAACAAAATGTGTTAAGTAAATGTGATGGAGTTGCTTATTCTTATTCTTCTTTTATTTATTTTTATTTTGCTTTGGAGAAAATATAAGGGCTTGTTTATACAAGATCCTCCACCTCTTAGCTTTCCCAGTGAGAGACCATGTCAAATGCAGTGATCAGCAGTTCACCAAAAGCAGATGAGGGAGTGTCTCTGCTTTGAAGGGCCTTCCATAGGTCCAAATATTGTGGATAATAAGATAAACTGTTATAAGTTTCACACGCCTTAAATAAAATTGATCTTACACGATCAATTAAGGGTATCATTTATTGGCATGGAATGAGTTCACACGGTGTCTTTTTGGTCTTGGCAGAAGTAGACCACACTCTGTGTTAAGTCAGTGCCATGAGCTAGAGAGGCCTGTTAAGCAGGCATGACAAAGGTGTTCATTTTCCCTACAGCTTCCTCACTTGTCTAGTCTTCATTGCCTCATCTCTGTTTTTTTTCTCAATGTCTGTCTCAGTTCCTCCCTTCTGCAGTTCTTAGTCCCTTCTCAAATGTTTATAGAACCCAAGCCTGCATTCGTTTACATTAGCCTGAAAAAATACACAGCAATATTCCTTAATGACAGTGAAATATATTATATGTTTCTTTGTATTTCTCTGTTGTTTTTTTCAATGATAACTTCTAATATAAGAAGGTTTTTCCCTCTCTTATCACTTGCAAATATTAAATTACGTGATATCAAATTAAGTGTTCCACAACTTTTTAAAAAATGAGCATTTTAGCACCTCCGTTGTTTCTTCCTGGCATACACCCTAGTCTACAAAAGATGATGTTTTGCATGATCATCTTAGAAAAGCTTTTAAAAGAACCTACTTACTCTCTGCCCACCCTTTCTTGTTCCTCTTAACCTACTACAACTTAATCCTTGCCCTAAGTGATTACTCAATAATTATTTTGTGGGAGGCTGAAAAGATTGCCCAAGGCCCCTCCGCCTGCATGTCTGGCCCTGCTGCTAACCTGGGCTGTAGGGTGAGAGAAAGGGTGAGAGCTGAGTCTGCACTTCATGGCACACCAGCTTAGTGAGCTGAGGGTGGCAGATGCCTGAAGCAGAATTTAAGGGGACATGTTGGAAAGCTCTAACGCGAATCAGTAAGTATTACGTAAAATATGCCAGGTCCTTTGTGGTAGATCACAGGACATGAAAAGTGTCTCAGCTTCGAAGCGATTTCCTTCAGCCCAAAATATTGTGGATAATAAGATAAATGGCTAAAATATAAGATTCCAGAGCTTTAAATAAAACTGATCTTACCTGATCAGCTTAGGGCATCAGTGAATAAAATAGAACAATAAGCAGCATCCTTATATTTCCAAAGTCTAGTAGATTTCTAGACATAGCTAAGATGTTCTGCGGGTGAACTTCATAGCATCCCTCAATTAGACTCTAACTAAACATTAGCAGATCTCAGACTCCATAATTAGCATTAATAAACCATTAACATAACTAGTTCTGAATTGGTGTGCAGGATTTAAATATCTGTGACACTGTCTGTAGCATTCTGGTACTATAAATTTTTGTCTGGGACATAATTATCTGACTCCCCAAGTTCTATCTCATGCTTAATTACAAGTGCCTGTGAATTTTTCTGATCATATAAATGCAGTGAGCAGTGTGGAGTTTGAAGTGTACATTTATTCACAGTGACTATCCACAGCAGTGAAAACCTATTCCATAAGATGAGAAAATAGGGGGCAAAGAGCCTACCACAGTGACGCAATTCAGGAGTAACCAGACTGTCAAGAAAAATTTAAAAGAAATCCAAGTAAAAACTTCATCGCAGGTGCCCAAGGTGCACTGTATTTCTTCCTGTGTGAGTCTTTCAACACCGTGCGGGATTAAAAAGAACAAATGCTGCAGCATTCTCAGTTATTATTTAAAGAACCCACTTTAAAAGAGCGTGAATAACCTAGAGTATTAAATACCACAGAGCAACTGAACAAGTAAAAAATGTAAAAACAGTGATCTGGCATAATTACGAAAATGTAGAGAAGAGGCAAGGCAGGTACAAATTGATTATAGACTTTAGTCTTATTTGTTGTGACATTTAGGGAACAAAGCTTTAGAAATGAACGTCAGGGAAATGTTCACACACTATCTTATTCCTGTGGTCCTATTTTTATTAGTTTCATTTGGGGAATTCTTATATGCTTAAAATGACTTCACAACTCATTGACAATTTCAAGACAATTGTCTGGGAACTTGGATGCTCAGAACAAAGGCAATGTAGCTCAGGGGAGACGCAGAGGACAGGATTTTGCTCAGTAAGATTCACTTTTGCTTCTGTGACAGTGGGACACAGCAGCCCAGGGAGTAGTCACAACCTGTGTTTGCTTCCTTACCAGGGAAACAGGGATGGTATGATATTTATTTATCTGGTGGGAGTGTGAGGTAATTAATTGATGATCAAAAAGGACTTTAAGATCCTTGGATGAAAGGTGCTCAGTTGGTGCAAAGTGTTATTATGATGGCTTTAATCGTTATGATTACTGAGATATTAAATACATGACATTCTTTTACTCTGCGTATACTATTCTGGATGGTTATTATGGGTTCTATAGCATGTGGACCGAAATGCCAACTATTATGCTTGTTTTTCAGTTGGTTTTTAAAATTTGTTTTTTATTTTTTTTTATTATAATACAATTACTTTACTTTTTCCTTCTGTTTCCTCCCTCCAAACTTTCCGATCTACTCTTCTTTGTTCCATCTCAAATCCATGTCTTATTTTTTCTTTAACTAATTTTACATACATAGCTGTGTATATATGTATATATGTATATACATATATATATACTTCTAAATGCATAAGTACAAGCTGCTGGGTCTGTGTAATATTACTTATATGAATATTTTCAGCACCTCTCTGTAAACCAGTGTAGTGTGCCCATTCCTTTCCTAAGCTCTACCTGGGATGGCTGAGAAAATAAGTCAAATTTAATTGGATAGCCTGTGGGAGTTTTGAGGTTATTGGAAAAGAAGTTAAGAGGTTCAGAGGAAGACCTTTAATGACATGTCCTAAACTAATCAAAGCCAGTCAGAAACTTTAAAATTATGTTGACTTGTATAGTTTTAAGATCCAGAAATAAGGAAAAGCATGAAGAAATATAAGCTGGCACTCAAATAACATATTTCACTCAGTGACTGCAGAGAACAAACAGTTTGTGTTAGATGATGTAGATTTGATTATCCTTCCCTTTATCAAACATTTCTTTCTCACAAATCAACATTTTAAAATAGCACAAATGAAAGAAAGAAAAATTAATACAGATTTTGTACAAAAGCCATTTATAAATCAGTGTCTGAGTTTACTTTCACTTATAGCTATTGAGTGATTGGAAATACAAAGCTATTTTCTCTAATCCAGTTGAATTTTATTTATAAAACATAAACAAAATGAAATAAAGAAGGATGTTTGGGAAATGACAAAAATTATTTTCAGTCCTAGTTAAGTGACAAGCATGAGTTTGTAGGAAATAATCACTTGCTAACAAAAAGCTAAAAAGTCTAGTTTAAATTTTTTAAAAAAAAGGATATCACTTGTCATCAATGAGCTCTCTATAGTACTTAAGAGAAAATATCTCAATAAGAAGAAATGAGATCAGTACTTACTATATTAGCAGAATGTATGTGTCGATCTGTACAAGTGAAGTTTCTTGCATTGCTTTGGAAAAGCAGGACATATTATACATTTTTTTATACTTGCTCACTTAAACATCCTTAGTTTACAAGGCATTTTAAGAATTTGAATGCTAAAACAAAAAGAAAAATCTGTGCTTTCAAGAAAATTGACAGGGAGGTCATATGAATGCTTTGAAGAGCTATACTTGGCTGCTTTAATATTATTTTCTACATACATTCCAATAACTTTGTTTATTTGATGAAACAATGTTTTATTTTAAAATGGTAGCGCTTAAATTTTGCTTCACAAAATTTGTGTTACACAAAGATTTTTTTTATTGTTTCCAATTTTCATTAACTTTTTAGTAAGTAAACCATGTAATGAGTTTCTTCAAACACAAGAACATATTTGTACCCCATATTCTGGAGTTTTTCTAGTTTTGCTTCTTTTGTTGTGACAAAGTGTTTTAGAGAGCAAGGGTTTTTCCCAGCCCTTCACTACAGAGAGGTCACAGTGGCACCAGCTTGAGACAGCTGGTTACAATGCAGCCATAGTTAAAAATCAGAGAGGAAGGGGCTACAGTTCATCTTTAGTGGTGGCTGCCCTTGCAGAGGACTGGAGCTTGGTCTTCAGCACCACATGGAGGCACCAGGCATGCACATGGACCACTGACATGCATGCTGGCAAAACATCATACACATTTTTTATTCAAAACAATGTGCAGAGAATGAGAGGCCTGGGAGCACTCAGTCCTAAAGGGGATGACTTCATGAAACACCTTTCCCTCTGGGCTGAGGGATCTAGGCAGAAGGAAAGGAGACAGAAAGGTTTTAAGAGGCAGCGGGAATGGATGGCTCCATGAAAGCAATGTCTTTCAGCATCAACTGGACTGAAGCACAAATGACCTCACAGAAATTGTGGCAGCGAGTACAGAACCCTCATAAGGTCAATCCAGAGAGAGCCCTAGTGCTGAGAGTGGGAAGTGGAACCAGAATTCCACCCCTAACCCAGAAGAAGCTAACTGAAGAAGAAAAAAAATAGTCTTCTCCAATGAAGTCTCACTGGGTATGTTAATCAGTATTCAAGGTAGACCCCATGCCCAGTAGTTGAAGCCGAAAGTATTTTTGAACATCCTATGTTCGTTGCAGCTTTATTCCTAATAGGCGGACTGGGGACAATGTAGATGCGGTACATTTACACAATGGGACACTACTCAGCTATTAAAAAAACAAATGAATCATGAAATCTGCAGGCAAATGGAAGAAACTAGATAAGATCATTCTGAGTAAGATAACTCAGGCCCAGAAGGATTCCCATGCTACTCACTCACAAGTGGATATTAGCCATATGATACGGGATAACCTGACTACCATCCACAGACCTAAAGAAGCTAAGTAACAAGGAAGACCCTAGGTTGAACTACATGAGATATGGAATTTCAGCAAAATGCTGTTCTGGTTTTGTTTCTTTTACTATGAGAAAATACCCTAAGGAGAAAAGGTTTAATTGTGTCCACAGCTCCAGGTTACGGCCCATCTCTTCAGGGAGGGACAGGAAACAGGATGAGATGGGAGCAGGAGGGATCACATGTGGGGAGGACTGAGGGAGAGAGTACTGGGAGAAACACCTGGAATGGTGGGGTGTCTCCGGCACATGCTAGAAACCTCCCAGTAATCTCTGGGGGGTGGCCCCATCTAAGATTCACAACAATTGGGGCATGGGGAGCCTGAACCTACCATCTCCTTGAACCATGCAAGGCTTCCATCGGAACAGTTGTGACACCAACCTGACCACAAAACCTTACACCCACAATTTGTTCTGCCTACAAGAAGTGCGGGGCTAAAAGATAGAGCAGAAATTGGGGGAATAGCCAACCAATGAGTGGCCCAGCTTGAGACCCATGCCATAGGAGGGAGCCCACCCCTGACACTATTAATGATATTCTGCTATACTTCCAGATAGGAGTCTAGCATACCTGTCATCAGAGAGTTCATCCAGCAACTGATGGAAACCGAATGGATGGCCTCCATAGGCTCATATATTTGAATGCTTTGTCCCCAGTTGGTAGAATTGTTTGGACTGGATTTGAAGGTGTGGCTTTGTTGGGAAAGTTTTATCCTTGTTAGGGGAGGTGTGTCACTGGAGGTTGTGTTTGATGGGTCAAAAGCCAACACTATTTCTAGTCTCCTCATGTGTTTTATTGAGAATTTATATGTCTCAACACATGTATGTATATATGTATATCCAAGAATAATATTTGTACATTTATTGTACATAATATATTAAATACACTAAATATGTCAAATGTATTAAATATGAAATTTATTAATACATAAAATCTATGTACTGATATATTAAACATTAATATTTAATACATATTAGATAAATGCATATTTTTAATGTATCCACTGGCGGCCAGGCATGATTTGCATACCTTTCATCCCAGTATTAAAAAGGCAGAGACAAGTACATCTCTACGATTTAGAACTCAGCCTTGTCTACATACTGAGTTCCAGGCTAACTAAGGCATAGCAAGGCCTTATCTCTGGGTCCAGAAAAACAAAACCAAAGCAAAAATAAACATATCAACTAACTGGTAGGAAATAACATGTGTTTTATAATTGAGAATGCCAGTGACAGAAGTGGAATATTGAGCCTGATTTAAATATTTAAGTGTTTAAACTTCACCTGCTGTTTTCTTTTTGTTTTTCATTCTTTCCATTTCCTGCAGGACAAGGGTTGGGGCAAGTGCTGCACTTACACTAACCAAGGACAATACAAGTAGTAAACATTTAATCCCTAATCCTATCTAGCCAATGGACAGGACATTCTCTATAGTTATGTGGAGAGTGGGGACTGACTCTGACATGAACTCTGGTGCCCCATATTTGACCACCTCCCCTTGGTGGGGAGGCCTTCTGGCACTCAGAGAAAGAATAAGCAGGCTACCAAGATGAAACTTGATAGCCTATGACCATATAGTGGAGGAGGAGGTCCCCTCAGTCATAGACCTAGGTGAGGGGAATAGGGTGAAAGCGGGAGGGAGGGAGGAGCGGAAGGATACAAGTGATGGGATAACAATTGAGTTGTGATCTGAATAAATTAATTAAATAAAAATAAAAATTTTAAAATATTTTTTATTAATTTATTCTTGTTACATCTCAATGTTTATCCCGTCCCTTGTATCCTCCCATTCTTCCCTCCCTCCCATTTTCCCATTATTCCCCTCCTCTATGACTGTTCCCGAGGGGGATTACCTCCCCCTGTATATGCTCACAGGGTATCAAGTCTCTTCTTGGCAACCTGCTGTCCTTCCTCTGAGTGCCACCAGGTCTCCCCCTCTAGGGGACATGGTCAAATGTGAGGCACCAGAGTATGTGAAAAAGTCATATCCCACTCTCCACTCAACTGTGAAGAATGTTCTGACCATTGGCTAGATCTGGGTAGGGGTTTAAATTTACCGCCTGTATCATACACCCATCAGAATGGCTAAGATAAAAAATTCAAGTGACACCACATGCTGGCGAGGATGTGGGGAGAGAGGAACACTCCTTCATTGCTGGTCGGAATGCAAACTAGTACAGCCACTTTGGAAATCTATCTGGTGCTATCTCAGAAAATTGGGAATAGGGCTTCCTCAAGACCCAGCTATTCCACTCCTTGGAATATACCCAGAAGATGCTCCAGTGCACAACAAGAAAATTTGCTCAACCATGTTCATAGCAGCCTTATTCATAATAGCCAGAACGTGGAAACAGCCTAAGTGTCCATCAGTAGAAGAATGGATAAAGAAACTGTGGTACATATACACTATGGAATACTACTCAGCTATTAAAAACAAGGAATTCCCAAAATTTGTGGATAAATGGATTGAGCTAGAAATGATCATAATGAGTGAGTTAACCCAGAAACAGAAAGAATCAAATGGTATATACTCACATATATCTGCATACTAGCCCAAGGGGCATGTCCCACGAAAGCCTTCACTTACCAGGAAACTGGGACAGAGGGGAGGACATCCTATTAGGACTCTAAATGAGAGAAGCATGGGAGAATAGCAAAGTAGAAGGATCCAGAGGGTCCTAGAAACCTACAAGTAGAACATTATGATAGGCAGATTTGGGCCCGGGGTCCCGCTCAAACTAAGGCACCAGCCAAAATAATTTTTTTTTAAAAAAATTCCAGGTATCAGCGGAGCAGAGGGTCAAGAAGCAGAAGGTCCACAGGAGTGATGGGACTGGGTTTTCTAAGGGTAGTCAACTCTCAACTCAGGAGGCAATGGCAGAATCAGAACTGAGGAGGCAGCTGATGATCCAGGGCATGAACAGTAGGCATGGGTATTACTTACCCAAAAGAAGCTAGCCAGTTAGTAAATATACTGAGATTGCTGGAAGTTAGTTTTCTCACTGTCAGAGAAACAGAAAGAAAATAAATTATTTACAAAGAATATAATTGCTGTTGTATTGGAGACAGAAATAAATTCACATGTATGGTGTCCCAGTAGTTTAACAAGTCACTTCATAAATAGTAAGTCGATGTTATTAGAAACAATACATAAATAGATGTATATGTTATAAATAATTGTGTTTATTATATATATATATATATATATATATACACACACACACACATTTTTTACTGTTTACTTACAAAGACAAAAATCGTAAGACATATAGTACAAATATTACATCTCATGTCTTCATTTTGCTGACTGTGTAGATTCTTTCATATTAACTAGTCTCCTTGGAGATATTGCTGATCTCAGAACTGAGGCCTAGGAAGCACAAGATGGCCCTCAACCTTTTGCTGAAATCTGGGAATCTCCCAATGAGTGATGTAGGCATCTAAATAACAAAGGTACAAAGGAGAATAGTATTGAAGTGGCAATTTTGAGCCAGTTTCAATATGAAATAATGATAAAGGAAGCAATTGAAGAAGAAGGTAAGCTGACCTTCAGGAGAGCAGCTTGGAAATACAGAAAATATAGTAGAAAGAGTAAATGCCTCTTGGTCATCATTGCAGTGTTAAGGGGGAGTTCAAAAAAGCTGTGACTGATTAACAGGCAAAGGGAAAAATATAAACTCTAAAGGCACTAAAATTAAATAAAAATATCAAGAAAATCACAATAGTAGATGCTATAGAAATATGAAATAAGTAATTGAACCAGTTAACCTGTTAAGCCATGAAGAATATACAACTCTACTTCAAATAAATCAAATTCCGTGCTGTTCAAAAAGGACACCCTAAAATTCAGATACACTAATAAGATAAAAAAGAAATAAAGAGTAAAAAGCCTAAAAAGATACACAATAAAACGTAGGATGTCAAGGATGTTTCCAAAAATAGATGAGACAAAATAAACTTAACATTTTAATACTTAGTGATAGCAAAAACGAGAGTCTCTAAAAGATGATAAACACTTCAGTTCTCCAGAAAGACATAAGAATTCTAACTCTGTGTTGCCTAAAAATATAACCTCAAATTATTTAAAGCAAGAGCTGACAGAAGTATAAGAAGTGCTACACTAATCTGCATACCAGGAGATTTAAGCACAGCTCTCTCAATAATGATAAATCACTTAGTCAAAAGTTAGTGAGATTCTGAAAGCTTTGTACCATAAAAACTAACAAGGTTATCTAACAGAAGCCCATAGAGCACAGAAACTAACCACACTCACAGCTGGAGGGATGCTTTCACTTTCAGCAGCCAAGGGGCACTTAAGTTGATATTTTAAAAGACTGCCAAGGAGACCACAGTTCCAGTACTACTGGCATTTTGATCTAAGTCTTTATTGTGAGAAATCCCTGTGTAGCATAAGATATTTACTAATACGTCTGGTCTCTGCTTTTGAGGCTCCCGGAGAAGTACCCTTTCCCCTCCTAGCTCTCCATCTTGAAGTGTAGAAGGCTTAAGTCAGTACATAAAAAAAAAATCGTAAAACATGGGTAATAATAGGTTCTTATGGCAGAGACATTTCTTGTGCAAGACTCAAAAAGACATAGGAAGAAAACTAAAAATGAATACATTAAAATTAAGAACTTTTATTGATCAAAACTTATCATGAAAAATATGAAATCATAAGCCACCTAACTGGGGAAACATATTCCCTAGCTGCTAAGACATTATATTTGGAATATAGACACTTTGCCAAGCATGGTGGTGTATGTCTTCAATTCTGGAAGCTGGAAGGCTCAGGCAGAGGACGGTGAATTTGAGACTAGCTGGACAGTACAAAAAAACCTGAGTTGTTTCTTAAATTAATACAAGAAAATGAGAAACATAAATGATAAAGGCTTTCCTAGGCAAAATATTAAAACAGACAAAAAACAGATGACAATATTCTCAAACATAGAAATAAAAATATAAATTAAAACAGTGGTTGGGTTCTAGCTCATAACAGCTAACTTTCCAAATATTTTAAAATGTTATAACAGCAAATGTTGGGAAGGATGTGAAGCAGTTGTTTCAACTTAAGTTCATATAATAATTTGAAAAGTAATTTGTTCATTCATGTGTAGATGTATCCTCACTTTAGGACCACTCCTAGGTATATGCTTTAGTGCATTAATATGTTCAGGATGCTGTAAGAAGATATTGTGGATCTGGTCAATTAAACCACACAAAAAGTTGTTTCTCACTCTTCTAACACATGGGAAGTCTAAGACCAAAGTACCTGATAATTGGGTTTCTGGCGAGAATGCCCACTCTGCCTATACATGGCCTTCTTTGTTCTTCTATTTTCTTTCCTTGGTGTATACGCATAAAAGCAAGAGAGGAAAGAATAGCAAGAGAGGAAAATTAACGTGGAGAGTAGATAGGTGGGAGGTAAGTGGAAAAGATTTGGTAGGGGAAGGGGAAGAGTGCAGGAGAGACCTTAAGACCTCGTCCTTTCAATTTCCTTTAACCTTAACTAAGTACTGAGACCCCTTACTCTAAATACAGTCACACTGGAGGTTTGAATTTCAATATGAGAATTTGGATTGAATTCACAAATTAAGTTCATACCACCTAAAGAACATTTTGCTTATGTCCACTAGTTCACTATTTATGTGACCAGTGTTACTCATCACCAGGACATAGCTTGGTGAAAGCTCAACTCAATTATGATCTCAATTTCCTAATTAGCAGGTTATACAAAGCATTGTAGAACACAGAACCTATGTGAGCTGATCCAGGCTCACATAGAGGAGTCATTCTAGGCTTCTGACAAAAATACAGTGGGCAAGTGTCTGCCTGACATATGCAAGGTCCTTGGTTCACTCTTCAACACCAGAAAAACAAGACAAAGGCGGAGCTAAGTGAAATGGTGATTTGATGTCTTTAAGTCCTGAGCTGCATTTTTACACAAGCTGAGACAGTATATTTGATCATTTAATCCCTCTTAATTTATACATGCTTCAGATTTATCCAAATTGAGTCAAATGAAAAGAAATGCTTGTTGTATGTACACTTACCCCTTTTCACTACTTCTGAAGATGAAAAACAAAGACTAATGAAAAAGTTAAATTAATAAGCTAAGAATAAGTATTTATGACAATAACTTCAAAGTAGAAGAATAAATACACAAGGAAAAGCATTGACTTGGGTTATCACAATAGCTCTTAACAAAAAGGTAGATTATATTTGAATAGGAGGCCTGAAAGACAGCTTAGTGGTTAAGAGGAAGCAGCCAACTGAGAGACTGTCAACAGTCACACAAGAAATGATATGGTAATAACTTGACAACCTTAAATTCTCTCTTCCAATAAGAGAGTCACTAAAGGATACCGATTTGAAGATGTGGACTTAACAATTGAAGCTTTTGCGTTGTCTCTGAAAAGGCCTGGGAGGTGGCTCAGTTAGAAAGCTTGCTGCACACGTATAAGGGCCAGACTTTGACTCTCTAGAACTAAGTGTATATGGGATGGGATGGTCTCCCACTGGGAACCCAAGAGCTCCAAAGGTAGGAGCACATGACTTCCCGGAACAAACTGGCTAGCTCAGGTGGGTCTATAGGAAAGCTCTGGGTTGGACTGAGAGAACCTGTCTCAATGAATAAGGCGGGGAATGATAAAAATACTCTCGACACCAACCTCAGGCCTCCCCCCACATTGCAAGCATGTGTGTGAAGAGTCGCATACATATACATGCCTGTAAACATGCACATAGGCATGCACATCACAAATACCCAAACACACGATGGAAGGTTTACTACAGAGTAGAACTGTCAGTGAGAAAAGAATGAGATGGACACAATAAAATGAAGAAAAAATGGTCTTTAATGGCTTTCCACCGACACTGAAGCACTTACTCTTTTGTTTACTAATCTAGTCGCAGTATGAACCTGGGAGAGCGGGGCCTAAACAATGAAGCAGACTAAAGTCTCATGCAGTAGCTGACCTTTTTCAGAGTATCAGACAATTTAAACGCTGAGGGTTAAGAACAGTCACCTGAGTACAATCTTAGGGAGAAGCCACATGTTTTTCCACAGTCATATGAATACTGGCAGCCGAAGTAAACTCACTCCCATCTGCTTCACCTGGGAGGGACGCAAAAATACACCCCAAGAACAATTTTGTGTTTTGAAGAAGAAATTGCTTTCACAAGATTCTTGCATTATTTTTGAGGGGAGTTTTCTCACAAGCACTCAGGATTCTCACAGGACTCCTTTCCTGGACTGTGTTCCAGACACTCTTGTTTTCTGTGTAGTAGGTATCTGGGAATTTGTCTCTCTAGCCTACATCATCGCTCCATTTATCAAAACTTTTCCCTTCTGAGACAGTTCTGAGCCATAGATGTTAGCAGATGTTAAGACTATCCCCCAAAACTGAGCTTCAACTTTCTCTGCCATGCTGGCCTTGGAATTAAAGCTTTGGGATTCCAAATTAAGCTGAACTGATCCAAAAGCCCCCAAATAATTATTATTAACATTAGTAGAGAACTGTTATTCTAAAGTCCACATAGTAGCTCATTTAGCCATCAGAAGAATGCAGCAAAGTAGATATGCCAATTTTATCTTTTTGTAGTAAATGAATTAAAGTAGAAAAAGGGAGCCTTGATATGCACACTAGGTTTTGAATTTGTTTCACGTATCATTCCACACATTGACCCCCAGCACTTGATAATTCCTTTTGTACAGTTTCTTCGCTTACAAACGTACATTTATGTCAAGGGAGCCCAAGAAATGTCTTTCCTAGACTCCCAACTTGAGTATCAAGGAGCTAGCGCTCAGTCTATTTCTGTAGCTGGAGTTAAAGGAACTGAGCATGACTGCTGACAGATGCATGAATCTTCTATGTGGAATCCAGACAGAGAAACAGAAGACACCTTGAGAAGCGTGTCTTCTGAGCTCAGAGATGATTTGATGGGGGTGTGTGAGTCTCTGCTCTCAGTCACCCCTGAGACTAACTGGAGCCCTAACCTTCCATTAAAGTGATGATGTGAGCTTATTCAGGCCCCTTTCAGGATAAACTAGCTTAAAGTTTAAAGCTTGCAGGTAGGAGTCATGAGTAATTAAGGATAGTAATCGGTATCGCTGTGGGAGAGTCTTTAGCAATGCTCGGGCATCCAGTAGGATAGCAGATTGCTGAGTTAGTAGTGGCTGGGGATTCAGAAGGCAGATCTTTTAGAAAGGCAGGGTCACAAATACTTTGAATAGATGAATGGGAGATATATAAAAAAAATCAGTGGAGTTAGAAGGAAGCCTTTCACTGTGGACAAGACACAGAACCCAATGTACATGAGCAAAGGTTTTAACTTCCCAATACCACTACCACCACCATCACCTGCCTCTGTACCTTTCTCTCTGTCTCTATCTCTGTATCTCTGTTTCTGTCTCTGTCCCTATCTCTGTCTCTGTGTGTGAGAGAGACAGAGACAGAGACAGAGACAGACAGACGCAGAGAGAGGAGGGGGATGGAGGGAGGGAGGGAGGGAGGGAGGGAGGGAGGGAGGGAGGGAATGAGATAGAGAGGAGTTGTGGAAGGTGGGTCAGCAGGTCAGCAGTTAAAGCATTTATACACATAGTATGTTGGTTCTGAAATTTGGAAGCCCTGAACCCAATAAATGCTGCATGGACAATGTGGCCTGTTTGTAATCTCAGTGCTCAGAAGTCAGACATAGTGTATCTCCAGAGAGAGCTGACTAGCCACACTAGCCAGATCAGTACTCCGGCACCAAGAAATTGTATCTTGGGGAACAAAGTGGCTATTGACAAAGAGTCCCCAAGTCAAGTTCAATTCATTTTGTGCACACACACACATACACACACACACACACACACACACACACACACACACACAGAGAGAGAGAGAGAGAGAGAGAGAGAGAGAGAGAGAGAGAGAAGAGAGAGAGAGAGAGAGAGAGAGAGAGAGAAGCAGAAACAGAGACAGAGACAGAGATAGAAAGAGATACAGAGAAATATACACACACACAGGAATGTAAAAGAAAAGGGAATCATTACCTTTTTTACATACTGCAAGGATTAAATGAAATAATCCACACAAAGGTTTTAACAGTGCCTGTGCAAATAGTGTTCACTCTGTAGAGTTGAGATATGAACCTGGTACTGGTACCATGTAGACACAGATCTACAGACAAAGGGACGTTTGAGCTGATAGTTTGTACAAATTCAATTATACACTAGAAAGTAACACCTGTTCCCCTCTCCTCTTGTCCCATACCTTCTTGAATATCCCTTAACTCCCAATACAGACAGGACCAGACCCTCACATAGTCATTCTATTGAGGCTCACATAATAGTCTTAAAAATAAACATAAATGCATTGGTGGGGAACATAACCTACAGAGCCAATACAGACCAAAATCGAATCTGAGACCCCACTAACCATTCTACGGTATTTTAAGTTCGTCTTTGCAAACAAAAGGCCTAATTATTAGAACATGGATATATAAACAATTATTTCAACCCTAATGATAATTTTCCTGCTTGGATTTGAGGTTTGTATTTTTTCAGTGAGTGATGAAGAAACTTCCAGATGGAGAGGTTTAATTTGTGAGATTTTTTCCCTAGTCTATTCACATTGGCTTTAACATCCGTTTTAAATTACAGAGAGAGAATCCCCAAAATTTCGAATAGCCCCAAGAGATCTGATGAAATAGCTAATCTCCTTTCATGAGAATGCTAACAAAAGCAATTTCTTACCAAGCTATATACTACCTATTGGGACTGATAATGAATACGCATTATGGTAACCTTTGAAGGCAGGAAGAAGAAGCCCTTTTGGGGAGGTACATTTATTACATGGTGGGCATCTCTCAGTGTGTGGACGCTCTTTTGTATAGATACAGCCTTCATGCAGCTATGCCAGGACTTCCTGTCTTTCTGTTCCTCACAACACCTCTGAACTTACAAAATCCATCCCATAACACTCCACAATTATAGTCAGTAAATACCAAACATGAACATGCTGAACAGCTTTCTCAGTGTTCTATGTTGCTTTCTTTGGAAAGACACTAAGTTGCATAGCTGATTTTAGACTTGCTGCTGATTTCCTGTTACAGTTTGTAGAACTGATATTTGTGTTCTTACGGAGTTCTGTGATTATTTACTTATTTGGACACCAAAAGGGAGGGGGACTCTTGCATGATGTCACCTAAATATAAAATAGCAGCACTTACTGGCAGTCTCCTACAGAGGGCACCTTCACCTTATTGGAAACCCATGTGAAAGAGAACCTCAGTGGGTACCAGAGAAAGGACCATTAAAGGCAGCAGCAATCCTGCTTGTTTTCAGGGACCAGTTTTCTCCATGGTGTCTTTGTTACCTTATCTTTAATGAAAAAGAGCTGGCACCCTCTGTCCAATGATTGCTAGATACAGGATACTAACAGGATCTTATTACTATGTTCAGCTTGCTTGTGGGTGAGCTGGAGACAGCTGTTCCTATTGCCTAAGAGGCAACAGATCAATGAAAGAGAAGGGAAGGGCAAGTTTTGAGCTGCCTTTTTTCAACAATGTTCTTATACAGCCGAGGATATTTTTAAAGCATTGTATTGGAAAACAAAGGCAGGTGATAAAGTACAGTGTTGACATAGCCAGTTTTTTTTTTGTTTTTTTGTTTTTTTTTTTTTTTCTGTGTCGTTAAGGATAGTAAGTGCTTTTGGACAGAGTTACTTACACAGGAACAATGATTTTTTTTCTTTTAGACACCAAAAATACAGCCACTTTATGCTCATTCTACATGAATGGTAAAGAATTATGAAAAGTGGCATGTGAGCTAGTGTACATACATAAAACAAAACAAAACAAAACAAAAAAATCTTGAGGCCGTTTGTGTACAGCTGAATCATTAAGTGGAATTTTGGTATCTTATCTTAGATCATCCCGTTAAAATAAGACATCTTGCTGTGAAAACAAGAGCACCATATCATAGAAAATATTACATTAAAATCATTATCACAAAGTAAGCACTGTATATATCAAGAAGGCTTCAAATACAGCATTAATTTCATGTTGATTTTGGAATCTTTGCATTTTGTGATGGCTAGTCATAGCACCTGTAAGTCCAATATGAACAAACAAGTTTTAGTATATTTGCTTTAACAGTTCCTAATTAGGCAGCTTTTTAGAAACCAACAAGTGCTGAGATTTTTTTTAAGGAAACTATTTGGATAATAAAATCAAAATAGTAATATTGTTATTCTTGGGTATCAAGAAAATAAAAAGGAGACCTATTTTCCCTTTGTATTTTCAAATGAAATGCTATCTGCTTGTTTCTGAGACATAACACCTAATACATATTATATTTCCAATGAAGCTCATCAATTGTGTACTATTAATTCTATATTTTCAATTAGTATTTTGTTCTCAGAATTCATTAAACTTACTGTTGCTACTAATGAGTTAGAGTATGTGTTTGTTCTATACTTGAGCAGATAAACACTACAAATAAGTAAGTATAAACGCATTTTGGTTAAAACAATCAGTTTGTTCCTAAGCCCTTATTATTAAAAAATGTTGTATTAGGCAAATACCTAGGATTTCTTTCCAGCAGCTGCTGGAAAGTTGATTTCTTCTTTCATCCTCAGTTTAGCTAACTTGTCCATTGGTTCGCTCACATGCAAACAAAACCGAGAACTCCCTATTAACAACAGGGTGAAGTTTGCTCTAATGCTGTAAGCAGATATATTTCAAAATCAGTTAAATTAGCTTCTTGGAGAAAAGAGATCCCTTTTCTTGCTCAGCTGAGTTTCCCAGGAGAGAGCACCTACAAAGGCCCCAGTCCACCTGCCCAGGACTTCCTGCCTCCTTGTTGACATTCTTTGGTGTTCTGTGGCTTCTTGCACTTTGTTGCATTCCAAAGCTCAAGACTTTGAAGATACAGGCCATTCAAGCCTCCCTTGCTGTGCAACTTCCCTCTAAACGGAGGAGCGTGAATGGGAAACCCCAGCAGTTCAGACCCTTTAACTGGGGCAGCTGGAGGGCGTGGCCTTGCTCTGTTAGCATAGCCGCCAGGGATCCCTGAGTCACCTGCAGCGGGAGAAGTAGAAAGTGATCCCAGAAAGAGCCTTGATAACTCCCCAAGGAAAAGCAGATTAAGGCTAGGGAGAGACGACAGAAAAGCTAAGTGTGCACTGCCCCTTTAAGGGTCAATTCTACAGAGCAAGTCAATAGCTAATTTATATGAGGATGTGGTTGTTGTTTTTGGTGGTGGGGTGTTGCTACATCTTAACCAAAAGAAGCCAGGTTTCAAAAACGCTATGATTTTACCATCACACTTTTATTAAATATTTTCAAGATCTCAGAAGTTGTCTTTTGGGGCAGGAGTGGCCATCCCTCCTCGAGTTGTTGGGTTGTATCTCAAGAGGGCTTACCTCTATGCAGGCACTGGGGACCCAGGGAGGCTTGAAAGACACAGAAAACTAGAAATGTAGATCAAACTATGTGGTCTTTTAGTTTTCCATTATCTTTAACTGTAAAATGAAAAATAAAAACTATTTTTACCCCTGTCTCCTCAAAAAAAAATGTTCTTTTGAAGAAGATATTTGGGCAGGAGGTAATGATCAGTGGTTATTTCACTGTAACACCAATCCTGAGCTTACAACCTAGATGTGACAGGGGACATTCTCCTAGATCCCCATTTGGCAATCTCTTCTTTCAGAAGCCTGAGGGGCCTGTATGGAGATGGATCTGCTGCACACACAGTGAGAGGTTGTCTACAGAGCCTTTTTGAGAATATTTCAAAGATTTCCCCTAATCATGAAGGCAAGAGATAGTGGACCCTTTGAGGTCATCGTGGGAAGAACAGCAAGGTGCTTACAATCCTCTAGTTGGATAAAGTTCTGTGCTACCCTCATGCAGACTCTGTCCTGCTCCAGCAAAGCTACAATACTACTACATGGGAAAGAACGTTCAGGATGAATTCCTTTTATTCTTTGCATCTTCAGCAGGCCATGCATAACATGCAAAGCTGAATGCACTTTGCCTAACAGACTGCTGTGCACGTTAAAGTGAGAGTGACTTTAAAATGGAAAGTTAACAAACCTTTGCACATACACTTTGCATGCTCTTATTTGGAAGGTAAGGTAGCACCCACAAATCTACCTGCACTCATCATATCTTCTAAATCTATCCATACTCTTCTGCTTTCAGTCTTCTTGAAGTCTCTGGAACAGCTCTTCTAATGAGTACGAAAAGGCAACCCTTTCTGCATGGATCCCAGAAAGCCCTGCCTACTGGCCTAAGACTCTAATTTTCAGATATTAGATACCCAACTTTACAGTATCTCCACATTTTTGCTTTTTTTCCAAAGTAGCTGTAGATGACAAGAGAACAGGGTCAGCACATCTAAGCATCCATTTCTGGCATATCTGGTCTGAATGAGACCATGGAAGACCTGAAGAATGAATGGGCAGATGGTGTCATTTAGTGGCAAAGGGAATGAGTGACATCACATCCAAAAAAAAAAAGCTGTTTTAATTACACAGGTGACATTTATTGAGCAAAATGCACACTAGATACTCAGCAATGAGTAAAATTTGCTACAGCCACCTGAAGAAAGACATATCAGTAAGTCTTAAAACATAAGATAATCATTTTTTTTACTGCCAGAATACAAGCTAAAAATCATTATAATGCATAGAGATGAAGCAACAGATGTGGGTCTGGTTGGCTAGAAGATGCTAGCCTATAAGCCTGGCAACCTGAGTTCAATCCCCAGACTTCGTGTAAGGAGAGAACCAATTCTATTAAGTCAGCAAAGATTCTGCGATATGCCCAATTTTGAACCAATCAGGAAATGATGAGTCTGAGTTACATGGTAAATGTTCATCTTTAGACAGAAGGATGAAATGTAGCTTAAAACTTAAAATAGTTGGAGCATATGAAGGAACAGTGCCCATATGACAGAGAGGGGGGCCTCTGGTATAAGCAGGTCCATCCTTGAAGTGAGGATCTGAGGTGTCCATTCATACGCTGACCATGTCCCACATCCCTCCTATGAAAACCGGAGGGTGAGAAGTTGATCTGAGAAAAAAATCTGTTCACAGAGTCTGGCAAAAACATTAGTAGAAAGTTGCACTGCTATTTTTAAAGCAATTACTGTCTAAGTTTGAAGTGGCCAAATGAATTCAGAGAGCCATTGTGCCCATTTGTTTCCATTGCATTGTTTCAGAGTACACCCTCTGTTTCAAGATTTAATCTTTGCCTAAGCATAGGACTAAGGCACATCACGGCAAATCTCCTCCCCTTTAAAAACCAGTACTTGCCAGCTCTGTTAAATCAAAGAAAAATTCTTTCTCCCCTCCCCAATCCCGTAGCCCTCAGGATTCTAAGTGGTAATGATCAGTTCGTCTGAGAAAAGGGCATTTAGTGCTTTCTTTCCCAAGCTCTTAGGGCAGGGAAGGTGTCTCCTTCACAGTGATCTGTGCCTTCTTTTGTTTTCTAGCATTACCGAAACTGACCTGGCACGGATCACTGGGTGAACAGGCAATCTTAAACACTTCTCATATAAATTACTGGTTCCCTTCCAAGTACAACTGTGCACAGGGTAATACAACATTTTACAGCGTCGATGGCAAAGTCTCTTCCTTCCACTAGGCTCTACATCTTCCCTATCTGTCAACTCCACCACCAGGAAATGAACAGAGAAAAAGACCAAGGAGGAAGTAAGCCTCAGGAGCAGAGATCCAACTTCCAGTGGTGTGTCTTGAACAATTTGGAATCATGGATTCTCCCAATTAACTTCTTAAATTCCTGCCAAAGGCATTTTTGCCTTAAAAGCCACCATTAAAAACAAAGTTGTCAACATAATATGTTCATATTTAGATGCCTTAACAAGGAAGTACTAAACATATATTGATGTCTGCAAAAATACTGAGAATTTTGTGTTTACATTTTGTGGTTCGGCTCTATTGGAGAGAAATGTCACACAGTGTTCCCACAAACACGAGGTATGCTGTTGAAAAAGCACGCCCACGCTCATTGGATACTAATGATGGCCACATTTCCAAACCAATGACTTTTCCCCCCCATGAACTCTAATGGCAAGATGTGTTTTTACTGACAGCTAACTTGAATCGGGGCATGCGGTATTGTATTTCATCTTGTGACTCTGTAAACTCTGTAACTTTCTTTGAAGTTAAGCAGTGTCAATCTGTTTCCACATCTAAATTAACTCTTAGAAGAACCTGACTGACCCAAGTAAACTCACTGAAACATACCCCCCCCCATAATTGATGTTCCAAATAAAAACCCTTTCTTAATAAAATGTGCTGGAAAACAAAGCAGCCTTGCCTCTTCACGAGTTGCATCATAATTAAATTTTATTTTATCCCATTGAGGCATGCTAGATGTTGAAGAAAATATAATTTTAAGTAATTTGTTTGTATTCTTATCTGTAGGAGTTGGAAATTAACAACGTTGCTAGTTTGTGTTCACTGTTAAGCCTGGAGAGCAGAGAGATTGCTTTGCAAACATTACAGTTATTATGTCTGCAGTTGGTACTCCTTGTATGAATTATTGATCAGCCAGCTTATTTTTCTTTCTGCTTAATGGATATTATAGCATAGCCGTTTACAATGCTATAGTTAAGGTTGTGTCAGCACTTCCATTATAATAAACCCTCTGTTACAGGGGTTTATAACTTGTTGTAAAAATTTGCTCTAGGCTGAAACTAGACATACAAGATCAGGCTTCTAGAAGGTAGCAATTGTTGTCCTTTCAACTTTCAAAAATTTTTCTTTGTTATAAATCAACGGTTTATTCTTTTCTAGCAATCCTTGGAAGTTCTGTCTTCAAGTAAAACAATTTTATGGCCTATCTGTAGGATGATGGCCCCTTCTTTGATTTTGTAAAGCAACAAAAAGGCTAAGATAATAAAGTAAAACAAACAAAAAAATATGCTAGTGAATCAAGAGATTAAGATTTTCTTAATTTCTTAGATTTTCTTCTATTGAGACAGAGGTGTACTATAATTTATATCTCAATATTAAACATATCGTTGCACTCTAACAAATAAAATACTTCATTTTCATACTATTCCTAGCTACTTATCTTTTAAGTCAGTTACACACTCTAATAGATATCTTGTTTGTTAAAAGAGAAGAGAGCCTAACAATTAGAAAACATGTATGAAAAGGTGCAATTAAAGGCCCAATATCTTGTGGAAAAGGCGGCATTTAAGTATCTGTCTGACTTGACTGTAGTCCAGCCTACCATTATTTCCAAGATGAGGGCCTGATTTAAGAGCTGAAGGAACTACAGCTGATTTAACATTGTTGTGCTTCCTCCTATCACTCACCTGTACAATGATCTCACTGTGATTGCTATGTAAGGATAATTTGGCTGGGCAGCCTTTCCCCCCACCCACAGATGGGATGGAGGATGCTTACTTGGACTTGGGTTCCTTAGAGGGAAGTATAACCAATCCATCACACAGAGTCCACTGTCTGCCCTGGGAAAGATGCGGTTTAGGGTCTGAGGAAAGTTCCAGGATGTATCATTATGTTCCTCATTATCTATTCTTCTTGCCACGACTACGTCCTCCTTCACCTGGGTTTGGACATTTCTTATTATCTGCTGCATAACTAGCAAAGTATTTTCTGACATTTGTGACCTTTATTCTGAACAAGCAGAAAGGGCTTAAGAGGAGCGAGGGGGCGGGCAGGGGAGGGGATTGGTGTCCTCCAACTGAACCATTTGGCTTCATTCAGGAAGCTTGTGTTCTATCTCTCCGCTTCTCCCTGTCATGAAAAACATATAAAAAAGCAAGCAAGCAAACAAAAAATCAAACAAAAATCCAAGAATGCTATTTGTGTTCATTTTTAGCCACCTCACCATTAAGTACCAAAACTGGTACTCTAAGTCTGCCATGCTTCTATCAGGTATGTTTGCGTTCGGCTTCCCACCTTCTGTCCTCTGGGTGACTCATCAGCAAGCTCTCTGCTTTTCATTAGAGAACGCCACAGCCTGATAACAGTCCCATCCCTGGTTCTTAAGGGAAGGCAGAGAATTAGGCCAGAAAGAGACATTAGGAACGTGAGAGCCTCCAAAGTCAGGCAGAGGGATGAAAATAGGGATGGGAAAGGATGAAATTAAAAAGTTTGAAGTCCATGCTTAAGGTAGCTAAGGTTTATCTGCTGGGCCTTGTGAGTTAAAAAAAAAAAAAAAAAAAAAAAGGGCTTGAGAGAGTTACTTGGCATAATTTCTCCATCTTCAATGATTTACTACTGAAATGCAAACATCAATTTTGGACTCTCTCCTGAGAAACATTTAACAAAGTCAGTGAACTACCGGTACCCTGATATCTTTCTAGATTTGCCAAACTCTGATAGCTCTTTAATAAACCTATGACTGAAGTTCATCTTAGTCTTTTTTTTTTTTTTTTTTTTTTTTTTCTATTAAGGAAACAGGTCCATTAGTAAATACACAGATGTAAAAATGGTCTTCTTTACTTAGCCATTGTGTTGTATGGTAAGGTTGTTGAGAAACGCACTCCATTGTTAAGGCTGTTTGTGCCGGGTGTGCTAATGCACTCTTTGATTGAGTGAATTAGCAGTCATAACAATCTGGCAGTCTGGCCATAGAAGTGTGCTCAAATTGATTTGTGTTATGGCTGGACTGGAAAATCTAGTGTTAGTTGTTTTTTGCCCTGGGGCATTGTTTGTACCAAACTCTACTTTTCATTTAATTTTCCAATACATTTTGAAAGATTGAAATGCTTGTGATCAACATTTGATCCACTTGCATTATTTTGAAAAAATCTGAAAGTAATTTCAGATTCCAAAAAACCTTGCTTTCAATTAGAGTAAACATAATTAGAGTGACGTCGTGCTTGGAATGGTAAATCTGCCTTTGAATCTATTAAGCATGTTTTCTCCTTGTCCTGTCACTGTAAAGAATTTAGTGTAGATCTATAGCATACATTTGTAATTTCTAACATACATGCTCCTAATGGAGTTTGTGAAAAATTAAAAGAATAAAATTATAATGAAGCTTTCATGCTGCCCTTTTGTCGTATGTCTTTTCATACATGCCTAAATTGCTTCTCTTTCATTAAGAAATATCATACAAAACAATATATTCAAAGCTGTCAGAACACTGTGAGATATTAAAAGATTGTACTTATATATACATTGTCTTTCAGTTATCTATGTTTTCTTATGTTGTTAGAAACAATGAAGTTTCATTAAAAAAAACATTATACCAGCTGCCATATTCAAATTCTGAATAATGAAGACCTGACTTTCTCTAGATCTGTCGATATTTGCATCTTTCTTACAATCTTCTTCCTTGCAGTCACTTACCAGAGTTATAATGCAGCATGAATAAACCTAAAAAAAAAAATGACTATTGATTACAGAGAAAGCTTTGTGAAATCATTTAGTCAGTTTCCCCACTTGAGAAATCACTGAATGCAACATGTCAATACATAAGACCGGAATAGATGTAAGACAGTTCTGTGACTCCCTCAGTTATCAAAGGGTCAAAAACAAATCCCCACAGAATGCATCCTTTTTTTTATGCTCAAATAAAATGCTACTTACCAAATTCCAACTACAAGTCCACCTCTTTACACATTTATTCTTCCCTTTTGAAACCACAGGTTGTGAAAGTATGTTTTTATGTGTCCCTATTCGCCACTGAGCCTTTTTAACCAAATAGGATGCTCTCGTCATCCACTAAAGTGCCTGTTGTCATTCAGGTAATCACGGGGCTTTGCCTGCAACAGCTTCTTTATATTTTCTCACTGTCTCCTGAAAAGCTTACAGCTCTTCTCAAAACTGCGTTTCATACTACGCTGAACTCCATCCTGTGCCGATTTCTGTTAAGTAATAGGTGATGAGACCATTCTTTTTATTAGTTCCCATTCTTACCGGTCCTCCTCACATGGGGGAAAGGGGGGAGAGGGGAGGGGAGGGGCCAGAAGAGGGCAGAAGGAGGGAAGAAAATACCTTCCCTGAACTGTACAAGCTAAGCTTCAAACGATATCCTAGGAAAGAAATTAAAGACTTCTTAATTAGTGCAGCAATTAAGCTTTCTTGGTAGCATTTTAATCAGCACAGGCCCTATCAAAGGACAAACAGAACGATTTGCAGGTCTTTGAATTTTAAACAGTCTTATTGATTTCAGCACAATGCGTCTTCAGAAAACACAGGGAGAAATTTCTAATATCAGTTACAGTACTTTGAGTTTTGCTTATGCAAATTGAAGGAAGGTTAGGAAAGATGAGACGGAGGGAGAGGGATCTTAAATAACAGGAGATGTAAAACAATAAACAGGACAAAAGCTCTCAGTGCCAAAGCTGCAGTGGAGTGAGAATTCGAAAGCTTTCTTAAGTGGATGCATGTACTGTGTTAAATATGATTTGACTTCTTCATCACAGGAAAGAATGTCTCCAAAAGTAGGAAGGAAACAGAAGAAAAGAATACGCTTTTTCAGGGATTCTCCTTCTAGCATATTTTATTTTTTTGCAACATTTGGCTTTTCTAACCCTATTGTTAGACAGCAGGAGCAAGTAGTGGTTCCTTGAAAAGGCTTGGAAACCTGAGGTGGGGGAGGGGAGGAGTCCCATATAGGTAGAGGAATATACTCCCAAGCCTTACTTCTAAGGGGAATGTGAACTGGGAGCACACATTTCTCTGCAGAAAATGTGAAGTTAGCTGAAAGAGGATGGGATCTGCATCTCTGCTTCTTTTCCTGTTTGTAGCTTCAGAGTGTGGCAGATTTTGGATAAGTGATAGTTTGAGGAAATGTGAGAATGAGAATAGTAAGGTATTGGGCATTTAACTCCTTTTTGCTTGTGTAGTACTAGGGTTTGAAACAGGACATAATTTTGCACTTAGAAAGCACATTTGAGTTTGTTAAAATTAGGAATGGCATTCAAAAATATGTTAGCTTTTAAAAAAGGGTTTAACACTTTTTGCAGTGTTGCATTTCACTACTACAGTAATTCGACATTTTGAAAATGATATTTCCAAATATATTTTGTTGTTTGTGATATATAATGAATCTTTACTTTTAGTTTAGAATAGGTTTGATTAATGAAAAATTAATAGACTTCGTCTCAGCATAATACTGAGTTATATGTATTTACATGTACTCAGTATGTTATAATACTAGGACAAACAGCTGGTAAAATGTCATCTCTCTTCGTAGAAGTTTATTACTTCTATGTAATAACTTTTAAAATTCTCACACTTTAGGAAAGCCTCCAAGTACAAGCATTGTGTCCCAAAAAGTTTAGCATAAAAGAGTAATAAGACAATATTGTCATTTTTCATGGTAGATGGTTTCTGTACCTTTTGACACTAAACTTCAAAGAGTGCAGTGGATTAAAAAGGATAAAGAGCAAAGTGATCATTTCAATACCTAAATGGCAAAAAAAAAAAAAAAAAAAAAAAGAAAGATAAAATTTCTTAAAACTATGAGCCTGCTTAATGGTTAATTTTCAAAGTCTGTCAAATGCTAGCTCCTTGTTTTACATCTTTTCAAATCTCTGAACATGTGTGGGCAGATTCAAAGCCTATTGTAGTCTAGTTTCCTAGAGATATAAGCAGCAAACCGACGGGACCTATGTTCAAATGATAGGTTGGACAAATATCCCCGAATAAATAAACACCTCTGTGCAACAAGTTAGAGAAGACAGGAGGAGAGATGCAAGCCTGAGTCCCCTTGCGCAGCCCCCAAAGCACCACTACCCTTCTGTCTTTACAAGTCAGCCAAGCAGCTTAGTTTGTAGTCTCATTATTTATAAACACATTCTCACTGACAAACCAAAAAGACGTTCCCAAAATACAGCAGCACTTTCCAAATATAAAGGGAAACCCATAATTATTGTGTTACTTAAATAACATGCTAGCAGCTAGCCTTGGGTACTAAAGGATAAGAGATGGCTGATTACTGTGCAACACAGGTGAATTAATTAGAGTTCTCAGCAAGAAGCATCAGTGTGCTTTTGTATTTTCCTTTCTAATCTCTGAGGATGTCTGATCCCTTAGAAATTTCTCACCTGTAGGCATTTCTGACCTCTCTTCGGGAGGGGAAAGGGAAATTGTTGTTGTTGTTGAAGAAGCCACTTAGCTCACTACAATAATGGATTTCCAGTCTACTAGGAAATAAGAAATTCTATCAGGAGCACCAATTGTTCTTAAGCGACTTTTCCCCCCAGCCACTTGAAAACTGTTATGAAATTTCTGTCTTTACATATATGTTGTAGTACAGGAAACTAAAACCACCAGATACATCCAAGTCTACTCTGCTTACAAGTGAATATTCCTTAAAAAATGTAATTGCTTAACATTCACGAACTGGTGATGTGTTTTTCTTTTGTAACTCCTTGCACAAATGCCCGGGGATGGATGTATTATTCTAAAGTCTTGAAGGTGAGTTGGCAGCTGAGCGGCTGCTCTTTCAGCGGGCAAGCGTTGCTCAGAATCTTTTTGGGGAGGGGGGTGCCTAAGGAGTCTTAGAGGAAGCCACAGAGTAGGAGGCAGGCAATGTAACGGTAGCAGCGGGAAAGACTTAAGATGACCATCTCACTCTCCCTCTGTCGGAGCACCGCTCTTGGGCCCCAGCTTTTCTAGCGCTTTCTACCCACCCTTTCTCTCCGTACCCACCTCCCTCCTTTTCTACCCACCCCTTTCTCCGTCTCGCGCTCTCAGAGTCTGTGCTCCGAGTTCCTGGTTGGATAATTTGGGTTAATACTAGTGAGTGAGGTTTTCGCGGCTTCAAAGGGTATTTCAAGTATCCGGAGCTCCTCCCCTCTGCACCGTGTGACAACAACAACTCGTCCAGCCGGCAGCCTGCACTTTCAGCTCATTTTCTCTCTGTCATTCCCCTCTCAATCTTTGATCAATGTACTTGCCAGGGAGAACCCAAGTCCCTCAACCCTCCTCCTTTTCACCTTCATCCTTAACTTTGTGCTAGAGCGGGACCCACACACCACCAGCCGACCCTCCCCCCCCCCCCCCCCCCCCCCCCAGCAGCCCGAGATCCCAGCCCCTGGAGAGGACTCGCATTTCGACTTGCGGGACACTTTTGTGCGTTTCTCTCTCGAGCGCCTCTCGCGCTCGCCCCTCCTGCGCTGGCTCTTTCTTACCCTCACCTCCTTTTCTCCTCTTCTCTCCCTCTCTCTAGCCAGGGTTCCTTCCTAGAATAGTTGTTATCTCTGACCCCCTCGATCCTTGTCCTCCTTTCTCCCCCTTCCCCTCTGGGAGGTGTGTGGCAACTTTTCCCCCTCGCTTCTCCTCCTTCTGTTTCCCCTTATATGTGACCATGGCAGTGCCGGCGGCTTTGATCCCTCCGACCCAGCTGGTCCCCCCTCAACCCCCGATCTCCACGTCTGCTTCCTCCTCTGGCACCACCACCTCCACCTCCTCGGCGACCTCGTCTCCGGCTCCGTCCATCGGACCCCCGGCGTCTTCTGGGCCAACTCTGTTCCGGCCGGAGCCCATCTCCTCTTCTGCTTCTTCAGCAGCGGCCACAGTCACCTCTCCTGGTGGCGGCGGTGGCGGCAGCGGAGGCGGTGGTGGCAGCAGCGGCAACGGAGGCGGCGGCGGCGGGAGTAACTGCAACCCCAGCCTGGCGGCCGGGAGCAGCGGCGGCGGCGGCGGCATTAGCGCTGGCGGAGGCGCCTCCAGCACCCCCATCACTGCGAGCACCGGCAGCAGCAGCAGCAGCAGTAGCAGCAGCAGCAGTAGCAGCAGCAGTAGTAGCAGCAGCAGTAGCAGTAGCAGCAGCTGCGGCCCCCTCCCTGGGAAACCCGTGTACTCAACCCCGTCCCCAGTGGAAAACACCCCCCAGAATAATGAGTGCAAAATGGTGGATCTGAGGGGGGCCAAAGTGGCTTCCTTCACGGTGGAGGGCTGCGAGCTGATCTGCTTGCCCCAGGCTTTCGACCTGTTCCTGAAGCACTTGGTGGGGGGCTTGCACACCGTCTACACCAAGCTGAAGCGGTTGGAGATCACGCCGGTGGTGTGCAATGTGGAACAGGTTCGCATCCTGAGGGGACTGGGGGCCATCCAGCCCGGAGTGAACCGCTGCAAACTCATCTCCAGGAAGGACTTCGAGACCCTCTACAATGACTGCACCAATGCCAGGTAAAGAGCTGAGGGGAACCTCCTGTCGCCCTAGTCCTTTCCCACCCTCCTCCTTGCCCTTCCCTCACTCCCTTCCCATCGCCGCCCGCTCCGCGCGTCCGCGAGCTGCGCGCCCTGGCGAGCGAACCTCTCCTGTCGGTCCCCGGGGCTAGTCTCCTTCGCCCGACCTCCTGGACAAGTTCGCACCGCTCTCGGCCGGATCTGTGCGGGTCCGGTCTTCCTGTTGCTCCCCAGGGCATTCAGGCTAGGTTGCCACTGCGCTTCGGAAGCAGTTTAGGAAGCAGAAGGAAGGCGCCTTCCCAGGAGTCACAGCCCCTTCCTGGGCGCGCTAGTGACCCGCACCCATTCTGGGCACTACTACTGCCCGCGTATGCACTCCTGGGACATGGATTCCTCGGGAAGCCTGTGGGCACCTCTAGGGAAGGAGGGAGGTCGTGACCCTAACACTGCAGGGTTCGGAACCTGGGGGCCACGCTCGGGTCTAGAAGGTCATCTAGGAAGAAAGAAGGAAGAGGGATGCCGGGAAGTCAGCAGGGAACAGTGCCTCGGGCCCGGAGAAGAGTGGGGGTGATTCGAAAGTTCACGCAGGAAGTTCAGTCCCGAAATCCCAGAGGGAAGCTGGTGTAGGGGAGGGGGGTGTGTGTTTGCGCACGTGTGTGTATGTGTGTGTTTGTGTGTGTAAGGAAAAACAACAACAACAAAAAGTACGTGTGCCCCAGGGCATATGTGAAGGTGCAAACACGTTTTATTCTTTAGGCGATGACCTGGTGCCCCAGCCTCTTGAAAGCTGAACTGGAGAGGTGGGGATGAAAGAGAACAACTTTCCGGCTCTCTTTCCACAGTAGAGTTCCTCCCTCCCTTCCTTTCTTCCTTCCTTCCCTCCTTCCTTCCTTCCTTCCTTCCTTCCTTCCTTCCTTCCTTCCTTTCGTCCTTCCTTCCGTCCTTCCTTCCGTCCTTCCTTTCTTCCCTGCAGTTTCTTTTCGGAGGCTACCAACTCAATAAAAGAGCAGGTGTACATTTTGTCCTAGGATGCTAAGGACTTGGTACATTTTGCCTAGTCTTCCAAAGTAAAACGCATGCAGCAAGGTGGCCTTGGGACAGTCCCTGACCCAACCAGTTTTATGCTAATGAACGCTCAGTGGGGGAGGCTCTACCGGGAGGGGGCGGGAGTGGGGCAACTTGTCAGTTTAGGGGTAGAAGTGATCCAGCTGGTCACAGAAGTTCAGAGGTTCTGAGAAAAAGAATAGGAAGACTTGGGGATCATAAGCAGGCACTTGTGACCTGGGCAATATATATATATTATATATATATATATATATAAACTTTGATGTCTTTAACATAAGCTTAAATAGTGAAGAAAGGAAAGCAGGGCTAAGAAAAACTGGAGGAGGGGGTGAGAAGCCAATAGTTAAGATCAGAAGCAAATGGGGGCCAAAGCCATCAGCTAGTTCTTCTTTGAGACTGTTCCTCTGTAGGACCTGGGAAGAAAAGGAAAAAGATTGCAACTCCATCCCTACCTAACTGACCTAGCTAAAAATTGTTTTCTGCGTTTATTTGCCAAGAGTTTGAATCAAAGATGCCTAGATCTTGACTCTTATTCAACTATGGTGTGTGTGTGTGTGTGTGTGTGTGTGTGTGTGTGTGTGTGTGTCCCACTCGCGCATACGTGCGCGCACACATGCTCCTGCTGGATCCGGTATATGGCCAGATGGCAGTGGGCACGGGTGGCATGCTGATTGCTAAATGCCATTTAGTCAGATTACTGTCATTCTTGGTTGTCCAGAAGATAAAATATTTGTCCAAAACCCGTCTTTAAAACTATCAGAAGCAACCAAAACATTGTTCTTAGTTATAAAAAAATGAACGGTAAATTGGAAGTCAGTTCAGACACTTTTGTCACATTGACTCTGTGACAAAGTGAGATGCTGCTTTCCTTTTTACTAAAGAAATGCCTACTTTTATCTTAATAATCATTGTGCATTTCTGATTCTGAATAATCAACAATCATTTTACATATGTGTAGGCACCCCACACACACCCACCCTGTAAGAACCCCTTAGAATGGCTCTGTGATCTTATGATTCCACGACTTTAAATGATAGTTTTCATTTTATAATTGGAGGATATTCTTAAAGTTATTTTTCTTTTTACTTTCTCTCCTTCTTCTAGTATTCTTAATCATTGTTATTTTCTTCCTCTTCTTTATATTTTTCCTTTCCAGAGACTCCCCACAGTTCTAGAGACTTAAGTTGCAAGGCCAAAGATAAGTTAAACCCAGTGGAATTCTTTATCCCCTTAAAAATATCTCATCTGAACCCTAATTATATTTCATTTGGCCTTAATATTGTATGATTAAATTTATCGTTCTAAAATCCTACTTCACTTTACTCTCATGCATAGGAAGTGCTGACTGACTATTAAATTTTGATTTTATGTCAACCAAAAAGCCAGCTACAGAATGGAAAGTTGCATTTGAACTTTCTCTCACAAAACTACACAATTTGCATGATAGCACATTGGTATTTATAATGGCAATTAGATACATTATCCTTTCTTTTCTTTTTTTGTAAGCAATAGCCTGAATGCTTTGCAGCTTGAACTTGAAAAACTATTTTATTTCATTTATATCTAGTTTATAGTTTAGTGTTATGAATTTGTTTCTCTTAATTTAGCTTAGAGTGACATCTTTCACCCTATTTTTTTTCTGCCCTGTGTACTTAACAGACCAAGGGAAAATTTGTGCATTGTATTATTGAAAAATGTAGAAGTAAGACCATTTCCTGTGTATGTTTAATTATATAGATAAACATTGTATGCTGTGTATACAGTGTGTGCTGTGTATACGTGTGTGTGTGTTTGTGTACTATCAAATCTTAATATTCTCAGCTGCTTACAGGGTATATATCTAATGAGGACTCAGCAATATTTAAATTCAGTGAATTTTCGGATGCTAAAAAGAAGTGATGCTAAAGGGAAGGCACATTAATAAACTTTCTGAGAGTGACTCAGGAACAGTAGCAAACCTTAAAGTAGATTTAATTTGCTTCGGGGTATTGAATTAGTGTGCTCTCTATGAAAATTAGAGTAAATGTTGAAGCCATCTGTCATTACCAGTAGGAGATGAAGAAGGCACTCCCACCTTCCAGATAGTAAAGCTAAAAAGTGTAGGTCTCAAAACATGAAGGAAATTGTAAGGAAGTGCATTTGAAAGTTGTTAAAAGGCAAGGTCTGCCCTTGATCACTTTCCTCCAATTATTATTTTAAAACTAAACATTAGTTGTCTGAACGTGGCTGTTGCAAAGGAGGTCAGTTTAATTAACTGCTAACCATTAAATAACAACAACAACAAAAAAGTAATTATGTACATGGTCAAGTCTGTTTGTGTCAGTCAATTGCTTGTTTGTAGATTTGGGTTAAGGTTCGATTTGTCTGTGAAATCATGGAATGAGAAGTGACCTTTGCATTTATCTAAAATGTTTCTCTTCTTGTGTACTGAAAGAAGATGATTTTGTTGCTGTTTCTTTTAAGCCAGAGTATGACTTGGCTTCTGTAGAGCCTGAGATATCAAAGTTTTTTTAAAAACTTAAATAGACTACCTCACATTCAATCTTTTACATGTAAACATATATATCCATAAACAATATTCTTTTGTCTTTAAAGTAAATGCTATCCATGAACCTAAATTGGAAGATATGCCAAGCCTTTATGTTTCAGGGTCATATTTGAATGCAATTTTAGCATAAGAAGTGTACATTTTCCTGCTATTCTTTGCCTTATTTTTCTTGTCAAGGGTTTTTAATAAAGATAGAAAGCTGGGGCACTGTTTGTTTAACATCGTCCTCATTGCCTGCTTTGCATTGACATAGGACTTTCAACACAAATCCAGATTCAGTCACTTCTGACAGACAATCATGGTGCTTGACGCACAGAAAAACAACAATTATTTTATATGAAGAAACTATGCTTTTGAAGTTTTTGTGTTATGGTAGATTAATAGTTCCTATAAAACTAAATGTCTTGTTTTATAACATTTCAAAAAGAAAGCGACATGATCAGATGACCAAGCCATAAGATATGGAAGCTAGTTTGGTTCTGTAACTTATTTCTTTCTGGTTTACAATGTTAGAAAATGATAGCTTGATAACTAATATATTAATGAGATATGAAAATATCACTTTATAGTATAAACTATAAGTTTTTTAGTTATGTAGCTAATATAAAGACTGGTCTTTGAAGTTAGTCTTGAATATAATTATTATTGTAAAAATGCACATGATTATAAACTGTTTTACTCTTAGAAAAATACTTTTAGTAAATGTCATGATGAAATAATTTCAAATTTTAAAAATAATATTTTATTTTTTAAAGCTTCAAATATTCTCTAAACCTAATAAGATAGCCTCCATGCCCAGTTTCCTCATACAATATTTAATAAATTTGATACAAATTTAAAAAATATCAACACTTTATTAGTCACTGCTTGCTGTTGTCTTTTTTGTTTAATTAATGCATTTCATGGGTGTTGCATGTAAATTAGTGAGACAAATATTAGACACCCTTTTTTTTTTTTGCCTCACTTACCTCCCCACCCCCTGGGATGTGACACCCAATATTGATTAAAGTCTTGGCAGGATTTGAGCATAAATCACTCCCTTCTTTGGCGATTTACTACATCTGATTCATCAACATACAAAAACATAATATGTTTTATTGTTTCTCGTTTGATGTTTTGTTTCTGGAATGTAAGTAGCATTTCCAAATTAGCTGAATGTGTAACCAAGTAGTTGTCATTTTAAGAACCTTATGTGATTTGATTATCAATCAGTATTATATTACCTTCTCAAGTTATTTTACTCAATTGTTTCCTACAATTGTCTTTGCCAATCAAGTAAAATAGTTATTTTAATAGCATTGTATAAGCAACACAAAATACAGCTATTGCAAAAACACAGTAGGAAATGGAACTCTCACAGGTTGTAAGTTGTCTCCCTTTTAGTCTTTGCATGAAGAAACCAGTATGAAACATGCCTTCTAAGTAGGTACAGGTGAGTTTTCCACATTTAAGTAAATGTTTGATTGTAAGTATGCTTTAATTTGTTTGCTACATTTCAACTTTGTCTGAATTTTATTTTTCAAAGTCATAATTTTCAGGCTGTTAACAAAACTTGTCAGATCAAATTATATGTTTTGGAAATGCTGGCATATATGAAGCTGATGAGAACTGTCTGAGTATTTAAAATGTGGTTCATTCTAGTTTTCATCATTTTACATTTAGGTTGTTACAACAACTAGAAGGAGATTATCATTGGCTAGCAAGTACCACTTACTAACCTGAGGTAGTGAATTCTGATTGGTCAGTTTGTGATACTTATGTATAAGGATACATATTTATATAGATGTTCTAAATTAAATATTCTAGATAAGACTGCATTAGCACTTTCAGCCTTTGAGACTACACTGAGATGCCTTTTTCCTCATAGTATTTGTTATGTTCATTGTGGTACAAAAGAGAAAATGTGGAATTTTTAAAAATAGCTTAATTGAGCTTAAGGAATATTATTGAAGGCTCTGTTACTATGCTGATATACTTACTTACCTCAGGTCTAATAGAGGCTTTCTGCAAACACAAACCCATATGATATTAAAATGTACTTACTTTTCTTCTAAATTTTCCAGAAGTATTTTTAGCCCAAAGTATTTTTATACCACACACACACACACACACACACACACACACACACACACACGTTTCTTATTGGCTAATATTTGCATTTTAAAGATGTGTTGCAGACCCAAATAACTGTCAGAATAGTGTGATCAGTTAACAAAATATTGGTTTGGAAACCAGAAATATCTAGATAAGGTAGTCACAGTTTGTTGTAATAATCTATTGTTAAATTAACTGCACACACACACACACGTTTATTTATTTATTTGTTTATTTATTTGAAAGTTCTGATGGTCTGTTAAGTATCTGTTAACTGCTGCTTAGCTATTGGCAGTGAATAATTAACTTTATGCGTAAGTGTTTATTTACAAGTCCAAGTCCAATCGTATGAGAAAATGATCCAAGTTAGCCCATTGTCATCCGAGTCAAGGGCTTCAAGCCAGGTGCACTGAAAGTGTCTTTGTATCTCTGATGGATTTCCACATTAAAAAGCAACATTCTTATGTTCCCAATCATGAAATTCATCTTTAGATTTTTCTAGATTGGGTCCTAGACTTGTCAGTGGATGCAGTTTGTTAAAATTGCAATCTTTTTGTTATTCAATCACAAATGATTTACAGTTGGATCAATATTCAAACATGGAATTCTTATGCATTTTTAAACATGATATTTCACTGCAAGTTGTAAGGGACAACTTTTTAAATGGGAAAACTCGCTATGTCATTTAATTGGTATTATTATTATTATTATTATTTGAATGTAATTGTAATGAAGTATTCTACACTATGCAGCACAGCAAAAGAGGGAGCAGCCAGAAGCAAGTTTGGGGCGCAATGATGACGACTAGATGGAGATGGAAAATAGGAATATAAATGAAGAATTAAAAGCTTTCTTTGTCTAGACAGATTACAATACCTGCAACGCACCCGCATTTATATAAGATGTTAAATTGAATTAAGCCAGGCACAGGAAGACAAATGCTACATTAGTTAAGTTAGGTATGGAACCTTCAAGAGTTGGAAGTAGAGAAGCAGGTTAGATTGGTGGTTACCAACGGCTGACAGAGATGTTGTCAAGGTTACATAATTTTAGCTAGATAAGAGGACTAAGCTCTTTTCTGTTTTTCTTTCTCTTTCTTGTTCAGCATGGTTCCCTAAAATCAAAAACAATATTCTAAACCATCTAAAGTTTAGTAGAGACATTTGAGAACAGTTTATTTGTTTGACAAAAATTTGATATACCATTAAAACATGAATTTCATGAGGTGAACAATGCAACAGGTAGTAGGATACAGGATATTTTTATGAGTCACACTGGATAATGAGATCTTTCCTTAGGAAAAATGAACAAAGTAAACAGAAAGTAAGAACAATTCACAATGTTAAATTGTCTTTAGCTTTATATAGTATCAAATGCTTCTAAACAGTTAGGTTGCCTTTTCCAACACAATAGGAAAAAAATAATCTCACTGTTCTATCAAGTACTGTCACATTATATATCAAGAATTTTGACCAGTAGTTAATACAAACATAGAAACTTTTGGGGCAATAACTTCTCAATTCAAGTTAAAGCATACTGGCCATATCTTAGCCAAATTCAACCTAGAATGTGAAATATTTTCTTTAAATCATAAACAATCTTCTAAACTTCCATTGATAATAACTAAGAGTCTGTACTAATAATAGAATTATTATTTTAAACATCTTCCATTGATGTGCCCATCAAGTAGATGACTTGAAGGTGAAACCTTTGAGTTCATTGCAGCTTTGATAAAATCTGCTACTTTCAACTCTATTCTTATTTCACATTTTAAATCTTTAAACTTTATTTAACCTTATTCTAAGAAGGGATATTTCTTGAGTTAGACACTTGCTAGCTTTACAGACCTTTGAACTTTAAGAGAATGACTTAAACCATGTTTTAAAAAAATACTGCCAGCCATACATTTTATATTAGGATTGCTATTCTTTCATGTTCAACAGGTGTACCAATTTTACCAACAGTTTAGAAATATCTATACTGCATATTTTTACTTATGTGAATTTTATTCTAATTATAACACATTTAAAAAGAAAACCTTTGTACACTTGGCAACTGTTAAACATAGACCAAGCGACAAATTACCTACACTATAATTATTTTTAGTTATCTTGTTTGTAATCCATCAAAGTATAAAATAGATTTGCAGAACATATTTTACTTTACATTGACATCTGCCCAAAAATAGAACTTAATTTTAGAGTAAAGAAGCAGTAATCTGCACTTCAATATCTAAAATGTAATTAAAATACATAAGTGTGCATCACTATTAAGACAATAACAGAAATTTAATGCATTTTCCAAGTATTTAGTTTTATGATAACTTACATATATTGTTAATTCTCTAGCTAGAGTGCGCAGATGAGACTCATTTGTATGAATAGATGTTAAATATTAGATGTAAATGCATAGGTATTTTTAATAATACTAAATGTCTTTGATGTTCTTGCTTCAATGTATTTGTTGTTTTACTTCATTCTTTTTGAACTGTAAAGGAATCAGTGGACACATTATAAGAAAATAGTTTCATAACCCAAGAAGAAGTAGCTTCTCTAAAATCCTCGCCATCCGCGAGCTGAGCTAAGGAGGAGGTCAATGCGCTAATCTTCATGTCTACATAAGGAGATGTGTGTTACCACTTCTTGCACCAGACTGTAATTGTCTTTGAAAACACTTGGTAAAGATCCAGATAAGTTGAAATCAATCATTTTCTCAATCATTCCATGGCACTTGTCAAGTCATTACATCCGTGGTAAAAGTGGAAGCATGTGTACAATATTTTTCAAGGTAGAAAAATGCATACATACATATATATGTGTGTGTATATATATATACATATATATATATATATACTTGTCTATTTAACACACACACGTGTGTGTGTGAACTTGTCTATTTAGAAATTTCAACTTTATCTACAGATTCTAGAATTACAAAGGATACAACTCAAACTTCTACAAAGTAGAAAAACTTTATGACCATTTATTTTACAAGAGGTTCATTTTTGTCAGTTGGTCATTCAAATAGAAATAAATATTTGTAGCTTCGCATTGCGTATCATTTGGTTTGGAATATGTTAAAGGGAAAAAATGATAAGTGATTAAAGTGGCTTCAAAGTACTCTATGGCTTGATAGGTCTGACACATTTATTCTTACCGTAAGAATGGGCTGATGAGGGAAAACAGGATTGTATGCCTGTTTTTTACTGCTATTCTGTCCTTTCTTTTCTTTTTCTTTTTTCTTTCTTTTTTTTTTTTTTTTTCATTTCTTCACACCACTGACAGGACATGCAGATTTGAACTTGTAGCCAGGAACAGCTCTTCCATGCTTCAAATTGCCAAAAGACCCCCAGGGATAGAAACTTGACCTGCTTTTATGAAACCATAGAATTACATTTATACAAGTTACCCCATGGGAAAACAACGAACTGATCCCAATTCAAACCTTAATATTGGAGTCTTCTGGGTCAAGTTTGATTTTTTTTGGTAACACCTGTTTGGCTACTCTATTAGGAAATCTGATATACTTATGAAATTTAAATATATACTTCATTAGTGATTTTTGTATTAATACCAAATAGTATAAATATTTTGAGGCTATTCAAGTTTACTCGTGTTATTATACTGTTAATTACTTAAAATGTATCATTTATACATGCATCCTAGATTTAAGGTGCTTGAACCCAAATTTGTTTAATTAGAATAGGAACATATTTTTTTTTTATCCTTAATTTCTCTCCAGCAATGAACTAAGTGGAAAAATGTTTTAAAAAATGTTCCCTTGTTATAACCTTTAAGAATAAAGATATTTATAAGTATGTTTTATTTTTCTTAGTTAGCATCATATGTTGAATGGTTTTAATTTTACTATCTTTTGAGGTGGAATGCTCAGAGAAGGGCCTAGTTTTGTCTCTACTTAAAACACCTGAACATAGCCACTGGCCGCTGGGGTTCACAGCAGCCGTTTGTATCTTAACTGGTTTTACCTTAGCCTGTGGAATGGGCTCAAGTTGGAAATCTGAAGGTAGCTATTTGTTCAAAGCAATATATATATATTTTTTCTTAGTTCCTGGAGTACCCATTTTATTACATATTTAAATGTGGATTGATATAAATTATTAGGGGTAATAATCTCTTTGCTTGTGAAAATACACTAAATGCCTACAGAAAGGCAAAAGAATGTTTACTTTTCAGATAGTTTGACTCACTGTTTACTAAAATCTAAACACTAGAACATAGTTTATAAAAGGTATAGCAACACACACATGTTTTTAGAATGTTTCAGTAATTTCATCATCAAACTATAAAGTTGAAGTGAGCTTATTCCTTCTCCAATTTAAAAATGAAAAGGAATCTTAAACATAATTTACATCTTTTGTATTTAATATGTATAAAGTCTCTCAGATGAGCTACTGTCAGTTATTTTTCTGCAATGAATCTTTTTTTAAGTAAAGGAATGGAGATACAGAAGTTTCTAATGTACAATATGTCATTATCATCATTAGCATAACTCATGTGCATCAAGGGGTAATACTTTGTCATGATAAACAAACATTACTTACTTATTTTGGCCTGTTGTGTAACCTAATGCTTTCAGAGGAAGCTAGCAGCCATTCAGCCTTGCACTGATGCTTACCATTGGAAAGAGGTTGAAAATCTAAATCAACGATAGGGAATGTTTCCCGAAACCACCTTAATGTCATATTTATAAAACATCAATACCTGATTAGATATTTTATTTTTTCTAAGTGTTCCTTGGCTAGTTGCATGATTTAAACTATGATGGAAGGAAGAAGGAATGATAACTCATAATTTTGCTGGTGTTAATAATCATCTAGTGCTGCAAAGGCAACCTGTTCTGACTTTTGCAGTGGCAATGATGGGATGTTTCTATGACCTTTTTTTTGCCTTCCCATGGCACTGAGAAACTCTATTTTCAGTAATGATTGATGGTACCCACACCATGTGATCTGAAAAGAAGAAAAAAAAAAAAGAGGACACATTAAACACTCGCTGTGAAAGTGTATGAGAAAGGGAAAACTTATCTTTTGGACAGTTCTTGAAAACTAGAGTGATGCTTACAGCTCCCAGGCTTCTCTATGGCATTTAAACATACATATTCTCAGACAACAAACTAAATTCCGTCTCCTTAATATCCTTATTATCTGAACTATCCTTTTAATGATCCTTTTTCTTTTTGAGAAAAAGTTATGTAAAACTGCAAAAGAAATCAGTACCCCTTTTCCACAAAATCAAAACAAACTCCGAGTTTTAAACTGATTATGTTTTGCTTGGATCTTCTCAATTCCAAGTGAGAAAATACAATTTATTTCTATTTAGGTATTTTATTCCTAGTTTAGGAAATAACATTAGGATGCTGCATTTGATATGAAGTAAACTTTCTTGCTCTTTCTTTTGGGGCGTGGGCTAAATAAGGGACCATGACAGGAATGCTGTTTGTTTTTCACAAAAGTTGTTTGTGATTTCAGGTACCCCTGGGAAATCTCTTGATCAGATTCACATCTGTTCCTGTCAAAGTGGGTGCTAAGATACCGGTCACCCAGCAACCATGTCCAGGAGGGAATTGGGCCGATAATAACTTCAAAAAGGAATGACAGATGCTAGATTAGGATGAAAGACAAAACGCATGAAAAATGAGCTTGTTAGAATCAAAAATTTGTTCAAGCACCTTTATGCAAATTAAATGAATATTGAATATTTGCATGCAGTGATTTCTACTTTTTTGCTTGATTGTAAAGGAAAGAACAGTGCATTTAAACTCACAAATGCCACTTCTTTCTTTGTCACTAATTAACATACAAAGCAGAATCTCTTTTTAAAAAATCAGATTAGCCACCTGGGTTCTTGTGTCTCTGCAGAGAATGTGACAATGCTCTCTTCATGACAGGGACACTTTCAAGATGACTTAGCTTATCTTTTTTTTTTTTTTTTTCTTCCTGATAAACAGTCTCGCGTGAGTTAGGATTATTTTAGAAGAATATAAATTCATTTCTTGAGAAAGCATTTCAGAAGTAACCTTATCCTGTTGTCCTTGAAATTGCTTAATGTACATTAATAAAAGATCACTCAAGATGAGTTCACACCGAAAGCACAGGCTTCTCATTGACTGGTTAAATAACAATGCCTTTAAGTAAAGGAGAGAGGAATGCTGGACAGGAAAGTGAGCAGGAGATCTCTTCACAATTTGAGATGCTCTTTGATACATTACAGTTTTTCTATTGAGCTGTTCACATACTAATCAGAGTTTAGAAGGGCCTGATAGAATGTAGTGATTGAGAGAGGCTTCCAAGCCTTGGTTTAGCGATGTCTAATGTGGTCACGTAGAGAAATTGATTTTCTTCAGAAATTAATTAATTTTTCATATCGCCTTAAGCTGCAGTTAAAAAGAGTGCATACTTGTCTGTTTTTTCCAGAAATATTGCCTAATCATATTAATACCATTGCCCCAAGGATGAAAAGATAATTGTACAAATGCATTTGGAAATATGTATCACTGAGTATTTATGATTAAATTATGCAAATGACCCAGCTCTCATCCTTTCCAGACCCAGATTGTCTAATTAGGATTGATATGCTGAATAGATGTTCCAGAATTTGAATACAAGCATGTCCAAGGAGCAGAAAATTGGAAATGACAAGGCTGAAATCCAAAGAAAAGTGTCTTTCGTTTCTATACTTTGTTAATGTGCAGTTAGCAGTTGAGGGTTTTTTCTCTCCCTTTGGCTATTTTGAGGTTCATGTGTACTTATTAGAAACAACTATACAAAATGAATGGAGCTTTAGCAATTGGCGTTTTGTTTCTACTTGGCACTTATTTCAAAATAGCAATGTGTTGGTCATTAAGAGGGAACATTGGTAGTACGTTGCTTCAGTGTAAACTTAGCCTTGAGAGACTTTTATCCTGTGTTCTTTGAACTTACAGCATTGCATTAAAGTTAGTTTTCCAAACTTGAGCAGTGGATGAGTCAAGTATTTTCTAAGGATAAACTTTCTTATAGCTTTCCTTCCTTTCTGTTTTCCTTCCTCCCTCCCTCTGTCCCTCCCTTCCTCCCTTCTTTCCTTCCTTCCTTCCTTCCTTCCTTCATCCATACACTTAATCTTGTAGTTGAAGATAACTGTTTAAGAACAGTTCTGACTAAGGGTAAAACGGAGCACTTTAAATGTAACAATGTTTGAGTTTGCAGGCCTCAGCAGGCTTTCTCCCTCATTGATTACACTCATTCATCTTGGATGGAGGGGTGGTAGTGAGGAGCTAGGACAGGACTGAACTGTCAGGACTCCAGCCTTTGTTAAGCAGCGGGTAGTCAGTGCCTCTGAACTCGCTGGCTCCTGCTCCCCATCTGCAGCATGATGGATTGCAGTGTTTAATACATTTCAGCTTTTGTCTGTCATAGTGTGGACAGACAGTACTATCAGTGATTTCAATAGTGATTAGGGAACCATTTCAAACTACTCCTATTGGCCAGACAGCTTCCAGGATTGTGTCTGATGAAATACTCTCATTGGCACTCTCGCCATGTAAATGTGAAGTGTACGTGGAGATGGCACACATACTGTTTAAACCCATGCAGAAGCCTGCTGAAAATTCATAGATAATATTCCATTTTATAATCAAATTATATATGACAACACTAAGGCTATTCACACTAACTAGTCTCAAGTTTAAGATGGATTTGTATTCCTTATTTATTGACAGCATGAATGACAGCAGTGCATTCCGTAGACTGTGATGGCAATTGTTGCTATGATCATCATTACAGGCCCATTTATCTACATTGGAGGATAGAATGCAGGGTATTGTTAGAGCAATAAGACACGAGCTGGCATGTGCTATGCTGGTATTTGCTTAGTTGTGTGTTCTTTGGAGTTCACAACTCCAGAGAGTGAATACATTTCGACAACTAGAAATACACTCTGAAACCACTCCATATTCTCCCTGGAGTGTCTCATTCTATTTATAGAACTGGTGCTAAGGAAAAAATAGCTAAAAGAAAAGAAACTATTCAGTGAAGTTATTAATAACATTGGTAAAGTTTTATTTTATGAGGAACTAAATAAATAATTCAAATTGGTAAATAATACATCATTTAACAATTATAATAACATATGACCAGTGTAAGGTAAATTCTATTATAGATTCAATTATAAATGTGAAATTTTAACTCACATACTCAGAAGAAATGACCAAAAACTGTAATCCAGTTAGTGTCTTGAAGCAAAACACTACACCAGAAAAATTTACTTGCTTTTAATTTATCTCTAATAAGAAGATAGAAAAATGTTTAGATGGTCAACAGCAAAATTATTATGAGACTAACCCCAGACATTAAATTATTTCTACTTTATTATATAGGTCTGATGATACAAACTTTATTTACCTCATTATCAGTAAATACTTCTGGGTTTGGATATATGACTGCATAGATAATCACAGAAACAGAGCAAAGCACAAATGTGTGCTCACACTAAACCACATTTACTCAGGTACACCCTCCCCCCACACATCCATATTCTTACACCTGACCCCACTTTTTATTAACTAACACAACAGCTACACTTACCTTTGACCTTTTGACAGGGCCAATTGGGTAACAAGGACAGGTGAGACTGTACTCCCCAAGTTGTAAAATCAGATGTATATTTGCGAATTGCTACACTCATTGTATTATATGTTAATAAAACGACACTTAGCTTAAAAACTGCGCATTCATTTTACATATTCTAAAGGAAGCCATTTTTCAGGGTAAATCAAATGTAGTGAGACTATCTATGTTTTATATAGAAGTTAACATATCTGGGTTTAAGTAAATCTAGATTTTAAAATCAAAGTTCTTTAGAATTTACCTAGGATATGGTGAAGTAATGTACTCCAACGAAGAGGCCATGTCTCCTGGGAATACGATGAGCTACGGAATTTATTCCAACTCCATGTATAATACACACAACACAAGCATGGCCACAATTTTGATCTCTAGTTTGTAGCACCAGGCTGAATGGGAAGGCCAGCAGATATTGAACAGTAATTCAGTCCAAACTACTCTTCATCCCATGTCCCAAATTTATTATGTCTTTCACCTACTAATTCTTTGGTTATGAACTTTAAGGTAGTCGGTAATCATTAGTAGAGGCCTTGAGTACTAAGTCTTTCTGGGGAATAGGTCATGATAGTAAGAAAGAAGGATTTATGACATACAAGACTCTCCTATTGGAGAAATTGCCCCTGCAGGAAACTGTCTCTCCTTCAGTATGTATTGATTGCCTGTACCTCTTCATCTAGAGGTGAGGCCTTATGGAATCTCCCCATCAACATCTCCAAGTGGACACATAGCCTTGGATACAAGTACCTGTGAATGATGCTAAATGGACCCAGTGGGTTATATGTATACGTGGGCACACAAGTAGCTTGCCAGCCCTGTTATTTATTTTGTTAGTCTTGTGTTTACTTAAGCCCCATAGTTACAAAACGATATAAGGTATTTGTCTTGCTGTAGTTAAAAATAAAGAAAAATATTCCTGCTAGGAACTGAGCAAATGAATTTCTAAAGAGGCTAACTGAGTGTGTTTGCTGTCTGGAAGGATTGCTCAGGGAAGAATGACAGAGACCCCTTTAACCTCCAGCACCCATCTCTAGTCACGATGTGACTCACTAACTCCTGTGTCTGCCTGGCAGCACTGGTCCAGATACCTAGCTAGGGCTCTTTGGTGGATTCCTAAGTGGGAGGAAAGGCAAGCTGGGCCAGCAGGCTCAAGTTCTTGTTTCTCAGTAGCTTCCTATAATGATCCCATCTCTAATGAGGTGAATTGCTACGGCTTGAAAAAGGAGGAAAAGGAGTTTTGGCCATCTTAGCTAATAAATCACATTGACTGCCTGGCTGATCAGATCAATTGTGCATAAATCAGTGCCTTAAAAAGTCTTAAAATAAGATTTTACCAGGACCAATCGATCCTCTGGGCTGGGTAAAGGCATGGTCTCCTGTCCATAGCACATTGAACATTAGTCTGCAGTCCTGGCACTGCCTTATGCTGTCACTACTGAAATGAGCGTTGTTAGACAACAGGGGGTGTTGCTATGAAATGTAGCTGTCATTATCAATGGGAGTATTTCTCACCTCTTTGTTTCACTTTTACTAGTTAGATTATTAAAAAAAAAAAAAACAATTATTTTTTTTTTCTTAGTAGTAGGGTTTGAACCGTGGACCTCATGTACTCTAGAAAAGTACTCTATTACTAATCTACTTAACAGCCTCTTATATATATATATTGGGGTCTCACTGGATTGCTAAAACTGGACTTGAACTCATTCTGTAGCCCAGACAGGCCATCAGCTTTTGATGCTACTGTTAGTACTTGGAATTACAACAAGCCTGCAACACCAGGCTTTGTCAATAGTGAATGTTGATGTATGTTAAAGCAGTTCTTGAAAGCCTTAGCAACAAGGATCTTTCTTGGGAATTTTTTTTTTTAGACAAGGGTGTTATAAATATTTCAAGTGGGAATTGTCACTATTTCCCCCAAAAGTATTTCATTATCATAATAATTCTGTATATGCTACTTATTATCTGCAGGCATCGTGGGGTCTTGAGGAAGAGTTAGGGCACTTGATTTTATATTTTGCTTAAATTTACTAATATTTAAGATGTTAGTCTGGCTGACCCCAAGCCCCATACAATGGCGATGATTTTCTCCTTACTTCCAAAGGAGGCTGTGAGGAAAGAATGTGATGGTTGTGGCTTGAAAGCACTTAGAAATCACAGTTTTTCAAACTTTAACTTAGATTCCCTGCTAAATGTTAAAATTCCTTTTACCAATTCAAACCATAAAGAACATTTTGATTTGTTTTCTTCCTGCCATACCGTGCATTGATTTCTAAGGAAACTGCAAATAAATCAACAAATAAGTCTATGAATTTGAAATTTTATAATTGTATTTATTAAAATTTTGTTAGCCTTAACATTCAAAGATATATTTTAGGTGATAGATTAGAAATTTCACTCTTTGAGACACAGCATAAAAGTATGTATATTTATACTACACATTTTAGGAGAAGATTAGCTTCACTACTTCCAGAATGCTGTACTGTGACTTCTGCACATGCAGGAGAGATTTCATTTAAAGTTGGCCAGAGCATTCCAGGATGACTAGATGTCCAAAATCTTTTAAAGATAAAGACACAGTTTATAATTTTTCATTCTTCAGGATCACATACCACCCAAATAGTGATTTTTCTCAAAACTCTTCTTTTGAAAAACACATTTGAAGTAGGCCTTCAAGTATGTTCACCTAAGTTTTTAGTATGAAACTATTTTATGTACTTACTATGGCAAAATGATCCTTCTTTCAAAACACTGTTCTGCCTTTGAAGATTTATCACATCTTTGGTTTTATTAATTATGGAATATGCATCATTTATTCTCTATTATATTGTGAAACATAGCAGGTTGTTGAAATTGATCTGAATGATTTTCTTCTTGGTATTTGGGTATTAAAGCCCTACAGTTGTAAATTTACCAGAGGAGAGGAAGTAGAGAAAAGCAAGTACTGTTGTTTCTGTTGCATTTTCCTCATGTACCTAAATTTTGGAAACATTTATCACATGATATTAAGTTTTAATTTTAAAATCATTAATATATTTTGTAACTTGGGTGAATTTAACTTCTAGTGACTACTAATTACTTTCATGGGACTATTATACAGAAGTATTGTGCATCGCTACTGAGAGCCTCAGACACTTTTATGTATATAGTGGATACTTATTATGAAAACAGTTAACTTTCTTATTGTATTTTTGTTTTTCATATTATTGAATCACATAAACAGGCTTCAATTTATGAGTATTTACCACTTTCTCGTGGTAATTCAGGCAATATTGAAACTTTGTTATGTTTTCAACACATACATTTATAAGACTGAAATTTTAACTTGATCTTGAGTGTAATTAGTTTTACCTATCCTACTAACTTTGAACTATAAAAACCATAATTATTAAATTACCCAATAATTTTAACTTAGTGATCATACCAAAAATGTACACATATGGGTGTGCATACATATTTATATGCACATATATAGTTAGATAGTTGCAAGTTACTATCTTGGTGGTTATTATTAACTGGGCATTATAGTGTTTCAGATATCTGCTTCCACTTTCTTTCGTAGCTATAAGAAATACATTTTATCTGAACTTCAAAATAAAAGCACTGGAGGTCAGAGCTGTTAATTAAGTTGGTTAGGACTGCACCTCAACCTGAACCTCCAGCTCCTGTGGATCCAGTATCCTCTTCTGGCATCAGTGTGCACCTATACCCATGTATGCATACTCCCATACACATGTACACACACAGGATTTAAATATAATTGCACTGCTAATTGACTGACTAGTTTGTGCATTTAGATGGTTAGTAGGAGCGGGTACCACATGGGTGTAATCTGAGCACTCATAGTTCCTTCTCTTTCCTGACAGATGTTAGTCCAGTCTCTCATGCCTGTTTCATAATTCTATTTAGGTGTTGTGGTCATAATAAAACACTGTTACTACTGGATATAGAAACTTCTAGAGCATGAAAATCAATCACCTGGGCATGCAGTTTGAGTTGGACATCGCTTATATTCTAAGTGGAGCCTGTAGATCCATCTAGTGTCTGGGGTGGCCTCTCTCTTCATTCACGGGCTCTTCTTCAGGTTCAGCTCCATCATTCTACACCAGTTCCCATCTGGATCTGCTCGTCCACTAAAGTAATTCAGCATTTTGTTGAGTACTTTATTTCACAGCCCCAAAAGTACTAGATATTTGGGCCTCCTTATATTCCATAGGAAAAGCAAAAAAAGTTGTTTTGAATAGCAACTTCCTCGGTTGGAAAAGATCTTCAATGTGCTTGCCCTCGGAAAGTGTGGGAAACAATTCATTGCGTTGAGCTAGTTATGCAGAGAAAAAGATGCTATTTCTGTTCCCAGATATCTCCATCTAAGGTAAGAAGTTAAATGATTTTTAAAAATTTAATATTTAATGCCTTACTAAAGTATTGAGTAATAAGAGAATGACCAGCATGTAAATTGAATAAATAAATAAATAATTAAAAAGAGAGAGAGAGAGAGAGAGAGAGAGAGAGAGAACACACATGATGTGGCACTCTCCACAAGTTAAGGAACAAAAGCTATAATTTCTCTACCAAATCAAGAGGAAGTGATTCAGGTACAGTGTTTTTTATATAATATTTATCAATGAGTCATCTTATTTTTTTATTTGTTTGCATTTTTTGAGACCAACAGCCAAGTTTTTTTTTTTTTTGTTTGTTTGTTTTTGTTTTGTTTGTTTTTTTTAAGACCAACAGGGTAGTTTTGGGAATTACAGCTAATATTGGAAAAGTGTCCAGCAGTTTTACGAAACTTCAGCTCATTTATCATTGAATTCACTGGTGGGTGCTGCTTGCTTGGCTTTGCCGTTGCTATTCTCATTGCCTGTCTTGCGACTTGATTGTCCGGAGTTCTCTTCGCTGTTTACTTATAACCTTATTACACTTTAATCGAGCAATACTAAGTGTCATGAAGTCAACTCACAGAATCCTCAGGAGTGTGTGCCCTAAAATGATAATTTTAAGCATATCAGGATCACTTAGTTTTAAATTCTATTAGCATATCCTCATGGGTGTCTCAAATTTTTACTTCTTTTTCGGTAACTCATCATGGCTGAAGACACAGGTGAGGGTGCTTCCGTGAAAGCCTGTGAGGGAGGAGGCTATTTGCGTATCCTGTGGAGGCTTCTGTCTTAATAGGCTGTCTTTCATCTTTGCATTTATGGGTTCCCTAGACCAAACACCACAATGCTTTGCAAGCAGTATGTTTATTTCGATGTACATAAAGTATAAATCCACCCCATTTAAACAACGGGCAAATCTGCATGTAACCTCACTATCAATACATCTTTTGAAACGATCTTGATGAAATATACAAAACTCTTTCATTTGGCTCAATACGGTGACACAAATGAGTGCTTCCACTGGGTCTTGGGCATACCACACTTGATATGACACATGTATGGGTCTAATAAGCAGGAACCTTTTCTTGAAGAATCGCAAAACCTTGCTGTAATATGACAGGTCGTTAGCTTGACATTTGATTATTTGAAAAAAATCAAGTAGATCCTAAGAAACATTTCACAATACTTTAAATAATATCAAATAATGAACGACAGCAAAAGAAGGAAAACAAATCATCATGCATTTATCCTAATGCGTAAGAAAGATAAGCATGTATTTTCCAGAAAATTTGAAATATTACTGAAAATTAAAATTTTATTTAAGCAAACTCCATCTAACTTGAGCACTCGCCTTGATGGTCACCAAATGGATCCTTAGATTTCAAATGATTTTCTGCTGTCTGTCCACTTTGCTGCTATCACTGTAGTTAGAAATAGTTTGATATTTTAAGATTCAGTGTTGAGAAATAAATATTTAGGTTTTGTTTTTTCTCTCTCTACTAGATACCAGATTATCCTTAAACACTCTACCTGGGCCCCTTCCCTCGGCATACACAGTGTGGCATTAGAGACAGAATCTAACTGAGTTGTCCAGGTTGGTCCTGCAGTCTCCCACTTGCGATCCTTTTGTGTCCACTTAAATGCTGGTTCACAGGTGTGCACCTCCACACCTCAATTTCATTTCTAACTCTACTCAGTATCATGTCTTAATTTCTTTACTCTTCACTGTCTCCATGTCCTTCCCAACATTTTTAAATGGTTTTTCACATCCTAATTTGCTTGTAATATTATTTTTGTACATATTTGTTTATCTCCAATGTCACAAACAGCTGTGCTTATTTAAAAGAGGCAATGATAGTTCCATAAAGAGCACACTCAAGGCTGGCAGCTGTAACTAAATTTAATTTTCACCTACATTTCACAGTTTATTCATGGTGCAAAGTGTATTTGTTCAAGCATCATTCCAGTGGACTAAGAAAAGCGAGCATTAACCAGTCAGTGACAAAGAGCTTAAGCTTTGGAGTTTTGTAGGAGAAAAAAAATTGAAGCACAAATTGCTTCATTTTCAAACAAGGTACTTATTTGCTACAGTTCTATTTGATGTCGCTGCACGGCATGTCTGGAAATTAGATTATTATATAAATGCTGTGCTTCTCTGAGAACTTGGGAGAATATAGTCCGTGTACTAGGTTAAAAAGCAGGTTCAGAAGAATAGATATTGAACAATATTTGTTCATCTTTTCTGATTAACTAGCATAGCAAGTTCCAATCAAGCTTTATGTACAAGCATGAGTTTGGCTCAAACAAAATACATGAACCCATTAACCAATCAGCTCACATTTCATCAATCTTGTGATTTGTTGACATCCACAAAGAAATTTGATTTTCAGAAGTTATAGCTTCCAGGCCTCATTTTCCAAAGTAGATTCTTAAAAATCCTTAAAGTTATTTTTCTGTGGTGTGTATGTGTGTGTGTGTGTGTGTGTGTGTGTGTGTGTGTACCCCTCAGGTATTAGGAAATGATGAACCCCTGAAAATAAAGGTCTAGGCTAAGATTATAGCTTGCATGTATGTTCTTCATCTTTAAATACGCCTTTTATCTTTTGGAAAGCAAAAGGAGTGATAAACTCCTCCTTTTGTTCCATAAATCACATTTCTGCTGGAGATCCAAATTTATATACTAAAAGATAAAAAACTAAATTAAAATATACATGCTCAGGTTTTGTATAGCCACTAGAAATTACAATGTTCCTTTTATATTCTTTACTACTTTGCAGTATTCTCATTTTATTCTTTCTTCTGATGTGGCTCAGTTTTCGTTGCTTTTTTATTTTAGAAAAGACAGATGTGAATTAAAAGTTGAAAAACTTTCAAGCTCAAACCAAAAATAAATCAATAGTAATCTTCAAATGCCTGGAATGAAAGGATAACAATATGAAATAAAGTTTTATTACAGGAATATAGATTGGTTAGGTTGGAGATTAGAACATACCAGCTTATCAGGTGTGTGATACCTGGGTGAACATGCAGGCTTTCGCCACCTTGGAAAGAGTCCTGTAGACACAGTTCGTGGACTTAAAATTCATATTGCAATCATTGCAAATATTCCTGCTTCTTCTCCTCTTGCAAGATTTTTAACTCAAGAAAAGTCATCTTTGGGTTTTGGATGTACAACTCTGTGAATGTGAAACTTAGTCTGGACATATTTTAAACCAGAGGTCATTATATTAATCTGGATTTAAGTGGATGAGGGCTTTATGTAAAGCAGCTTTTGAAGAATGCAAAGAAGAAAACAGACAAAAGATACTTTAAACTCCAGGAGACGACTTGAATGAGCTGCTTAAGAAAAGAGTTAAATAGTGAGCTTCACTCTCTAGTTTTAGGTGAGCCAGAGGGAGTTTGGGGAGAACGTTGAAACTTTGACATGATAGTCCTGGTCACAGAATAATGAGTGGGGCTTTGAGGTTAACTTCAAAATTAGTCTACTAATTAAGAAAAAAAATCAGCCCCAACACTTCTTTTATGCTGAGGACTGATACTTCCCCACCTTCTGGCTTCAGACAACTATGTTAAAGACTCAAGTTTTATGAAAAATATTTTTCTAATTCTCCGAATCTAAGTATTATTTTATGTAATGAATTATTTAAAGTTAAATGGAAGTCGAATAAAATTGAAAGCTCCTCTAAGAGAATACCTTAGTCACTTAGCTAACCTTTAGTGCAAGAGCTAACGCTAGCCAGGAGATACATACCTCAGAACACAGCAGTAGACTCAGTCTGTAGAGTGTGCTCACGGATTAACTGTGCTGGAATACTTTCGGTATCAGGAGACAAGGCAAGCATAAAGAATGTGCCTTAAAGGTAAACACAGATAATTAGGAAGAGCACATCAAATCACAACAGCACTGAACACATGACAGGGCATGAGCTACTATAAACCAACTTCCTTCAAAATCGCTTTAGCTCATCATTTTCACGCCGGACCATTTACAAAAAACAGTACACATTGCTTTCGACATCCTCATCCTTTCAGGGAATTCATAGTGGAATTTGGTGTAACTATACCTTCCTGACAAAGCTATTCAGTATCTTATATTCTTAATATCCATATGAAGACTTTTTGTAGTAACCCTATGGAATTGAATGTGTACAAAATATCTATTTTTTAAGACAAGAGAATTTCTATAACCTGCAGAAAACAGAATAGTTATACTGTATCTACTGGCAATATGTTTTTAAACTCTTCTGTGAAGGTGCTAAAATACATCCATTAATATACTGCTTAATATGGCACAAAATCATATATATTTAAATGCAAAGTTTATCTAATGTTTTTAAAACTTATGTAACAGTAAAAATTTCCTCACCTCCGAATAAGAGCCTGCTAGTTAGTTTTACCTGAATTGATGTCAATATAAAAGGAAGTGGTGCCAGTCCATGACCCATTAGCCTAGTATTTTGTGTTAATGGTGAGGCTGTGTATGAAGGCAGAGCCAACCTACTCACCTCTTTACTAGGAAGCAGAGGAGAGAAAGAAGGATCTAGAGTTTCACAGTCCCTGTTCTAGGACATGCTTCCAGCGCCTAATCATTTATCTTTAGATCCCACCTTCAAGTTGTCCTGACTCTTTCCTCCAAAATGCTGTCATTCTTGGGACCTAACTTTTGGCATGTCCTCCTTTAAAGGCTGCAAAATACAGCAACAAGTCTACCTGAGTTGTTTATTGTTTTTGTTTCTGTTGAACTGTTCATAAGCAACTCAGCGCAATGTTGACAGCGTACTGCAGGTTAAGTCATTCTAGCCCTTGGTAATTGGGGACTTCTTAGGTTTCTTCTGATATGGCTACTTTGGCTTCCATCAGCCTTTCCTTAGCTTATTGATGAGGTAATACAAGCAGTCTTTATTGACACCTACACCCAAGCTTTCTGTACTTTCTACCTACCTTGGGGGACGCTGAGAATTAATAATTACCCTAATTTCCAGTTCATTTCTTTATCACATTTCACCCCTTCACTTAGGCAACTTTTACCTGAATTATTAGTGTCATGTCAAATGTAGTTAAATGTTAATATACTTTTGGATAGCACTAAAATTGTAAAATCTAATAGTAATGTTAATGTAGACATATTGTCATACATTCAAAAGAACAAATGCTTTTGCAAATTACGATATGTGCAATATTATATGATTCAATGAAGAGAGATGTAATAGTTTAAATGAGAAGATATATTTGGTAAATATTAATACCATATATTATCAGATATTATTATATGTTTATTTGGACCTTAATGTGTTCTCATTTAAATTTATTTTTATTCTTTATTACTACAAGAATGAACAGTTCTTGGATCATGTGTGTGTATAAAATAACAAAAACTACATTTTATCTATGTAATTCATATTTGTCATGCATCTAATATGTGGCATCTGTTTTTCTGTGTCTTAGATATTCTAGTGAGTATAACATGCAAAACTCAACATTCATAGGCAGGATTTTAGCACACAAGGTTGGGAAAAGAATGACAATAAATACACTATTTGAATAATAATTTGGAAAAGTCTATGACATTAAGGTGATGTCGTAGAGATAGAACACGGTGAGGGGAGTTTACGGTTAGAGCAGTGAACCATTGATAGTTTAAAGACACAGTGATCGCAATGAAAACTATCTTCTTGAGAAATGACAGTTGAGTGAATAGTTGAAAATGTGAAGAGCTCAGGAGCATTTTAACAGTGCTTATTTCTCTTTGCATTTTCTCTGGTTTTGATTCCCTGGTTAGTAGAAGAAAGGTAAGAAACATGTGAGTAATAGACAGCACTATTCATTATGGATGAACAGAGAAAGACTAATAATTTCTTTTCCTGCTGGATAAGAGTAAAATATTCCACAGAGCACACTTGGATTTTGATGTCTTGTCCCCATTATCTTCCGGCTTCAGCTTCCTCATCTTTCTATTTGAGTTTATTTTATTAAATCATATACATTACGAACTCAGCACAGTTACAGACTTAGTAGTCATAAATATTAACTATTCGCCTTTTAAATTTAGTAGCTTAGCATTGTTTATAAATCCATTGCATTTTAAAAACCCAACAAATGTTCTTTCTAAAGGGAGGTCACCAACATTCCATAACACTGTCCTTTAGATACCTTTATTACCATGTGACATTTGACCATGACAATGATCAGTTATCAAATCCAAAAACCTTGTTTGAACTGTGCGTTCAATGAACTGTCTTTACCTATAATTTTGAAATGTTTTCAGTTTTTTTTTTTTTTTTTTTTTTTTGAGACAAGGTTTCTCTGTGTAGCTTTGACTATCCTGGACTCACCATGTAGACAGGCTGGCCTCAAACTCACAGCGATCTGCTTGCCTCTGCCTCCAGGGTGCTGAGATTAAAGGCATATGTCACTAAGCCTGGCTAATATTTTCAGTTTTTAAATAAAAAATAATATCACTGTGATTCTTATTCACTGAGTTCTCTAGAAATAGTTTTCTTAATACACACAAAAGGCTCTTTCCAGATAAACCCAATAGTAAAACATATGAAAACATTTCTAGAAGGGTAGTAAGAAATTCAGTGTTTTAATGTGAATTTCTCTGTTGTGATTTTTTTATAGTAAACTTACTTTTAAAACTCTTTCTTTCAAGTTGGTATGGGTAAGGCAACCATAAGCTTTCCTGGTCAAATAGGACTTTCTTGAGAATTAACAGTAGGCTATCAGCCATTCTTTTGGGGCAGCAGAATGATGGATACAACCTGGACTACATTGTCGTGGGACTGTAGAGCACTCTTTCCCCCACCAATACCTATAATAGGTAGCCATTAGCTCAAACATGAAGAAAAACTGTAAAGGGATGAGATAATTCTTGCCTAAGGAAGAATTTGAGAAGAGAATACAACTCACCTTTCTTGGAAACAGTCCAGAAGAACAGAAGTTTTAACAAAAAAGTTTCGGTTTTCATTTTAATAACAATTACAGTATTTCTTATGAATGATAGTCATTTTAAAATGGATTAAATGCCCATGCTAATTCAATCTTCTGTACAGATCCCTTTCTTCTGTTTAATTTCTCGAGTTCTTTTGCTCAGTTTCTTTTTTTTCCTATATATCCAAGTGCACAGGCTTCCCTTGTCTTGGCAGGCTTGGGGTGACAGAGATACAAACTGATTTCTTCCTTAACTGTTTTCAAACAACTTCCTTCAGTCTATTTTGGTTTTTCTTTCAAAGATATGAGCCAACATTCTTAAAGCTTTTGCCAGAGTTTTCATCAATACGCATGGTGAATGAATAATGAATTATGGTAAGGCGTTGGGAAGAAATGGGAAAAATGTTGGCAAGCATTTGTCTCCTTCTCTTTGTTTGCCAAATTCCTGGGCTGATTCTTACTATAACTCACGCTGTGCATGGCTAGCCATTGAGAGGCAGGGAAGCAGGGAATGGTGACGGAGGAAAGCGGTGATTTAAAAGAAAACATGGGGAAGATACTCACCATCTCTGAGATTTTCCATTTCTACCATAGATGCTCACATCTACTTTCCCCAAAAGATCCTGGTCTTCTGATCCTGATCATGCAAGTATAGGCTGTATTGCATAGCTATCTTTAAAAAGCACTTTCTTTGGTATCACTTCAGAGTTGAAAATGTTGAAACACGAAACATGAAAAACCAAACTGGATTTAGTAGAGCATGAAAAAAGTCCTTTGTCATAGAAATGTTAAGGTAGATCTCTGACAAAATGAGAGAGGGGGTCAAACTTAGGCTGGGGTGGAGAGTGGGAACTGGAAATAGAGGCATTAAAGTGTGGAATTTCTCAAGCGCTGACTTCATTCTTGGGACTACTTTGTTTTATATAGATCATGGTTCTACAAATGATGTCCCATAATAGCAGTTCAGAGCTGCTCTGGGGCGCAATAGCTCTAGATAGTGGAGGTTAGGTAGATATCCTGGGTCTTTGGGGCTGGTTTACTTCATGAGCTTGTTATATGAGAACCTCTGTCTTATCCATTTTGTCTCTAATCACGCTCTTCATTTCTTGTGTGTGCTTCGCTCATAACCCAGTTTTTATGTCATAACAGTTGCTGTATCAGCAACCCTTCTCTTTACACTACTCAATTTTAAACAGTCTCATTATGAAGACTATAGCACTTAAAAACACGGCACAAGTGTGTATTACTGCAGCACAAGATAAAAGAAATTATTGAGAAATGCACAGAATGCTGAAGTAACTTTATCCTAAGGGGCATTTCACTATTTTAATTGATTTTTTTCCCCTGGTTATTTTATTAAGAGTTCTTGGAGAAGGAAAATGGCATGTTACCTCATGGAAACAAGGGAACACTTGGCTTCATTGTGATGCTACTGGTGTGCTCGCACCACCACAGTAAATTTAACCACATCTTAAAACAGTTTATACTGAAAAACAAAACAGTCAGGAACATTTAGTTCTAACTTTGCTAAAAATCAATTTGATTTCTCAAATACCATTTGCTAATAGGAAGAACAAACACAACCTTCCCTTATTTATAAGAACTTAAAAAAAAAAAAAGAAAAAGAAAGAAACACATGGAATGCAGCTTAGTATTTTATTTACATTTTTTATGAAGGTATGTTCTGATTTCAGCTTCTTAAACTTACTCCCAGATAAAACACTCTGGTCTTGTTAGGTCTTCAGTTGAAGGCTCCCTCTGCTCAAGTTAGAAAATTGTAGCTGCTTAAATTGTCATAAAGCTGCAAAGCTCCAAGGTTTGTTAAGTTCAGATTCTGTGGCTCAGCCTAAGAACTGATGAGGGCTCTGTGCTGTGCTTGTTTGAATATCCTCACTTCCATCTAAAACCATAGGTATTGTTAAAAAAAAAAAAACAAAAAACAAAAAACAAAAAAAACCTTTACATGTCGTATGAGAGTTTGTGAGCTCTTGTCTTGTCAGTGCTGTTTTCTATAGCTCCATTTCCAGTCCGTGTCACTGTGCAGAGATCAGGTTCATGGTGTTACCAAGTAAAATTTACTTTATGTTTATTTTCTTCTCAGGTATTAGACTTTGGTTCTTTGTTTTCTGAACAAAATACAACAACGTAAAACCCTATAAAGCGTATAGAGCACTGTGTGCCTCTCTAAATAATCCAGCCCTATGTCTGGGTAAAAGTGACCCATGTCCAGGGACCACAGGCCCTATAGCTCAGAAAGTCTGGGGTGCGGACACCACTCAAGCCAGCCTTCCCAATATTCCTGACCCCAGATTACAGGTGGCTCAGGTGCTCTCAACTTCTTTTTACATTCCTGTTATCTTTTTCTTAAAAATAATTTTCTTTTCCTGCTATTCTACAAACTTTTATCACATTGATCTAAAAACTTTTTGAAGTATATACAGACAACCTTCATGTTTTTTCTAAAGCCATATGAACTTTATTTTCTTTTAAAGGAATAAATAAATAAAAAATAAATAAAGAAGGAAGGAAGGAAGGAAGAAAAGGAAAGGAGTTAGATTGTTTTCCTTAGTTGACTTCTCAGTCTCAAAGAAAAGCATGGGAACCATTTGCCTTTTTAGAATCGGTAGGAGATACGTAAGCATCAACACAAAGTAATTCAGTATTTGGTCACTGAACTTAACAAAATGCAATTGAAACAAAAGTCAACAAAACAATAGAACACGCGATTCCACTGACCATAACAGAGAGAATACTGAGTACTCTCAACAATTTTATGTTTCCAGTGGCAGAGGGGGTCTTATTTTGAGAAGCTAAATAGATTAAGGCCACTCATTTGAAAAAAAAATTCTATTCTATTGGATGAGGAAAAATATATATTAACTTTGCGATCAACTTGATTTTAAGTATCATTTGTTCTTCACTAAAACTGAACATACCTTACACATTTGCAGAATTTTAAAAAATAAGTTTATGTATTGCAAGTTTTAAAATATAAAGTTAGTATTCAGATATCTTACTGTTTATTTATACCCATGAAACAGCTAAAGTTTTATTTTTTATGTTTGTGTGAGCCCCAGTCATTTCAACTAATACTGACTTCAGACAATACTTAACAAAGTGGAGTGAAATGATTTTGTTATTGGTAAAAAACAATATTCCTATTTAAAATGAATTAAAATGACTTATTCTTTGTATTCAAAGGCAGTGTTAATCATTTAGAGGTTATAAATATTCTGTTTTATTAATAAGAGGCCCACTTCATTTATTCCTATTTAGTTGTCTTCTCTTTGTCAGGATATAGAGTAATGAGAAATCACAGAGAGATCCTTGACTGTCTAAACACCCAGCACACAAATGCTTCTCAATAGAAGTAACACACGAAATGTGTTCAAAGACAATACATAGCCTGAGAAATTCTTGTGTGCTGACAGCTCTCCAACAGTGTTATCACAGCAGGGAGACATCAGTTGAAGAAACAGATAGTGACCTCAAAAAAAAAGTCTGGTCAGCGGTGTGGACAGGGTTTCACAAGATTATAAATCACCCCAGGGTCGCTCTGTTCCCACCATAAAGAAAATGTGGTCATTTTATTGTAATCTAATAAGAGATGGGAGCAAAGTACCGCTCCAGTGTGTTTGAAAAAAAAATCTTGATTACAATTTCAAAACTATACAGTTTCTCTGCTATTGAAGTGTAGATTATAGGGGTTAAGGCCTTGTTAGGATTGGATTACCTTTTATAGCCGAATGTTATCCTCTGCTTCATGAATCAGAAAGTACTTAAATTAAACTGAACATTTGGGAGTAATCTCAGGACACAGTTTGCTGGTAGAAAATTAATCATTATTTGGTGGTAGATTATTAAACTGTTCATTCTAAGGTGGTCTCTCACAGAATCAGAAAACTAACTCTGTGTCAGGTATACATTAATAACCTGGGGCATCCTGTATGTAATATGCTATGAGAAGACTGGTTTCAACGAAAGGGACTGAATGATGGAAAACACATTTATATAAAATGTACGTTAGAGGTAATATTATGTATGCATTGAGTAAATGCCGGGTTTTAAGTTTTGAGTGTCTTAGATAATTTTCATCATATACCTTGAATTAGCTCATGCATTTATTTTTCTGTAATACCATTAAAGTAAAACTACACAGTTACTGGATTATTCAGACGATCTATTTAACATCAGAGAAGCTAGCAATTCAATCTTAAGAATACCAAGGAGTCTAGAATTTCCCTAAATTAGACTGAGCACTGAATAAGTAGTATTGAAATTTGGAAGGAAAGCTCTTGATTTGATGGCATTCGAGAATGTCTCATGCTTTTTGATTTGACCTTAGAACCACCCATGTGGAGTGCAAAGAAGGTTTTAACTTTATTCAGTCATTTTTATCACTCAAAATTAAGCTTATTCAACACTGTTTGATCTTTACATATTTATGGAGCCATAATTTGGAGTCCTACCATTTAAATGGGTTTTGTTCCTCATGGTAGCACCCTTGCACTGTCAGTTTGTTTCTGGAGAGTCATGCGACACCCAGAGATAGGATGAGTCTTGAGCTATGGACTGAACACTGATTGTTAAGAAGCCATGATTAGTGGGGAGAAGCAGAGCAAGGTGTAACCCCTAAGGGGATTTTTTTTTTTATTAATTTATTCTTGTTACATCTCAATGTTTATCCCATCCCTTGTATCCTCCCATTCCTCCCCCCCCCCATTTTCCCATTATTCCCCTCCCCTATGACTGTTCTTGAGGGGGATTACGTCCCCCTATATATTCTCATAGGGTATCAAGTCTCTTCTTGGCTACTTGCTGTCCACTAAGGGGATATTTTATGTTGTTTTTCCAGACGCCAAAGTAAATAAGATGGAGGTTGTTGTTTTTCCTTTCATGGTAGGCGTAAATGGAGCTTTGCAGGCTGTTTGTCTGGTTTCTCTTCTTTTCCCTGCAGAAGTCACAGATTCTGTGGTTTCACTCTCACTTACTTTCTTGAGCAGAGATGAATGCGGAAGGGAATTTGGTCTCCCGAAGGATATTAGACTGGTCGGTTAAACATAGTGGGTCTTTAATTCATCTCAGTTTATTTTCCACTTGTCAGTTTCTCTTTGTCTCTTCTTCGCTTATATATGCCTAAGTCTGGGAGTAGGCTCATTTCCCTGGGTCTCTTCGGCATTTGATTTCTCCAGCGTTGCTCTAAGTACTACTACATGAACTGAAAACTGGATATGCAGGCAAGTTCCATCCTTTCATGAGCTAGGTGTCAGGGACCTCCTCTTCTACCATATTACCACAACCTATTAGGTCTCATCCTGATAGCCTGCTTCCCCTTCCTTTGTGTGCTGCCCAGCCTCACCACCAAGGGGAAGTGATCAAATCGGGGACATCAGAGTTCATGTCATAGGCCGTCCTTCCTGTCCCCACAACCATGGAGTATGAGCTGCCCATTGGCTACATCTGATCAGATGTCTAGGTTTACTGTATGCATTGTCCCTGGTTGGTACAAGAGTTGGTGCAGGCACGTCCTAGGTCCAGATCCACCAGTCTTGATGGTCTCCTTTTGGGGCTGCTGAACCCTCTCGGTCCTTCCATGCCCCCAATTCTTCCATACCACTCTCACCTGGAATCCAGCAGCGAGTTCATTTCTTATAGCAGTTCGTGTTTTCTTTGTTCTGTTTCCCAATGTCAGCTGTGCGAATGTGATCTATAGAAGTGTGATGTCCTCAAGGAACTAATAAATATATTTTTAAAAATACATATTTGATTCCAAATTCTCAGACCTGTTCTTATTCTGTCAAGACTGGAGACATATTTCTTGCTACAAAACCAAAATATAAGTACGTATTTTTACTTGAGATATCTGGTTATTTGAGAAGGGGAAGCTATTTTGATTTCCTGGGAGAAGAAAAGGTAAGAAAACTCCTATTTATTCTACTCTCTCTGGATAAAGAATATACATTAATTCATGGCAACGCACACACAACACCGACAATACTTACGTGGCTAAGAGTTGCATATAGCCATCTGTTTTACATACACATTTTTTTGTAATCTTTATTACTAGATGCTCTCAGATAGAAAGTAGATAAGTGCAAGTGCCAACACAAATTTTTGTTAGTGACACTGAATAGGCTGTTAAGGTAGAAAAACAAATGTGCTTATTTTGATTTATTACTTCTGACATCAGTGTGTACCATACTGCTCTCTGGGAAACAAAGTGGTTGCACCCAAGGACAGTGATATAAACACTACTTTGATTATTTGAAACAAACCATTAGGCTTTGATGAAAAAAACTATTACCATAGTAGTTCTTGCAGAAGGAGAAGGGGCTTGCAGATAAAGGATTAAAAACAAAACAAAACAAAAACAAAAACAAAACTTAAAATGCCTTGCTTAGAATTCAAAGAAGCCAAAGCTCAGTATTTAGGAGGAAGCAAATGAATCAAATAATTGAATTTTGTTTAGATTTGTAAGTCAGATTTTTAGCACTAGTGCATACTTAGTTGCTCTAACATTCCTTTCTTCTATAAACAATTCATTCAAATGGAAAAAAAATCATTCTTTGAAACTATGGTTAAATTAAGATAATTTTACAACACCCTTCAAGAATAAATTCTTAAATAGGATTTTATATATTTTCTTAGAAGACTATGTTCTATCTTGCTTAAGCATACCTATTGCAGAACCTAATTATAAATTAAATTTCATTTATCTTCTATAATTTATGGGTACAGATTCTGTTTGCCACATGCTTACGTATAAATAAAACCTCAGCCTTTCAACTACTCAGATTACCCCACTATGTAGAAATTTTATTAAGCATGTATAAGTTAGCATACTTAAGGACCCAATGCAGGTCATTTTTTAGCTATCATGCAGGAATATGTTAGTGTATACTGAATGTCAGATTGGACATTTCTGTTCGACATTTTAAACCAAGGTCTTTGTCTCCAGAGGACAGCCCTTAAGTTTACTTGGAGGGTAGTGGGGAGAGAAGGCCTCAAGTGGGGACAGTGCTCCCACAGTAGCAGCAGAAACTTTCATGAGTAAGAAAGACTGATGTAAACCTACACCATAGGCGTTAGTGACCAAAAAGCCCACAAGAGGAAGAGGGACAGAAGGCTCCCCAGGGTTAGCGATGTCAAGAGGAAATTGGAAGACAGCAAAAGGGGTATGTGGGAGGATTTGGAGGAGGGAGAAAATGGAAAGGGAAAGTGATGTAATATTAGAATTTCAGAAGTATATACAAAGTAATATAAAAGAGGGAATTGAGTGGTCGAAAAGAGAAAGTTAAGGCAAACGGTTTACCACCGGAATGTTCGCTAAATCAGTTAACACACCTCTGAAAACTTTTCAATAGACTAAAACGAATTGTTTTGTAGATAGCACTAAATACCAATTCCAGTAGTATTATTTTTGAAGCTACAAAGTATGGATTATAGTCTTAAAAATCAGAAGATTTCAGTGTTTACAGACCTCTTAATTAGCCCATAATAAATTTGGATGTAGATGGTGTGCATGTAATGGCCTTACTTTACACATGAGGCAATGTCAGTTTCTCAGAGGCTAAAGAACTTACCTAAGGTTAAGGACAGGGAGCTGTAGAGGCAGAGCAGCCTAGACCATAGTGTTTCCTGCTGCCATCTTGTCAACCTGAGACTCAGCTTAGCATCTTTGAAGGACTGTGGCTTTTCCCTCTCAGGGTTCCTTCAAGCATTTGCCTCTGAAATCAGAGCAGACTAAGGGAGGATATCAGCATGCTATTTTATTTTCAGTGCACTTCAATTGTGCCTACTAAACCCACTGGGTCTGTAGAGAAGGATGACCTGTTCTAGGAGCTGAAGACAACGGCTAGATGCGTCAGTGTCGACAGACCACACTAACTCACTTACCTAGGTTGCAGAACCTACGTACAGTTAACTGTCTGCTACCTCCGCATTATGAAATATAGATAATATTAGGTGGATGTTGATTAAATTAAATGAATGCCATCATTCTTTGCAAATGTCTGTCACAGAGTGCAATTCAGCTGACAGTTTTTATCAGAAAAAAAAAAAAAACAGAAAAATTTCCATAATGAGTGATTTTCTACTTTATGATTTAAATTGGAAAACGCCAATAAATTGCACATTTGTGATTTCCCACCTTATTTTTTCCTCTCACAACTTCAATTGGTAGGCCCAGTCTGAGATTTTATTGTCAGTGACATACATTAAATTATCAATGAAGAAAGGGCACTTTCCCGTTGAAGGTGACTCCAGTGTTTTTATAAACTCAATACGGAGTGTTCTGTCAATGACCTTATTCTTTTATGGTATGTTGACAGTCTTTTGATGTGGTCCTCCCTCTCCTTCTCTCAGCTTCATTCTTTGGGTCTGCAGCACTTCTGCTATTATGGAATCATTTCCTGGTTGAGTGAATGTTTTCTCAAGGTTTGAACTTAGTGTGCAACCCAAGGATGCCTTACCAATTAAGTTGCATGTTGATTTTGTTTTTAGCCAGCTTGGCATCAAAGGCTGAACTCTGCAAATTAATGAAGCCCATGTTGTAATGATTAGTTTTCAGTTCCTGCAGCCAATATGTTATATAACAAGGGGTGATCTGGTGTAGTGAGTTGTAAATCAGTAGGCTATAGATCCAGCCTTGCCTGGATACCCTAGAAGACAATTATAAACTTCTTAACATTTGGGAAAGCTGGGACTAGTGATCTGTTAAGCAGATTTGTATCTTTGTGTTTGAAATAAAAATCCAACTCCTTCTTATCGATTTTGTCCCATTGTTTCCAATGAAATTACTCTTACCTCACATTGTAGAAGCGAGTCTAAATAGTCATAGTAGCACAGTATGTAATCCCAGTACTCCCGAAGCTAAGACAAGAGGATCTAGAAGTCTGAGCAAACCTGGGCTGTATAGCAACCTGGGCTACATAACAAAAACTTTTTGTGAACCCCGGCAGTAAGTCTAGTGTGCCATTATGCTTTATTAGCCTGGCAATAATTGAGAATACCAATCTTTCTTTCTTGTAAGTTTGTAATCATCGAATCTAAATATCTGCTGGGTGCTTTGATTTCAGGTTTAAGTTTACCATTGCTCCCTATTCCCACTTACAGTTAATGAGAACTCCAACGGTTAGCTTCAATTGAGCAGTCAATGTGTTCTGCATGCCTTCATGGTCAAGTACTCTTTCGGCTACTAAAGACAAAGAGGCAAATGAGAAGCATTTTCTTTCCTCCAGGATCTATCTGTTGTGGAATGTTCTCTCTCTCTCTCTCTCTCTCTCTCTCTCTCTCTCTCTCTCTCTCTCTCTCTCTGTCTCTCTCTGTCTCTCCCTGTGTCTCTGCCTCTCTCCCTTTTCCTATCTGTCTCATATAAATGTAAGAAAAATAAAAAGTTAGTGTTCTTTTAGATGCGCGAGAATGTATGTTTATAGCAGACACGATTATATGCAATGAGCCAGGTTTTGTTTCACTAAATTTTAATGAGTAAACAATTATAGGATTCTAAAGTGGTTGGATAGAGGTATCATCAATAAAACAGAACCCCCAAAACAAACACTCAAAAATGTCATGAACAAGTGTGGGAATGAGAGTGAAGGCAGATTGCCCATCATCCTGAATGATACCCAAGTTTAGACTTACAGTATGATTACTGTAGTGAATAGCATCTACTTGGATGGGATGGCACCAGTCCAGACTTACCAGTAAAAACTGGTTTGTGCAACTTAGCCTATAGACTATGTGAAATAGAATGATAGAGATAAGCCACTGAAAAGGAGGCAACATCCTGACCCTAGAATAGTACTTTAATTTTTTTCTGTTTTTGACTGACTGAATTAGGAATGATTTAAAGGAACTCAATACTAGCGTTTAAATCAAGAATATGTCATAAAGAATTAAGATTACAAAATGAAACAACCAAATTGAGGAATATGTCTTATATTCATTAAGTGTAGACTATATGTGAAATTCCTTTGTTGGTATAAAAGGTTTCTCTTAATATCAGGCAGTCAAACTGACATTTCAATGAATGCTTTAAGAGTCTAGTTTTTATGCAGCATTTGGGATCTGCACTGACATGCCAAAGGCAGTGGGCTCAGGGTGTTAATTCTTTCCATGTTTTTGTTTTACATGTGCGTGGGTACAGCTGTCTGTGCTGTTGCCAGATGTCAGAGTAGGGGCTTCAGGAAGCTGTTCTGCAGATCTGCCATTTCCCAGAGGTGAAATATTATAGCGTAAAATAACACTCAACATATAAATTCAAGTTGTCTGGTTTTTTTTTATTCTTTTGTGCATTTCAGGTGTTAATCAGAAACAAAGTGCAGAGGCATGCATGAGTCCAGCCACATCCTGCACTGTTCACAGCAATGTTGTCTATGATAGCCCAAACAACAAAACAGTTAACAGTGGCAGAACTTGATAGATAGGTAAACAAAATGTACTATACTCATACAATGGATACTGTGTTTGGTTAAAAAAAAAAACAACACAAAACAAAAAACTATTGACACTATAGCATAGTTGAAATTTGAAAACATGTTGCAAAATGAAGCAAGCCAGAAAAAAAGACTTTAGCTATGTCATTTAATTTATGAAAATTTTTCTGTAACAAACCAAGTCTTGAAGTATGACCAGTTCCTTCATGTGTTTGAAGAGTAGAGTGGAAAGATAATACTAGCGGATAGAAAGCTGCTTGTATGGTTTTAGGCAAATAAGCCTTAAAATTAGCTTATTGTATTGATGTGGAGAAAACTCCATGGGCAAATGCTCTTGTGCAATCTTGGAATCTTAAATTTGAAAACAAAGTACCGAATAAACTTGACTCCTCCAGATGTGCCCATTCTTGTCCTAGATGAGACAGACCCTGGAAGCTTAGTGGCCAGACAGACTAACCTCTGGTTCAGGGAGGAGTCTTGTCTCGAGAGGATAGGGTGGAGACAGATAGATCAAAGCATGTGACGTCTTCCTTTGCCCTTGACACAGGTTTGTGCAACCGTGTATACACACACACATATGTCATTCAGTCAAAATTATATTGTGGTAACCTTGCATAACTTTGTAAAATGCCAACACTATTTATATATTGTGGTAACCTTGCATAACTTTGTAAAATGCCAACACTATTTAACCATATAAGGGAATATATACTATAGGAGTAGGTTTATATGTAAAACTATAAAAGGTACATATTTAATATAACACATGAGGAAAGGAGTTAAATAATGCAGAAGTACTGAGAGTATGGTGGTTCATTCTCTATGCTACTCTTAAAAACAATTAATTAATTTAATTTACATGCATGTGTGTTCATGTGTCTATGAAAAACAATTAACTTGTTTATTTTACGTGTGTGTGTGTGTGTGTGTGTGTGTGTGTTCAAGTGTCTATGCGCACTGTGCAACCCCAAAAGTAGGACTAGGGAATCAGATCTCTGGAATTGCAGGTGTCTGTGAGCTGCCCTGTGTGGGTGCTGGGAACTAAACATGGGTTCTCTGCAAGTGTGGCAAGTTCTTCTAATGCCCACCTCATCTCTTCAGACCCTCTTATAACACTAACTAAAAGTGCACTTGAAAATGGCACACTAAATATAAAGCTTATAATTATTAAACTATTAAGATCAACTTTTTAAAAAAAATCAACTTTTTCATTATTCCCTTTCAAAAAAATTTTTTGACTTTAAAATATTCAATTTCACTATGAATAAAAATTAACAAATTAATAGCAGATGTCCCTTCTGAACAATCAGTGATGTCTCTCTTTCATTACCTTCTCAATTTTAGGTGTGATTCTTGGGGCCAGGATTTGGATTTAGATGTGTAGTCTCCTTTATATAACAAAGTAAGTTTTAAGTAATAAGAGTAAAATTCATCTGTTAATAAAATATACAAATGTTGGTATCTTTGGCCTTACAGTGCCCAAGGCATTGCATGTGTTTGGACAGATTAATAAATTTATTGACTTTATAAAAGAAAAGATCAAAAATATTGAAGGGCACCCCCTCCATTGTATAAATTACTCCTTGAGAGTAAGTAAGGAGTTGCATTAAGTCTTTTGCTAAAGTAGTAATTGAAATAATACCTTAGTGGCTAAAACGAGTTTGACTCCATCCTACAAGAAATGAAAAAAAATATTTTGGAGAAAAGAGAAACTCTAATTGTTTGTTTAGAAACATTAAATAAAAATCATGTCTGCAGTGGTATTACTTGGCTGCAGTGTCTCCCTCCTACCCTCTGTCCCTTCCTCCCTCCCTCCCAACCTTCCTCCTTCTCTTCCTCTCTCTCTCTCCCTCCCTCCCTCTCTTAGTCAGTCAGTCTGTCTGTCTGTCTATCTCTCTCTCTCTTTCTCTCTCTCTCTGCTTCCTCTCCTCCTCCTTGTTCATTTATTTTGTTTTCTTTCTGAGTAGATTCACTGAGATCCACTCACACGCTGATCATGTAGGATTCTTCTTGCTGTGTGTAGAGTACACAGCATCTACTAGTGTATTTCCTGTGACTAGGTATGTCTAGTTTGCTGCTGTCATATCAGTTATCAGTGCAGTGTTCAAAATATTAGCAAGTATTCCTTCTCTTTTCAGTTTTTTTATTTGCTTATTTGACCTTGAATATCCCTTTATGAGTCCAAACTGATTCCTCTTTTTAAATAATATAAATAGTGATATTGAATGTTCTTAGGGATAAATTATATTTAATAATTTAATGTATGTGGTGGATTTTGATGTTTTATCTATATTCTCGACAAATGTGCATAGCCACACTTGGAATAAAGACTGAGGCATATGTGAAAGTTTCATAGGCCCCATTGTAGGCTCAATTTTCTTAAGAAATATATTTTATTACTAACTTATTAACCGAGCATATGTCACTTATAACCCGACTAACCTAAACAATAGGACAAGAGGATTAAAGAATACAATAACAAAACCGTAAGGATATCAGTTCCGAGGAACAATTCTCCTGGCATAATCAGCAGGATTTCTTCACTGGAACCTGGAGTAATCGGAACCCGGAACCTCAGCAGGAGCCCGGAGCACCAAAGCCTTCCCTTGAGTGGTTCTCTCTAGGAGCATCGTTAAGTGAAGCGATGAACAGCCAAAACTATCCCAAGTCTCCAAAAAGCCCTGCCCCTTGTTTTTGGCTCACTTATATTTCTCCTCCCAGAGTCTGTTCACGGATCTTTTCAGCTGTTAACAATCAAGCTCCAGCATGAGGTGGTTTGCCTTCTAGTGGATTAACATCACCTGTTCTCTCACAAGACCATTCCCCATCCCACACTTGGGATCATAACAAAAACAGGTTTATCTCTCCTTCACTCCATAGAAACTTATATCATTTAATATTTTTGAAAAATTAGCATGACAAAATAGTGTAGCTTTATTACATGATATGTAGTAACAAATTGATTTTCATTTGTTTCTCATGAAAAAAAAAAAAAAACTGGTAAGGTATCTCTCCTCGAAATCCAAAAGATTAATGAACTTTATACAATGAATTTCAAGCAGTTATTTATATCAATTCTGATAAACTATTAGCCTTTTATCTGAGTGAGGGAAAGGTATTTTTATAGTTGTGTGTCTCTATTTTTAAGCTAGTATAAACCTCCAAATGAGTAACCTTTCCGACTCAGATCAGTTTTAGCATTCATTTGTTTACTGAATCAAACTACTTCCTATTATCATTAAACATTGATTGCCATATAAATCTGTTGCCACTACACGCATTTTTCATTTTAATATTTGTGATGACTCAGCTTGATGTGCCCTTCTGATGGAAAGGAGCAAGTATGTCTTATCTGCCATCTCTCTCCTTTAGCTGTGTGTTTACTGTGACCCCTGACTACCTGTATTGTAATGTGCTAAATGGCCTTCTGAGAGGTTCCATGTTTTAGATTCAGGTATAACGCCTGGGAACGTTTCATCACAACTTTGGTTTTAATACCAAAAATAAAAGAAAATGTTTTTCTTGGTGCATGAGTGAAAAAGTTTAAATATTTCAATCATCTGCCTTCATGAAGCCTTGTGCTTCTCAGCTTGATAACTCTTTAATGTCCCCTTGCACTATTTTAGTTTCATATGTGCCTATATCTAGAAACAGAAGGTTTAAATAGGGAGCAAAATCTCTCTAATTTCCAATTTGAACACATTGACCTTTGCTTTGTTTTAATAAGTAGAATAAGACTGATCTGGATTTTGAAAAATGGAAACCAAATAAACACACAGCCTTATTTATTAGTTTAGCTTGGGGAAAGGTTTATTAATAGGAATGTTGCCTTCAATTATGATATATATATGTAGAATTAGAAAACATAATTTTGAGTATTTTACTTTTCTTACAAATGCAGCACTAATCAGCTTATAGAAAATCATGAAAAGGCATGTGTCCACATTTGTTGTGGTACTCCACTGTATTTTAAAATACATTCTCAAAGATATACTCATCACAGATTTTTAACAGTTATGAAATCACAAAATAAAAACACTGTAAATACCTTATTTCTTTTTCATACATTGTGTATTGTTTTCCAAATTAGCATTTTATTTCTTTAAAATGTCATAGAACTTTTATATTATTGGTAACATCATTAACTTTTGGTTTGTTCTGTCTCTTTACATTGCTCTGCTTTCCTGTGGTTCTCAGAGAAGGCCTGAGTAGCCTCTCAACCATTTACTTCAGCTTGGAGACTTTGACAAAGTGTAACATCTTAACCTTCCCCTTGAATTGCAGTGTCTACAATGACAGGTTAATTTCAAATTCAGTCTTGATTGAGCCTATGCCACCTTTTACATGTTTTACATAACTAAAATAGAGCTGTACAAGAGTGCCTCATCTTAGGAAAATGAACCTTATTCAAGGAGGGCTTTGGGTTTACCAATTAAAAATTTCTGGAAGTGTACAATGCCTTTGGTATAATAAAATATCTGAGAGTCTCAGGAGTCCAGGAGCAATGGCATGTGAGCAAAGTGGTCTGCTTGCATTTTGCCTTCATTTGAGAAACCTGTTTCAGAGGAAGCAAATAGAGTAAAGACATCACTTTCTCCACCCTGCCCACAGTTTTAAGAATATTCTAGATCTTAATCTATGTAGTATTCTCCAAGGTGAAATGTAGATCCTGTGTGAATGTGGCTGTTCAGTACTACTTGAGAAGAAACATCTTTTGCCAAACTCTGTATTAGTTTGTTTAAGAGGATTTTTAATAGTTTATATAAAATATCATAAGCATATTTAGAATGATATTTTATTAAAATATTTGATTCCCTGTGTATCTTTCATGTATATATGTGAAATAAATATGCATATATGAAAATATTTATTGCTTAAAATTAGTGATGAAAAGAAGAATGTTAGTCTATGTGTTACCAAAAAGTAGCAGTTATCAAGAGAATTATTAAATAGTTATTCTTGTGAAGAGCCTTGGGGGTCTTAATAGTTATGATAGCTACATATAGGAGAAAATTCTATTATATTTGCTTAAATAGAGTAGAGTATGCTCCTTTATTTTCAGTATCTCAAAAGAAAAGACAGCAACCACTTCCAGATCATAGATGCATTCCAAGTAAAAATCCAAAGTTGAATATGGTGGAGAAATAAAATGCATACAACTGAATGAATAGTCATCTTTGGCTATTTAGTGAGTTTGAGGCCGGCTACAGACGACACTTTCGGAAAAACAGAATTACTAAATAATTTGTCATTTACTAATTTCTGCTGTTTAGTGATGGTTTAAGGCATCTCCTGAGGAACTATATCACCTTTTTGTAGCTGGTGCTGTTCCTGTCTTGAGTGTACAAAAGCACCTATTTTACTGGTACTATGGTGAGGTCCTGGGCTTCGTAAGACCCTACCAACCCTCTTTGACAATGCAGCAGATTAGTGCTATTCTTAGTCTTTTCCTTTCTTCCACGAGAACTCTGTTCCCTTATAGCTCTCTTGGATTTATTTTAGTCTTATTCAGTAGGGATCAATGAAAGGAGATTGAGCTGTTTCTGTTCCATCCTAGGTACCTTCACCCATAACTTCTGACCTCAGTGCTTTTGATCCAATTATGTTATATTGTTGCTTTAGCATATTAATATTTAAAATGATCTGGTTTAGTTTCTTCATTTTTGTCTTCTCATTAGCATGGAATTCTTTAAAGCAAGCACTGTGTTGTTTTCCATTAGTGGGTACTCACTGCTAGGACAGCACCTGGCATTCTGTAAGGAATTAGTGAACACTTACTAAAGGAGTTATGTAATTATATTTCTGCAGGTAGAAGGATAAATGGGTACAGAGAAGTGAATGGTTCATATCCTTTCTTATATCTAGCAAAATATGAAGCGATGGCTGTAACCATGAGAAACAATTGAAGGTGCCCAATTCCAGGCCAGGGATACATGAATTTAAGGGAGCCAAGGTCCTTGACAGGTTTCATGTTGGATATTTTCCATGTACATCACAGATGAACACTGCAACCTTAGAAGTTATTGCTCTGCCACGAGAATGGGTTTTAAGGGCTGCTTTATTGGCCTTCCCTGGCATTTGTCGTGTGTGTGTGTGTGTGTGTGTGTGTGTGTGTGTGTGTGTGTGTAGTGCAATCTGGATATCAGGAGAGGAAACAAGGGACAATAGTTTCCTTAAGTTTAGTTCCTCTCCTTCCTTCTTGCTGACTTAGAGAGATTTATTCACGACATAAAGCTTCATTCTGCCTCGAAACTGCACAGTTTGTGTAAGGGAAAACCTTTTGTGTAGCTAGGTGTCTGTTTTTCCAGGAACTGTGAACTGCTTCACCTCTGTGCTCTGGTGTTTTTCCACACCTGTCAAACCTAGGGTAACACCCTATTGATTTTCCTCACCTTTGATGGCACTTTTAAAATTGTTCCCTATATCACCCCACTCCTCCAGAAGCCAGCATTTAAGAGGGCTGTGTTGTACACTGAGCTCCTGGTGGATGCTGGGCTCACTCTGGAATTCTACAACTAGGATCTGTTTTGAAAACTAGAATGAGAATATGGAATGGAAATAGATATTTGTGTGGATTAAACAGCACAAGATAGCATGACAGTGAAAAACAAAGGTGAGGGAATGCAAGATTGTAATGCAAGCACTTTCAAACTGAAGCTGAGGCAAGAGGGCCATTAGTTTAAGACCAGTGTGGCTTTATAATGATGTCCTGGTCAGCACAGAGACTTTTGTCTCTAAACAGAGCAAAAAACAAAAGAACTCCACACACGCTAATAATAATAATAATAAATAATAATGATATTAATAATAATCAGCAACTAATAAAAACACTAAGAAACCCAGAGCAAAAAAGAAAAAGCAAAAATACCATAAACTTTGTTGTGCTTGTTTGCTTTCTCTTGCTGTGATAAACACCAAGATCAAAAGCAACTAGGGGAGCAAGGCGATCATTTGATCTTACAGCTCACAGGTCACCATTTAAGGAGGTCAAAGTACTTTCACATGAACTCTGGTGCCTCATATTTGACCACGTGCCCTGGATTTGGAGGCCTGGTGGCACTCAGAGGAAGGATAACAGGCTACCAAAAAGAGACTGGATACCCTATGAGCATATACAGGGGGAGGAGGTCCCCCCTCTCACAGTCATAGGGGAGGAGAGTAAGGAGAAATTGGGAGGGAGGGAGGAATAAGAGGATACAAGGGATAAGATAACAATTGAGATGTAATATGAATAAATTAATAAAATATATTTTTAAAAAGGAAGTCAAAGTAGATCCTTGAGACAGGAATGTAGAACTGAGGCAGAGGCCAAGGATGGATGCTGCTTATTAGCTTGCTTTCCTTACTTTCTTATACAATTGGGACAACCTTCTTAGTGGGGACACTATATACAACGAGCTAGACTTTCCCACACCAATGATTAGTCAAGAAAATGCCCCACAGATATGCTCACAGGATAATCTGATGGAGTTAACCTCTCAGTTGAGATTGTTTCTTCTCATACCTGTCTAGTTTTGTGTCAGGTTGACAAAAGTTCAATGGAACTATAAGGACTTTACCTCACTTTTACCATCAGATATGTTGGACTTGCATTGACAGTTTAGTTTTGATAAGTAAAAGTTTATTGGTGATTTTAGTTTCCAGTGATTCCTAACATGAAGTAGTCAGACCTACAGCCATGCAGGAACAGACAGAAGATAACACAGGAGGCAATAATTAGAAAAGATAAGAGATAAGAGACAGTGGTGGCTCAGATGGCAGCCAGTGCTAAAAAGAATAACTTCTTACTCCAACCATAGGAAGTTTAAATTCTTTACTAGGACCAGCCAGCATTAATTCAAACACCTTGTTTCTTTCTACCTCCTTTAACCCCACCTTCAGCTAAGCTATAGACACAAAGAAATTGATTTTAACTGATTTCCTCCAAATTTTTTCCTTTGCTCATCTTTTATCATGTAATTCTACACGGTCTTCTGGTCAGGCATCAAAGATAATGCAGTGTTGGCAACCATTCACCCCAGAGACTCTATCAGGCCACCTCACATTTGTCTTCTGTTAGCAATATTTTATTAATGCATTATTTATCCCCAAATGTTTTAATACCTTCTGGACTTTGGTGGTCACTTTAGCACTGGCCCATATAAACATGCCATGATACACGGGTGTCATTTACTGTCCTAGTTAGAGTTTTATTGCTGTTGAAGAGACATCGTGACTATGGCAACCCTTATAAAGGAAAGCATTTAATTGGGGCTGCCATGCAGTGTCAGAGGTTTAGTCAATTGCCTTCATGATGGGAAACATGGTAGCACACAGACCGACATGGTACTGAAGATGTAGCCCGAGATTTCTACATGTTGATCAGTAGGCAGCAGAAAAGGACTGTGTCACAGTGGGCAAAGCTTAAGCTTATAAGTCCTCAAAGCCAACCTTCACAGTGACACACTTCCTTCAACAAAGCCACACCTCCTAATAGGGCTACCCACCATAGCCAAGCATTCAAACACATAAATCCATTGGAATCGTACCTATTCAAACCACAACCCTTACATGCTATTTCCCTTAAAGAGAGATTGGATTTAATTATATATTAATTTCTCTATTATCCAAATACAACTTCAACACACAGTCAACCTTAAGCTATCAAAGGAAAAGATTTATTTACTTCTCAGAAAGTTTCTGTTATAGTATGGCATTCTCACTTTAGAATAAGGCATCCTGCCATCTTGGAAAAATACACATTGCCAGTATACACAGGTGGCCTTAGGCTAACACTTGCAGTATTGTCCCTGAAGACTTCATTCCTTCACCAGAGTCATAGCATCTACAGGAGTGGCTGTAATTCTCTAGTAAAGCAATCAGGATTGAGCAGTCTATACCAAGTGGCCATATAGCCATATATGTAGGCTTTTTTTTTCCTGTGTGGGAGTCTAACAATGGCAGAGGGCCAGAGTGTCACCCCACAGAGAGTGTACTTCACATTAGTTGCACCCTGGGATGGAGTACATAGCTGGTCCATGGCTCTGGCGTTCTGCAGTTCCTATTCTCTGAGCTATTTATGTCAGTGTTATCTGAAGAATTCTAATATTACACTTGTCCTTTCTAGTCACCCTTCTTTTGTTACGTATTCTGAATCCGCCTTTCCCTGAGAACAAGTGAGGCAAGGCTGGAATAAAGGAATAAAGGTGGCAGTTGCTCATGCGCCTTAAAATACCCTGATTTCTGTCATCTGTCGTAAAGAAAACCCTGATTACAACAATGACTTGACTACATTTATTTAGTCATAAAGACCCTAAGATATTTAATTGAAACAGTTCCTTTCATTTCTTGGTTGTCTTCTAAATTTTACAAATGTTAAGGCAATCTTAGTTTTGGTAAGTGAGTGTTTATTTTGATAACTGATAGAAATGTTAAACTTCATGCATGGTTCATCATTCAGTTCAGTATTATACCTGACACATGAAACCTTATTTATATGAGTTTTATCCACTTGAGAAAATATCATATGGTTTCCTTGAAGATGAACCTTGAAAAAAGTCACACAACTCAGTGTTCCAAAAGGCAGTTTGCATTTCTGTTCAACCAACCTACTCCTCAATACCTTTCTCAGTTATTTTACATTCGCATATTCCTCACTGTCTCTTCTTTTATGAACGGCTTTAGAGGTGATGGCCAACTTTTTTTTTTAATGTGTTATTTTGCAAATTGTGTCTGCAAGTGAGTGGAAGTGCCTCACCAGTTCATGAAATTAGAAAGCAGAGTTATTTTAGTCAACAGTAATGCCAAGTAACATTGTGCGTTGAAGCCTGGCTCCCATTCAGCCTCTTTCCATGCTTTTTTTTTTTTTTTTTATATACCCACATGAATGCTCTCAAACCCACACCTAGAAAACAGTCTGTGGACGCTGCTGCTTGGACAGTCTTGCTCCAAGGAATATTTGGACATTAGCATAAAGGTTGCACATGTTATACAAAGTGTAATTAAAGAAGCTTTGATCTCCAAATGTCAACTAGCTTGCTAAGTGTCATAACAAAGTGTCAAGCATCTGGTATACAGTTAATTTGTAGTCATTAACTCCATATTGTTGATGTGACAGTTTGTTAGCGAAGCAAGCTTGACAGTTGCGTTTTGTTCTTGATTGACACCCACAGACCTCCCTACCAGTTTACTTTACATTCCTGTTGGAGTTTCCTCAGGTTGCATTTTTTTTCTACTTAATTTCTCTCAACTTATAAGATGAAGTGCCAGGAAACTTTTAAAACATATGCTGTAACCATACAGCATCCCAGCATCCACATCTAAGATATTCTAAACGTGTAATAATGTTGGAAATGAGAAAAGCTTGTTGATTTTTCCTCAGAAATCAAATATTTGTTCAAGTGATGTTGACAACGTGATGTGCATTATCTTCATGCATAATTTTCACAAATGACATATTTATAATATGGCAATTGCTATGACAATTAATCTACTCTGCACTAATTTCTTGTACAGTTCCATTAATATTTCCACTTTTCAAAGGCTCAGAAAACAGATAACTGGAGACTTCATCATATTCATAATTGCATTGATTTAATTTAAAGAGTCCATTATAATCTAATTTTATTCCTTTAATGTTTTGAAATTTTCATTGTATTGAATTATGTTCAACTTGGTTGATGCCAGGTTTTTACCCCTTGTTATTAATATGATCTTATTTGAACAGTGTTTTGTGAGTTATTTCAGGCCTCAGTCTCACACATTCTTCAATTATACAAATTCTATATTTCTATGTGCAGAGAATCATTTTAGCAAATGATAAATATATTTCTTTATAATAAGATAAATAGTATTTGAATTAATTCAAAAATATGTTCATTTTTTTTCCTATTGCAGTACTAAATAAAGCAAAAAGTCTAATTTGTAAGCTTACACAATGATACAGTGGCACATTTACTCCACATTATCTTTAGTTTTTTATTTTGGAGTAACCAGGCTTTCTAGACAAAGATTATGAAACTATTTAAGGAAAAAATTTAATTCATATTACGTTTGTCTCTTTTATGCTTTGCTAACAGAGAAGGCCACATTAGGTTGGTTGAGAGTATTATAAACTGTTGATTTCATCACTTACCATCATCTTATCTTTTACCTGCCAATTATTTTTATACAGTTATGAAAATGGAGAGAGGGCTTAATGGAGCCCTTGAAGTCAAAGTTTAACTATTCGTTCTTCCATCCAACCCAAACTGGCTTCTCATAGTAGATTTATGCCTTCCTGTATGTAAGATTTAATATACTTTTTATAACAATAAAATCTGTGCATTTGAAAATCTCACATTTAGTATAATTTTAAAGATTATACATTATACACAATTTTGTACTACAGTTGTAAAAAGGCCATGGTTAAAAAATATTGCTTGTATGTCCTTCATGGGACTTGTCATTTGTTGTTTTGTGTGTTATCTTAATTGAATGTTTTGGCACATCACACTCTAGTCCACCTGTTCAATGAATTGGGTAGACAATACTCAGATAGCATCATTCTACTTATTAGTTCTTCGGTGTGCACGTGTGCGGTAGGAGACAGTTTTGTGGATGCCAGAGGACAAATTTTGGGGGGTTTCCACCTTCTACTTTGGTGAGGCAAGGTCTGTCATGTGTTTGCTGCTCTGCTGCTAGCTGGCCTATAGGTTACCAGGTCTCCTGTCTCAGCCTCTCCTATCATTGTAGGAGTCCTGGGACCACAGGTCACTTAGCTCTTCTATTTTCACATGGGTTTGAATTCAGGTGGCCAGGCTATTTCTTTCATTGTTAGAGCCATTCCCAAAGTTCACTAATTTTTTGCTTTTGACCTTTTTGCTTGCTATGGTTACCTTTCTTTCCCAGTTGTACTGTCTTTGAGCAGGAAAAGGAGTCAATTCTCTTTCAGAAAGAAGAAAGGAAAACTCATTTGTGCAGAGTTTGGAAAGTATCTGCGAATAGAGGTGAGAATCTGAGTCCTGACGGCAGAGGTGTTGTCAGACTGGTGCTTGAATCTAGGCTTCTGAGGATGCTAGGTCTATGCTAGTCACTCACCTGGTCACATAAGAATTTGACAATTAATTGAGGATGTCAAGTCTTTTGTTTCTTTACCTTGAATGTGGCAGAAAGGTTGTGAGATACTAAACACTGCAACAGTAGTAGGTAAATTGTCTGATATTGCATTTTTATGAAGCAGTTATAACTGTTAGTAAACTTAGGTTACTCTCAAAGCCAGTTCAGTCTGGTCTCTGTTAAAGAATTGTGACAACAGTAATAGCTCAGATATGGCACACATGTGACAATAGAAGGTAGTTCTTAGAGCACATGTGGCCCAGTAGTTTGAATGCATGGATTCTATTGTATTTGAAAATTCTGAATACATTTAAGCAATAGGACATATCAGGTGACGTCTTAGACACAGCTGTGACTTGAGCAGTGATAAACTGGATGTGAATTTTTACGAACCGCTAAGAAGTCTTAGAAGAACCAGCAATTCAAGGTTATCTTCCTGCACACATATTCAACATTTCCTCTTAAAGAGTAGGATCATGGCTTAAATAACAATAGTAGTTTAGGTCTCAACTCCTGAAACTGGGAGTGACCTCATCACAGAACTCACTGAGGAGTTGTAAGAATTAGGCTACAATGAAGGTTTCTGAATGTCCAATGGTCAAAAATTAATTCACAATAAAAAATGTGATTAATCGAGGAAATTTCTGGCAATACTTGCCAGTGTTGAAACCCGTGACTTCCCATGTGTGTTATCATACAATTCAGCACCAACAAACCCTGCCTGAAACTCCTTAGCTCAGATAGAGCTGTTGTATGCTTTGGATTCCAGTCTTTTTACTGTACATTCAATTTTCTGCCCTTAAAGTAGAACATTATGATAGGCAGGGGTCTCGCTCAAACTAAGGCACCAGCCAAGGACAATATAGGTGGTAAACTTGAAACCCCTAGCCAGATCTAGTCAATGGTCAGAACATTCTCCACAGTGGAGTGGAGAGTGGGATATGTCTTTCTCACGTACTCTGGTGCCTCACATTTGACCATGTCCCCTGGAGGGGGAGACCTGGTGGCACTCAGAGGAAGGACAGCAGGTTACCAAGAAGAGACTTGATACCCTATGAGCATATACAGGGGGAGGTAATTCCCCTCAGGAATAGTCATAGGGGAGGGGAATAATGAGAAAATGGGAGGGAGGGAAGAATGGGAGGATACAAGGGATGGGATAAACATTGAGATGTAACAAGAATAAATTAATAAAAAAAATTTAAAAAAAAATTAAAAAAAAAAAAGAAACATCAGAAGTCAATTACAGAGAACAAAGACTTTTAATGTTTTTCTACCATCATTCCTTAGAATGTGAGTGTCAGGGTAGTATATGTCTGAATTGTTCTATGTTAGAATGTTTTAAAGAATTTTGTCTTCATTGCAAGCTTGAAATACTTGGGATCGTTAAAAAATTTTTGAATTGATATTAGGATAGTATTTCAGTAATTTTTGAAATGGACCTAAGTACACTACTACCATTTTTTATTACATCATTATACAAATCATAATTCTCTACATTGGTGATTGAAAATTCAAAACATTGAATTCTGAAATGCATTGATAGTACTCCAAATTCTTCGCTGTGACAGCCAGCAAGACTTAATTCTTCATATAAAAGATGAACAAGCACCTCCATTTCATTCGCCTGTATAATTATGTTGCCATCGCTAAATGGTAAAGATTTACATATCCCAAAGAATTGTCTTGAAATACTTTTAATGACTTATTATCAGCAAAATTATATTTGTGTAATCAATGTGCATATGCACAGACTCAGTGTGCTATAAATATTTCTCAGGCAAAAAATATTGCATGTGGGAAAAGCTTAAGAGACTCTGTTTTAGTGATGGTGACCCACAAACTATAGATATCATCATGACAGTGGGAATCAGCATCTTCCTGGCATGGTGTCTCCCTTTATGTGGTATGTAATGTGAACCTCTTCATTCAGGGAAGAATCCTAAGGAAACTCTAGTACAGATTGGAGTTATATTTAGTGCTGAAACCTTTTAAACCTGGACTTCAGGGATTATTTCTGAAGATATTGGTATCATTTTGTTGTCTCCTAATTGCCACTACTTTAACTCTGAAGCATAAGAACAATACACATTTTTTAAGAATGAAATTTGATAAATTAAAAGAGCAATAAAAACCTCAAATTCTATAGTTCTAAGACTTTTAACATATGCAAAATATAGCAATGAAAGTGTAACATAGGAGAATGTATTATGATGGCTTATTCTTTAAGAAGAGAAAGAGGAAAGCCAATGTTGTCATTCAGTTTATACTGGACAAAAAGATAAATTATTTTCTTTTAAAAGCAAAAGAGAATGTCCTGTCCATTGGCTAGATCTGGGTAGATTTACCCAGATCTAGCCAATGGACAGGACATTCTCCACAGTTGAGCAGAGAGTGGGGTCTGACTTTCACACGTACTCTGGTGCCTCATATTTAACCATGTCCCCTGAATGGGGAGACTTGGTGGCACTCAGAGGAAGGATAGCAGGCTACCAAGAAGAGACTCGATACCCTATGAGCATATACAGGGGGAGGAAATGCCCCTCAGGAACAGTCATAGGGAAGGGAATAAGGAGAAAATGGGAGGGAGGGAGGAATGGGAGGGTACAAAGGATGGGATAACCATTGAGATGTAACAAGAATAAATTAATAATAATAATAAAAAACTAAAAAAAAAAAGAGCAAAGAAATATATCACTAGAAATGATCATAACGAGTGAGTTAACCCAGAATCAGAAAGAATCAAATGGTATATACTCACTTATATCTGCATACTAGCCCAAGGGGCATGTCCCACGAAAGCCTTCACCTACCAGGAAACTGGGACAGAGGGGAGGACATCCTATTGGGACTCTAGATAAGAGAAGCATGGGAGAATGGCAAAGTAGAAGGATCCAGAGGGTCCTAGAAACCTACAAGTAGAACATTATGATAGGCAGATTTGGGCCCAGGGGTCCCGCTCAAACTAAAGCACCAGCTAAGGACAATACAGGCGGTAAACTTTAAGTCCCAACCCAGATCTAGCCAACGGTCAGAACATTCTCCACAGTTGAGTGGAGAGTGGGATATGTCTTTCTCACGTACTCTGGTGCCTCATATTTGACCATGTCCCCTGGAGGGGGAGACCTGGTGGCACTCAGAGGAAGGACAGCAGGTTACCAAGAAGAGACTTGATACCCTATGAGCATATACAGGGGGAGGTAATCCCCCTCAGGAACAGTCATAGGGGAGGGGAATAATGGGAAAATGGGGAGGAGGGGGGAGAATGGGAGGATACAAGGGATGGGATAAACATTGTGATGTAACAAGAATAAATTAATTTTTAAAAATTAAAAAAAAAGAAATATATCGCAACACTTTAGCTTCTATTTATTCATTTATTCATTTTTAGTTTCCCAGAGGCCTCCTTTTGGGAAGGGTCAGCTTGTGTTTCACCTGAACCTTGGGTGCATTTCTCTTTGTCAGTCTTATTTATTTGATCATTTTGCTTCACGTATCTCAGAAAGATTAGTTGGCTCTGAAAGTGCAAAATATTTCAATGTGCACATTGAACTCTCTTGGCAACAATCTTCCCTTAACTTTTTTTTTTTTTATTGCAAGAATGCCAACAGCCTGCCGAGTAACATTGTAGATACTTTTATTTTTGCCATGAAAACATTTTGAATTTTTTTTTCTGAATAGGACCTATTTCTTTGATGTCACCTTGTTTTTTGTTAATTCATTTGTGTATAGATTAAGAAACAACTTCATGTTTTCCTTTTTCTCTTTGTATTTGAAATTTATCTAAATCACAGGTAGATGGCAGTTCCGGTTAAAACTAAATCTATATTTTATTTAAATGCATATATATATTTATAGCTTTCTGCCTCAAATTTAAATATTCATACAACTTGACTTTAATCAATTGAAAATATCAATAGATTTTAAATTAGGACTAAAGTTTTAAAAACTAGATGGCCACTCTAATTGTTGAAATTAGTAGTAAGACCACAATCTAAAACAGCTGCAAAGAATTTGATTTAATTTATAAGTCAGTTTTGAAAGATTTTACATACAGTGGAAGAAAAATTCAAAGCATGAAGAGGGGTAAAAAGATCTCTTTAGATCACTTTTCTTTATATTAAAAATGCTTAGGACCCATTTGTAATGAAAGCAGCAGTATTTAGTATTTTAACAGCTTATATCATAACTTAATATTTAAAAATTGTCCAGCAAATAATAATCTATTTGTTGACATCATGTAGGTATTAATTACTACTTTTACTGTGGTTTGGAACACCATGCCAGCAAGTGCTTCTATTTCTTCCATGGCCATTACTTCCAGAGCAAATGTGTAGTATAAAAGGAAGAATGTTGGATTAGTAAAGCTGAATCCATTAACTTCTCAGGCCTGGTGTGGTGGCACATGCCTTTAATGCCAGCATAACAGGAGGTAATGCAGGCAGAACTCTGGGTTCAAAGCCAGCTTGTCTTACAGAGCAAGTTCCAGGACAGCCCAGGCTACACAGAGAAACACCATTTGACAAATCAAAACCTCATTCACTTCCATGAGAATTTCTCTATGTATTCTTGTTTTTAAGGTAGACGCTGTCTAACATGCCAAAGGATAAATTATCTAATGGTAATTTATTAATAAATTAATAATTATAGAGGGAATGTAGCCCTTAAAGATTGCTTCAGTTTCTGTTATATGAAGGGAATTTATTTGAGAAAACAGTTTGATAGAAACTTATTTTATATCAAATTATAATATATAATCACATGTGAAACTTTTGTTTTAAATTTCTTTGTTGAAATGCCAATTATCCATTTTATAATTTTACACAACTATTTTAAAGTATCTGACTGTTTCATCCTTAGTAATTCTATTTAACTCTGTAGTGCCAATCTTGAGGAAAATATTTAGTCATTATATATATAATTAAAGAATATCAAAGAAATGTATCATCAAAAGTTGTATATTTATTATATTAGGCAGATGAACAGATTAGAAGAAAATTTCTTAATTTGGTAACTGTAACCAGAAAACCTAACTAGGGATAGAATGTATATACTAGTATAGAAAAGAGGTGAGCTTCTCCTATTTTTCTCCTTTGAATGTATATTAACTATGCAGTAGAAGTTATTGAAAATAGCTTTTTATTGGAGTACAATTTCTCTTTATACTTCTTTTTTTCCCATTGAGCAGAAGCGCTGGCATTCTACACCACTGAGAACAACAGTGCCTGCAGATCACAGTATTTGGGGAATTAGCAACTAAGCAAAACATACAAAATTAAGGAATCATGGGCATCATAAACTGTATTGCACCATAAAATCTACTTCTGCTTCTGCTTTGAAACTGTAGTTTAATTTATAGTACTATGTATTCGCCGGGTAACTCTACTATAGTTCATTTTGTTAAAAATAATGAAGTTGAAACTATATGAGCTTTTTCGTATCATTGTGCCAAGGAGATTAAAGCAATCAATTTATCTTTACTCCAACAGTTTTACAAGTATATTCATAACATTTTCTCTTCCTACTCAGACTATAAAAGTCATTGGAATCCTCAGTTTACCTGTATGTGTTTTTATTAATTGTATTTTACTAAATAAAAATTTTCAGGAATGAAGCACTTTTAGAAAACAGTCTATGTTCAAATTAACAAATTCCTGATAAATGTAGTTCTTAGTGCTGCAACTTATTGTTTCAGTAAATTTAATTATTTTTTTTAAATTGCATATATTAAACCTGTTATGCTGAAGGGCTAAGGAGAGGCTCAGCTGCTAAAGTGTCTGGTAATATGAGCATCTACTTTTGGATCCCCAGAACCTGCATGAAATGGTAGTGGGTATCCGTAACCCCAGACTTGAAAAAGTGTTAACAGGCAGATGCTGGGGTACATTGCTCAGACAGGCTGGCTGATGTTCCAAGCTATGATGTTCAGTGAGAGATGCTGTCTTGAGAAATAGAGTGGAAAACAATAAAGAAACGCACTGGACATTGTTGTTTTAAAGTTATCTGTAGGACCAAATAATTGTTTATTATCAGGCCTAAACTTATTATTAATACATCAGTATACCTTCTAGCAATCAATCAAGACACAGACACTTGTTATATTTTTAAAATTGCCTTAGTTAACCTGGGGTAGGACAGATATCAATCTTCTAAACTACTTCCCATAGTGGGGCAGGTATGTGATCCCTGCTCCCATAGTGGGGCAGGTATGTGATCCCTGCCCCACTCTGATGCCATCTGTTTCTAATAATGTCTATCAAGCTACCTCCCATCCACAATCCCTAATACCTGCTAATGTTCTTCATCTGGGCCAAATCTCCATCCATGCCGGCCATGTGCTTCTCTTCTGTCTAACCCATGGTGGCCTCCTCTCTCCTCCAGTCCTTCTTCTTCCCCCTTTTGGCCGTCTTTTTTCTTCCACCCAGGATTCCCTCTGTGTTCCTAAGCCCAGGAAACTTAGCCACACCTATCTCATCTGCCCTGCCCAGGGTGGATGGCTTTTTGTTAATTAGCATCAAAGTACATCAGACCAACCCCCAACAAGACATCAGCTCCTGGTCTCCAACCATATGTACATATATATTCATAATGCAAACACAAGTACCATTATATACCTTCATACATGCAACACCATCAAAGAAAATAAAATAAGATGCCCTAAAATCTCCTCTATTTTTTAAATGTGCCATCATGAAATAGCTTTGCTTTTGGTATTCATTAAACTTGAATTCAAATAGTAGCTCCTTTTTTTGTCATTATGTCCTTTTTTTCAATTACATGGATTAAAATTTGTGACTTATTGTGAATATTAAAGATAAAAGTATATAATCTAGATGTAAAGTACTTGTGCTTCATCAGATCCTGGGTCACATTCCAAGCACTGCAAACCAAAATCAAGGTGTGCAGTAAAGTGTGACACTCATGCATCTTATTCTGTGGTGGCTGTCATTATACCAACAAGTTTTGACAAGTGCTAATTTCCTTAAATTTGTAAAATTGGCAAAATTTGCCTTCAGCTATTTATATTTATACTTTCATGCATTACTTTTCGGCCACAGGCTACGGTTCAGTTTTCTGTCTCCATCTTTTACATACACACACACACACACACACACACACACACACACACAGAGTCGTGAATGCACGGCTATAAGACTTAGCACTCAAAAATTCAGCGGTAGTTGTTGAACGGCTATCTTTCTTTCCTTAACTTCTTTTAAAAGTGGGGTCTTTATATTAGTGAATGTTCAGTTACAAAATCTCTGTGTGCTTTTATTTCCTGTCTGTTGAATCTGTATGAGCTTACGCTTCCTTATTTTTGATAATGGAAATTTATGACACTTAAAACATATATTTTAGGTGAAGTTATTAAATAAGACTCTGTATAATGAAGACAGGATACCCATATTTCAAAGAAACAGGAAACCTATGGTCATGCACGGTTAGCAGCAAATGACATTTATTTATCTTATGTTATTTTCGTTATATTTGGATATTTTTCTGTTTATTTTCTATGATATTTATTATTTCATCAATTAATCAATGTGCTTCTAATGTAAACATCTGTGTGCTTCACAATATTAGCGAGACCTAAATATACTTTTTTAGTAGGAAATGAAATGCTGTTTGAGGTATGTTATGAATACCTTACATATAGTCATACACTATTATTGAGTATAAGTATGCTAGAACTTTATAAAGGTGTAACAATTATCTTTTCTAGTCCATCTATGAAAACCCTTAAAGCATATAAATTGTCTGTGCTTAGCAGATCCTGGAGAATTACAAATATGCCAAGAAACCTAATTTGTATGCATCAGCTTTCATGCCTGTGTTTGTGTTGGCTTTAAGTAGCAGCACAGCTTTTAATTGTGAGGTTTTAAGTTCTGCAATTAAAATTTACCCTTTTTACTAAGGGGGTTGAGTGATAGTTTTTGATTTACTTTAGACAGTTTAGACAAATTATATTTAAAAGAGCATAAAGATGCACAGAGCATTTTCCAATTCAGAGAAGGTCAAAGTGTCCCAGTCACATTTTTTTGAAAGTTTTACCTTGAATAACTAATGATTCTTCCTACTGTATTGACTAAACCTCTCTGAAGACACACAAGCAGGATGTCAGACTGCTTTAAAACATCAAGTCCTTTGAAATCAATGGCCAAAATGACCTTGAACAGAATAGGGAACATGATAGTTTGTTTATATCTCATGATATTATATTGAAATCACAATGAAGGATGCAGAAATAGATTACATTAGTTGTGCCTCTAAAGATGCTTATATTTCTCTTTTGATTGCTTTTGTGTTTATAGAAATAATGAGAATTCTTTGCAAATGACTAGCAAATTTGTTTAGAGCTTTGACCATAGCAAGAGTGTAGTAGAAATTCTGCAGACAGATGTTTAACTGGATCAAGAGAGACCATAAAATAGATAATTCTGGTCAATAATGAAAGTGAGGTCACAGGAAACATCTTTATTGAATAACAGCAGCAACACGATCTCTTGGAGGCTTTAAAACAGGAACATGCTAAAGAGGTATTAGTTCAAATATGAACTAGTATGGAAGTAAACTCCTGAAAAATATAACAGGCAGAATAGAATTTCAAAGAAGTAGGTCTATTAGCAGTAGCAATTTGACATGCACCTGACAGAGAAAGACTGGTATATGTGTCTGGTGACTGGGTCTTGTGTACCATGTACACAGCTGTGCTCGGGCCATGGCAAGTACATCATTAGTATACCATTTATCTAATGTTGATTTTTGTCATCAGTGTGATTGAGTAGCCCATGGTGAGCAGCTAGACACTTCTGTCCAGCAATGTTTGTTAAAGTAAAAATTGTAGCTGTTAAAAAACAAACAGAAACAAGCGAATCTTCCGCTGCTAAGAGAGAACAAATTTTTACTTTGATCCGTCTCTCTCTCTCTCTCTCTCTCTCTCTCTCTCTCTCTCTCTCACACACACACACACACACACACACACACACACACACACACGCTTCTGTTTTCTGTGGGAACTTGTAAAGATTTATGAAGTTTTCCGATTGTGAATGGCGAATAACAGCTGCTATTTTTACATACGCAAAGCTCTCCCTCCTTGTTCTCTCCTTTGCAATCTGTGATAAATACTGGCAGAGCACTATATAATGACAGAAGTGCTGAAGTGCGAATGGCCTGGCAAATATGAGGTCCCACTGTCTATTTTAGTCTCTCTGAAGCTGCAGTTTGGGACTATAAATATATTAGCAAATAACTCTTGGCTTGCTCCCATGATTTTGTTGTTATATATGTTTAAAAATGTAAAAGACAGTAGGGAATTTAGCATGATGTATACCTATGTTGATGTAATGGTCCTGATTTAACTTCTTCATTCTTTTCTGAAAAAACAAGGAGTGTCTTGAACAAACCTTCCGAGTGCCAGAAGTTCCTTTCTCATGCCTTCCTTCTACTGAGGCTTGGCACCCATCCACCCATGCTGTGGAGTTGCCACCTTCTCCGTCTACTTCCTGTGTCCTGGGAGCTAATGATGCTATCCTTACATTTCCTATATGAAAATAAAAACTCAGCTCAGTTCATGATCCCTAGATTCATCATCAGCTGATGGAAGAAAGTAATTCCATGTTGTTCATAAAAAAAAAAAAAAAAAAAAGACGTGGCATTTTGGATGGATTCCATCATTTTGGATCTTGTTCCGATAAATCACTCTCTTCATGAAGATTTTTATGTCAGAGAAGGATGATGATATTATGATAAGGTACAAAAGGAATATTTGGGAGCTGGTAGACCAAGAGTGGTCCAATGTATTGTGAGGTGCTGCTAATCTTTGAAAAATCTAATGAGGAATTTCTTCATAACCTGGTACACTGCCTAAATTTAAATAATATGATTTTGTTAAAATGGCATTAACAATATTTAATATACTACATACTTATTGCCCAAATTTTTATAGTTAAATGTTTATGTTTAGAGGAAGTACTAATGCTCAAAACAATCAAAATGGAGAAAAATATTTCTTAATTATTTATAATCAAGAGAAAATTGTAAGGCTGTTTCTCTCCCAATCTGAGAGGATTCCATGGCAACTAAGTGTTACTGTTCAATCCCAGGTTATCACATCAGTGCTACAACACAGAAGAAAACCTTATAACCCAGTGCAGCTATTCACAATGGCTCTCAAATTCTACTTAAGTTTCTTCTAAATATGGTTGACCTTTGTGTCTAAAAGCCTGGTCGATTTATAATAATCTCATTCAAAATTTCTTGGAATAGCTTCAAAGTTATAATTAATGTAAGATTTGGAAGATGTATCCCTTAGAAATTGTCCTTGATTATGCTATAATGAGAACAAAATCTAATGAAGGAAAGAAAAGAAATTTAAAAATATAGCAAAATCAGGTGGATATTGCAATTACCTTTCTATTCTCAAGAATATTTAAGAATTACACACTCTGTGTCAGTGTTGGAAGAGAAAATCCTCCCACTAAGAATGATCAAAAATTCCACCTTGTTAAAAACAAAACAAAACAAATAATGCAACATTTATTTTCAGAACAGTAAGCCAGGGCAATTCAGTATATTTCTATTCTGTATTTCTGACATTTACAAGAATGGGAGACAAAGCAGAAATAAAACATTATGTGTTTTCCTCAAAAAACAAACTACAGCTGGTGGATTTAATTTTATTTCTACCAGCCATGACAGCAGCCTTTTTAAATATTAAAAGTGTGAATTCAAGCTTCTACAAAACAGTTGCCACATAAATTTCTTTAGCCACTATTAATTATATATGAAGTATCAGAAATTTTCTGGCTTAGTAGTGATAGTTTTTCAGGCAGCAAATGAGAAATAGTTTGCAGCCACAAAACTCCCCAGAGAGTACAGTCCAGTGAATATGTCATCTTGTCCTCCAAAGCATCAAAAAGGTAGCCTTGAAGACTTCCTTTTGAGTCTCACTGCCAATTGATGACAAGCAGACACAAAATCAAACTGAGTTGTACTGACTACTATAGAGCTCTGTGGCAGAACTTTTCCAATGCATAAAACTCTGTCCTCATGGTTTGAGTCAATATCCAGTGACCAAATATGGCTACTACGCACTGGACATGGAGCAAATATAATTAGGAAATTACATTTAAATGCTATTTTATTTTAATTTGTATAAACTCACCTAGCTAGCCATTCTTGTATCATGTAATGATGTTCCTTCACAAGAAAAGTATGTCACTGTTTCCAAGGTGACAAAATTAGCAAACAAAATAAAACTTCCTTGCAAGTAGGGAAGGCAGGTTATAAATGAGTATAGGCTACAATTCTATAGGGGTTTAGATATATCAAAAATCTAAAACAACACATTGGATTAAAAAGAAAGAGGTGAAAGACCAATCCTGGTTTGCAATGGGAGACAAAGAACTATGGAGCTAGGAACACACATAAGCATTGGTGGTACCTTGGCAGATGGAACTTCTTTATAATGGTATTCCAGATGGTGGCAACTAAACAAAGGAAGGGCTTTGGAGAGTCGAGGCCATCTTCAGGCAGTTAGTGATGATGAGATTTAGTTAAGGTCAAGACACGGGCTTTGAGTATTGGCCAGGGCCTAAAGAGAAGAGAGCAAGAGTCTCAGCTGACATAAGAAAATCTCTAACTATATTGAAAGGCAAGTAGCAAGATGTAAAATGGCCGAGAGACAGGTATGGGACAATGGTAATTAAGAAAGAGGTGGGCTTGGGTCATGGTGCCTCTTCCCATTGCTCACATTACTCACGATGCTATGCTTAAAAACAGATATGAAAGCCAATCTGCTCCCCTGTACACCTGTGCTCTTCTTGGCTTGGTGCCTAATTACATCTTAAAAGTGATGAATCATCAAGTGCTTAGCCTAGGCACAAACAGGTTGTTAACTGTCATGAAATGTCCAAGTCTCTAACAGACTTTGAGTTAACAAGCAGGGCTGTGGGGTTGCTCAGGAAAAGAGATGCCTGCCATGATTTCAACTGTTAGTTACATTGAGCATGAGTGGGTGACAGGGATGGAAAGGAGGTGCAAATATCCAATTCTTAGTAGCTGACTTAAGTTATGTTAAACTGACTCTGTCTCAGATATTGGAAATTTAAACCCTTTTCCACAAAATTGATGTCTAGTAGTGTTTTTTTTTTAAGAACTCATGTTTGAAAGAAAAGGTTAGATACAATTTAAGCAGAAAACTTAGAACATAAGTTATTTTGAGAGTTGGGGTATTTTTTTTCTCTCTCATGTATGGTAGTTACAAGTTTTAAAGTGGAAATTTGAAACTTTGTAAGCACAGGCAAATGTCTGAACTTGGTGCGGTATAAAGACTATCATTTAAATTATATTTCAGTGTAAAACTGCAGATCTATTTTAAAAAGATCACATGAAGAAGACATCATCTAATCCCTTAGTAACTGACTTAGTTGAACCAAACACATCTGAAATATGCATTTGTATTTGTAAAATTCTGTCAAAGTGGTTGAAAGTGTTTGTTAAGAACCAGTTGGGTAATGAGATTGCTAAACAGGTTGTTGAGGCAATAGCAGGCAGCTTGCGTATCCTGAGAGGATAAGAAACTATAAAAGTTTCAACTTGTTCCACATTGGTTTCAGATACGAAACCGGCCTTTCATTGCTATAAGGGCATTTCCTTGATGCACACACATTTAAAGAACATAGTTCAGAATGTAAGAAGTCAACTCTCAATGTGTTCAGACACTGAATATAACTTTCCTATATTCTGGATTTAGAAAAAGATGAACGCAGAAGGGCGTGGTTGGGCCAACTGTAAATGTACACAACCAGAGGACATAGTTCTCGGAGTATTTTTGTGGCACATATTCTTTTCCTGGTGACTTTGCTTACAGATTTGAGCACATCTCCGCAGATGTAAACACTAAGTATATGTGTCCTATACTCCGAAGACAATGACATTATTTAAAATCCAAGTTAATCTGTTTTAATTATTTCCCAAACTGTAATTCTCTAAGTCACTGAACTTCTTAGTTTTGACTTAACATGATTCCCTTATTAGGAATATATCTATCTTTTATTTTCTATTAAGATAAACAATAACACCGTTTTCTTTTCTTTTCTTTTTTTCTGGATATGGGAGATGGGCAGAACACACCATATTTTCTGGTTGCTACTTACTTTTGCTAGCTTTCAGCCTGAACATAGAAAGAATCTTGTAACTCCTTCAGTAATTTAATTTCTCCATAGCAGATTTAATATGCCATATTTGTATTAGCATATGAGTTAATACTGATTCAGACTATTATTTAACACACAATAGAAAATGTGGCTTTATATGGATCCATGAATGTAGCCACTACTTGCTACTTAGATAACCATAGATATATTTTTCAAGGTTCTTTTTTCTCCTCATGTTGATAAGCTAAATTCAAATCCATCCTGGAATATAAGAAAAATAGAGGATGGTGAATATTTTGTTTGAAAAAAAGGCAGACAATCTGAAAGGATTAAAATGCTTTAATCAGACAGGGAAAAAAAAAGGCTTTGGCCACTTGATTAGGGCTGATTTCCACCATCTGCTTGTACTTACTAAGGATCTAGCCCTGACTGAACACTAATTTGTGCACTTCCTAGAAATTGAAATCTCTCAGCAAGCAAATTAACAAGAGCAGGGCTTCAGCAATAATGCGGCTCCTCAGCTTTTGTTTCTCTCTGACAGATGGACAGGGTGCGCTCAAATTGAATTCAGCTTTAATTGCATTGTGCCATTTAAAATTTTATCTGCTCCACAGATTTTGTTTACAGGTTTCAGGATTCCAAACCTTTGGAAGTCTTTTTTTTCTTCCCTTTCTTTTCTTTTCTTTTCTTTCTTTCTTCTTCTTTTTCCCCCTCCAGTACTGGGCAGGCTAAAGAACATTGTAATTCCGTGTGACTGGGAGGTGTTCATTGCAATCCCTTGCCCTGAAATGTGGCACATTAGGAAAAAGAATTATGTTTTAAAGTCTGGGGTAAATGGGAAACAAGTCAAACTTTGCATATGTTCAAATATTGTCACCTCGTAAATAAGAGCAATCAGAAATGCTCTGTTTTGTATCTCATGAGAAAGTAATCTGTCTTGTTTCAATTAGAGCGTTTCAAACTTTGTGTATCAGTAGATCACTTAGTACTATGAACTCCTGAAATCTAGAGATAAAGAGGATTTTGTTTTGTTTTGTTTTGTTTGTAGGTGAATCGTGATTTCAGAATTACTTTTAGTTTCTGTTTGATTGACAATCTTCAGATAGAACTGACTTATATGAACTGTCCTTTTGAGCTAAAGTATAAAATACTAAAGCATTTAGGCATGTCCTAAACATTCTTCTGAGTCTCACACTGAAGATGTATTTGTTGCAAAATTGCTTGTCAATCTACAAGCATTTTCTCATAAATCTATGGCTTAGTAGGTACTAAACTCTGACACATCTTGTGGCAAACAGAGATCCTGAAAGCTTGAATATACCATCATAAGATTTGATTTGCACTCTATTTATGTGAAGATTGAAGACTTTTAGCTTGTGAACACCTTGTCAGGAATGACAGGAATTTGGCTTACATGAAGTCAGATAGTTTAGACCAAGGGAAGTGCGGAAGAGATCAGTGTATGCAGAAGAAAAAGATGTGACTCTTAAAAGACTATAGAAAAATTGCTGTCTGATTATCAATAAATTACATTCATATCATGTGTACTAAACACCTTCTTAAAATGTTTTATTTACGTTAAAGCCATAATTTGTATTTGTTTATATTTATTATTATTCTGATGTCACCTTCTTCTTAACTGCCTTGTTAGTGGGGTACTGGCATTGTCTCTGGACCAGTAGTTTGGATTGTGTATATATGCATGTACTTTTCAAAGGGTGTCTTAAATTATTATCAATAATTAAAATGATATAATAATAAAAGTATCTAGATATCCTATTAATTTACCATCTAGACTATTTTGTTTGGTTTGGTTTGGTTTGTTTGGTTTTGTTGTTGTTGTTTGTTTGTTTTTCAAGACAGAATTTTTCTGTGTAGCCTTTGCTGTCCTGTAACTCCCTATTTAGACCAGGATAGCCTTGAACTCAGGAGAGCTACCTGCCTCTTGTTTCCTAGTGCTTAGATTAAAAAGTGTGTGGCACCACCACTTGGCTCCCATGTAGACATTTTGGTAAAGCAGTTCCAGTTTAGAAAACAGGTTTCTGTTTTATCATATTAGGTCATTTAATATTTCTCAGTCCTATCAGCCAAATGAGGTTTCTGAAACTTGAATAAATAATCAAGTATAGGTGGGTTGGGAAACATCTTAGCTTTATATTAACTTTAGGAAACTCCATGCCAGCAATTTTTTATTTTCTGTTTTTTCCTTTCTCCGACAGTAAGAGATAATTTGTTGCTTGTAAGCATTGATTGCTTTTGTCACTAAAGACCTTTGAAAATTAGGAGGGGCCTCATTTCTATTTAAAATATTAGATTCCTTAAAAAAAAAAAACAAATAAAACTTAACTGATACCAAAACACAAATCAATGGCAAAGATATATTCCTTTTGTCTCATAGGGTTCATGTTGAGTATCCCATGCTCTGTTATTTTATTCCACAGAGCACTATGCCAGTGCCACACTTGCTTTCTCAGGCTCCCTTTCCTTCTTTCTTCCTTGAAGCTTTTGGAGTCATCAGTAACTTGTTTCAGAATCTTCCTAAGTTAACATTCTGACAGAGCACTTAGCAGAAGTTAGATGATACCGGGTCTAGCACTACTTTATAGATAAGGAAACCAGGAGTATTCATTCTGCATCACCTGGGAGCTCTTGAAAGAGCCAGAATTCAATTTTAGTGCTCATGAATGTCTCATTAGTAATTTTTTGGAAACAGTAAAGTTTTTTACTCTGAAACTCCTTCTTTTAGTATAGTGTTCAGTATAACCATGAACAGGAAATACAGCCACAAAGACTACTAAGAACTTTAGAATATATAGATATATAATTCTTGCATGGTCAAAGTTTTAAAAAAATTTTTTTAAGCTAGAGAACTATTTCTCATTGCAACACAAATAATGAACTGTATATTAAGTACTGAGGCCCATATTTTCTTGTGTTTTCTTCCTCTCCTTTGTTTTCCCCCCTACTTTCCTGCCATGCACTCTTAACTTGGTATTATGTATACATTTGCAAGTTTATAGTCTTTGAATTTTGGAAGTTTGAAAAGGCACATGAGCAGCATTAGGTTTCTTTGACTTCTTTGGGAGTTCCACCATTGAAGAGCCTATCAGTGTGGTGGATGAACCTTGTGTTCTGTTCTTGCCAACATGATGGTTGAGAGATGGTATGTGCTATCTGTCTTGGGTTTGTAGTCTGATACAATAATGTCATTGCCCCATGTGGCAAATGGTGTAAGCTATTGTAAAACTGTTTGTCTATGTGATTAAGACATTGCTGCTGTGTGAGCACCAGCCAATTACTTTTTTAATTTAATTATAGCAGAAAAAAGAGAATAGGATAATAGAAATTCTTGTCATAGGGAATATGTAAAATGTAAATTGAGGAGCCATGAAAATTTCATGCATTGGCAGCCTGATTTGTTTTTATTCTCAACTTGTTATGAAGCTGTGTTTATTCAGTGCCATAAAATAAGACATACTAGCATTTAGTAATTACTTAGTTCTATATCAAAATAATTATATACAGTAGGCACTTGTGTTCCCCTCCACTATATTTGGATGTAAAAATAAACACTCCAAGGCCTGTATCAGTTTTTAGCTTTAGACAGTATAAATAAAGCTGAATCTTCAACTTCCAAATTAAAACTGATAACCTTGGGCATCCAAGGCTTTTATAAAGGAAAGGGGAAAACTTAGCTTGCCTCAAAACAGGTTGTGTCTCTGGAATGCTTCTGGGACTAAAGAGATCAATTAAGTATGTATAAACAAACAGTTGGAAAAAAGCTACTAAAACAACAGAGGAGAGCGCTCTCTATTGGGCCCCAGAGGCCTGGGGGGGCGAAGTTTCATTAACTGGATCTGAAGTCCTATGGCCTTCTATAAACAGGCATTAATTAAAGAATGTAAAAAATAAAGTTTCAGACCTTGCAATATGTTAATGATCATATGATTCAGGGCCCAGGAAGGAGAAGAGCAGCAGAGGTCATAAAATAAGCATGAAGCATTTAATATGAGTGCTTGGCAGGGATTTCTGCAAATTAGTTGGTTATTTGCTGGTCCAAAGCAAATTAAGGTGATTTTGCTTCACTTGCTAATTTTTTATGTGCACGCCTGGCAAAATGTTTTTCACAAATGGATGAAGGTTATTGTTAATGGCATAATGAGAAATATTAACATATTTAAATAAACCTAAAAATTCTGATGTACAGCACAGGCATGTAGTTTTTATTTAACAGAGCTATTGACATTCAGTTAGGTACTGAAGATGGTTTTAGTGGAAATTATGGAAAATATTCAAGTCATAATGCTTGACATTATGACCTTATGAGTGTATCTGAAAAACTTAGTTGAACAGTTGCATAGGAGATATGTACATGTATATGCATACACACACATAGACACACATACAGACACACACACACATTTTTATTTGTACTCTTTTTCAACATCAGCTTTCATACTTTGTTTGCTTGATGTTGGAGAGAGGAAAGTTGACAAATTAAAGCTTTTCCTGTTTGACATTGATGGTAGTTCTCCTTAAAAAAAAATATTAGTTTATTCTCTTTACATCCTTATCATAGCCTCTCTCTCCTCTCATCCGAGCCCCACCCTCCTCGCTCTCTTCCTACCGTCCCTACTCCCCTACTCCTCAGAAGAGGAAGTGGTCCATCCCCTCAAACCCACCAAGCACATCAAGGTGCTTCCTCTTCCCCTGTGTCCTGGCAAGGCTGCCCCACCAGGGGAAACTAATCAAAAAGCAGGCAACATAGTCCATGTCAGAACCAGCCCCTACCCTTCCTCCTCCTCACCTTATTAAGGAAGGTGACATTTTTTTTTGAAACTCTGGCTTTAGTAAACCACAGCCTGCTTTCTTTCTTTTTTCTTTACTTTTACTTTTATGTACATAGTTTCATCTTTAGTTTGATCACACTACCTTAGTCTGATCTTACATATTCGGATTTGTTCACCCCTTAAGTTGTTTCATTGATCTGGGCACCCAGAATTGAATTTAACAATTGCAGTAATGTCGTTGAAGAGGAACTCTTTTGAAATTACGGTGAACTGGTTCTGTCACTTTAATTACCACGAAGTTGCAGAGACGTACTGAATTTGGCAACTGAGCTACACATAGAAGGAGGTAATGCAGGAGGATGCTACTATTGACATTGCTCTGTTACAGCAATTTAGATGGACAAATTGCAGTTGAGAAAATTTCATGACTCGGTAAAATGAGCAATGATGACATCTGTGGATGCGGGTCTGTTCATATCTTTGTAGAGCCTTTAGGGAAATAAATATCTCGGAACATTCGGTGAAGTGAAGCTCACTCAATAAATCAACCTGACACAATAACACTTCTGGCACATGAGCCACACTTCTCCTCAGCACCACCTACCCCTCTGTGTTCCTACGCTACCAAATGGTGTCTCCCTATAGGCCTCTAAATCAAATCAGGGCACACAAATACAGTGAGAATTTATTGGGAATTGGTTTTGTTCGGCAAAACATTACTTATTAGATGAGCAGAAATGATAATAAATTTTGACCCTTTAAGGGCTGAGCCAGTTCAGGCAATGGTGATGGTTGGGAGAAGGCATCTAGAATTATCTGATGGGTATTGCCTGATTAATTGCAGTGTTAACTTTTACTAGGGTTAAATGTGTTGTCTCCAGTTCAATTTTTTCTTCTCATATAATGTATCATGTGAAAATAACACATTTAAAAAATTCTTTAGGGTGAATTTGACACAGTTCTTGGTGATATTTAAAGTAATAAACAAAATCTTAAGGGAGAGGGGGGGGCAGAGAGAGAGAGAGAATGCACAGGCTTTTTAAAATTTCCTCAAAAGTGACATTTTTCAATTATAGATATCTACTCTAGTTATCATGAGTATTATACCTCAGATAGTGAAGTGAGAAAAATTGCTAACATCTATTATATTAGAAACATAGATAGTTAAAAATGCATGGTTTGGTTTTCATAAGATTTTCTATGAATAAATCAAATATAAAATTTAATTTTTCTGACTACTAAAATATAAGCTGACTTCTGTTTTTATTATGAATTTATCTCATTGAAGATAGTAGTTAATAGAGATAATACATAGGATGAACTAGTTTCCTATCCTAAAATATTCTTAGATCTCAGAGGAAAATAAAGCATTTTCCTGCATGATAAAATTTAAGAGAAATTTTTTATAGTTCTCTTTATATATGCTTTCAGGTTGTGAATTAATATAGTACCTTACTTTGTGTCTACCCAATGTGAGAAATAGCTCCATGTGATTTTTTTTCGTGTGGTTTACTTTACGTGATTTATTAATTAGCCACAGTCCTTATAATTATTTTGAAATATCATATTTCCCATGTGCTAACTTGCTAAATAAGTCACATTTACAATAAATATGCCCTGGGAGAAGTTGAAACCACTCTAGAGGGAATATTTGTAGCCTTAAATCATTAAGCTGAAATGCATTATGGCATTTCCACTGGAAATTACTGATGCTGAAAATTTGTTAGTAGTTCAAAAACCTGTGTAACTAACCATTTTTGAAGTATTATGTATTATTAACAAGAAGAAGCAGTAAGGTTTTTACCATCAGAAAAAAATTTTTCTGCTCACAGTTTTGGTCAATATGAAATCAATTCCTTCTTTTAAAACCCATAGAAAAAGTAAGAGATTAAAGTTTTTTCATTGCATTTCACTATCAAAATGATAAGAACTATTGCCTAATCTTTTTTTTTCTTTCTTTCTTTAAGAATGCTACAAGTCCCAAAGAAGTTAGGGGGACTTGAGTTACTTCTCAGAAATAAAAGCGAAGATGATTATAAACTCTAAAATCAAGCCAGAATCCTAGAATCATCTTGCCTGCAAAAAAATAATCTTTTTTTTTTTTAGTAGTTTTTTGTTCTGTATCCCTGGATGTCCTAGAACTTTTTATATAGCCCAGGTTTGCTTTGAAATCGCAGAGCTATGCCAGCCTTTGCTTAAGTGTAGGGATAAAGGTGTGCACTATCATGCCCAGCCCTCTGTTTCATTCTTAAAACTATGAAACAAAGACATACAACCTTGCTGGAAATGTTGAGTCTCATAAAAACTTTATTCAAAAGCATTTTCATGGTGTTTAGCATAGCTTGTTATTTTTGTGAATTATTCATTCTGGTTATAATCAAATGAGCCAGTTTCTATGCTAGCTAATAAGAACATGCATTTTTGACTTGGTCCTAATACTCTGGTGAGGAAGATATTAATACTATGTTTAAATTGTAATAACTTTGGTAGAGTTTAAAAAGTTTATACAGTGCTATATGTCCTGTAATAGGGTGGGAAATCATGTTTGTTGATGTCAAATGCAATTCCTTTCTGTATCTTTGAAACTGGGTCTTTTATTGCCCTATGTTATATTTTATATTTAGTGCATATAGCGGTGAATGGTATGTTTTCTTTACTTCATTTGGAGGACTTTTACCCTGAACAAACAATTTCAGTGTAAAAGGATATCACTATGGGATTATAGATAGAGTTCCTATTTTTACTTAGAGAGACTGTAGGTCTTTGATAGGAGCTGGAAGTAGACCTGGGCTAGGATGTATAAGTAAAATACAGAAGAGAGCAAGGAATCCTGAACACTAGCATGTCACAATGTGGTGATAACACAAATTCTGGTGGTGTCTTGTACAGATTTAGGGAAAAACAATACAAGGCCAAAGCCTGGAGAGTGAGTTTACTCCTGTTCTTCCAATTGCCATAAGCACTGCGGCCCTTTAGTGTTTGTCTTTAGCTTAAAGAATGTTTTCCTCTAAATCTGATTTTTTTTGACAAATGAAAAAGCCAATTTACGCATGGACTTCTAGACAAATAATTTTATATAAAATTTGATATTATCTTGTTTCATATTCATTTACATTATTCAAAAACATAAAACAAATAACTAATTAGTATTAGTTCAAAGAATGGTTAATCTAACTTACCAAAATTTCCTTTGACCACTCATGGTAATGTTTAGAAAATAATAGTGTAGTCTAACTCTATTATTTGAAGAACTTGAATATAATTAGCACTTTTTGTGAAAGACAATTTTATACTTCCCTTTGTGGTGGGTTCAGAGATGTTGCTTTAGTCTTCCAATTAAAATAATGAGATTCATTTTTGTTGTTTATCAAAACTTTTAAAAAAGTACATATTGGCCCAAAGATGTTATGAAGGCATGATGGGTAGATTGATGGATGATTATCACTGAGAGCATACACTATTTTGCAGCAGTATGCTCATTTATTAATGAATAGTGTATAATATGACAATGAGTTAAAATATAAGAATTTGAACAGGTTGAAATCTGAGTCTAATAATACAACATTTAGCCTTTATTGGTAGTGACTGGAATATTATTTATTTAATTTGTGCTGTTTTGGTTGCATAGTCCTGTTGATCATACTCAGGGCTTTGCAACTGTTAAACAAGCACCAGACAACTGAGTGTTCTGAGATTAGTGCACATACTATATAAAATATTTATTCTACATAATCAGCCTAATAGTGCTATTTCTGTGGAGTATAAAAAAATATAGAGTGTAATCAGAATAATATAAAGACTGTGTCATGATCCTCCCTCCCTTTTCAGTCTTTCTCAATGCTTAGATTCCAGAGGTGTGTGTGTGTGTGTGTGTGTGTGTGTGTGTGTGTGTGTGTTTGACTTTATATTCTATTTTCTTATTAGGTACATAATTAACTTTCTCTTTCTTTAAGTTGTATTTAATGGTTTCTATTAAAATCAAGTTTAGCTATAGAGCTGACCATAGCATGTCACATTATTTAAGGAAGTTTGTTAGGTCTACACCATATGGAAAATATCATTGTGTCAGAACACATATGAAATTGTAAGAAGTGTTAATATAGAACCAATAATATAATCTGGTAAAGTAGAAAACCCTGGATAACAAGGAGCTTGGAGGAAAAGTAATTGAAATGGTAAAATGTGAGAGGAGTGGCAAAGACATTTACAATCATGACAGGTGAGTAAATACAGTCAGAGTAGCCCCTGATGGACGTGAGAACATGCTTTCCACAGTGGAACTGATTTTGGGAAAGGTGATACTCTTGAGAGTTGTATTGACAGTTGACCTCAACTTTATGATTATTGACTGTGTGAAAGCAGAAAACTACACGGGAGCAATCTGCCTCTTTGTATACTTAGTTGTAGTTAGGCCAAAAAAACTGATTTTAAAAAAGTAATACTTCATTGTCTACCAAAATAACCTACCAAAATTCTTTTAACTTGTTATTTTTAATAATAATTCCACACTGGTGTTATGGAATAAATGTTTAAGAAAATAAAGGTTCAACAATAGCTTCGATAGATGATGTCTATTCTTCAATTTTAACAGGCATCCAAAATAGCAAATGGATTGTTAGATGGCTCCAGACATATGGCATGTTTTATAAGCAAGCATGGAGAGTCAACGTGAAAACCAAATTCTAGTAAAGGATGGTCATTGTAAATACATGCCAGATAGATTTGGCTCATTAACTGAACACACATCTACACCATCTTGGAAAGTGTCTGGAAATCATCATCACATCAGGATGTTAGTCAGCCATTCTATTATTGGTTATTCCTAGGAAAATAATGGGTCATTTCATGACCTAATAATCTGGGTTTGTTTGGCAGATTTTATACTTCAAGGCCTCCATGAACTGTTTTGTAAACTTAGAGATAGTTGCTTTGATCTAGGCATAGAATAAAACAAGAACACCTACTACATAACAGCTAAAGTGCCTTTCATCTTTCCTTCAAAGCCCAAAATAAAAATAATCGTCGCCAAGTATTGCTTTTCTTGTTGTCTAGATTTTGACTTTATTGATTACTTGGAAATCTCTAAGATCATTTACTCCCAAAGCCAGTCACAGTAGAACTTCTGCCATCTAAGAGAATCTGAATTCAATGGCATAGTTATTTCAATAGCATATTTTAGTAGCATTTAATATAATCTTCCCAATCATGCAGTAATTAAGTTTTCAACTTTGTTTACATAAACTTATAAAAACACAAGGCTGAACTCTATATATCATTCTCCTCACCAGATATTTATTAAATGTCCATGTCTATGTATTATACTGTGTGCCAAAAAGTAAAACTGTAAATCAACATCATGAGAAAAATTATGTTGAGGATTCACTTTTCCATCACCTTGAGTTTTGACCCAAAGAGAGCTCTTTAGGATGGACACCCTGGTTCTAGAGGGGTGCAGATGACACTTCAGTTAAATGTGCACACACAGAGCAAACCCTTACACTGGCCTCACTAAGGCATATATAGGTTCTACTGGAGCATTCATTTGTTTTTCTTTTGCACTGTAAGGAAAAAAAAAGTCTGTTTCAAATCCTATTTGTCCCTTATCTCTGTTTGCTCAGTTGTTTTTAATATCACACACTGAAGGCATTTCAATAGCTGCTACCCTGTGAAGTCATTTGTTTTCCTTCAGCAGGCTGTTGCCTACTGAATTGTAAAACAGCTCTGACTATTTGCATCCTGCAGATGGAGCGGCATCTAAACACTCCCAGATATTTCTGGTAAGTATGAAAAAATATCTTATTTGTCCTTTCTGTGAATAAATAAGAGAGTGTCAAATTTTATAGACTAATAAATTTGTATGCTGGCACTGACATTGAATCTCCTATGCCTTGCTATGTCACAGATCCTGAGAAACACTTTTCTTTTTATTTCAAATGAATACTAAGTCAAATAGAAGCTCAATGAAAAAACAGAATTTGATTGCATTGTTTATGTCTGCCCAATATTCAGTCGCAATATGCTATGAGGAAATGCAATTTTCTTGCTTTCCGGGCTTGTTACTCAACAAGCACTCATATACACATGCTCCTGTATGTCACGAGATTTCTACTAATGAGTTAAATGCCCTTTAGTATTTACTTTGCAATAGTTGTGTCCCTACCAGATTCAATGTTAATTTTGAAAATATAACTTAGAGTTATAGAAAGAATTTTTATAAAAGGCCTTCTAAATATCTACACTTTAAGTAAAAACATTTGAAATAAATATATATGCTGACTTCTTGGTACATGTATATCAGACTCAGACATGGAAAACACTGACTTGCATCAGCTCAAGAAAAACCACTTTGCTCCGTTCCAATTTAGGATTAATTTGTGTTTTATATTGAAATTGAATTCCCTATTTTATGGAGTTTAATCTTCATATTCAGTTGAGTAATGAAGCTATGTAATAACCATGATTGTCAGCTTAGTGCTGATGTTGGAGTTGTAAATTTTAATACCACACCTTCCAATTTACTCAAGTATTTATTTTATGCCCCAATAGCATAAAGTTATACTCTTCATAAACTGAACAGCTCAGTTCGTGTCTTAAGCACTGAAAACTGACTTTGCTTCTTTACTCCCGTGTGGGAAAGGTGGATTCTGGACCTGTATATTGCAGCCTCCTCTCTACTCTGTTTTCTGAAGTCTAATTTCAATAAGTCATCCATGATTTTTTTTTTTTGCCAATGTGATTTATATAGAACTTTTATCTTTCTCATCAGTGTCTATTTGACTTCGGGAGCCTAAATTTTGTTAAACAAAGATGAGTTGTTTAACAAGAACTGTTTTTTGAAATCAGTTTCAGTAGGGAAATAACACAGTAGGCACTCAGAATTTACCGACCCTTTGTTAGTCACATCTATGTGTATACATATTTGTATATACATATCATATATATATATATACACATATGTCCATAACTTGTTATGTTTATACTTGGAAGTATACCTTTTGAAAGTAAAACTGACATATACAAGTCTTAAAATAATTATATTAATGTTCTAAATGAATGCTTCTAAGTGTTTGAAAGGCAAGTTCTTCTTAAATTGCTGTGAAATCCTCCTTATCTCTTCTTTGAAGTTATGTCATGAGAAAGATTAAAATGAACTCTGATACATCATTACTTTGATGTATTACTGATACTCATCACATGTCCTTGATTGTCTCATCAGTTAATATCAAAAATCAAAAGTAACAGTATATATCATCCATATATAGATATAGAAAGAGGTGTCTGTATGCATTTGTATCTTTCTAAAGTATTTTATAGCACTTATTATGTGTTTCTATCCACATTTAAAATTTAAATTTAGAAATTATCACTTGATACTAAATTCTTTAGATTCAGTTTATATGTATAGGTACAAATGTTTATGCTTACGCTGTCTATAGAAACACACAGATGTACAAAAACAGCAGATGTGGCCAAGGATGGTTTGCAATAATAGTCTTGCAGACTTAAATAGTCTATGTAAAATAACAGAGCATGTTAAATATCACTGCTGTGTAATTTAGAGTCCTAAAGTTCCCTCCTCATGGCTTCATTGAGGCAATTCTTATATTAGGTAATGGCTTTGGATAATATTTACTTTTTTATTTTTGTTGCTGTTACTGATTTTGTGTTGGAGATTGAGTTCAGTAAATCACACATGCTGGGGCAAGCTCTACCACTGAACCAAATTCCCTGACCAGGAAAGCTTAGTGTCCAAACATCATCCGCCAAATCACCACATCAGTTACAGCATACACATTAACCTTCACATTTGCACACATGTATAATCACACTAGGTATGCACATGTATATGTACATATATGTTATACACACATACATATATGCATATATACTCATAGGTTTAACAAAGGCCAGTAAATTCTAGATGGCTACCATGTTATTGTACTTCAGAAACTGATTCCAAAACAGAGTCCCATTTGGATCTCCCTTTGGATATCAAGTCCCTAATATCTTTGCTTATTGCCATGGACTCTCCTTAGTTCTACTCCTTTTGTTCAGCAGTAGTCAATTTGGCAGTACGAGATGATCTCCCAGCATGCCTTCATCCATGAGTTGCTTAACAGTCAATGCGAGCTATATGCAGAAACAAAGGATAAACTACTGGCAGGAAGTACCCATTTACAACTGCAGACCTACGACTCTTACGTTTAGTCTCTGATAAGGAGCTCACATTAAATTTAACATCACAGAGGAGTTTCCAGCTGTTGGCTTGATATGAAGGAGTGGAGCAGCTTTATGACAGATGACTGTCCTCGGGAGAAGATGGGAAGTGGACTGATGCTGTGTCCCCAACCTAAGGAGTTCTGTGCCTGTTCTGTGGCAGTGATTTGAGAAGGCTCATAACTTTAATGACATCCTTTATCAGTTGTCATGACTCTAGGCTTTGAAACTCCTCAGACTCAGGAAGGGACAAAAAGAATACGTGTCACTAGAGATACAGAAACACCATAGGATGGTATGATCGTCGTTTTTAGCAAATTTCACACTGATGTGAAGCCACTTGTGGTTTGTCACTCTAGGTAAATGACACAAATAGACTTCGTTTGCCAGCTGTACTTAAAGATTTTGGTTTTTTGTTTTTTTAAAACTGTCATCTATTCCTTCAATCACTTGTAAGTCCCCTGTAATCCTTTTTTTTTTTTTTTTTTTTTTTTTTCCTGTAAGCACAGTGGAGTTTTTCCTTTTGTTTGCGGCCCCTGCATTATTTACTTTGATCTGCTGTGAGAAAATCTGAAAGTGTGTTGTCCTAAATGCAAGCATCTCACCAACAAGATGTGAGGCCTTGTAGTTCACACTGAAGAAAGGGCTCTGTGTGCAGAGGCAGGTTTTGTTCCTGCCCTCTCCCTGGTGGGAGCCTTAATTGCATTCTCTCTCTCTCACACTGGCTGGCTAAGGAGTGCCTGCCTTCCCTGCTGATGCTCAGGTTTTCAAGCTCTATTACTCTGTGCTGGAGAAAATTCCTCCGTTCAGGAAGAAAAGGATGGGATATTTTTTTAAAAAATCGTTTAAACAAGGATTGTAAGTTGAACATGCACAATAAACAAAAAGAAACAATATAAATCCTTTTTCTTTTCTTCATCCCACTCTTAGAGAAAACTTATATTGCACACATTAGGTTCTGTATATCATGAAGGGACTCAGCTCACAAAGCAAAGAGGTTAAACTTCTTAATGATCAGCAAACCAAAGCACTATAATTTGTGGTATTCCTTAACCATTCTTACATTATTAAAATATATATCCAAAGAGGACTGTAAATTATTGATTTAATGCCATTTTCCAGCTATGCAACAAATATAGAGTTTTGTTAGCTTTCTTGCTTGCTGTTGTGATTATGGCAGGTTTATTCAACATGCTTGAGTCCTCAGAGTTGAAATTAGGCTTTTAGTTTGCTTCTTCCTTGACAAAGTTCTTTCAATCTCACTACCTTTGAAGTTGCCACGTCCAAGTCTATTTCCACTTTCTTATGTTTCATGTAAGGCAAGACTAGCATCTGCTTGGCATTTGCTGTTTCAAAGTGTCCTAAATATGGAAGCTGTATGCATCTGCATTCACAACAGTGCTTATTTATTGTTGGAGGCCTGGAAGTTTCATGTACATATGCACAAACTAATTGTGTTTTTAAAAACCCATGTCTTGTTATTCCAGCTAAAATAGATTACCCAAGCATGTATTTTATTTGGCAAGGCCTTACTTCATTCCTATGGCTAGCTTATAAGTCACAGATCCTCTCTGCCTTTCAACTTTTCTGCTTTTACAGCAAGTTTCTTCTCTTGTCTTTTCTCTCACCATCTTCTAAAATTCCTACTCAAGTTTCAAGCTGAGGCTCACCTCTGACAGTCACACTCAGTGCATCCCAAATAGAGTAATCTCTGGTATTTGTCTTCTTTTTGTTACGAAAAGGACCATGTCTGTCTAGGGATCTCATTGGGATTTTGGCAGATGTAGTTGCGGAGGAAGTACTAAAACATACGTTTGGAAGCAGCAAGGGCTTAGTTGGTCAAGAAGGAATCAGGAGAGAAAATAGATGCTAGGAATCAAAATGTGTTATCAGCAAAATAATCATGTGTCAATAAGACGACATCACCTTCCTAGGAGTTGGGATTAGGGATTTTAACTCTGCCCACTTCTCCCATTAGCAAGCACTGGGCTTTCAGGCCTTGTACCAGGAGCCGAACACACTCAACAGAGTCTTCAGCTATTCTGAACATCAGTGATGCAGCACATGCCTTGAAAATATCTTCTGGATGCATGAGTACACAGGGCTTTATAAACACATTAACATTATCAAGCAGGTAATACCACTATTAATGAATCACTGTGGGGCAGGAGAGAGAGAGCTCAGTCCCTTATGGTGTTTGCTACCAAGTTTGAACACCTAAGGTTGACCGCTGGATCATTCTTAGTGGAGGAGGAAAAGCATCACTCAAAAGTTGTCTCTGACCTCTGTACGTGTGTGCAGACACACAATAAATAGAATGCTAAAAATTATTGCACTGTGAAGCCTACACTTTGTTTTATTCTCTTCAAACAGCATGACAATGTCAAGGAAAGTTCCTAAAAACTGATTTTATAATAGCACATGTTTTAAAACATAGCATTATTTCAGCTTATTTTTATATGCTCAGTATTCACATGTGCCAGTGATGGATTGTACCTTTCTCTTCATTAACTGCTTAACTAACAGACAAGAAAGACAGGCTTGCCTGACTTTTTTCTTTCTGGTTAAGGAAAAATAAAATGAAGTCAGGTCATATGACAAAAATAGGAAAAGATTTCTCAACAACTTTTGGGAATATATATGTTAAAGTTCAGAACTCAGGAGCTTAGTGGGTCAGAATTCTTGTACCCGTATCTAAATTGAAAAGTAGAAGCAAGTTGCATTCTTGTGTTCACAGGTCTCCATTTGCATACTTTATTCACTTCCATCCCAGTTTGTGTTTTTTCTAAACTGACATTTTTCTCCTTTTCCTAGTGGTCCTCACTCCACTTATGTAGTTCACCAGGAGGAAATATTGTCAGTAGATCAATACATCACCAAAGGCTTTGAGCAGGAGATCTAAATGTCTGGCAAGTGGCTTTTCTATTTATCAGTGTATTTTATTCTGATAGAAATTCTTTATGATGAAGGCGGTGGGACCTGATTATTTTTTTAAATAGGTCAAGAAATAGATCAGAAAATCTTCAGGGGATTTATCTCTGTTTCGAGTACTTCATAATGACAAAAACTTTCCTTGCCTAATGAGCGTGTCTAGATGAATTCAAATATATAAAGCAAAGGGTAGAAGAGGGCATTGGACTTCTAAGGGAACCAGTCTAATTGCAGTGATTGAACACAAACGATTGGAAATTGTTTGAGAGACACAAAGAGTGTTAACTGGGACATACTGCTCTTATATGAGTGGATGAAAGTTACATGGAAGTACAGAACAATGGACTATTACTATCTATTAGTTCTGAACCAAAATAATAAAACTGATTGTAACCTTTTTTCCCTCATGGGAGCGCCATACTCTATCTGTCTTCTGCTGAATGCTGAATGTGTTTCAGCATTCAGTCAATTTTCTGTGTAATCACCTGCTGAAAGTGTTTACCGAGCACCTGTGTAAGGCAGGCTTTCTCTTACACGCGTGAACAAGTGAAGTGATCAGATGTAACAAGAATAAATTAATAAAAAAAAAAAAGAAAAAAAAAGTGAAGTGATCAAATTTCTTAAGCATGAGAGACTGAGATATGGACTTTAGTAGATGGCATTGGTGTTACCAATCTAAACATTGTACTGACATTGATCACCTTCGAAGTAAAAAGTCAAATTCACTATGTCATGTTCATTTCCCATAAAGGAAGCAGCCTTTCTGTTGAACCCCACCTTTTCCTTTCATGCCAATACCCTTTGGACACATTTATTCATTTGGAAGTACATATACTGAAATTTTTACAGTTTATTTTATCCAGATATTTTTATAACTTAATGTGCATTTGTATCTTTCCTTCATTCTGTCTTGGCCAGTTGAAGACTGTTCTGGTGACATTTTGTGAAATTTTCCCTGCTCAATACTTGGGGTAGACTTAAGTAGACAAAAGGAAAATATCTACATTTTAGTTACTCCTCTTTACATTCCTCTCCCATTTACTGTAGCGCTCTATTCTCTAGTGCCCTTTTCTACAGAAGGCGATCATGCCGAGACAAGGGAACATTTGTCATTTCTCTATTGTGTCACATGGTACAATCTCTGACCCATAAGCACTAAGAGCTATTACTGAGTTAATTTCATCCATCTTTAGTTTAAATTCTGCTAGCTTACATTGGGGGGCCCCTACCTGTATTTTGATAGGAAAACATAAGCATAATTCTTAATTGTGTTTATTTATGTAGTAACTGAGTTTCGTGTTTTCTGTTTCTGTGGGACTATTTAACATATAGTTTTAAAAATTAATTTTTAGGGTAGCTTACCAAATAATAGGTATCATTACCTATTACAAATTTTATAAGACTTAACTTGTAAGTCTAGCTCCTAAATAAGAGTAAAGTTAATAGTGATTAGCTAATTTGCATCATCATTTTTAGTCCTAGATATTAGACCCAAATTTTCCTGGGTGCCCTAATATTTTAGGTGATATTTACATAACTTGTTTCATTGTACAAATGTGTGCACAAGTGTGCTTTTGTGGCATATATGCATTTGCACCCATTGATTTGTGTCCTTAGGAGCAGCATCCTTTTTAATATCTTCATTTATGTCTCATTATTAGTTCTCCCCACTATAATGCCTTGAAAGATGCTGGTGAAAATTTTGTTGTCTTTTGTCGTAGTTTATTTTATTTTATTTTTTTGCATATTTTTATTAGGAAGAAATAAGTAAAAACACTATCAACTTTGTGTAAACAATATCTCATCTCTCAATCTTGCAGTAGTAGCTTGCCATGTTTCACATTGTGTATGTTGCCTAAAGTTCAAACATAAGGCAACCCACATAGATAAATATCTTAGCCACTGGTTTCACTTCCCCAAAGTGAAAAGCTAAGAAATTGAATTCAGTTAGTACACTTTGGTATAATACCTACCTTAGAATGTTAAAGGAAGGAAACAAACATAAAAATATCAGCACAGTCCTGCATTTGCTGATTTCTGTAGGAGATCTGCAAATATACTCAATTAAATACAGGATTGTACTTTATATAAATTTTACCACTATTGTAAGAAATCAAACACTGGGATTGCTCTAGTAAGATTAGAAAATGGTTAATAATTTTTCAATGAAATGATGTTTAAAATGTATTTTGAAGAATGGGACATAAAATGTGAATGTAAGTGCTCACTTTGTCTTAAAGTTACTAATCTAGTGAGCAGAATTACGGGGTACATGGTGTCTGTTGAGAAATTGTCAGTAGGTTAAGCCTTGTAGAGACATGGAAACTTTCTGTAGATAGGGTGAACCGATGTACTTGACATTTTAAAACACATATACAAAGGCCCGTAAAGTTCATGTGTAGTCTGTGTCAGAAAGCAGAAATGAGCTGAAAATACTCTAAATGAACTTGCTAACTGATAAGTCAGGGAAACATTTTCCTCAAACCAGATGTATCTTTTCATCAATATCAAAAGGATGTTTTAAAGAAAAATAATGATTCTGAGATGTTTATAAGAGTGTCTAGTTCTGACATCTGCCTTGCCTCACTGTAAGTGTCTGTGAGACCCATGAGACTTTCACAGTGGTATCCGCAGAGTTAAGCTCTGCCGTACATGAATCCTAGAAAGAATAAGCAAGTGTACCAAGATACTAAAACAAAACAAAACAAAACAAAAAGCACCAAAAGAGGTTTCACTTAAGCGATGGGCTAATTTTTTCCTTTCAGAAGAGCGTTGCAGAGGGGAGAGAGGAGTACCTTCTTCAAAGTAACATTATTTTACAGCATTAACTTTGGAGAGCAGACAGATTTCCCATGATACTTGATTATATCAACTAGCAAAGTTTGAACAAGATACCATATTCTCTTTTTTACACCCACTGTTCATAATCCTCCACACTTGTCTAGGGATATTTTGCATTAGGGGCAGCATATTATATTTAATTTAAAGTGTGTTAAAGTGTTTTAGGAACATTTGAAATGTGTCAATGTAAAAATGTCTCAGAAGCTACATACTTTGAATGATTGACTATCATATTGTTAATATAAAATATCATAACACGAGCCAGGCAGTGGTGGCAAACACCTTTAATTCCAACACTTGTGGGGCAGAAGCAGGCAGATCGCTTTGAGTTCGAGGCCAGCCTTGTCAACAAAGCGAGTCCAGGGCAGCCCAGGCTACACAGAGAAATCCTGTCTCAAAATAAATAAATAAATAAATAAAAATAAAAATAAAATAATATATTATAACACAGAGAAAAACCTGCCGTGTAGCCATGGTGAAGTCACCTAGGCTTGTCAAACTCATTTTAACTTCTAGGTTTTTTGTGTATGCCACTATGGTTATTACCTGGAAGCCCCCTGTACCTTTTCATGATCCTCTGATTCCTATTAGGACACAGTGGAGCTGTCTCAACCCCCGTTTTCCTCTCAGAACCTTTCAACATATACCATCACACGTGATCCTCCTTACCCCCGCTTACTCACTGTCATTCACAGAATTTGTAGAGCACCATTCTCTCCCAGGAATCGAGGCAGGGAATCAGGCTGCTCAGAGTACAAAAAGAAGCGTGTGTTTTTAGGTAGACCCCAGTTGAGTAGAGAAGTCAGCCTGGATAGTTCTTGTGGTCAGATGAAACCTTGGGGTTAGCTTGGGGTGAGTATGAAGAGGATGGATGATGAGGTGAGAATAGATGGCCAAAAAGTGATGGGAGGTAAAAATGCTCTATTGGAGTTTGCAGGCATCTGGGAAGCAAGTGGGAAGATGAAAGGAGGTTCGGTGAGGGAGCAGGCCTCCACGACGCCATTCAAAAAGAAGCATTTCTTTTTCTTTTTACCAGTTTATTTCTAAAATGGTTAGACTGTATGCCCAGCAGTGTGCAAGAATCACCTCATTTTTAAGGTTACCTTTTACCGTGTGTGTGTGTGTGTATGTGTGTGTGTGTGTGTGTGTGTAGCTGAGTGTGTAGTGTGGGCCTGTGTGTGTGATATTTTAATCTCCTTATCTTGAGTTTGGCTGTGAAGTTTTTATTCCTGTGGTGATGTGTCAGTGTTGTCTTTTGTTAGGTCAGTTATAAACAGAGATACATAGGCTGATAAAAGTGGGCTATGGATTGAAAACATATCCTACCTTATTTCCTAAAAGGGGAGAAATGCCACAAATTTGATTAGCACTGACTGAACACCGTGAACATTTATATTTTATCTCAATAAAATTAATATATATTTATCTCTAATAATCACCACAGGATTTGAATAACCAATAGTATTCCCATTTTACCACAAGGAAACCAAAACTCCCCGTGGACGTTAGCAAACTACCTGTTGGTGACTACTACATGCCACGCCCCTAAAATGCAAGTCTTTCTGCCGTACTATGCTGTCTCCCATTAGAAGTATCAGTGTCCTCCAAGTTGCTGTTTCGGGGCACATGTATAATAATTACAATTGGAATGTTGTAAGGCAAGAAATGTTATGTGGTAAATGAAAAGAAAAAGGGGAAACTTAGAGAATAAATAACACAATATCAGTGGACGGACTATTGGGGCAGAGAATCAGAAAGCTAGAACTTAACCAAAGTGCTTCAGATGGAGGAGGATCACGGAGTAAGAAGCACTGATGCTTAGAGACAAGTTTCAGTGTGGTGTGAGGAAGGAAGAACGAATGAGGGTAAATGGAAATCATTTGCCTGGAGGGAGGGGAAAAAAAAAAAAAAAAAAAAAAGAACTAACTAATGTTACCAATGAGTGGCAAGGTAAAAGCAACAGGATGTGTTTGAAAGCTACAGGGGCAGCAGGTTTTCAGTGTGCAATAGCAGCATTCAGATACGTTTTGTTCAGAAACAAAGTGACGTGTGAGATGTGGTGACATAGCTGAAGGACAGCTGGGCAAGGTAGCTCCCTGTAATTTCAGGAATGATGTATTTACAATAAAGGTAAAGGATGAAAGCTCATAGCGATTTCAGAATCAGTTATTAGTCATATTTTTATTGCTTATTATAGTGTCCCTCAAAACTAGGAACACGGATCTAATATTAAACAACTGAATTGTTTATCAACCAACACGTTAATGAAACAATTGCATTAAAACACCTAAGTTCTAGAGTCACACTTTTTAAATTTTCTTAGATTGTTCCTTATATTCAGAAACCAAGTTACATCCTGGATTATATTAAATTTATTATGATTAGAAGTTAGTGATAGTAAGTATCAAGTCTGTAATCCGAACTTTTTTCCCCCAAGTATCACAATGTTTATCGATCTTTTAAAGACCTGAAAACTCAACGTTTTATCTTTACAAATAACAGTAAAAAGTGACCTCACAATGTTGTTGCTAATCCTGATTGTGAAACATTTTACTGCAGAGTACTTCCCTTATATATTTTGCCCACTAAAATATTTCTGCTAAAATTTAGAGTTTAACAGCGACTCTGAGAAATACACAGGAAGGAAGGAAATGTTTGGTTAAATTACTGCTTAATTATTCTGATCCTGGAGTGACTGGCTTTGTTTGGTCTCTCTTGCCGAATAACTTTTGATGCAATCAAACTGAAAAGTCAGGAAATTAACTTTTATGGAAATTGAGTCATGCGTTCCATGCATTTCCGATTCTGATGCTGTTTATGTAGTAACCAGTAATGCTGAGCCTAGCTGTGCTTCCAAGGGTCAAGACTCTGCAGAAGTTACTTTGTTTTCTCCAGCGTCTCAAGATTCAGCTGGTGGACAAGCTCTACCACTATAAGCACTGATGTGATGCCTCAGTTTTAACTAAATTGACCTTCAAAAAGAAAACTTTTAAGTTGAGTTTGTCCTATTTGTGCAACCTGTTGTAGCTCTGGTTTTGTTTGTTAGTTAGTTTGTTTCTTTTTCCATCCTTTGTCAATGTCCTTCAGGTACCCTGAAAACACAAACTGAAATCCATGTTAACTATTCAATTCACATGTCTCCTTTTCAACTAAGTATATTACAAATAAGCAGAAGTCTTTAGTGGTAGCGTATGTGTCTTCTTAGGCTGTTATGTTTGGCATACACCTACATATGTTTGTAGAGACAGAACTTTTAAGATAATAAAAAGTCATTTAAAATTGTATTTTACTGACATTATAGGAAGTGAAATTAACCAATCTCTTTATTTTCAAAATTCAGTTCCAGGCCCAAATTTGCCTATTTCTTGATCTGATCGCAGCACTCTGATTGTTTAGCGTATCTTTCAACTCTCTCTTCCATTTTTGTTCCTGATTATTGTAATCATGAGCATTCATTATAGGTTGTGTTACTTATAAAAGCTGTTCTAGCCCAGTACAAAGACTACCATCCCTTATGAGTTATATCAATCCAATAATGAAGTTTCTTAACTTCTTAAAATCAATTTTTATACCTGTCTATTTGGACAAAAATGCCTTTTTAGAAAGCATCAATGGAACAGGTAATACTGTATAAGGCTTCTATGACGTAATATGTACTTGAGAGATACTAATTATTCCACCTGGAGAACATTATCCCTTCCTTTCTAACACCTCCAGTGTCTTAGTCTCCAGAACAAGGGAGTCACAGCCATGCAAAGAACATTAGACATTACATTGTCTTTCTACTGTGCTGATAATAGAGGGAGAGGATGGAGACTTCCTGATAAGTTGTGGCCAGACAGTGGGGTAGGAGGACTGCCCATGTCAGAGATAGAGGGGAGGACAATAGGGCAGAAGAGGGAGGGAGGGTGGGAAGGGGAAGATAGGAGCGAGGGAGTAACAATCAGGATGTAATGTGTGAATTAATTATAATAAATAAAATGTATAAGAAATAGCTACCATTCATGCTATGAAATAGAAATAAGACGAGCCTTTTGTGTGCCATGTAGACTATGGGAATGGTGTGGGCAGTAGCGTTACCAACAAGGAAACCCATGGCTTGATTTAGCATGTGCTTTTAGAATGGGTTCTGGTACGCCATTTGATAGGGTAGTGGAGCCACCATGTACTTCCACGAAGCTGAGGCTCTCACTGATTAGTCTGAACATCAGAAAATGTGGTTTCACACCAGACAGATGTAGACCCTGAAGGGTCACATCACTGCAGATCATTTTGGAAATTTGCTTATTCAGAACTTTTGTTGGCCTTGCAGTGTAGCACCCTTTTGTTGTAGCCACCATTGCTCTCTTAGGGAAGCAGACAGTAAAACAACCAGACTCTGCACTATTTATAGGAAATAAAATTAAAGCCATAAAGATAAATGAGCACAGTTTGTGAATCAACTCAAAACAACAACCTTTATGAAGATTATTTGTATGCCATTACCATTGGTTTCTTCCAAAGATATATTCTCAATGATAATAAAGTAATAAAAGATTGTTTTCACAGCTGTTTGTCTTTGATTACATATTTCTTTGAAGTACTGTAATAAGACAGACTTTGAACCTGGAAAGAGATCAAATAATGAATTGTTCTGCTTTGTGAAGCTTAGGAAAGGATTTTATTGTCGAAACATATAGAGCAACATATTTTTTCTTCTTACAGTTAAATAATGGTTGAAAGTACTGTGAGATCATTACAGATGGACCAGATTAAAGGGCTCAGGGCCAAGTGTGAGTGATCAGTGCCAAAAACATCGGAGCTTCAGTTTAAAACGTCAGGTTTTATAATTATCAAATATTTCATTTTGAGTTATCTTTAAGTTACCAGTGAATATCATGGAGACATTGGAATATATAGACATACATTTTCTCAATTATAATACATATGTGTAAAAAGAATACACAATCTAAGTTTCTATATCCCAAGAGATTTGTTTTAAATTTGTCAGCGTCTACAGGTTTAGGGAGATGAGATTAAAGAGTTTCTCTACATCGAAGCAGATGTCAATTGATTTTTAAAAAAGTAACAAATATCATATGGATTTTCTTTTCCTTAAAATATCAATTTAGAAAATGCAACATGGTTCAATTGTAGCATTCTTGGTATGATTTCAAAATGTTCTATGATAATATAGTTTTTAATTCTTGTTATTTCTACACCACTTTCTCAAAGAATTGCTTAATATCTGGTGATCTGCAGAACTGATGGGTATCATAAAAATACTAAAATTAGGCATAATCTCTGTAGAGATTTATTTTGGTTCAGTCTAAGCTTGATATTCGTTCTACATGACCATGTGCATCAAACAATAATGAGGCAGCTATTTCAATATATTATTTTAAAGTTAAAACAACAAACTGATTTGTAAATATACACAGGGGTTCATGGCCATATGAATCAGAGAAATAGTTGCATTTCTATGCCTATTTTCAGATCTTTTTTCCTTGCCTTATTACTTTTTCAAACTAGTTTTATTGTATTTAGAAGAAAACGGTTTTTTTCCTTTATTTAAGATATAAACCTTTCAAATGATAATTTTCATGGAAATACTAGACAAAGGAATGTTGTAACTTTGGAGATTTTTATGATGAAGGTGTGTTTAAGAGATGTCACTTTGATATTTTTACATTATGTCCTACATTTGTCAGCTAAAACCAGGATATTGCCTCAATGAGAAAAAGCATGTTCTGCACTTGTCAAAAGGCAGTAAGTAATGATTAAAATAGCAGTGTGAAACGCTAGGAGATTAAAGTGATGCTAATGATAAGTGAGAGAAGAAAAGGGCAAGCTATATTTTAATCCCTGAGAGAATGGTTAATGACTTCTATTGCCTGAGATTAAACTAAACCTGTCTCATCAGCTTTTTCTGCCTGGTGAAAAAAAGCTCTCTGCACTTTAATTTATTAAAGTCTTTTAAGGAAGCACATTGATCTACAGAGGTTAAACTTTTAAAAATTGTGCAAAACACACACAAATGCTTCAGCAAAAGTGTGATTTTGTTGCTTCTAGGCAAGCTCACAAGACTTCCAAGGAACCCGTTGTCTCCATCTTAGTATGTTTAATTATGAAATATTAATTACTTAAGTCAAAGATTTTTATTTTATATTTTAAAAGCAAAACATTCACATTAGTGCGAAGGTAGATGGTGGTATATTGCAGAGAATACCAATCTAATCATTTTTTTTAGAATAATGCAGTGCATAGACTACTTAAGATTATTATTTATGAAAAACCCTTAAATGTGGTAATTACTTTTTAAGCAGGCCTATATTCTATGAACTTTAAATGGCATGTTATTCTTACTTTCAATGTTTGATGACTGACTTTCTTGGGCTTCTAATTCAAGCCTGTAAATTTTATCCTGCAGTCATACTCGACTGTGAAGACGAGGTGCAATACACATTTACTTTCCTGCCTTTGTTTACCTTTTCCTATTTGAAGGGTGTGAGTGTGTGTGTGTGTGTGTGTGTGTGTGTGTGTGTGTGTGTGTGTGATGCATAGGATGCCATAGTAGAAAAGTAGACAAATCATAATTTTATTCAAATCTCTCCTTTGACTATGAGAACCATATTAACAAATATTTCAGTTTTCAGCATTTTATCTTAATCTAATAGTTATCTATCATAAATGTTACGACTTTCATACGGTCGGGCCTAGATGCATACTGATTCTTCAAGACAAGTGGAAGTTTGCTTCTGTTTCTAGATTTCCACACTTCCTTCTAGGGTCCTCTACAGGGTGCTGTACATTCCCCTCTGGTTTAGGAGTTATCGATTAAGTTTTTTTTTTTTTTTCTTTCAAAAGTAAACACAAGAATATTTAAATTGATAAAGTCATTTGCATTTAAATGCCCAAGTCATTGTTTTAAGTCAAGCTTCTATTTCAACTTATAAGAAGCATATCATTTGGAATAGATATTTCTTGTGGCTTTTTTGTTTTTGTTTTTGTTTTTGTTTTTTTTTTTACTTCTGTTGATAGTGTTCTTTGAAATGTCTATTACTAATCCTTCTCATTCTTAAGGTTTTATTTCTTTATAATGACTAAACTAAGAATGAAAATAAAGATTATTTCTAAAATTCCATTATCCAAAACCTTTTAAGCTTTATTTTCTACCGCTCTTTTTAGTTGAGCAAGTTTAAACTCAGTCCATTCTTTGATGTTAATGAAATAGCAAAATTTCTGAAGGCCATGTAGCCCTAATGAGCAGCTTCTTATAAAAGAACATTTAATCAAGGTTTATTTTTAACTTGTTTAAACAGATCTAATAGTTTGTGCTGATTTCATTTCAGTATAATAATTGCTAGCAATCCTATTAGTAAGTCCTAGTACAGGGAAGTTAACACAAATTCCAACCTAATGAGAATAGTGCTACAGCAAAAATAATGTTCTCATGGCAAAATCTGTATGATTCTGGCACTGGCTATTCTGTGAAAGTGTGAGTCATGAGTTACCAGTACATGAAATTTGGTAGCCTTATTTAATATGAATTTATGTTATCTCTTAGAAAAAGTTAATGATAACTATTGATTGGGAAGCATTTTAAAAGATAAATTCTATTTATCACTTAAGTACACTTTGATATAGTTTTCTTATAAAAATGTTTGTTACATAATTTAGCAGAATTTCGTACCATGACACATACAGAATCCACTGAGATCTGACTGTATAGTTCAGTAGTAAAATGCATACTTTTGAAGCTCAAGCTCTGGGGTGCCATCCCCAGCATCGTTTCCCATGAAGTCACCTAATCCTTGAGGACTGTTCTTCTTTATTTACTTCAGCCTAGACTAAGGGAAAATACTACCAGGTAAGGACAGGTTAAAGAATTACCTAATACAATTAAAACATAGTTTGAGGCTGTTACAATTTGAAGAATAATAACAAATAATTTCATAACAGAACACATTCTGAAAGAGATGGCAGAATATTCAGCTGGCAAATGTTGGCGCTTCCATGAGTTTGCCCTTAGGATGGGCTTCAGAGAACACTGGTTTATTAAGCTCTTTAAAAGTGTGAGGAAGGAAGATAGCAAAGCAAGGCATTCCCTTACTGAAAACAGGAGGACGCAAAAATTTTAGGCCCAGCAATACAAATGCATTTTTAAAGTTGAGGTTGTAATCTTTTAAACCTTTTATTGCTTAATATGACACAGTGACATTTAAAATATGGAGAAATTCAAGATAAATAACATGGACTGAATGGCACGGATTTAAAATTTTAAAGCTGTACTAAAATATTCTAATACACTGAAGGACATTTGTAAGTTATACATTGTTTATAGGTTTCTGATTAGAATCCCAAAGCATAATGTATTATAACTTGTGTGTTCACTGAGAGGGGAAGAATATTGTGTACAGATGAGAATGGGTAGAAAAATTTGGGATCTTTTTTTTTTTTTTTTTTTTTCAGTTAAATCATTTGCTTCTTACTGAGAGGCCTTTATGCATAGCATCCTGTCACCCATTATAAATTCCAATCAGTAGCTGATATATTTACTTAGGAACAATTTCAAGAATATGATTTATTGTTTAAAAATGCTGTAGTTGAAGTGACCTATAAGAACTGTGTTTTTTCTTTGTATGTGTGTGTGTGTGTCTGAAATACGAAGAATACATTTTGTTTTTATGAAGACATTCTGCAGTTATTTTGATTTTACAAATACGTTTCAACTTAGTATTCAGAAATAAATGTGAAAAGCAATCAATGAAATCACGTGAATTTGTTTCACTCAAACTCACTCATGGCACTCAAAACATGATGTCTTGATAATTTAAACATGGCTTTTATTGCATTTATTAACAAAAACAAAAAGTAAAAGTGTATGTCAACATCCCCTGTTGTTTTCAGAAAAATGACCTTTACCAGTGTACATTATTATCTATCAAAAGGCCGGGTAGGAACCAATAGTAGACTACTTTGGTCTAATTTTGGAAGTATTTGGTCTTCACTTGGTGGAGCCTGAAAGCGTGTAGCATTTGTGATATTCCATGGATTTTTTTTTTTTTTTTTTTTTTTTTTTGATTCCACAGAAATTTGAGAACTGCTATTTCTGGAAGCACAACTCTCTGTTTACTGAGAGGAAAAGGATCACTTTTAGCAATTGTGTCTACTAAAATGAACCTTAAGTTAAATATTTTGTTTAGTGTGTATTAGATGGTGAAAGCTTTCAGGAAGACATTTGGGGCTTTAGGTATGATGTTTATATGCACTTGTCAAAGTTAGTGTGCCCTTCACTGACACTGGATTCTCAAATGAATCTTGTCCCCCATCTCAAGTTTCTTATCTTTGTTAAATTGAAACAAACTCACGTGGTTTCATTGATTTGTTTTTCACATTTGTTTCTGAATACTGAGTTGAAACATATTTGTAAAATCAAAATAACTGCAGACTGTCTTCATAAAAACAAATTAACTTGCGTTTCTGGGTCAAGATAACATATCCTAATGCAGATGGAAACTGAAGCAGCAGCTTTACAGTAGTGAGATTAGAAGGCAGTTCTCCAGCACTCAGCAAAGGGGCAGTAAAAAGTGAGGCATCAAGTAACACAGTCATCCATTCTATCTCAGTTCCATAAATTAGGATGTTAAAAACTGTCTCAACACAGCCCACATTTTTCTTGAGCTGTTTGAACAATTTAAAAGAAATTTGGCCACCAATAGGAGTAATATAATGCAAGCCAAACAATGACCAGGAGAGGACTGACTGGTGATTAAAGACTATTCTATATTTTATTCCAGCTGCCTTTTCTTCTTTTTCTGAAATAGCTTGTCCGTTTTGAATTGGAAAAGAAAAAAATGACACCTGTATAGTTTGCTTCTGAGCTCAGAAGTGCAGCTCAGGAACTGCAGAAGTTTTAAAAGAAAATCAACCACATTAACCTCTTACTTTGTTGAAAGAGAAAAGCGATATATTTTATTTTTTTCTATTGCATTCATTGACTATTTTCTTTTCATCTTAGAAAGTTATATGTAAGAATGAAGGATGAATTGTTTGTGATATTGAGACATCTCCCAACTTTTCCTGCTTATGTGAGTGCTCTCCATGGCTGGGCATTAAAGACCAGCCTTTCTCTCCTTCCTCCTCTCGGGTTCCTTATACCTTCAGTCCTCTCCTCGTTGAACCCAGGGCATGGTCAAGACATGCAAACTGTCTTCTTTCGCACCAAGCTACACTCCAGCCCCTGGACATTTTTATTTACATTTGTACTCATTCCAGACAGGAAACAAAGTAAGTAGGTTATAAGTCATCTTTGTTTTGATTATGGCAAGCATTATTTCAGAAAGAATGACATTGAATTTATAGCTCTTCGTTAAAAATATTTAAGGTGGTTGAGCACCAAGATAGAATCATCAGGGTTTTAGAGTCAATAATGAGGCTTACATTTTTGGAGTTACTTTAATGAGAATATAACAATCTGATGTTAATTATGATAGCCACAATAATACTAAAGGCAGTAATAACTGGAATATCCAGAATTGAATATATAAAAGTTAAGTTGTTAAAAATGCTATATTTTACCTATGAGCTAAATCAGATTGCAAAGTACTGTTTATAGACTTCTTATATTATCTTTTTAAAAGCCATCTTCTTACTATCCCACTGAAAGTTATACAGAAGAAAAAGTGTTAGAGGGCTAGGAAAATATTATTTCATCATTCTTGTTCCATTAGAATTCACTTGGGTGGCTGAGAAAATGGTTTATGGATTAGAGAGAGAAGAACAAGCTAAAACATTTCATACCTTCATCTCTGATAAATTCCCCAAACTCATTCTTTGCATCTGAGCCATAAATAACAACCATGCTTTTTGCTAAAAAGAGCTTTTTCCTACACCAGGTCTTTTGTCTTAGAGATGAATGCTATAATAAATTTGAAGTCTTAGGGGGGGCATTGTTTGAACTGTAACATTATGGTTTACAACTGTTGCTTCTATTATGAGGAGGATAAAAAGCGACTCTGAAGCTTGATCTCTGTCACAGAAATGGATTAATATTTCAGTCTTCAATGTGGGTCAAGTGTATGATTCTCCCCAAAGCAATTCACTATGATTAATTTTTATTATGTGAGCATTCAGATTCTCTTTATATTCTTATGTATTTTTATTCCCCTAGCGACTCTCTTCTCACAATACTGTAACTTAGATTTTTCACATAATAGTGAAAACATAGACATTTGGGTTCTTGAAATTTTTAATAAGACATTATAGAAAAATCTCCTGAGATTTTTTTTCTCAATAATTATATGGATAGCACATCATCATAAGATAGTTAAGTGGTTTCATTAATGACTTAGATCAGTTAAATCAACATTAGATCAGATTCCTGATAAACAGTGTTAAATATTATGATATTTTAATTGCTAAGTAATATGATATATCAATTTACCAATGATGAGCTAATTAATCATTGAGAAATATTGTCTCTCCACTGGGTGAAAATGATAGTTGTTTAAAGGTGTAATTTTAATATCTGCCTTACCTGAGGAAGAACAATAATACGTTTGGTATATTTACCTATATAACAGTTTTCCATCCCTACCTACAGAATAGTAGTAGCTAGAAACTTTGTAGAAAACAAAATTCCATATAGGTTGTTAATTTAGACTCTATTTTTCTTTGCTGAGAAAACAAAAGTTTATGTTTTAATGATTGAATCCCAAGCCTCACAGCTGTTAGGCCAATGCTCCACTTCCCTCCCTCCCTCCCTCCTGAGCCGAGACTTGGTAACTCTCCTCTGTAGTCTGAACAACACTAGAAATGTCAAAATGTAAAATTTTAACAAGTAGACTAATAATAATTCCTGCAAAACATTTGCAGCATAAGCAACAAGTCTTGTTCATAGTGAGTTTACACTAAATTGCGGCTGAGGTTAGAGACACACATGTCCGGTATCAAGCTAAGGAAGCCACGGTTTCCATGTTCAAGAAACTCACACACTCTGGACAGTCACTTAAAGCATCTTTGGAGTCACGGGACATTTTTCTGCTACTATACGAAATCTAGTTTGGCTGTGCATTACCTCAAACCTAGATCCAACTTAGAAATAAGTGAACTGGTTTGAAAAATACTGCTCACTAAGTCCTGCTACAAATCAACTAAGCAAGAAGTTAACGTGGCAAATGAAGCTGGCTGTTTGAAGTTTTAAAAGTTCCTCAGTTGATTATAGATTGCACTGTGTAAGTTGACGTGAGTGAGGATGGTTGTTAGAACTTAAGGAAAAGAGGATGGTTGGAAGAAAGATGTGGGAATAGGAATCTGGGTGAAAACAGGGCCTGTTTGGGAGTAAAAGCTTTACATTTATGATGACCTCATGTCAGGATCTTGATGTCACATGTTAGTCTTGTCTAACTTTGTTGTAGAAACTGAATCCGAGAGCCATATCCTTTGATAGCTGAGCAGTATAGATAGAAAGCATTTCCAAGGAACCTGGCAGATGTAATGATAGTCACAATTGTTGCCTATACAAGGCTGGAGACAGGGTCTGGGAAGACATCTCAATAAATAAGAGTGCTTGCTGTATCAGTAAAACGAATGGAACTTGAGCTCACAGCACCACACAGAAGCCAGGTATGGTTGGCGGTATATGCATGGCTGCATAACATGGTTGCCTTTTAAACAGCATTGTGAGGGACAGAGACAACTGGTTTATAGAAGCTCCTATGTATCTAGTGTAGCCAAAAGGGTGAACCTCAGGATCACTGAAAGACCATGTTTCAATAGAATAAGATGAAGAGCAATAGAAGAAAACACCAAACATTATTTGGTTTTAACATTGGTCCGCCCTCACACCTGTATACTCACATGCATTCATTACAAACACACACACACACACACACACACACACACACACACACACACACACACACACACACATTCTCTCTCTCTCTCTCCACACACACACACACACACACACACACACACACACACATTCTCTCTCTCTCTCTCTCTCTCTCTCTCTCCACACACACACACACACACACACACACACACACACATACACACACACACACAGCCTTTATTTTGCTCTCTCTCTCTCACACACATGCTGCTCTCCCACACAGGTCTCTTTTTTATCTCTGTCCCTCTGTGTTTCTGTCTGTCTCTGTCTCTGTCTGTCTGTCTCTCTCTCTCTCTCTGTCTCTCTCTGTCTCTTTCTTTCTCTTTCTCCCCCCCCCCCGTACACACACACACACACACACACACACACCACTAAGATGACTAAGGAGGCAGGTTGTCATTAGACTACATATGCTATGCTCTTGAGTTTAGATTTTATTTGAAGATAATGAGAACACAGTGAAGATTTTTAAGGCAGCACATTATATAAGGTTGGTCAACATAAAAAGTCTAGAAAAAGGAGAATTGGGAAGGCTGTTTTAAACTTACAGCAGCCCTACTCATGAAAATAGAAAGGGGCTGTGCTGAGAACCCAGATCACAAAAGATGAAGTGAGGAGATGAAAAAAGCTTCCTTTTAAGGGGTGGCCCACTGGGTTTGGCCAAGATGTTTGTTGAAGAGAGAAGTGAAGTCCTACATTTTATGGTTACATAAGGTAATACTGAAGATCTTAAATGCTTTGGTTATAATAATAGTTAAAATAAAATGTCTCTAAAAGGAGATAATTATTAATATTAATAATAATAATATCACCAAGTTATTACTTAAATCATCAATATTTGATTATCTAGATTTTTAGCATTTTTTCCACAGCCATTTTCTCTATATCAGTGACTCAAGAGGTCATAAGCAAACTAGGTATTCTAGAAATATTTGTTAAATTTATAGATAAATGACTGAAATATTATCAAATATTTAGTGCTTTACATTTGGAACTAAGTGTGAAATAATTTGGCAATATTCTTTCTTCTCTTGAGCACATGGCTTTATCAAGGATGTTCTTGCCCCTTTTATTTTAAAAGTTGGTTCAAAAGAAATGTAATACTGCAGTGTTCTCTGAAGGAAGGGCACTCAGTCTCAAGTTAGAACAGCACTGATGAAGACATTAATGTAAGTTTAAACACTTCACATTTTCTAACCAATCAGACTTAAACTCTAGCACCACTTATTCTAAACAATACCAGCCTATTCACATGGAAAAGAAGGAGATCTGAGAAAGAACCAGTACCACTTCCTGTTTTCCTGGTAAGCATGACACTTGGTAAGCATGACACGGTAAGAAATGACAAGTATACGCACAGTCGGCAGCTCAGGTGCTGGTATTTCCATCTTCGTTCTAACACCATGCGGCACATCTGGATTTGCTCCTAATTGCTCTGGCATATAATCTCGAAAATGAGTTCCATCCTAGGATAGTCACTCAGTAACACAGGTAATTATTAAGTGAGTTAATATAGAGGTGATGCTTCTGACACAGATTAAATAAAATGGTGTAAGTGCTACTGATGCTGATGACAGACTCGTCCAGCTTAAAGAATCAGGACATGTCAGAGCAGCTCACCTGAGGCATCATGCCAACATACTCAAGACTTAAGCTTGTCTTTGACACCTATGCAGTTAGCAAAGGCTTTTGCATATAACTGCTGAAACTCAAATATTTTTCAGTATTCTAATTTGTTATTTTTTTTTTTACATAAACTGCAGTAATTGAGAAAATACATGAGATAATGCTATCACATTTGAAATGTAAAAGTTAAGAATATCTTTAGGTTTTCATCCTTCTCTGGATTTTCCTTCGTTGTGGGTTAAGCGGATCTTGTGAATACTGTTGGACCTTTTCTTCACAGTGCTTATGCTGTCCTGGCCTCATTCTCGCTCTTTTGTTTGTGTAATCCTTCACTTGGCAGGTAGGTCTAAATCTGGGGTGGTGGTAGTCCCTTTACTTATCTTCACCCACATGAGTGCAGAGGTCTAGCTGAGGGCTCAGGACATAGGAGGGCCGCAGACAAAGTTCTGTCTAGATGCGCTGCCAGGGACTGACCTGCTGAGACTTGATTTCCCGGGGTGAAGTTTGCCTGTTTGATCTACTGAGCAGTGTATAGTTTGCTGTCTCGTACTTGATACAAGCTCCAGTATTTCTCTTAAGGCAGAAAGTTTACTTTACCTAATTTCAGTTTTCTGGTCTGTATCATCAACATAATAAATTGAATCCTACAGGCTTTTAAGGTCATTGAGTTTAAAATGTCTTAATATTGTGTATAAAGCATTCATTTAGTTATGATTATTGGTATTAATAGTTGTAGTAGCCTTCTTATTTATGTCATCCATATTTAATATTATATATTTAATTTAGAGTTACATAAACACATATACAATTTCATTTGGGTTTATCTCATTAAGTTAACCAACGAGTGTTAAAACTTTTATGAGGCTTTATCCTGAAAATGTTCTTAGGATCCCCACTCCTACTTTTAATCCACACATCATAAATACTTTATGAGAGAACAAACATGAGTCTTCTCCAGAACTGCCAAAGAATCAGAAGTATCAGAACTCTTGCTCACACTCCACGCAACATTTGAGGCTCAGGTAATAAAGAGTGTAAAGGGAAAAATTCATGATAATCTCGAAGGAAAACAAAGAATGCAAGTATTTCCCACTAGAGGACATTTTGTCTAACTTCCCACGTAATGGTAATTAATTACAGGATAGGTCAGTAGAGCATTTTCTAATTGAGAGGAAACAGCCAGGGTTTGTAGTCCCAGTTCACTACAAGAGCCCTGTGCCTTACTGCATAAGGTACGGTACGCTTCCAAAAAGCTTGGTCAAGTACAGGCAAAATGGCCCCATTATATACATGGTACTGTCCAATGGAGTAAATTACAAAAGTGTGAAAATATAATGACTATCTCCAGAATACTTTATATGATGGATAAAATAATAGTTTGAGAAAAGTGTTTCCTCAAAGGAGCAAAGATTAGGATTAAAATGAGAGTTAGAATAGCATCGAGGTAATTCAACATTTGATTAAGGGCTTAATTTACTCATCTTTATTCAATTGAAGCCTTTTTTTTTTTTCAAATTATTAAGATTTGGTGAATTGTGAGTTACTTTTAGATGTTCTTGCCTTAGAGTAGAGAGAAAGGGATTGAAAACCCTACATGATGAAAGGTTTATGATGACATTGATACAGGGGCAGTGGATTATGAAGGTGAGCCTGTTGTATTCTATATTTATTCAATATGAAGCACCATATCCAATTCTCTGATGTTTTGGGCAGATTGATGGTTGAAGTGTCACGTGTGCTTTGTGGGGATGCACCGGGTGATTAAGACAATGAACTCAGAGAAGAGCCTGGAGTGAAAAGCCAAGTGAAATAAAGGAAGACGAAGGAAAAAAAGACTAATAACAGAACGCTGATAATTGAATTTCATTGGCAAAAAATAAATTAGTGAGTGGCACGGGGAGGGGGCACTTTAGAACTACAACACCCCTTAGTTCATAAATATGCCAGTATCCATTTTTTTTTTTTTTTTTAATTCTTAGTAGACAGGGCTGTGTCCTTTCCTTTGATGACGGTAACGAGTTCTATGACATTGCCACTTTGAGTTCTTGCTTCATTAGATTGGGTGACTGTTTATTTGAAATTGTAATGAAATATTTACTTTATAGAGCTATAAGGATTAAGTGTGATAATTGAGGGAGCCTGATCTGGAGCGCTCAGTGTAATAGGTCCCCCTTGTTTGAATACAGAGTGCAGTGAAAATGAAGGAGCAAGGGAGTATGTTTCTGCCTGTCACTTTCTTTCTACATGTTGCTTTTTCTCCTGGAGATAAGTGGCCCTAATGCTGAACAAATACTGGAAATCAGAAGGCACTGAGAATCATGCGCCTCTCGCTTTCCCATGGCAGCGTGATAGACGCTCAATCAAAGAACCCCCTCCCCTCAGCAAAGCAACAATTTTGTCACCACGAGCAAATCCAATTGAAAAGTCCCTTGGACGGAGAGGAGAACTCCAGTTGTCAGAATCAGCAAACAGAATGAAAAGAGCTAAGAAGAGTAAATTGGCACCTGGGGCCTCCATGGTAGCCTGTGATAGGCTGTGGCATTGTGTTGGGTAGACATTCAGCCATTTTCAGATATAATGGGAGAAATTAATGCAAATGAGTCAATGCAATGAACTGCATTTTAATGCAGATTCGAGGGACTGTCCAGAGCTGCTTGATAACAAGTCGCTTTAAGAAAAGGCTTACTTTGTGAGGACTCATTTTTTCCCCATTTCTTCTCAGTAGTGGCTCATAAGGGCTCTTTGTTCTCTAAGTAAACTATTTCTAAACTATTGACATTGCTCATTTATGTGAATTTCAGATTTTTTTTTCCTCCCCTGACAAAGTAGCCTTGGGTGATCTGGGAAAACGTTAATTGCAAGAGGACAAGGAAACTGGCTGAAACAAGAAAGGCAGTCATTAAGTGCGGTGTTGCAGTTGTCCGTGCCTCATTATTACATGCACACAAGGCAATAAAATGCATGTTTCACAAACAAATCTTTTGACAACTGCAGTTCAAGAGCCTCCAGCTGTCCTGTTTTCTTACATCTATTTCTCTTGCTTTAGTAATCATGACCTGAGCTATGCTTCAGGCTCACAGAACCACAGTCATTCTATAGAGTAAAAAAAAATAAAACAAAAACAAAAAAAGCTTGCTTTCAAACATTTAAAAATAACTGTTTTTCAGAGTCAACTTGAATTTCCTAGTAATGTTTTGTTTTGGAAATTATATTTAATAGTATCGAAGGAAGTGGAGAGGAGTGAAGTCTCCACAAAGATAGTCTTTCATAAACCTATATATATGGAAGACATATCCTTCCTAACCTATCTCTTCAAAAAAGAAAAGGCACTCCATTAAGCGTTAAGGATTCTTCTTCCATTTTTTTGGTCCATGATGTTTATACTGGGCTACTAATGCAAATCATCATTATTATTATTATTATTATTATTAGTAGTAGTAGTAGTAGTAGGAGACAAAAGTAGTTAATCAGATGAAAAAGGTCATTAAATCTAAGTGCAGTTGGACATAGGGAACTGTCAGATCCACAAGTAAAGCAGCCTGGGGGGAGGGGCTGTGGAGGTAACAGATTCAGCATTGTCCAAAAGTTCCAGACCAGTGATTAATGTGTAAGATAATGGACTTGGGAAATGAGTAAACACTCCCCGTGCTCCCTGCTTTGTGCCTGAACGACTTGATGACAAGGGCAGAGCAAGGTGAGAATTTAAACAGGACCACAGGAAAAAAAAAAGACAAAGACTAGCAGAGCCAGGAGGGGAGTTTACTCCTTTGGCAGTGTAGATGGTACATAATAGCTTCCTTCAGAACAGGCGTTAACAGTGGACTAATTTAAAGTTCAACATGGGAATGAAATTAGAGGGAGAAATTATATGTCAGTCAGGCCACTTGTAGTATAAAAGATATTTATGTTCATCTCTTTTCATTTATTTCTTCACGTCGAGGGCCCAGAAAGAACTGAGGTACAGGCTTGTGTTCAGATGTATCATGGAGATGGGGGAGGGGGGTGTGGAGGGCAGAAACAAGTCTACACTTTGATTAAATTTGCATGTCAAGGCATTGCAGGTTATTGCTTAAGTAATTATATAGACACATTCAGGGATGTTTCTCCATACATAGATTTCAGGATCTGAAAGAGCACCCTCTCCTGATGGCATGGTATTTGTTGGCATACTCTTAACACGTGAACGTAACCTTCCTGAAGGTACTGAATGCTTTTGATACATACGGAACATACATTTACATTGCACAGAATGTGCTGTGCTTGTTTGTCAACTCCTTCCCCCCAACTCCTGTTCCCCAACTACTGCTTCTTTGGGCTCCCAAAGGAATGTTTTTACTCATCTCTAAACTACTGTTAGCTTAAAACATTAACGTTGTCAGCCCTCTACATACAAATCTATTTCTCTTTCTGCCAGTCTTTTTTAAATGAACACATCAAACCCACCACGTGGATTTGGCTCTCCTAGGAGCAGCTGGCCAATCCTCTGCATTATGTCACCCACTACTTTAAAAAGTGTTTATCACAGTTTGATCATGAAGAGATGGCCTTACAGAGCTGATCCAGGCCCAAGGCGTCTGCGTTCAGTGGTTAATGGAAAAATGTCCTAAATGGTCATAGGGCTTATGGATTCTAAAAACAGTGGAGGACTTCTGTGAAGCACGAACTTTATCCTTAAGTTTCTGTGTACTCTGCATCCCTTGATTTAGAAAACCACATTGGATCTTCTTAAATGCCAGCTGGCAGGACCTCTGTGAACTGCACCGTTCCCTTGCAGTGTGCTGCTTTCTAAGTCCTTTGAACAATCTTTTCAGCTTCTCGGCAAGAGGCTTGTGATTTCGCCTTATTACAAACCCATTTCAGTGATTAGGAAAAATGGTCCCTAGAGAGTGTGATTTACTGGGACTAGACACTGAGAGCTCTGCAGAGCCAGGCTGAGCCACTGGTCCATTTATTTTACTACAGCCTCAAAGAAAAGATTCAAAAACGGAAATTATTTCCTTATATCACTCTTGATCTAGTGCTTATGGCATTTAGGGCATTAAACCAGTTTTTTTTTTCCTAATTTTGCTTTTGATCTTGAGTTTTGAATTACGATGTATTGATTTAAGTGATATTTCAGCATTTAATTAAATGTGTTTATTATGAGTTACTGAGGCATAGTATTAATTATTCAAGCTAAATAAACTACTTTTGCTTTATGTCAATAACAAGCCCTTTCAAAAGTCTTCAAATGTGTTTTTTACTGAAACTTTCAATATGTATTTCTCATGTTTTATGCATTAAATTTTACTTAACAACTAATCAAACAGTGGCAGTATATTGAAGGTGTTTTTACTTGTTGTTACAAATTTGTTATGTGAGTCATTGTTTTTCCTGACCCTTTAAATTCTCCAGGCCACTTTCAAAAGGGAAAGGTAGGTATGTAAGCAAAGGACACAAGTGGGCATATCTGTGATTATCAAGAAGTCATTCTTTCATGGCTTAAAACAAACTTTCTAAACATGTCCTGAGAGATTTGATTCCCTGCACCTTAGACAATTGATCAAGGATTTAGTCCTCAAGTTAGATAGACTATGCTACTAAAGTTCATAATAATTTCCATGATAAAATTATTGTTTTTCATTAGAGTGATGCTTTTCATATCAGTTTATATCATAGAACATAAAACAAAATTTCAATAAATTAAATATTTAATACTTTATTGTCCTAAAAATTCTTATCAGTCATCACCTAAGTCCTTTGAGAACTGAAATAGAAATTCTGAAATGATGACATTGAGAAGAATAAAAAATCCTCCCAGGCCCAAGATATTAAGAGGGAAAAATAAAATCTATGCAAAGTGAGTTCAAATTCAGTTAAGCATCCTGAGTTTAAACATTTTTTTATTTTTTCAAATTGAACACTTTTTATAGCGCAGCTTCAGCATTTATCACTTTTATGATTTTGCCCCATAATTTATCAACCAGAAAATTGGTGGTCTGCAGTAAATATTCAATTTCACTGATTTCCTGTGGTGTAATACTTTTAAAAGTTAAGTGTGTCAATATAATTGTTTCTAATGGTATGGTTAAAATAAATGCTTCTAATATATGTGAAAGAAGAAGGACAGAGTGCAGGATAGATCCAATTTAATTTAAGTTAGACATTGGTATTTAACAATAAGATGTAGAAAGTTCAAACTCTATTATTTCCAAATAAGGTACAACTGCTTATTATGACCATTTGACTCTTACTGGTGACATTTCTAAGACATACTGTCTTTACTAGGAAGTCTTATATCACTCTTCAATTCACTAGGCCTAGGACAAGCACACACCTTGCAGGAATTTAGTATCTACTGAAAATATTAAGTGAAAAAAGGAGAAAGATAAGATGAGTTTCTATCTGCAGATATAGAAACAAAGTAACAAGGGTTTGGTACTTCTACTGATACAGCAATTAAAACAATAGAGAGAGTTCCTATAAAAGTGGCTCACCATCAACACTCCTATTCTTAGTATTGAAGTATCTAACTTTATAGCAACTACAATGTTCAAAGTATCTGTTTTCTCTACCAATGTATGGGAGAAAATGAAATCAAATCAAATAATCAAATAAAAGTTGTATTGCTAGCTCACATCCCATTAAGAACTTCTTAATATAAGATAACACAAAACAAGTAAAACAGATGAGATTACCCATAAGGCAAAGGTGCATGCCTCCAAGACTAAAGATTTGTGTTCAATCCCAGAAACTTATATGGGAGAGATGGAGATCCAGCTGCAGCCGCCTGGCATTTCATCCCATAGTGGTGCCAAGGTATGTCCACAGGCATGTGCACACATGCCAACCTACCAACCAACCTACCAACCAAATTAAATATATATATAAAATACATATTTATATACATATATAATATATATGATAGATAAATAGATGTTTAAAAAATAACAAAGCTTGAGTGTTACTAGTCAATCTTGAAAATGATTAGCCAAGAGGAGCTTCCAGGAAGCATCTTAGTGTATGGTATTTCGCTACAGATAATAAAACACAACTTACAAATAAAAATCGATCAATGTTCTTAGTAACGTTTAAAGGAACGAGTAAGAGAAACAATATATTATGACAAGCTTTTTATCAGTAATTTTGTCACACGCTATGTAAAGATAAAATAATATTAAATATGATATCAGTGCCATGATCATGGTTCACACAGCTCTTAGAGGGCTATGGCAGGAACATTCAGAATTCTCTAGGCCATTCTGGGGGGAGGGGGGAGAGAGAGGGAGAGAGAGGGAGGGAGAGAGAGGGAGGGAGGGAGAGAGAGAGAGAGAGAGAGAGAGAGAGAGAGAGAGAGAGAGAGAGAGAGAGAGAGACTTTCAAAACCAAACTAACCCAAAATGCCTGGCATAGACAAATGAAGGAAAAAGTGTAATGACTGACAGCCTGTCTCACTATCTCACGTTGCTTTGTTTTGTTTACCACGCACCTGAAAGACAGTAACGTAACAGATAATGACAGTATTCATGTTTTCAGTGTTGAAATGGGCTATACATTTGCCTTTTGTTTTTCCAGTCGTGTCTGGAAGATATAATTTAGCCTATATTTGTTTTTAATTGTGTGAGAATTTCATGAAATACTTTAGGAAATGTGAGACACCCTGGGGTATTGCAAAATCTGGGCTGGAAAGCACTGGCCCAGAGAATGGTTACTGAATTCTGACAGCTGTTGGGTCAATGGGCTAAGCCATTTAACCTCAATAAACCTCATTTTCCTCATCTGTAAAACAAAACTCCTAGTGTTGACCTAATTCATAGTTCAGGTTGGCAGCAGCTAGGAAAATATTAGAAGTGGACATCCTCCAGTAAAGAATGAACTCCCTTGTCTCTCAAGAACTTTACATGCCACTGAGCAGATACTTCATTGCACAGCATGAGAAGGGGGATGGGAGGTACATTATTTTTAGGTGCACAGCAACCAGAGAGCCTGTCTCAGGATTTAGGATATTAACTGAGGGTCCCACATTAAAAGCTATGGATGGAGCCAGAAGGGAAATGGACATGATCAGAAAGGAAGCTCTGCTCAAAGAGTTGGGTGTGAATTCTACCTTTCTAAAGTGTTGCTAGATCAATTTTGAACTGCTTCAGGACATGATATTTAGCTGAGGTTGTATATGAAAAAGAGAGATAAAATAGAGAAAAATTGCAGAAATAGTTGAGTGGAGGGTGTGAATGTGCATTAAGATACACAATCCCTGGGCATATCAACTCCAAACTGGTTGGCTTCTGAGTTAGTTATAACAATGGCATTTCCTGTAGCCTGAATCAATTAGGATATTTTGAAACAATGAGGCTCTTAATCATTTATATTTTAACCATGACATGAGGATTACTCGATGTTCCTTTTGAGTGACTGGTACACATAGCTACTGATATTTTCTGTATAGAACGTTAGAGCGCTTGGCAGCTGTGGAAGTAGCTGACCACAGTGACTTTGGTTTTTAGAAGGAAACATGGAGCAATCAAAACGAAGACAAACCATTGCTGAGAACTGAGAATTGATTATGTTTCAACCTCTCAGAATGGGGAAGGCTCCCAAGATTCCTCGCAGTTGTTAGGAGCGGAAGCTAGCTGCCTGTGAAATACTGAGGACAATTTCCTTCATGCTGTTACCCGAATGATGTCAGTAATCTAGGCATGTTTGTACCATTTTGCACATACCAATATCACTATTTGTTTGCCTGTGAAAATGATAGTTAATCAAAAGGCAATAAAATCTTGCATTCTTTCTTCTTTAAACTAGTCCATCTGAATCAGATGTTGAAATAAAGATTAGCTCCCCCCCCCTTTTTTTTTTTTGCATGTGGTGGTGGAGCACGAACCTTTTAAGGGCTCTGTGAATTATTGCCTTGGTTCAGCATGAGTGCAATGAGAAGAAATGTACCTCATCTGTAATACACTGTGTAGACTAATATCAGCTCCTTTTTTTTTCTTATATTGCAGTGAGATATTGATCTGGTAAAATGGTACCATATTGGAGCTGTCTGTTGTGGTATTCATCATGCTGTCACATCCCTAGTGCCTTGGAGTTATTGGAAAGTGGAATTGAGAGAGTTCTGTCATTTGGTGTGGCAATTCATTCACAGAACAGTCACTACAATATTTGCCGTGGTTCACTTATCTTTCTAGCTGGGATGGCTTCACCTTTAGTAATAAGGTGGCCTTTCTATTCCTCCATGCATAGTGGTGTAAACAGGTGAGGTTTAACTCCTCTGGCGTTTTTTATTTTGTTGTGTTTCATCCTATTTTCTAGCCTTTCCTCATACCTGCCGACAGTCCTGATGCCTGTGTTTTGAGTTTATTCCTGTGAGATGTATCTGAGCTATGGCTTCAAGCTTCTTTGCTTTATCTGATGTTAATAAGAAAGCAAAAGATAAACTCTTATACATAGAAAGCTTTTCATTCCTTTCCGCTAGAACAGATCAGTTAATGTCAAAAGAGCTTTCAAAAATATAAAAAGATACTGTCAATCTTCAGTGACTAGATTAAACAGTTTGAATCATTTTTCTTTGCATTCTTCTTAACAACCTGATGGTCTCACTAAACTGTCCTGTTACTTTAGAAATAATTTAGGACCAGGATTCCGTCTGAGGATGCATGTGTTATGAAAGAGCATCAATATAAAGCATTAGACCGGTTGCTCTTCACGGACAGTCCCAGTTACAACCTCAGCTGTAGCTAGGGAACTGAGTAAGAACAGGAAGAGGAGTCATGGTTTGTTGTTTAACTGTTTACAAAGGCTGAATCATGTCAAAGTAGCTGACTACACTGATAGACACTAATGCAGAAACCATGGCTACTGGAAATCAAGTGTATAGCTTTTAGTTGGCACTTGGAGAAAAGTAAAGATGCGCACATGTGCCTGTTTAGCACGTGATTTTTACACTGCTGTTAATGCACAGAGGTCAGAGGAGCTGTCACGGCTGTATGAACTGTAGCCTCCACTTAGGTTAAAGTCCATACTTCTTTTTAATATTATTCTGAAAATACACCACTTATTTCCTGTTGCTTTCAGGGGATTAAAACCTCACAGATGACATTTTGGTGACTAATCTGTTTTTCCTCAGTCAGCACTGGTATTTACAACACACTTAGTATGAAGGATATGTTAAATGAATCACAGAAACAAGAACGGGCATTTTTCAAAGTCTCAATGAGATTACTGTAACTTTGCTGATATGTGATCATGGAACACACACACAAAGGTGTTTAAGTAGTAGCTAAACAGTAACAAATGTTGATGGCAGTGCTTATGTCTGTTTTTATGTGAAATGTTTTTTTTTATTGTGCTTACCTGGCTTTCTTTGCTCATTGTGTAATGTCTGGTAAAAGAAATAGCAATGTATAATAAACTAGAGACTCTCATATTTCCTCATACTTGGCACTGTTAGTGGATTTTGTTAATTCCTATTTTCTTATTTTCATATTAGTCTTGTAGCTGCCAAATATATTTGAAGACACTTTTTCACCCAGATAGTTTACACATGCTATGTCTTATAACAAGGGTTCTGGAAAGAAAGGTTTATTCCAAGCAAATGAACGTGTTTAGATACTTAATCGTTTGATCAAGATTATAATGTATAATTGCAAAATAGTTTCTGTATCATAATGAGGAGGATTTAGGTCAACAAGATCTGCAATCATTAGGACGGGCAGAGTAGTAATCTTTTGCAAAGCCGTTATTGAGCCGTTGGTATTCACTAGAACAGACAGAAATAGAACATCACTGTATTCTGTAAACAGTTTCAATTTGATCTGTGTACATGATAAAAATCTTGGCTTCTCCATGCATTTAGGTGCTGTCATAGCTGCTGTTGCCAAATAAGAATGCAGTGTGATGTTATTATAGTAAACAGCACTTAAGCACAGCTGGCAGAATTGATCAGGGCCACATTAGAGTGAACTTCAACAGATGACTGACACAGCAGAAACAATAACTGAATATGCAAACAGTTCCTGCAGTGAATGCTCTGGGGAGCAGGCACCATTATTTTTGACTTTGAACAGGGAAAAGGGGGCAGATTTGTAACCTCCTTTTATACAGAAAGGTTCTGGGTATTGTGTAAACATCTGACTGCCATTTATAATGGTGGTTAGTTACAATGCAAAGCCCAAGCCTCCCCTGACTATTTACATTCCATTAATAATTAAAGAAGAAAAACATAAACATCAGATAACTGTGTTTAATGTTTCACTGAAGAATTTTTTAAGCTGTCCCTTCTCAATTAATGTTTGTTATCAAGATTCTGTTTTAACTCGGACAGCAGTGTGTGCGCTTCATTGATGGTTCCCACCCTTCTCAAATTTAATTATTATACAATTTAATTACGTGAACTATATACTAGTTTTTTCTTGTCATAACAATGAAATACAAAAAATGGTGTACAAATATTAGATAGCATTTACTCATTATTTTCTTTTATTCTAAGATTTAAGGTAAATTTACATTTTTACTAATTATGAAAAATATGAATTTGCCATACAAATTATAGTGGGACAATTCATCAGTGCTTTACCATTTAATTACTGGATTAAAAATAAACAGATAACCATTAAAAAATAGTTACAAAATAATTTTCTTTTTTCTTTCTTTCCTTCTTTCTTTCTTTCTTTCTTTCTTTCTTTCTTTCTTTCTTTCTTTCTTTCTTATTTTTGTAGCATTGTTGTAGTTGTTGTTTTTGAGACAGGGTTTTTCTGTAGGCCCAGCTGTCCTGGCACTCTCTTTGTAGACCAGGCTAGCCTCAAATTCAGAGATCCTGCCTTCTTCCTCCTGAATTCAGAGATTAAAGGCATGCACCACCATGCCTATCCCCAGTTCCTCATTATAAACTTCAGCAAGTGAAACATTTTAAATGAAGTATAATACCATACTATATTACCATTACAAAGTCCATTTACCTGAAATGCTTACTTCTCTTATTACTCCTTGTAAGATCATTAGGTTCCTTTTCGCTTATTCATTTATATGTGTATATATGTGAAATACCATATGGGTATGTTATTTCAGGAGGGTAAACCTATACTTCTTCAGGCAAGGTTTTGGAAGACAGACACAATGAAAGAAGTATTTCATGATAGCAGGAGATGATTGACACTCAAAGAAATGACAATGCAGTGCCAGGATGCTTCTTGGAGGGGGATGCTTCTATGTAGACACCGTGCTTGTCTTAGCATGCTGAGGAAGTTGGAGGAAAAGTGAAGGAAAGAGTATAGGAAACAGTGAAGTAGAAAGGCTACGTCAGAAGTCACGAGCGCTCTAGTCCCACTCTGCCTAGCAATGTGCCAAGTACAGAGTGGGTCTGAACATAAGTTCTCACAAACATAAAACTTCAGAGTGAGAAAAGGTGGTTGCCACAAAATTTCAGGAAAAATGAAAGGTGTTTATTTTATTTTTCAGTTGCCTATTTTCACAACCACAGGCTCCATTTTTCTTGATCACTCCTCTCCAGACACTCAAATTTATTTAAGCCTAGCTTTGCTCCTGTGATTTTTGGATTGTTGTACATTTGTTTGTTTTAAATGATGGCAATGCTGTCCAGGGTGTTGAGTTCTTCTGAGGGAAGGAGATAGCATTTGTGGAAGTTCTGTTTCTCATTCAGGCTTACAGAGTGACATAATGTCTAAAAGTCTTCTACTCATTACTCTTTATAACAAGACATTGACCCAGTGTGTCTGTTTTAAATCTGGCTTATTCCTTAATTGCACAGTTCCTGGAAAAACCATGGAATGCTCTCGTTGGAGCATCAATTCATATAAGGTGACTTGTATGTACGTTTTTACAGGATGGTCATTTGTTGTTGGATAACCTATTGTCATTAGTAGTTTTAAGTGATGAATTAAAAAGAACTACTTATCTAGACAGCCAAATTTGAATTTGTGAATGCTATTGAGTTTTCTATGTTTGCTTTCTTATAAGAGGAAGGATTTAATTATTTCACTCAAGCACAATCCAATCAGCATAGGTAGGGCTGTTTGCTGCAAGAGGAAAACCTCCCTATCTGAAGAGAGTCTGTGAGGCACAGCAAGTGACGCACCAAACCTCTATTCCTCAAGCGTTTGCTGAGGTTCCAATCAAGGATTTCCTCTTCATTCTTGTACATTTTGCAAAAAACTTCCCATGACACTTGTTGCTATATAACAGTTACCTTTTGAAATATCATTCTGGTTGCTCCCAAGTATAGATGCCAAGTGTATTTCTGCGTATCATGGAGAAATGGGAACCTCACCAGAACTTCATTCCATCTCCTTGGGAAATGGTCTTCTGGATAGTATGTGGTTTCACAAGAGTCTCACACTAGTCATTGAAGTGTAAAGCAACTTCTGCAGAGAATACGGCAGAGACAAGAGTCACACAATAAAGGAGGCGGCGATATGTCTTGCACTGGGTTCCTGGTTGGTTTTCCAGTAATGCTCACACTACGTTCTTTCTTAATCTGGATGTCTCATTTAGACCGATATGTGGATGGAAACCTGAAGTCTATATAGCTTTATTTTCTCCAGCTTTCCATGAGCTGCCCTCGCAACTTGGCTATCACTTAGATGTACATATGATGACATGACAATTATTCTTTTCTTCCCCTTTAAACTGTGAGGTCAAATATTCTGACATGCATACTGAAATTTCTATGATAGTTACATATCTGAAAGGGCATTTTCCCATAGATATGTGTGTCTATTACAAACATTCTCATGATGATTACACAGCCCTAGCACTTGGAGAGGAAAGAATAGGGAAAAACACCGTCAGAAGAATCCCTTAATAGTGATGAGGTTTAGAAGGAAATTTTTGAAAAGTGTGTTATTGAAAACAATCTTACATAACTCCTAGTGCCATGTCGTCCATAACCTAATTTTAGACATGTGACTTAATTTGGCTTTTACAGTAATCTTTAATGCAGATGATGCTATTGCCACTTAGGATATGAGAGAATAGATTCAGACATATGCATTTGTCAAAGGTATTTGAACAAACAAAGCTCTAAATTTAAATCTGGTGCCTTTTCCAACAATGGTTTTACATACATTTTGTGTTTGACTGCAGGACATAACCTAATGGGTATCAAAGACAAATACTGGATTTACTCAAGCAACGTACACATTAGCATATGATGTTATACTCAATTAGAATGGTCCCATTTAGCAAAGTCCTTGTTGATATATCTGAAATCTAATTTTGGTTACCATAGGATATCCAAATGTGAACTGAACTGGACCCTTATGAATATATTTATCCAAGGTAGTTGTTATTTTTGTGATTGAATAATCTTAGCATATTCTCATAGGTTGGCCTTATTAATTTTAAGAGTTCTTGATTTCTTCACATACCAAAAAAGTGTTTATGTATATCCTTTTCATATTTATAAGAGACACATGAAATTCCTACTGCACTGCAACCTTCCAGATAGGTGGTTCAGCATGAGTCTACTGGCCTTTCCCAAAGAAAGACATGACATGCTAGCTCTTCAGTGTCCTCCACTCTAGCTTCCAGTATAGTTTTGTTTTTCTTAAAATAAATTGATGAGCTAACTGCATCAGAAGACAGTGTGAATTTGAGTACCTTATTTGGGATACTATTTTTTGTAAGCTTCCAAAATTCTCTATTTTTATAGTTCAGTCGGGTTTCCTTGCACATGAAAATATACAATGAGACAGGATTATCAAAGACAATCTTTTCCAAATCATTAACTGGCTTAAGTTTTTATATTTGCCTTTTGTACCATTTGGAAAGAAATATTTTATTTTAAAACATAACATTATCAAGTAAAATGCTTCCTACAAAATGAAAATTTCAATAGATGGTTATATTAATTTCCTCACTCCCATTTTACCTGTGTTCTGTGCTTTTAGGGTGGAGAAGAGAAGAAAAATGATCTTGCCTTCTTTATTAAATTTACCTTTTGCTTTCGTTCCAAGATTTGTGTCTTTTTATCACTTGATAAAATCTTTGTGCTTCTAGTTGGCTTTCATTTTAATTAAGGGAAGTAGAGGTTAAGTGAAAACAAATGCATTTGTAAAAGAATTGAATCCTTTCAAGAGTTACATAACTTTAAAATTGCATCTCTCTTTTGTTAATCTGTCATTATAACACAGTTGTTTCAAACACGCATATCTATTTCCCCAAAAAATGATTATGTAAAATAAGATAAAACCTTTTCAGAAGAATCTTGGAAATGCAAATCATTAAGGAGTTAGGTTGTGTACCTCTTATATTTTATTGGATAGCCTATAATTTGGGTTCAATCCTGAGCTCTGGCATATGCCAGCCTAGAAGATTTAGACAATGCACTGAGCTCTTCTTTATCTTATTTGCAAGGAAGAGCATCCTACAGAGCTGAAATCTTAAGCCGAGTGTCTGGTCTTCTTTCCTTATCCTTATAGTGGCTCTTCAGCCTAACAGGCCTGCAGCTAAGTCACTGTTTTCATGCACGCACACTTCTGAGGCTCAGGTCCATCCATGTGCCCAGTTCTGCCTTTCCCCCCCTCCCAATGTGTTCACACATATAGGACATAATTTGTTTTGGCATCTGTAGAAAATATGCGCCTAGTTTTCTTCTCTCAAGTGTCTGGCCTTTTAGCATTCACATGTCAATACGTTTACTTCTAATTATGGCAGAAAGTTAAGTGCATTGTGTCCTCTTGTTTAGCTCCTGTCTATGACTTTTCTGTGTTATGAAAAATTCATTCTCCTCCCCTCTTCTGCAAACCATTGAGTAACTAGCAGGGCTTCAATAATAGTTTTTTAATTTATAGAATTATCTGATCTTTCAGTCAGTTATATAGCACTTCCATTTGTTATGTGACTTTGGAGAAAAGTCCTTGTTACAAGCTTCACCAGTATCTCTAGCTATCTCTGCACAGGCAGAGGAGACACTACCTAAGGGAGGGGGAGATGTGGATGTAAGTTTAACCTAAGAATGCGGTATGTTCAGAACACTCTTCTTACTGACTTCTGGAAAATTCTCAGAAGTGAAAAAGATTTAACTGTTTCTACTTCATCAGGCAAAACTACAGAACACACCATTTCTTCCCCAGTGCCTGATAGTTCTTCTTTGTCTTGACTTTCCTTTTCTCTTGAGAATTATCCATTGGACAATTTAGTGGGATATCATCCTAAATAAATGCCTCTATTGATCCTGCCTAAAAATAGTAGAGACAATTTTGGCCAAGTTCTGTTCCTGGAAAACAAAAGCAGGTAACAAGTTCTTGTGTGGGCATTATTTTATGTCATTTGCATTTACTTATTATTATATGATGAATAATTTACATGTTGATAGTTAACCTTTATTTTATCTTCCCTATAGTCAACATTAAAAATGAATTATCCAATGTCATCTAATAGCTTAGTGCTCTGAAATAAAAAACCATGCCACGTATGCCATAGCTTAGTTTCAAAGGACCTATTTGAACTTGGTGTGGGAAAAATATATGCATAACAATTATTATAGAGTTAAGGGAGTACAGTCTAGTATATCTTCTTTGTATGAGAATAAGTTGTATTGGCTTTTAATGAGAAGACTAATAAAACAAATTGTTGCTTTATCTAGAAAATATATTAGTGCTGTGCTAATGTTGGCTCTATTGGTTATTGCCAATCATATGAAAGACTTGGACACGTTGCTTAAGTTCAAGACTAAATGGTAGGTAGATAGTTTTAATTTTAATATAATCTTGATGCTATTGAGTAGAACGTTCAAATCTTTTATTTTTAAATGTTTTGAATATTCAAATGACAGCCTTTGCAAAATGTATGATATTGCCATGAGAAAATGTGATCAGTAAGAAGACATTTCATCAGCTCTTAACTTCAAAATACTACTTTAGATGGTAAATATGTACACATGCATACATAAGAAAATAACAGATACAATTCCACCTCATCCACTTTTAAAGATGACACTACCTTATGCATCTGCATTTAACTGTTTGATCATTGATTCTTGATATGAATTGAGTTAGCATGAGCAAAACTTTCCTTTGACGTGTAGTCATTTGAAAGATAAATCATAGTAGTATTTAGAAATTTTCAGGAAAGTAGTTCGAAGTTTTATATCTCTATATTGTATTAAAGTTTAAAGGAACATCTGCATTTTGAGTGTGGATAACATTTTTCAATATACTATGTTGCCAATTAATTTTGAAATGTCAACAAAATGGAAATCATACTTTAAGGGAAAATTTTTTAAATGAAACCTTCCTTGAACTAATGTAATATTTTTTTGATTGTAAACTGTCCTATGGTTGACTGAAAAAGAATGAAGTATTTAGAACTCATTTTATTTGATGTAAGTAGTTAGAAAAAATGGGTTAAAGAAGATATACCAGATGTGTGATTTGGCTGTCTTCATCAGTCTTGAGGAAAAGAGTGAGCAAGAGATAAACCCAATAGATGTTGAATTATTTCTGTGTGGGGAACTGTAGTAATGAGACAATGTCTGGATGCAATTATTTGGAAAGTTCTTGACCTTTTATTTGTACAAGTTGATATAATTATGATTTCATGAGGAATAGTTTTGAAATTCTTAAGCCAATTTTAGCTCAGTGTTTATATTGTGTCTTTGACTTCAGAAATCATGGAAATGTTTCCTACTTTTAACTTTTATACTGCATCTTTTAAAGCTCAAGTGATTAGCTTCAGAGAGTTTTAGTTTAAGATCTTATTTCAAATAATTATTCTTGATTAGTTATAAAGGGGATTGCTGACAGTACCCTGTGAGGTTTTTATTCATACATTCTTTTCCTTTCTATTTGTGTTTAATGACAAAAAAATGAAAGAAAGGAGTATATGTCAAATAACTCTTTTTGGATAATTAACAAACATGCCCCCCCCACTCTGTTTTTCTCAAGTGACAACTTCAAAAGCCATCTTCTGCTCATACCTGCTTATAGCTAGTAGATCCTGACCAGTGGGAATGTTAATACCCTCTTGTACCTTTTGAACACTTGAATGTAGGTCTTATGTAACTGAATAGTGTGCATCAGATGTAAAGCAACAGCATATTCAGATGGTCAGAACACTGTCTGCCAAGTCTTAGATTCTGAGTTCAAACCCTGGATTCCCATGAAAGAAAGCAACAACTGATTGTGTAAACTAAACTATATTCTGACGTCCACATCTGTATCATGACATAATAACATGCCCCCAAACTGACTTTCATACGAACTCTGGTGCCCTATATTTGACCACATTCCATTGATGGCCTGGTTGTACTCAGAGGAAGGATAGCAGGCTGTCAAGAAGAGACGCGATACCCTATGAGCATATACAGGGGGATGAGGTCCCCCTCAGTCACAGACATAAGGGAAGGGAGTAGGGGGAAAGTGGGAGGGAGGGAGGAATGGGAGGATACAAGGGATGCAATAATTATTGAGATGTAATACAAATAAATTAATAAAATATTTAAAAAAATAAAATGCCCCAATCTGGAATGTAACACATGAAGTAAAAAATTAAATATAAAAAATAGTGACTAAAGCCACTAATTTTTATATTGATTATATGTTGACTGATACTATTTTGAAATATTGAGTTATGTTATTAAGTTCTTATATTTCAAAATTTTAGGTAGTTCTTATAAATATCTTACACTTTCTAAGAACCTTTTCATATTTATGTCTAATTATATTATAGTAGATATAAATATATCTTTCTTTAAAGTCTTGATTCTCTCCCTTCCTTTCATTGGCGATATTTTTCAACAACAGTAGCATATTGACCTATTCCTTAACTCTAGTGTTCTCGAAAACTTTTTGTACGTTGACCTCAATCAAAATTTTTATTTTTTTTTAATAACTATTTACCTGTTGGTTGTCAATTTGCTTTGGATTTTATCTTATTTCAAATTTAGGTTTTCCTATGAAATTTGACAAAATAATTGTTCATTCACGTGAGGCTGTGCTATTGCCATATTTTCCCCCAGAAGTATGTATTTGTCCACTAATCATGTAAGTATAGCTTCTTCATTATGCAATAGGGTAGGTTTGGCTTTTTGTTTGTTTGTTTGCTTGCTAGCTTGTTTTGGTGACAATGTGGGACATACCTATTCTTCCTACTCACTCTGTCTGCAATAGCAAATTCATTTAATGGGTGAATTTAAAGATAAATCATGAGCCATTTTTCTTAAGATATCCTGGAAAATATGTTTGGAATGAGTGTATCTAAGAGATAATTTCTAAACCGAGGAAAGTGCTCTTTCCTCAGCACTACTGGCATTTGTGTAATTACCTAAGCAATGTCATATGTCAAAATATGTTAGAATTATACTTTACTTATATTCAGTATCATGTTACCTCATCTTGTTTTTAACAAGATCACATACATTTTATCCAAGGTTCTAATATTTTAGCATAAAAACTAAAATGTCTTCTTTTCCTTTACCTCCTCAATTCATCAGCTATTGATTATTTATTACTAATTATAACTTCAGTATCTCCACACATCACCACCATTATTGTTACTAGATTATATTTCCTATATACTTAGCTTACATAATATTTTTCTTCCTCCAAACTTTATTTTCAACAATTATCATTCTTGGGTCATTGGAAATAGCTCCAATTATCCTCAACTCCTTTTCTTCAAGGCCTATTGCAATTGATATTTAGAAAATATGTCTATACTTCTACCCTTTTATTGATATTTTCTGAACTCTGTGGATGCAACTTGTGCTTTTTAGTGTGGCCAGTATCACAAAGATAAATTTTAAAAGTATATTTTATGAACCCTAACACAAAGAGAAACAATCCAGCTATCATTGCAGATGCCATTTGCAGGGTACCCAAGCATTCAGTGGCAGCAGTGATCTAACTCATATATTTGTCATTGTCTAAACTAAAATTCAAATCTATTGTATTGTAAGAAATCTTTTGTTTATCTTTTAAGCAAAACAAGTAGTGTTTTGAGATGGATTATACATTTATTTTATTACACATGAATAAAACAAAATACACACAGCAGGAAGAACCATGAGACAATCATTAGTTATATAAATGTTACACTCATAGTAATTTGGCTTTTTGTATTTGTCAGACTTGAAGTAAACATCTTTCCTATCTTGTTAGGTCTAAATTTCTGAATGAAATTCAATATCTATTATATCTCATCTCTATTAACTTAAATCATTTATCTTGATCTAAAAAGATCTTATCCCCTAACTGACTAAACTTGTAAAACTAAACTATCTGGTCTTCAACCTTCCTCAGAGACCTGAGAAGGAATAAAACTTAAATGCCTGAGTGAGCCTGTAGTGCTGGTTAGTAGCTTCCAAAATGAAAAACTTACTTGAGGCAGTTTACTGGTAGAGACAGTTACTCTCTATAATGTTGGAGCATCATCTTCAGCCTTCTAGTTAAAAATCTCTGCCAGACTTATTCATGAGGCAGGAACTATTGAGGACTTGCTTACTCTGTCTTGGCAGAGTTTGGCCATTGACTCTGCTGCCTCTAAGCTTGGACATTTTTAGGCAGAATTCTGTCTGTGGTAGAAATGAGGACATTTTGCTCAGTGGCTGGTTTGCCACAATTGAAGCCAGCTCCATAAGGAGGTTCTTTGATGCTCATCATCTTCTTTGAGGTCAGCTGGGTATTGTCAGGAGTTAACTCTTCTTGTTGTTAAAGAATCTTTAGAAAAATAAAACCATCTTTAAATGCCATATTCTGTGGTTCTCTGAGGCCTTTGAAGACCTTATTTAACTATTTTACCTTATGTATCTATAGAACCATATCTATCTGTTAGACTTAGGATATATATTCTTGTGATAAAATTAGACTAGTATTTGACATGACCATGATTTGCATCGATATACAATATACAAAATTCTATACCAATGACTTAGAAATAATCTTTGTGATGAATGATTACGGCCCTGAGTTAAGGAGTAGGTTCAATCATCTTCCTTTGACAAGTGAAAATCAAGTGCCTCAATTACTCTAAGACTGTCATCATCTGGCCCGCATGGTAAGGAGCCTTAACAAACATAAACAATGCTTTTTCAGGAAAGAAGTGTTGCATAGTCAAATGTACATCAGTCTTAAAACATATGCCTTTTGGTTTGTCTGGCAGCAATGAATTTTACAGACTAATATTATGTGCAAGATATTTTAAGTGAAAATATTAATTCATATAGTGATAAATGAAGACTTTTATAACAGTTGTCATCCTCCACAAAATGGTACCCTATGACATTCAACTTCTAGCGACTAGCATAATTTTAGGAAGCAACCAGTACACTAAGATACCTATCATACAACGTCTTTTTATACTTAAGATGATTTCACTTTTAGAATTACTAAAATTAGTTTCTGATGGCAATTATCTTAGTAATTTCAATATATAGTAGTGAAATGCTCGATTTCTCAAAATTGGTCCCAAGGATAGAAATGTCAAACAGCAGCATAATTTTTAATTAATGAGCATATATAATATACATTTTGTCCCTCACTATTTATGAACGGCTCCATTTGAAAAGGTCTTTTCACATGGTTAGGATATATTCTGGTAATGAAACAGGAAGATCCAAATGAAGAGATGATTTTAGTAAGTCCAGACATTTTGGAGAGATCATGGGGAGGAGACGAAAGGAATTTTTGGAAAACTGATATTAGAATATAAATGAGAGTCTAGACTATAAAGAGAGTTAATTGTCATGTGAAGAGTTTAAAAATGCCTTGAAAGAGATAGCTGGCAACATCTTGGTTAAAAGGACAACATAGTACATAGTGCAGGCTTGCAAGCTGTTTGATCTCACGTGCAACTAGTTAACTTTGTTCTCATAGTATGAAAGCAGCAACAGGTAGACCAGAAACAGATGAATGGAACTGAGTTCCAATGAGGATGGATTTAGAAAAGCAGGTAGGCAAGATTTGGCCTGCATAATGTAATTTGCTGACCTCTACCCTAGGGAATTATGAACAATGGATGGTTTTAAAGATGAAAGGTATTTAAATTAAAGCCAGAATCAGAGCAGTAAAGAAGACAGCAAAGTGGGAGATAAAAGTTGAACAGCACTTTGGAAAATCACTTGTTCACTTTGCAAAATACTCAAACTAGGGGAGAAATGTGTTCTTTCGCGTTGTGTAACCTAGATGGAACTGAAGATAAGTGAAGGGAAGCAAATTTGTACCGTCTTTGGCTGGCTGCAATCATAGTTAGGATTTAAACTGTGTGATTTTTGTAAAGGTAAAGCTAAGAAATCATTAGAATAGCGAGTTTATCTACTACCTGGATAGTGTAGGTGACTGTAAATTCTGTTACATGTATAAAAGAAAAGAGCATTTGTGTGTCTGTGTGTATGTGTGCCTAGTGTGTGTGTGCATAGTGTGTGAGTGTGTGTGTGTGTGCATGTGTGTGTGTACAGATTCATGTATGTAACTGCAGGTGCAGTCCTACATACTGCAGTGCCTTGTGGAGGTCAGTGAACAGACTTGCGTGTCCTCCTCTCTTTCACCTTATCTGAGACACAGGGTTTTGAGCCCTTTGAAAATGCTGGCCTGTAAGCCTTTGGGGTTTCTCCTGACTGTACTTTCTGTCTCTCGCTTTAGTGAATATTGAGTTGCAGATATAGCACCCAGACTGTCTGCTCTACCTTTCACATGGATTCTAGATGTTCAGATTCAGGCCCTCATGCTTTCATGAAAGAACTTTTTAACAACTGAGCCTTCTCACCAGATTCAAAAGGGGGAATTATGTAAGTTCAAAATAAACTGAAACAGTTAGCCTAAAATTAATTATCCTATTTGATATTTTGTTTTAACTTGTAAAAAATGTTAAAGTGTGACCGTTATTCTCCATAGAAAACAAGGTTTAGGAAAGTCACACGTAAGTCTTTTATAAAGAGACACCCACATACATTAAGTAGCGAACATGAAAGATCTTAGTATTTTAACTTCGAATAATTCTTGTGACATGGTTTACCTTATCATTAAGAAGGTGATGTTACTGTTACAAGGACTAGGATAATGGATGTTCTTTATCACTTTTTCTAAACAGACTAGAAACTAGGAAAAGAAAAATTATGTGGCTTTCTCAGAATTACTCTTTACTACAATGATAGACTCGAGATCAGAACGCTGTTCTGCTCCATTTTAACTAGACATGTCAACATTCTAGCATTTCTACCCACGGATCACTGTTAGACATACAGAGTGCTTAAATTACATAAACTTGAAACTATTTAGAAATATTAAGTTGTTTCAAAAGTTTAATCCTCATAATGCCATGTGGTAAACTGTAATATGGTATGTAATTGTTACCATGGTCACTGCATTTTATGTCAGTTAAAACACAAATTTATTACAGTCTGTTTAAAGTATTCATTTTTAGCTTTTTTATGTGAATTGAATACTGGATAATTTTCATAAGGTCACAACATTTTTCTGAAGTTAAGAAAATGCAATCTTTAGTGTTGCTTAAATAAGACCATTGTATTTCCGAAAACAAACTACTGACATACAGAATTCTAGTTAATTTATATAATAACTATAACTGACTTAATAATAAATAAAGTTATTGGAAAGTAAGAAAAATAATATGTGTTAGGCATAAGTTTTATATTTGCTCCTTGATAAATATATTTTCAAGTAATATAAAAACAATTTTAAGCGTTTTTATATTAAAAAGTACAAACAAATGAAGTATGCATATTTACACGTATACATATATCTAAATATATTTGTACACTATATATGTGCTATATCAAAGAAAATATAAATGGCATGAAAAAATAAACATTTTATGGATGAGTTAATATTTTATTTTGAGTTCATAACTACTGCTTTTGACAAATACATTGAAAACTATGAGACTTGTATTTTATGATAGAAAGCATACATTTTGCAGAATTTTATTCATTTTTGTTATTTCTGTGTGTGTACATTTTTAATATGTACCCCGGCCTGTAAACCCCTATGTAGGCCACGCTAGACTTGAATTCACAGAGACTTGCCTGGCTAAGTAGAGAGCTTTAAACTTAGAAAAGAGTAATATGTAAATAATTCAAGTACTTGATTCAAGGAGATATGTTTTACAGAAAACGAAAGGCTAGCATCACCAGGCAGTGGCTTTTGCTCATTCTTAAAACTTTCTTGTCTTTCAGAGTGAATGAAGCTTTTACCATCTTAATTCAATCATGGAGAAATTACTTCAATATAATATGGTGCTTTATTAAAGTTGTGCACATATTCGGTATCACTCAGTCAGTCTTTTGAGGTGAAGGACAAAATGTGCCTTCTATATTTTTGCATTTAGGAGACACTGCTAAACAAAAGCATTTTTTAAATGGAGGTGAAATTATTACTGGTACATATCAGGTTTAATCTGCCTTATAGCCTCATAAATAATTCTGAGGAGCTATCATTTTGCTTTCTATTGAATAACACTATTTACCTGATGCTCTTCTGGAGGGACAGGAAGCCTCCTCACCTTTCAGAAACTCAGAACGATTGACTCTGCACCTGCTTCTTTTGGTAGCAGCTGCCTTGAGGGACTTCCATTCTGATTTCCTCTCTCTCTGTCTCTCTCTGTCTCTCTCTGTCTCTCTCTGTCTCTCTCTCTCTCTCTCTCTCTGTGTGTGTGTGTGTGTGCATGTGTGTGCTTAGAATCTGTAAGGAAGCTAATATTAAGTGTTGTCACATAAACAGTGTGCTGTCATTAGGAGCACTGTGTTAGCTCTCTGCTCTTTGGGTATTGATCCTGATGGATCAGGGATCATGATCAAGTAGAGTCTTGCCAACGTCATTCATGTTGATTCTTTCCTTACCACGTTTACTTTTCCTAAACGAGAGTGTGCCCTTTAAGGCTCATGCTGTTCTATAGTTCTTTATATAGTCGCCAGAATAGTGCACTTCAAATGTACTTCGGCAAAATAGGCATTTCTTCAGGCTTTTGATATTGCTATCTTTGAGAAATGTTTCATGTGTTATACAAAATGTGTTTGGATTCAGAAATACGAATTCAATTCTGATTATTAATCAAAGCTTAAGTACAAGCGATGTAAAAAAAAATCACATTCAATTGGGAACAATATCTTTAAGCAAATTTGCTTAATTCCAAAATACAAAACACTATCACTTAATGTGTACCAATGTTTAATGGAAAATCTTTAGCTTAGATAAGGTGTCCTTGCTGATCTCATGTAATTTCTCTATCTTTTGCCACCACTCTTAGATTTTTTTTCTCTCTCTCCTATTAGAGGTTTTTTCATCAATCTGTGAAGCAAAGTAAATAGAAAGAAAGAAAAAAAAAAAAACCTTCCAAATATTTTTTATTCACTTTCTACTAAATTATAAGGTAGCTCATTTACATACTTAAAACATTCTTGTGCAAAACAAAACCCAAACAGGTGGTTTCTGGTGAATAAATAAAATGTTTGATATTATAGAGCCGGACAATTCGCTTTCTATTGTATATTACTTGGGTAAAATAAAGTAGACAGCTCATGCTGAGAAAACTGAGATGTAGAGAATGCAAGAGCTAAAAGGCAGACAATACACTCAGTAGTGTCTCAGGCACGGATCCCTGAACACTATGGAGAGCCATCCCCCTTGGATGAATAAAATCATAAACTTAACTGTTGCTTGCTTTCAGTTTGCAAAGTCACTTTGTAAAGTGAGAATGCTAATGATCTCATTGTTGTGGTTGCATTTCTAAAGTCCCTTATCTCCCCTAGGTTAAATGTATTTGTATAAAGGAGGCAGTGACAATTATTTTTAAACACAGACTACTTCCCCACTAGAAGAACAGTTTTTGTAAAGATATTCATGATTATATTGGTGTATCTTTGAGTGTCTGCTGGCTATGCCAACCTAAGTGTGTCTCTTGTCACAATGTATCCATGGACCAGTGTCCTCAGAAACTCCCCGCTTCTCACATGCTACTTATTATTGTTTCAAATACATGAAAAAAAAAAAAAAGAGTAGAAAAATTGCCTCTTATAAAGCATCCATTTCTGTAAAAGTACAAAGGATTTGATTCAATTTGAATGTTTAAAAAACTTAATCTGGTAACAGGAGGGATGTTAGTTTTCTGTATAACAATAAAAAGTAGCATTGCAGACACTGGTCCATGGCTATACTTATTCTATTGTAGAAATACGGGGTATGAGGTGTGTTTTGCATTAGGCTGCACACCTGATTGCATGCCTGTTGGAAGGTTTCCAGAGTGTGGTCTAGAAGGTACTGTTACTTCCAACTTTTGCCACTGAAATTAAGATCTATTCCCTAGAGAAGACAAGTGAATTAACACAGTATGCTCTATGCACAGTGAAAACAAACTAACCTGGATCACTGCTTTGTTTAGAACTGTGAAATGTGGCTTTGCAGAAGATTGAATGAACTCTATTTTTGTAATAAAAAAATAGAATCAATGATCTATTTACCTTTGTTTTAAGATCTTCTGAGATGTAATAAGTCTATGAAAAGAAGGGCTCTAAACAACCCAAAGCAATACTTTCCTGCCTTTCCATTCCCATATTTGCAATTTATTATAGCACAAAAGATAGACAGATTATTGGTAGCCAAAAATTAACATTAAAAGAATCAACAAACGTACAGCTTTCTTATTTGTACACATAAAAGCCATTTTAACATCAAGAACTCATCAATGCCACATCATTAGCAAATAAATAATAATCACTCAGACATGAAGAGGTGTTCAAAGGCTGGAGTGTTATGGTGATGAAGACAGGAGAAATAATAGAAATGTGCGCAGAGCTGTTGGTATATCTTGTAGGGAATATCTAGAAAATTAGATTAATCAAGAAGCAGACATTTGGAAGAAAGTTTGTGTGAATGCCTGACAGTCTTGCTCTTTCCCTCATTTCAAATGTTGGCAGGGTAGCAGGCAGCTCCAAGGGAAATGTGCTCCTTTCATACTTGAGTAATTGATGAATTGTATGCAATATGCAAATGAGAATCCATAAATCTTATGAATGACAGCTTAATTTATGTGAGCCTTAATGAATGCAGGATTAGATTTTAATTAAATATCCTCAAAGGCACCCTGAGTAGTAGATTTTTTCAGGCCCTGTTTTTTGAAGACTTGTTTCTCAAGCAATGCATTTCACAAAAGCAGAAACCAGGCAGAGAACTTAGCCTACATTTTAATAAGAAGCAATTGCTTTGTTTTATTTTAAACAACAGCAGATAAAGTGATAAGTCCTAAACAAAATGTAGGCAGAGCTCTTTATTTTCTACACATTTCAGTAAATTTAATTACTTTTAACTACCATTGCTTTCTGTTATCATGTGCTATCCTTATTTGCAAGAAAGTTATTAAAACTTTATCCAAAATAATTTATTACTAGAATACTGTTTAATAAAATATTACGGAACACAGGTTAAACATTTTAAGTACACGTGTAATTTGAATAAAATAGGGCCTACTTAACCAGTTCATTCTTTTATCAAAATTGACACATAGTACTTAATGAAATAAGAAGATGCATAACAGACTTCCATACATGATATGTAATAAGGAGACTAGCTTTCTAAACACAGACTGGAAAGATGCATCCTTCCAGGAAATACTTACGTCTTTAATTTTCATCGACACCTTGAACTTGAATGTAGGTTTTTAGTTTTTTTTTAATTATATTTGTGAAATTTATTCACTTTACATTCTGACTTTAGCCCCCTTCTTTGTCTCCTCTGGTTCCCACTCTATTCCTCTTCTCCCTTTCCTCCCTCCCCTCCCTCCCTTAGTCCTCAAAAAGGAGGCGCCATCCCTCCCCTACCATCTGACTCCAGCTTACAAAGTCTCATCAGTACTGCCTGTATCCTCTTCCTCTATGGCCTGGCCAGGTCCACCCAGCCAGCGGGGCAGCGATCAATGAGTGGGCAACAGAGTCCACGTCAGAGACAGGCCCTGCTCCTATATTAGGAGACCCACGTGGACGTGGTTGTGTATTTGATGACAATAAAACTGTTGCCCTTTTGTTAAGAATCTACTTTTCAAATGTATGATTAAAATAAGGATTTGATATGTTGTTTACAAAACCAAATATTTGTTTTTCCCATTTGAAATGTTTCTTTGTGAAATCATCCTGAGTTGACATTTTCAGGACTCAGTGGTTCCAACTAAGTAAGTGTTAAGTCCTGAGTGTCAATGCTACAAGGGCCTATGTGACTATAAGGGAAAAACAAATACATATGGAAGCTTTTCTGTTGTAAGTGAAAAAGTTAACAGAGTTTTGTTAGATTTTAATTTAATATCCTCAAAGTCACTCTGAGTAGTAGTTTCTTTAGGCCCTGTTTATTCTAATATCTAACATAGTTCATTCACACAAACTCAGTATAAAGTTACTGAGAATGGCAGTTTCAAGCCTTTCAGTGAGAGCCTTGACCCACAGCCAAGGTTTTAAGATTGGGCTATCTGGGACAATCCTGGAGTTGTAGATATATTTGTGAATTGATGACTGTATTTTCTACTATGATCCGTGGGTCCAGCAGCTTTCTCAAGGGGATTCCTTTAAAAACATGATGAACCACTATCATGCAAAAGCTAGTTACAAAGCATAGTTTCATAAACTACAGTGCATATATTTGAAATCAGACAAGATCATGTAATCCAGTTATATCAATTAGCCATGCAGTTTGTCAGAGACATAATATCATTTTAACATACTTACTTTAAGCCTTATGTTAATATTTTTTAATATTGCATTGTTTATTTTGAGATCAGTATCTCAGCAGAATATAGTGTATTTTTTCTATTGTTTTCAGTCACAATTGCTATCTCTATTGTGATGAAGTTAGGAACTTTTTCTTACACAAATAGTACATTCCTTAAGTAGTTATGCAAAGAATGTTCCCTGAGAATAGTAAAGACAGATGATCAGCATGGGATAATGAAGCATGCCTGTAATCCCAGGAGGGTAGCTAAGACCAGAGGATCATGCCTTGGAGAAGAACCTACGTGGCATGGTAAGACCATGTCTTAAAGTTGTAAAGAGAACAGCCATTTAAACACAGTTAAGCATATCTAAGCTGTCTGGCTATTTCTTGGTGGAGATTCTAAATTAATAGAGGGAATTTCACTACCCTTGCGTGGAAGCACACAGGGAAGGAAGGTTCTATCCTTCTCAAGCCACATGCCCCTATTTGTTGTAACTTAGATTATGAAGAAGACCAGAGATGTTATAGCTAATCCCCAATGGATGCAGATGTCAAGCCGAGGAACTCAAAGGTCATACTGATAAGTAAAAGGAAAACGTATGAGGCCTGAATCAAAATTCAAAGCCTATTGCTCACTTTGTTAAGCTCACTACTGTTGTATGAATACACTTTGAGTTCATTGTCAACATAGTTCACACTGTTATTTCAAGGACATGAAACAATAAGTGAGGACATGATATATTGCTACATTGGGGTCATTTAAAATGTACAACATTTCCCAGCCATGCTCACTGCGATGACATTTTTCAATACATTTTCAAGTCTTGGAGTACCCCGTACTAAGCCTCAAGTTCAATCAAGAAAACCGGTGTTGAAAATAAGTTAGCCAGGAATGCCCGATTTTAGACATTGTAGGAGTTTCTCCTTGAGCAACTTGTATTTATTTTTAGATGTTTTGTTTTGCTATTTTGTTTTATGACATGGTCTCATGCTATAGTCTAAGGTGTCTGGGGAGTCAGTGTGTGGTCCAGGTGGTTCTACTGCTTCAGCCTCCCCAACATTAGATTGCAGGAAAGGGCCACATTGCCCAGCTGTGAAAGGGATTGCTGTTCTATAAATTTGTTTTTTTAAAAAAACAATTCTATTCCTTCTATCCAAATATATAAAATGTAGTAGGAAATCTGTATTGTTGGGAACCCAACAGGTTTCATGGAAGATAAAAACAAAGAGCAAAAAACATACTCAACTCCTTAAACTCACCTAGAATAGCACAAAGAAAACACAGCAGGGAGATAGAACCTTCATTTTTATTTTACATCTATTACCTGTTTATAATATTAAAACTCATTTACAGAAAGTGGCAATTACTAGGTCCATCTGCCAGAAATACTTCACAGTAAATACAATCAAGTTAAAACATATAAATAAAACTTGTAATTGCCTACCAACATATTTCTCAATATTGTCCATACAATAAATAATATTGTAGTACAATAGTATTCAGAAGAATGACTAAAGCATTCAAGTATAAATTCATAAATGTACATGTATAACCTCCTAAGACATAAAATAATTTAACAAAATATTAAGGACTTATATATAAAATGTTGTTTAAGATGAATATTATATTTGCTTCTTTTCAAAATAATTTAGGAATGAAAAGTGTTGGAATGTTTGCATTATCACACAAAACATACAACAAAGTTAAAAACAACTCACTGTTCTGTAGCTTTAGTGAAGCAAAGGAGAAAATGCCAACTAGTTCATTTTCATTCTTCATGTGACTATAGATAATGATATTATTAATAGTTCTTTGAAAATAGTGGGTGAAATGAAAAATACACTGACCTTTAATTGCCACATAGCTATCAGAAGTGTCTAAAATCATGCTGTTTTTTGATGTATGCAGTGTCATATAATTATGGAATTTGGAATACCCACAGTTACCAAATGAATAAAAGTGGCGTTTAAGTGGCTGGCCCTTTAATTCAGAGCCCTCAGAAGATGGAAATGTGTTCGTCTCTTACCTCCTCTAGTGATAATTATCATTGCGTTGTTGGATCACATTTTTCGATTCTTGTATAATTTAGCTCTGTCAGCATTAATCTCTTGGATGTTCACATCAGTGGAACGAAGTGTCTGCTTAATATTATGGTGGTTGGGCAGTTGTCATCCTAGTTGGAAAAAACAATGGAAAAATTTACTGTGAGGTTATTCAGATGTAGGATCAAAGCTCCTGGCCTAATATCTGAACATTGATACTTTCATGAAGTCATGTTTGGTAATCATTTTGCACTTCCCATATACAGATGTACATTGGACTCATTTCTTGAACATGAGTAGTTAACTTTTCTCTCCTTTCCCCGTAGTTATCGCTTCTTCTACAGCAAATACCTTCGGTAATAAATAAAACAGAAACGCTTTTTTATAACACAGATTTTTATTTTCTTTACATGTGTGAGCACAGTTGCATTTATCAGATGTGGGAACATTCTGACAGGTGTGAGGGATACCTGCTTGATATAAAGTCATGACTGCAAGGAAAAGAACTTTATGATAAGGTCATCACAGTCCTGATAAGAAAGGTTCAGAGACCATATTGTGCGATATTAAGTATCATTTTATTACTTTTATATTGATCCTCGCCATTTGCATTGATAGCAAAGCGTTGGCCAAGGGAGACTAACCGGAAACCATTATTTGTACAAAGCACCCAGGTCTACATTTTGTATATTTACACCGTGGCCTGGGTAGCAAGCAAAAGGATTCCCATTTCATTAAAGCCCCAGTTGCATTCTTCACAGAATCTGAAAACTTAAACACCATGTAGTGCTTTGGAATTTTAAATGAACGAATTTCATTTATATTACATTTTAATTTAGTTAGTCAAACACATTTGTTAAACATGATTATAGCTGAGCCTTGAACTAGACATTATGCCTAGAGTGGGGCAGCAAGGTGTCTACTCCCTCACAGGAGTGCACATTGCATTTGGAGGAAGCAAGTGCATGTTATGCATGGAAAATTATTGAAGATTTGATTAAAGAGTATTATATATACAGTTATTATTATTGATAGAACATTTTACCCTGACATTTTCTTATAAGGTATTATTTACTCTTCACCTCATCATGTATTAAACACACCTATATTGAATTTCCTGATTAGCCAGTGTTCCTTTTTACATTAGGCCATTGGTATTACTGGTGACTCTGTTAAGGCATTTTCTGTTATACCCGATAGCTGGTAACTCACCAACACTCATGATTAATTTTAGAGATGATGTCTCTGCCCTGCTAAGCGAGAGGCACTATTACAGAATTCCGTTCTCTAATACTGTCTGTCTGAACCCCATCATCCTACACTACAAAATAAGCTCTCAATTGCTCATGAAAGTACCAGTAAATAATAAAGAAGCTACTGGTGGAAATATTTAATGAGACTTTTCTGGGAGACCACTTTCAAAATATGTGATGTTACGGTACCCATACATCACCGTGACACCTAGAATGCCACTGGAAATGCTGTGACTCGTGGGACAAATTTCTTATGCCCTTCTTACTAGTATATACAAGTTTAATGTGAATTCAAAAAGAGTTAGGTTTGTAAAAATATGGGAGTCCAATTTGGGGAATAAAAATCTGAAAGGACAAAACAAAAGGTTTGGGCATGCCACAGAAAGGTATGTTCCCTTAAACATGTTTTCCTTCAACAGTAAATCTCATGAAGAAGCCAGACGTCCTGGTGGTGGGTCAAAGGCAAGACTTCAAACGGGGCCTACAAAGTCTCCATTTATTTCTGTTCTTAAGAAATCATACCAGAGGCTACATCCACACGGTAGCAGCAACCTGTTTTAAGTGCAAATACTCGTAAGCTAAGCTTTTAACTGCAGTTATCAATTCAATGTCTGATAGACTGTTGAAAGCAAAACTATGAGAAATGTAGATGGCTTAGGCAATGGCTTCAGTCACGAGAAATACAAATGCCAAGAAACAAAGTGACATGGTAGCGAGACAGGACAACTGCCAGGTCCTCCCTTTTCCTGAAGCTTCTCATTATCTTTCCTGATGACATTTTCTATAAAGCCCTGAGTAAGGTGAATAGTGCTAGGGACTCATAGAACATCTAGGAATCAAAATAGCCTGGAATCCAGAAGACGTAAACACTCCATTAATGATGAGAAAACATGCTGAGATAGAAGTAATATATTTGAATAAATCATCAGCTAGCTTTGGTGGAGAGGAACAATACAATATGGAATCAGAGGGGACCTAACAGTGAGAAGCAAAATCATGAAGATCCAATGAAATTAAATAATTTGTATAGCTGATTTTTTCTGACTGCTAAAGGGACAGATGTCTCGGGGTACATACTTACTTGCTTCTTTCGGTGAGCTATTCCCTGTCTGACCAAATACTCTTTCTAATATCTGGGAACTCACAAATGAAAGAGATAAACTCCGTCTTCCTTTGATGTGGTTTTGCTTTACTAAACATTTTGAAGTTTATTTTCTGTCCGAAGTGCCCTGTAAAGCTATTACTTTCCACATAGGGGCTTATTGTCTCTTTGCTTCCTTATTTGCTCTGGATTTTGAAGGCTTTAATCTGGCTGTGCTCTCTTTGGGGGGGGTATGCTAAGTGCTCAAAGACCTCTTTAAACACCCAGTCACAGAGTTCACCCTAGGCTCCGGATAGCAACAGGTAAGCTAGGAAAGGTGGCAGCTCCTGGGATTCCTTACTTTCGTGGATCCTTGTCATATTGTCTGATATCTGTCTGCTCAAAAAATCCTCTGAATAAAATGGTCTATATTTAATTTTGGTTGAAGAAAGAAAGAGACTGTTAGATACAATGACATGAGTGCTCAGCTGAAATATCCAGATGTTAAGTCTTAAATTTAAGTGGAAGATTTGTGTAAACCGTTAATGTAAAAGTTGCTCCTGAAGTCTTTGTTAATTATCAGGCATAGTTTTTACCCTTGACTTTAAATTTCCTTTCCCCAGAATATTATAAAAGGACAAGCTAATTAAATCATGAGAGAATAATATAAACATAAAATGTAAAAGAGAAAGAAATCTAAAATACATAGTCATATCTGCATATTAGATAATATAAAAATGTATTTCTAATTTCTGATTCTTTATGCTTTGAAAACTAAGTGGCAGGCATAGAAGCACAGAATGAATGTATGTTTTGTGTGTGTGTGTGTGTGTATGTGTGTGTGTGTGTGTGTGTGTGTGTTCCTTGCACACTCTCTGGGAGACTGTGTTTTCATTTCTGGTCACCACCTTAGCAAACTAATCAATGAGGCATGAAGTGCTATCAGCAGTGAAAGAAATGAAAAATAAACCACAGATAATCCCTCAGTTAAAAGGTTATTCTGTGTGATAAAAGCTATTTTGTTAATTTATTTACTTACTGGTACAGTGAGATAAAGTGGAAGTACAATTAGGGAATTCTTGCTGAAAGGATTTTAAAGGGCAATGATGACTTCATATTTTGTAATATTTAACAAGTAAAAGCCCTTTTAAACTAAAATTTTGTTGTTCATAAGATGCTACATCGTTTTGCTTCAGTTTAGTATTTTAAATACGTAATACTGTTCATTACATAATGAAAATAAAAATACCCTTTTAAATGATCGCGTAACTTTTTAAATAAAGCGTCTTTTAATCTAAATAGAGATGGTCATGCTTTAGAACAGGATTCCTTGCATGTTAATATTCCATTAGTTATATGAATAGCATGTACTTATTTGATAATTCTGTACTTCTCACTTTTCACATTCATGAATTTGGTGTAGTACTATTTTCTTTTCTGTTATGAGAGTATTAAACTCTGGGGAAAAAGGAATGTGTAGAATACACATTATGCAGTTAATGTTTTATTAACAGAAAGTTTATATAAATTGTTATATTACTATGATCAAGCCTATAGACTACTGCATGCTACTATGGTAACAGAGAGAACTGATAAATAATATGGAACTGGAAAGATTAAGGGGAAAGTTGAGGAGAGTTGGTATAGGGTTTGACATAGACCATAGAAGGCAAGGGCATTCTACACTGACAGAATGATATCTGTACAGCATGGGCATATGGAAGCAATTAAGTGCCAACTATAAGCCAGGGTGAGAATGATAGGAAAATTTTGCATGAAAGGAGCTGAAGTGTTTAATTTAGAGGGCTTTGACTCCTGTGATCAGGAACCTGGAAGCCTTTCAGAAAACATGGCAGGCATTATGATATTCACTCCACAATGATCAGCTGTGCCATTATCAACCACCACAAGGACTCAACCAAAAATACCTGAGATAATTCAGAGTAGCAAGAGTGAAGAGGAGAGTGGTTTGGGAAATATACAAAGTAGAATGAAAAGAAGCTGGGGACTGAGCAGTGTAAAGGACCCTGAAAGAGATGGTGGGACTGGATCTAGGCAGGACCAACTCAATTCTGGTCTTGGGACATGGATAGTAGAAGTGTGGATGCAATAGGTGATGTGATGTAGGTTTAAAGGAGACAAGACCAGTACAACTGAAAAGTCTCGATATCCATCATACCCAGAGGAAAGTAGTCTGCAGACTCAACTGGAAAGGAAAATATCATTTCCATAGTCTCACAAGGTTGATTTATTCATTGTTGATTTTGAGATCATTTTCATCACTAAGTGGAGTACAACGTATTTAATTTGAGTGATATAACCCAGACTCAGAGAGACATGCATGGTATATACTCACTCATAAGCTGATATTAACCGCATAAAAGAGGATAACCACACTACAATGCAGAGACTGATGCACCAACCAGTGACCATGTATGGTATGGACCTAGACCCTCTGCTCAGATGTGGTAGATAGGCAGCACAGTCTCCTTGTGGGTCCCACAATATGAGGAGTAGAGACTACTTCTGACATGAACTCTACCCCCACCCACGCTGATCACGTCCCCCTGGTGGGGCAGCATTCCCAGGTCACAGAGGAAGAAAATACACATAGTACATATGAGATTGATAGGCTGAGGTCAGATGTTAGGGGAGGAGGGCTCCTCTTTCTGAGGGTTAAGGGAGGGGGGGAAGGGAGCAAAGGTGAGATCACGAGGTGACTACTATCATTCTGTTGCATATAAGAAACATATTCTTGGATTCTGACGACCATTAAGTTGAGAAGTGTAAATGACACTGAAAGGAAGATGGGTAGCGGCAGGGAATGAAGTCCTTAGCTCTGGTTTGGCCAGTCGTAGAAGTGATGGCTTATTGGTAGAGGCATAGAAATATAGGTTCAAGTTAATCAAAACTCACTAGTATAATGTACTAAAACTAGCCAATTTAATAGGTATTGATAGCTATCAAATTTCCTGTGATGTCTTCACACAAAGAAATCCAGTGGGGTGGAAAAGGGACAGTGACACAGAGTTAGAAATAGGAAAGCTACAAATGGGAAGAGTGTGTTCCTGACCAACAGGGAATACAGACTTGCATCTTTCCTTCATTATCTTGGCTCAAACTTCTTTCTAGCTGACCATTCTATAAAGCATAAGCTCACTTGAGTCAGTATGCATTGCAGATTTTTACCATTTTATCTGCTATAGCATCCTTAGAAGGAAGAGAAGTTGTGGATTCCAAAAGGCTAAGTGACCTGCCAAGGAAAGAAATGTAGTAAATGATGCCTTCTGTCTTTTGATCTGTGGCAAAGTGACCTTTGTCCCTATTATCCAGAGGTGCCAGGATATAATGGAATAAGCACAGGCTTTGAAGTCACAGATCCAGGATCTGACATGGAGATCTGAAATTTATGAGCCATGCTTTTGGGCCAGTCTGCTCTGATTTTCTCATCTGAGGGGTGGTAATAATATTTGCAGTACAGTGCTGGGGTTTAAATTAGATAGATATTTTAGTTAGTGCAAAGCAAGTCTCCTGAATATGTCAGCACTGCCGTAACTCCTTATGCTTCTAAGGCAGGGATAAGAGACTCAGTGGATCCACTTTGCAAACAATAGTAGTTAGCTGGCTAGGTTGCTTATCTAGGTCTTTTGTATGTCTTGATCTGATTCACTTCAGATCCTTAAATTTAAAGATGCATTAAAAACTCCCATTTATGTTTCTTTAAGTCTTTTCAAGATGTTGCTCGAATACAAAGTTAACAGTTTGCCTGCACTTCAGGGGTATTTTAATGTCCCTACTTGGAAGGCAGTTTAAGAATTAGGAAAAGCTATTTATTCTCTCTCTCTCTCTTTTAAAGAATTTTTATTGTGTTTAGTAATGTTGAACTAGGATTTTAGCAGTCTTGGCTAGTTGTCATCTCTAAAATGCACTCAACACTACATATTAATATGCACGTGTACAAAAAATCTCTTGTATATATCATCCACCTATGATACTGAAGCACAAGAAGCCAACTTACTCAAGTCACTATGGAAACAATGTTGTTAGACGTATTTATTGCTTAAGGGGGATTCTTTTCTACTGTAGAAAGTAGCATAAGGTGTAACATTGATGCAGCTGACTTCACCGTGTGTGTGTGTGTGTGTGTGTGTGTGTGTGTGTGTGTGTGTGTGTGTGTGTGTGTGTGTGTAAAACTATCTCTACTCTTTATTTCAAACTCCTTTACTATGTCAAACCAACAATAATTATTTCTTATAGATATGTTGAGGCTACGTCAGTTGGTTGGGTACCATGACAAATATTTCATCTACATGATTCAAATCTATGCTTGGATGCTTGGAGCTTGTGAGAACTTTTCTGAGAAAACAGATAAGCAACTAAAATTCTAACTGGAGTCAGAACTACACTGCAACTGAGCATCTCATTAAGCATTGGTGCTGAAAGGGATGAAGGATTACCATGATGATATATTTATTTTAAATATCTATATATTGTGTAACTGTCAATAATGATAGAAAAGTAATATCTCATTAGTACATCATTATTTATCTTGATAGTATAATTGTTTAAAAGAAATCATTAACAAGCTAAATGGAATATATACCTATTGTGCCAATTTGTGAACATTGGAAACTATTTTTCTCCAAAATTGTTTCTGAATACAGTCACCATTTAAAGATAATTATTTGGTTACAATGTACCATATGCTGAAGACTAGCTGTATGTCAGGAATGCCAAAACCCTTTGAATGCAAGAGGTGAAGAGGTGTGACTGATGCTCTGTTGTGTATTCAGTTCTTAGTCATGCTTTGCTTTGCAGAAATAACCAATATTTTAATTAGTGGCTTTAATAAATTGTGTCTTCTAAACTTTATTGTCTTTAGAAAAGCATAGCTTGTTTTGTTTTGTTTATAAAATGTTACCTTTTAAAAACAGATTACCATGAGAATTTAATAAAATGACTGGGTTTAAATGCAAGACCACTTAGATCTATAATGATTTAAAGCATCTGTTCTTTGTTTATGTATTGAGGGGCTTTATCTAGTACTTTTGTTGGATTAGACCTTATCTATCAGTGTGCCTTTGGTACGACGTAATTATAGGAGAACAATAATCTAATTCTGTCACCTACCATTCATTCCATGTTTCATGCATGTTTAGTCCATTGAATTAATCTCTGAAACAATAGAAAGAAATTCTTTGCTAGAAATAGCCAGCTTTGGCCTGGGCTTTGTGGCAGAATGACATTACGGAACATATATAGTTGCTGAACCTGATTACTTTAGCAGCCCTGAGGTTGATAGTATCAGGTTCCAGCTTGCCCTGCTCGGTCAACATGGACCCAATCCTTTAAAGAGAAAAGTTCACACAAAGTTCACTTCTATTGTTTTACCATGGTTACAAAACAGAGAGAAAAGGGAGGTGGGGGTGGATTTGTGATCCATTCCTTCCATGAGCCCTCTCTTTCTACTGAATTCTTTCTGTTTTTACCAAACATTGCAACAGAGAAAATTAAAACTTACACTAGTTCGTAAATGCTTAAGACCTACATATTCTCAATTATCGCTTGTAGGTAATCCTTGGACATAGATGAATGACATTAAAACCATTGAGGCAAGAATTTAGATTAATTTAATTTCAATTAAAGTGTTATTTAATTCCTTCCATATTAAAAATTAAAATTTATAAGGTTGGCATGCTGTGAAAAGATTGTTTATTGGTCTGGAAGGGTAAATGTAATAATTTCTTTAAAATAATTTAACTTTGACCAAATATGCTGAAATAATTGCTATAATGGAAGGGAGAGAGTGAAGCTAAAATATCTTCATTCAATAATTTCCAGTTATGATTTAATCAGGAATTTTTGTTTATGTCAATTTTAAGAGGCTGAAATGTGTGATGGGCCATGATGCCCTTACGTGGAGAAACATATAGGTAGTTTTTTGAAAATATGTACAAATTCAATTCAGTTTTAAAACCTTGGTGTTAGATTACTAAATCCAGGGAAGTTTTTGTTCTAAAAATATTTATCAACTAGTAGTTCTCAAGGATGCCAGTACAGTTTACTTTATTTCACATTTGGTCTCCTAAGACTGCAAAAGCAATAGGGTTGTGTTATTCTTATTTTTTAAGTTAATAATAATATGTATAATGAGGCTTACTATTTGTATAACTCAAATACAGTCATAACTTGGTGATATATACTTTTACCATTTTTAACATGTAAATTAGTATTTAAGGAAAAATAATTTCCAAGTAGAAGTACTTAATTGTCATCACCCATGAAGCCCCAAGGGAAAAATTGTTTATTGAATAGGTATTATGTAATGAAGTTTTAATTTTGAAATTAATTATATGTTTAAGAAACACTTTACATATAAGTTTTCAAAAACTGTCACCATAACAAGAAATTCCTATGTATTTGTCATGTATACTACTATTTAACTTCAAGGATGAAGGGATGAGTTACTTGGGACCAAGACAGAAGTGTGATCTATATTATGCAATTGTTTATTGACCTTTATTCTTTTGATTGGCATTATAAATTTGACTTGAAATTTCCCCCATGTTGAACATAAAGATGTAATTTCTCATGATTTAGAGAGAATACAGTGAAAAAATGGAGAGGCCAAATATTTTCATTGTTTATATGACCAATATAAACCTATGGACATATAAAGAGCATTGTTTATAAATTTCATATCTTTTATATACACAGAAATGTCTCATGTCATACTTTGTACACATGCCTGCTTTTTAAAATATTGTTCTGAAATAATAAATCTTAAATTTCTAGTATAGTGCTTATTCTTTCTGCAATGGGAAGTTTTTTGGTTTTTTTCTTGTTTTTGTTTTTGGTTTTTTCTTGTTTTTTTTTTTTTTTTCATTTTGGAAAATAGCTATTGTTGCACTTATACAATGCACATTAAATCAGGGCATAGCTAACTTATAGAAAGTTTAATATTGTTAATTATCCCATTGAGCTAAATGAAAGCTGCTTGGATAACTAAATCAGGCAGCTGCTCACAAGAAAAGTATGACTTATGAATGCAGAGGTCACCTAGCCCCTTCCCTTCCTGCAGAAAGGACTTGCCTCAACCCTTCAAGATAAATGAGTGCATCTCAGATGTTAAAAGTGTAGCAGGAGGAGTCTGCAGAGACCTTTCCTGATAGCCCGTGCTCATGTTTAACTGCTCTAATGAGAGACTGAACTATCTTTTCATATCTCTTCTACATCCCTTGTTGCAATTGAAGGGTTGATTCTTATTTTTAATGGTATTTTTCTGCTCTTTATTGCTGTGTCTTCTGAATTTATTATTGGCCAGATTTTCCCAGGGCATGAAGATTTAGGAATAAATCTTAACATGTTTTTAAAAACGCAGCTTAGAGTATGACTAAATATATACTGCTTAACCTCAGTGGCCTTGAAATCATGTTTTCTTTCTCTCCTTAGAGCCATTATTCTCAATCACAAAAGGACACACTTATTTACTTTTATGTAGAATAACACACCAGGGTGTATTTGATCCCTTTGTCATGTTCTAATTTGTTGAAAAGCTCTAATATGCACTAAGTACAAAAATTGAATTTTCCACAATTTCCAAAAGGTTTTAAAGTTTCTCCTGTAAATGAATTTTTTTCAAAGAGCTTAAAAAATTCAATACCAGTTTTAAATAAACTACTTAGCAGATAATAAGTATTTATGTAGTCATGAAAGTACATTTTAAAACAGATAATCAATTAATGTATTTACTCATATATAATTATGAACATCATGCATTTGTATATTAGGGATAGTCTTCATTCCAATACCCCATATAAAGTCTGGTGATGTACAAGGCCCATGTAGGAAATGGTCTTATAACAACATGTGATCAGCTTACATCTTCTTTACACTATCTGTCACTTAAATACTTGTTAGGTAACGCAGAGTCAGCGCTATGTAAGTGGTTGTTAAGCTACATTGTTTCCAATTAGTTAAAAAAAAGAAAAAGCCCATCCCTGTTTTCTAGATAGGACATTTTTATTCCAAGCATATCTAGTCAGCTATTATGTAAATCCATGAGGGTGTGGCCCGGATTTGCTATGTAGTTGAGGATGACTTGATGTTCTTGTCTTCCTACCCTTGTCTTTCAAATGTTCAGTATACAAGTATGTGCCGCTCTGCCTTCATTTGAAACAAATCTACATTTCTGCCATTATTTTCAAGAAATGGTCCCACCCATGCTTAAAACTTTCTCTGCAGCTTCATAGTCATAGTAACTTACTTTTTAAATTGACGTTCTTTCTGAAAGTAACCACTTTATACTACAAAATACATAAGTTCCCTAGGAAAACCTGCTTATAAAGCAAACATTTCAAGGGGGGAACCATTTCATGTATTTGTGAAACTCACCCCTTTCCACCTGCTAAATTCCAATTAGCTTCCAAGAGCCAAATCAGCTCTCAAATATTGTGAGAGCCTAGAGCTAACTATTCCAATACCCTAGTCTTTTATCGGTTGGTGGCTGTAACAAAAGCTACATGCTTTCAGGACAGAGGAGGTACAAGATAAAAACACGAGACTCCTTATTTTAATTTATTTTTTTCATTTGCATTTAATATATTTTGTTTCAAAAAATAGACTAGTGAATCTACTCCTCAGCTTGATGCCTCAATTGTCACTCACAAGGTTATTTTTGATTCACTGGTATAGAATTTTGTTTTGATATGGTAGGAGGCTAATGCAATCTAGATAGTTCCTATGCTATTGAGCCATACCCCAGCTCCACATTCTTTGGAAAAATGGTAAGAATTCAACATTGCGACAGCCAAGCAATCAAGTCAGTAGATGGGTGTCCATAGCAAATATGTCCTGAATTTAAGCAGATTGCCTACGTTTTCAAGGAACGCTCCTGCAGTATGTAGTCCATGCCTATATTATATATTTCTTCGATGCAATCTGTATATATAGATGTGCATGTTTCTTATCCCAAAGCTATGCGTTCCCCAGTGGCATACACCATAACGTAATATTTTTAAGTTCTTCAACCTAGTAAAGTTCCTAAAAACAATAGACGGTGACTAGATTAGATTGAGATGAATGTGATTCTCTGGAACTGTGACTGGGTGTGAGCTGCAGTTAGAGAAATGCTTGTGAGAAGTGAGGCCCTCAGATCAACATTTCACCAAAGCTTCGGTCTGAAACATCTTACAGAAAGGTGTTTTTTTTTTTGTTTTTGTTTTTGTTTTTGTTTTTTTTTTTACAAATATCAGAATAAAAATTATCATTTGTCAAAAAAGCTTTTTGGCACAATTTAGGTAATCAGTATAAATGCTTACTGCTGAAGCACAATCATCATAAATGTTAGAATTAGGTTGGAAATAGAGGTCAAACCGAGACTAGAGGCTGTTCAGTATTTACTTGACCTTAATGTAAGAGAGAATGGTGTTTGGAAGGATGTGTGGTATGGGGTGGGGTAGGGTACCAGGTGTTTGTAAGGGCACACATGCGCATGTATATGCACAGGGTGGCTAGAGTAAGCAACTAGATGCCCCATTATGCCAATCTCTGCCTTTTCTATTGAGCCAGGCTGTCTCCTTCATTCTGTTGCTCAGCTGGCTACCTGACCTCCCCCGCATGCTCTTGTCTCTGCCTTCCAGAGGCCTGGGATTTCAGTAAAATGCATGGGTGTGCCTGGATTTTTGTACGAGTGATGGGCTTCTAAACTCAGGTCCACTTACTTGCACCACACGCACTGATATCTCCAGCCTCAGAATGAGAGCTCTTAAATGTGAGGCAGCAGTGAGGAAGCACTTTAAAAATTTACATTTGCATAGAGTAAAATTGTGTAGTTGAAGAAAATTGCCATAGCTGAGTAAAACTGTTCCCTGGAAAGTGTTTAGCAGGTGAAATCATAAATAAAATACTATAGTGCATAACAGCGATGGAATTAATTTCATTTTTGTGTTTTGCTAGGGAGAGTGCCAAACATTCAAAACACGTGTTTTCCAAAATTCAGATACTAAAAAAGAAATTGAGATGAGTTGGGAAATTATATGCTACTGTTTTGATTATTTCAAACCTGAGTATTTGTGTATATATGCTATGTTTATTGGACTTTTAACTATAGAGGCTAAATAAATTGTATTTTCAGCACTGTACCAAGATAACAAAAATATTTCCTGAGTCAATTTCATCAATACTGACTCATATGTGGTACACACTAAACATATGTGATATTAATTTTACTTTTTATGATTTTAATCAGGAAGGAAAATATTCTTTGTAAAATGGCACTTGAAAATTCTTCCGTGGTGTAGAGTTCCATCCTGAGTGAATGTTCACATTAGAAAGTACCCTATCCCATGCCTCAGTGAGCAAAGCTGTCAACTTTCATATGCCCACCTGAGTTCCATCCCTAAGACACTTAAAGTATAAGGATAGAATCAATGCCAGCAATATGTCCTCTGATCTCCACATGCATGGCATGGCACAAGAACATGCATAGCATTCTCATTGTTAGTGTTGAGAAGAATGACCATGCTGAAGAGAGATAAGGGCATAGAAACTTTGAACTGTGAAGCACTGGATAAATTCATTATTGACCACATGATAAGTGGGTGTGATGTTAAGCACCAGTATTCCTTGCACTGGGTAGGTTTAATCAGGAATGTTCCAGGCAATATTCAGTTTTATAGTGAGTTCAAAGCCAGTTTTCTGTTAAGACTTTGTCTTAAGGAGGAGGAAGAGGATTAGGAGGAGAAAGAAGAAGAAGAAGAAGAAGAAGAAGAAGAAGAAGAAGAAGAAGAAGAAGAAGGGAAGAGGAGGAAGAGGAGAAAGAGGAGGAGGAGAAGAGAAAAAGAAGAAAAAGAAGAGACTATATTGACATCTGACTACTTTGATTTTCAATGAAGAAGAATTTATAGCAAGCTGAAAAGAGATTATGCTGTGCATACTTTATTCATAAAGAAAAAAGTTTGTTTTGCAGTTGTAAATGGTAGTTCCAAGGTATTTGGATACTTAGCACCAAAAATGTCTTCCCCTGAGTTTATGTTAAGAACTGAAGTAGCTAGTGTCTGTGGCAGTTAGCAGCTTCTTAGATGCCTATGCAGTCATTCACAGTATTGGGCTGTGTGGATTCAATGAAGAATTCAAATGCATAATCTTTTAATGAAATTATTTTTAATGGTGTTTAATGTTTTTAATGATGTTTAAACCACCGTCTTCTATATACTTCAGCAGCCTTTATATACTTCCTATAAGCAGAATTAAATAAGTGTATTCCTTCAAATAAACCAAGGATGATCTAGAACCATAAACATTAGCACTGTGGTCACTGAGTTGAACTACAACCATCATATCTTCTTGCCTTTGTTCTGGGACTTTCATTTTAACCTCAGTCTGAAGTCATTATATGAATACAGCTACAAACCCCAACATAACGCATTATGACTAGAAGAATAACTACTTCAACACTTAAAAAAGTCCTTTGAGAGTAAACATTAGGAACTTCTAAGTCACTAGATAGTTCTTGCTGTACTTTTTCTCAGTCATGATCGTGATGATATGTCTGGCATAGTTAGCTTTATCCGAAAACTGAATGACATCTGAATCTCAAAAACTGGTGCCACCAAATCTTCATTTTCATCTCATATTACTTGAGGACAGCAAGTCTCTTCAGCAGTATGGTAGTCACTTGGTCCACATTATCCTCTTGAAAGAATCAAAAGTCAGGAGAGGACAGATTCATTCTGGGTTATGTCAAACTTCTGCTCAGTGATGGTATATATCATCTTTACTCACATATTTCCTCACAGGAAGACCTAGAGCAAGTCCAAAATAATGAGGGAGGAATATGATGTGTCATCAAAAAAAAAAAATCCAATTTTATATTGTACCCATTGGAATGTGTGTCAACACAGGAATAGCTAGATAGTTTTTTTTTTTTTAAGGTCTTGTTAATCAGGCAATGTGGCAATTAGCTACACTCTCAGGTGACTGAGGCAGGATTATTTCAGTTCCCAAGTTGCAAGGCAACCTAGGAAAAATAGTAATGCTCTTTTCTCAAAGTAAAATAGCATTAATTAGCCAAAGTGAGTTTATTAAATTCCTTATCCTTTAACTTTGCTATAGTACTTGCATAATTAACAAATTATTTAAAAGTGAATTTTAAGCAAAGAACATTTTAACAGTGTGGAAGTCTTACCCAAAAACTGTTCTAAGTTGCACACTGATATGGGAATAAATAAGCCAGAATATAGGTGGTGAAACATGCATTTGAAAAGGCAGCCACACAGATTCCTAATTAGTTCCTGAGTAAGAGTGGCTCTTAGGTGTGATTCTCATATAATCTCTTGAAATGTTATGGTCTAATAATTTTTTCTCTTGTGCAAAATTCTCGTGAATTGATTAAATTGACTTTAGAAGGGCTCTATTTTTTTCTTCCTAATTTTAAAGAAGCAATTTATGGTTTAATCCTTTAAAATAAAATTAACTTTCCCTTTGGCAGCATCCTTTATGCTGTTGTCAGCACCACCTTTCCCTAAGATAATTATTATCATGTGTTTCAGGAAAGATGTTAGTGTGCATTTCAGTGCTTTTTAAAATTCTTTTAATCGTCACTGTTCCTCTGTAAATCTCTATTATTATACAAGTTCAATGCTACGTTTTGCATGACAATGTTTTCTGCACCAACGTAAAGAAAAAATAAATTTAAGGTAATTGTTTTTACATGTTTATTGTTTTAAAGAACTCTTGTAAATAAATAGGATGAAGAGTCCTTACTAATGTTTGTTTGCTGTGCTTACTGAAGTAGATGTTGATAGACGCCCCGAATTACTTCCTTCCTTCCTATTCCACAGTACTTTAAGGCAATTGAGAAACTAATTTGTAGTAGCAAACTTAAAATCATTTGGCAGGAAACTTTGTCACGACCATACTATCGGCTTTTCATTTTTATTTACTATCATAAAACGGAAGTTTAAATGAAATTGGTGTGCAATTTAGAATCCTTTTAAACATGAGGACTTGTTTTTCATTTTACAAAAATTTTAGATGCAAATTATTTTATGTTAGCATCTACATATTTTTATTTTCTTGATGTTTAAAAAAATTGGATGCTGTCACACAGACTATAACAGGAATAATGTGGATTTTACATGCCTTTCTTCCTGTTTATTGAAAAACATTCTTTGGACAGGCTGTCCTTGTAGCTCACTGGTTCAACTCATGCTGCTTGAAAGCCAGGGTTTGGTGCTTAGCACCCCCTTTTCCCTCAATAAATATTCCAAAGCAACCTCAACAAACTTCCTATTAATAAGAAGAGAAAGGAAGTCAAGACACTGAATATGACCCATAATGTGTAAGTGCAGGTGCTCACATGAAGATGCATGCATGCATACTGGCATAATTTAAGTTGACTGTGCTGCTTGGTGTTGGTGGTTATCGTCAGTAGCAAGGGTGTTGTGGAGTAGAATCATGGCTGTGTTTCTTCCCACACAAAGCTAACCTTGACTGCAGTGCATTAGGAAAATTGGCTCCCATGTCCAAGAATAACGGTGCACCAGGCACAATGGTGCAATCCTTTCATCTCGGTATTCAGGAGGCAGAGTCAGGCAGATGTTTGTGACGTTCTGGGCAGCTTTGTACATGTAGTGAGTTCCTGGTCAACCAGACCTACAGAGCGAAACCCCGTCTCAACACAAGAACAACAACCATAACAACACCTGCAATAGCAATTAAAAACAACATAGCAACAACAACACAAGCCAATAATCAATGTCTGTTTATTTTTGATGCTGTAAAATTCTACATTAGGTCATATTACCAGGAGCACATACTTTATTGTGGAATTGCGAATTAAAGTCGCAATTATGTGTGTCTAAAGTTTTAAAGTAAGTTCAATAATTTGCATATTGGGCATCTTAATTGGTGATTTTTAATCTCAATAGCTTTCCATCAGTTTAGAACAGTATTGATCCTTCTCCTTCCAACCACTTAAATTTAAAGAGCAAATACATACCCAACATGTTCACTTAAAGGTTAGGATAATGTATAGAAGGCAGTAACTCAACAGGCTTCCTCTTTGTCATTAAGTGGCAACATATGCAACGCTGTGGCCTATGTCATGGTGCCAAATTTGAGCTTTGTAAATAATTATTACAATTTGTTGAGGTGACCATAATCATAAGCCCTCCTATAACTCTTCATTCCTAGTTTATATAAGACATTGTTCTTATATGCATAAGGCATAGCACTAAACAAGAGACTTTACCTTTACGGAATCTTCCAGTATATACAATTATCCACAAACAAACAAACGCATAGCATTTTTTGAAAACGCAGCAGTGTAGTTAAAAGGAACTGAAAAGCAGATCTACTGACTTAGTACACAGCAGTTCCGGATGCTAAAATACAGAGAGATCTTATTGGATAATATTCTAAGAAGTAGTAAATAGCTGGTCTAAAGACGTAAGGAGAAAGGGTGTTGTGTTTTTCAAGTGATATATAGATTGATAGCTGAGTTATCAATGTGCCCCTAATGACAACATTCAGAAGTGTCCACGCACTAGTGACTATGATGCAAATCTTTTTACAGGTGAAATAGTTGTTTCACTAACATGAAAGTCCTAGGTCCATTCAGTCCTGCTACATTAGCAACTGTAACACTAAATACTTTGCTTGTTGGCTCTCTCTCTCTCTCTCTCTCTCTCTCTCTCTCTCTCTCTCTCTCTCTCTCTCTCTGTGTGTGTGTGTGTCCTTCACATATGCCAAAGTCTTCATACAGGCCAGGTTGACTTTTAACGTTGATACTCCTGCATCAGCCTTAAAAATACAAACATTATAGGTGTGTAACACCGGTTTTCATATTCTTATTCTTTCCCCAAGAACCATTCGTTTTATTTGTGAAATGGGTCTAGTGGTGATAAATATGACATAGAGTTACTATGAATATTAAATCATGTGATGTATGTTATGGTATTTATCATAATAATTCTCTTTTGAGAAAATAAGCTGTAAGATCTAATGTTTGACCTCTATCTTGACAATAATACTTAAATTGAGTTTTACGCTAACCTCATGAGAAGTGAAAAATCGTGGATTTTTTTGTTGCTTATGCGACAATAAACTTTACGTTGTGCTCTCTGAGTCCCTGTTCTAGATATATGATATTTCCCTTCTATAGTATAGCCCGCCTTTACCGAGCACTTCCCTATAGGTAGAAGCAGTCACAGGTGATTTGCTGACCTCCTAGCATTCAAGAGGCTTCACAGGAAAAGATCACAAGCCAATACTACAAAGATTGCAATATAGCTAAGTGCAATAGTGTGTGTGTGTGTGTGTGTGTGTGTGTGTGTGTACATATGTAATACACTAAGCTGTATATAAACATACATAAAAAGTAGCTTCAGTGCATAATCAACACTTGTTGAGGCCGAATAAACCATTATGCCCAGTGTATACTTTTCTACATTGGAAATTTTGAGTGTAACATTTGAGACCTTTAGTATCTTCATCTTGTCTGCCCTTCATCTGTCAAAATCATACGTATGTTTTGTAAACCAGCCCATGAATATGAAAACCTCTTAGAAATAGGGGTCTATATTCTTGTTTGGGGCCTGGTATCTAGGATCTGTGCCTTAGTTCAGTGGCTTTCTACCAATTGTTTGCACACTGAATTTTGGATGAGAATATACTTGAAGCAAGTCACCACATATATGTTCTTTTAGGCAAGTTTATTAGACTAAGATTGAAACACATTTTTGAAAAATTCAACCATTGACAAGTAGTCAGACAGAAAACTGACTGCAATGTGAAATTTTATTTTTAATTTAAAAAATCAAATGCAATAAATTTAATTCATCAATACTACTCTCTAATATGAAATTCAGCTTAATCAATAAATATTTTGTGTAGCAGAAATAAAAAAATACAAAACTTTAATTTTATTCATAGCCACTCTATAACATTTATTTACCTATTATAGTTTAAAACTAGGAAATATAATACTTCCAATTTATAGTTTTTTATAAAAAGTGCTTAAAATAACTCTTATTATCAAAAATTACTTTATGACTATAGTCAAGCTGTTATGCTCTAATCAACTTAACATTTCTGATTATTGTAGAGCAAAGTGTGCTTAGAAATAAGCAACAATTACACACACACAGAAAACACAACACTTAACTTAATGATCAGTGTCTTAAAAGCACACTGCCCTTTACTTCAGGGAGAGGAAACACATTTAAAGCAAAGTCTATTTAACCTTAAAAATATATTTCCCAGTATCTTTTCCAAATATATGGTACAAGGAGTGTATTTTATAATTTCTTACGGTATCTAATATTAATAGTAAAAGGCCTTTCCTTAGGAAAAGCCTTTTTGAAGAGAATTAAATGGAATTCAATTACTGTAAATCATATTAACAGAAAACTTCTATGTCAGGTAATGAAGTAATCATGTTAGTGAATCTGAACAGTCAAAAGCAGCATAGCTTTCGAAAGCCTCATGGAAGAGTCAGATGTGAGGAGCCCACTGCATTCTAGAGAGTTGGCATTGGAATCTGTTTCAAAACCGTGCTTCTTGAGAACTCTCCATATATTAAAAGCCACAACGGAGCTAGTGTTATTTTCTTCTTTTATTGAACACTACTCTAGAAAATTACTTATGCTCATTTCTTCCTCAGAGGTGGAATACAAATAACCTGTCAGTTAAGAGTGAAAACATCTGTTTTTCGTTGAGTCATCCATTTTATCTACATCTTCATAAGCAGGCAGACAAGATTTCATGAGCTCTAATTTAAGAGGTACTATTTTCTCACCATTATTTGAAAGTAGTTTTTTTTTTTTTATCATAGTTACTTTTCTATAATTCTCTTCAAAATATTTTCTCAAAAATTACAGTCACTGTCTTGAGAGAGCAAGACAATATAGCATGTCTGAAAAAAATGCTATTAAACTCAACTGAATAATTACTGCATTCCTTTGTTTTTGATACAACTTTCTATAATATTAAAATATTGGAAGGCAGGTTTCAAGAATGAAGATAATATTTAATCTCCAAATTTCATCCATAAAGTTGTTTATACACTATCAGCTTTCATTCTTTATACTTCCTTGTGTATTGAGCATTAAAACAGAGGTACATTTAAAGTAAAATGATTTGAACCAAACAAACCAATGCTTTGCACACATATTCATGGCTAGATGAATGGAGAGAATATAGAACAAGGAGACATACAGCACAGTTTGAGAGGTGTTATGGATAAAGCTGTGTGATACTTACATTCTTTAGATAAGTGAATAATAAACGGAGTATTATAAACTGTCATTGTGGAAATGTGTGTGTTAATGAGTTGGATATATGGTGATGAATGAACCTTTCGTCAGCATCTGTCCCCAAATATTTATAAGCTTCTGCTCTTTATTAACTCATCTTTCTTAAACAGTTCTACTGTGGTGCTCCAGGATACAGATTTGGAACAGTTAGTACCCATTTATTTACTATTTGCCTCCCAAAATAGAATGAGAGTGCCTTGAAATCAGGGTTAGTAACTCACAGTTACTCCCAATGACTCCATGAGCTAACATACACTGATATGTTTAATTAATATATTTCTTAAAATAATTAACAAGTATTACATACTTGTATCATTACGCAATGCTCAGGTATTGCTCCCTGAAGCCGTATCAGGGAACAAAGCCACTGAATACACAACTGAGGTTGTTTACTCACAACGAGATCTGTGGTATTTTGTTACATAATACTAGATAAGTTCTTTTACTCCTCAATGTAACAATATCCTTACCAAAAAGGTATGGGAGATATTAGTGTCCATCACTGGGAATGTAGCTCCATGGAAGAATAGCAGACTAGCTATGCAATACCTACAATTAAGTTGTCAGACTTCAAGTTACAACATATATATATATATATAGTATATATATAATAACATAATAAGCAGTGCATATTTCAAAAATATAATTATTTAAAAATCAGATAACAGAGTGGACTCACTGCCATACCTGAGAGAAACATAGCCAAAAATTGTTATATTATCCCATTTAATATACTATATCAAAACAAAATAATAATGTTTGGAGAAAGGGCCTCCAAAATGTTGGAAGTGCCCCCCACCAAAGAAAATAGTTTGATACCTTTTGAAAATGAATCAAATTAAAAATGATATATGAAAAAATGGATGAATGGATGATGGTCATCTACATCTACTCTTTATGTATGAATGAGAAAGTATTGAAATACTACAGCACACACATGCTTTGTGAAAAAAGTCAGAGAAGGGGGAGGTTCCCCATGGGTGCTAATCTACCATGACAAATTAAGTCCCTGAAGAATTAGGCACATCCTCTCCTACTGAGGCCAGACAGGGCAGCACATTTGAGGGAACAGGATCTAAAGGAAGGAATCAGAGTCAGAAAGGGTCCTGCTCCAGTTATTGGGGGATCAACATGAAGACTAAGCTACCCATCACCTACATATGTTCAGGGGTCCTAGGACCAGTCCATAGATGCTCTTTGGTTGGTGGTATAGTCTCTGTGAGGCCCGGCAAGCCCAGTTGGTTGACTCTGTAGTTCTTGTGGAGTCCTGGACCTCTCTAGCTCCCTTAATCGTTCCCCCACCTCTTCCATTGGACTTTCTGAGCTCAGTCTAATGTTAAGCCTCTCAGAGGAGTTATGCTAAGCTCCTGTCTATGAGCATAGCAGAGTAAGGTTAATAGTGTAAGGAATTGGTTCTCTCACCTGAGATAGGGATCAAGTAAGGCCAGTCTTTGGTTGGTCGTTTTCTTAATCTTTGTTCTATCATTGTCCCTGCACATCCTATAGGCAAGAAAAATTTTGGGTTGAAGGTTTTATGGGTGGGTGGGTGGGTGCTGTCCTCTCTCCACTGGAAGCCCTGCCTACGTACAGAAGGTGCCCACTTCAGGCTTCATATCCTCTGCTGCTAAGAGTCTCAGGAAAGGTGACTCACATAGACTTCCTGCCCCGTATCCCAGGTGTCTGGCAAATCCCAGAGATGCCCTCCACCTGATTTCTGTTCTCTCATTTGGCCCTCTCTCCCCTACTCTAATCCTAAACCCTTCATCTACTCTCCTCCCTATCCCTTCTCCCACACAGTTCTCTCTCTCCCTCTACCTCCAATGCCTAACTTTCTTCCCAATTAATTGAGATTCAAGCACCCTCTCTTGGGTCCTCCTTGAAATATCGCTTCGTTGGGTCTATGGATTGTAGTATGGTCATCCTGTACTTTATGGCTAATATTTACTTGTAAGTGAGTACATACCATGTATGTCTTTTTGGGTGCTGATTACCTCAGTCTGGGTGATTTTTTTTTTTAGTTTCATCCATTTGCCTGCAAATTTCCAGATGTCTTTGTTTTTAATAGTTGAGTAGTATTCCATTGTGTAAATGTACCACAGTTTCTTTATCCATTCTTCAGTTGAAGGACATCTTATTTTTTCCACATTCTGACTATGAAGAATAAATGTGCTATGAACACAGTTGAGTAAGTATCTTTGTAGTATGGTGGAGCACCTTTTGGCTATATGCCCAGGAGTGGTATAGGTGATTTTTGAGGTAGAACTATTCCCAGTTTTCTGAGAAATGACCAGATTGATTTGCAAAGTAGTTGTGCAAGTTTATACTCCCAACAGCAATGGAGGAATGTTTCTCTTTCTCCACATCCTTGCCATCATGTGCTGTGACTTGAGTTTTTGATCATAGCCATTCTGATGAGTGTAAGATGGAATCTCAGAGTTGTTTTGATTTGCATTTATGGTTAACTTCTTATCTGGCATAATTTCTTACTTAGTATTTGGTAGTTCCTGATGAGCTGGAAACTTCAGATATTCATTGTTGTCCCTGGGAAAAACTTTCCTACTAAAAAAAATATCCTGTGATGCTGCTTCTCCAGTGAGGCAATTTTAAAGTTAGAGCAAACTCCAGGATACCCATAACACATATATGATGTTTACTGAAGGAGAGTCAAACATCATTTTGCAAAACTGTTGAATCTATTTCTTAAAGTTCATTGAATCTGGAAGTCATCAATAATTATGTGTTCTTGTGCCTTTACTAGAAATTAGAAAAATATATACAGTACAAATGATATAGGCAGATGCAGATCTCAGGCCCTCCTAATGTTTACCTGGCATGGTGGTTTGTTTATACTAAATTTTCTATAGAAAGTTTATGAGACCTCTTGAAATATGACTTCATTTTTAAAATTTGTTTTTGTATTTGAATCATGTTTATAATACAAATATCCAAGGATCTTCAGCCAGAGAAGAATATGTAATTCTTCATTCAAAGTTAATCACTTCTATAGATAAAAGCCTTCACTTACCAGGAAACTGGGACAGAGGGGAGGACATCCTATTGGGACTCTAGATGAGAGAATCATGGGAGAATGGCAAAGTAGAAGGATCCAGAGGGTCCTAGAAACCTACAAGTAGAACAATATGATAGGCAGATATGGGCCCAGGGGTCCCGCTCAAATTAAGGCACCAGCCAAGGACAATACAGGTGGTAAACTTTAAACCCCTACCCAGATCTAGCCAATGGTCAGAACATTCTCCACAGTTGAGTGGAGAGTGGGATATGACTTTCTCACATACTCTGGTGCCTCACATTTGACCATGTCCCCTGGAGGGGGAGACCTGGTGGCACTCAGAGGAAGGACAGCAGGTTGCCAAGAAGAGACTTGATACCCTATGAGCATATGCAGGGGGAGGTAATCCCCCTCAAGGGAGGAGAATAATGGGAAAATGGGAGGGAGGGAAGAATGGGAGGATACAAGGGATGGGATAACCATTGAGATGTAACAAGAAGAAATTAACAATAAAAAAAAAGTTAATCACTTCTTATATTACTGTACTTCCTGCAGCATGCTTATAATGACTTAATATTTAAGTGTGCTTTCCTTCTTATAGTATGTTTTCTCTTTTGTACTCCTACATAGTCACATCTGCAATATGTGCCTTGCTGTTTTGTATTATTTAATATCTAAGCATTACTTCTTATTATTATACCCATAAAGTTTATGTCTCTATATTAATATTCAAATCAAGTTTGTAAATCATTAAGAATATATATTTCTGATCTCAAATTGTTAATATGAATATAAATATATACATTAAGTGTTATACTAGTATAGTGTGATTATATAATAGCAATCTAAATTTGAAATTCATATTTCTATTATAAATATATCATAACTCAAATAATATATGATAAACTCCAAAATCTATTTTATCTTTGTTCTGTGGAGTCGCTCTACTAGAAGAAAATTGGAATAATATAGCACATTCTAGGGGATTTCGTGTGATTTGGAGAGGACCAATGAGTTTTGTAGATTAGACCTTCACTCCCAAGTAACTGTGTTCTAGGGTACATCTCAACATTCATTTTTCCCATGCGTTTTTGTGCTATGCCATTGCCTCCACATGATTTAATTTTAACTTCTGCCTGGAAGGAGAAGGCACTGTATAGGTGTCAGGTCTATTATATTGTTCATATTCAGTTCCGGGAGGCAACTGATGTTTGGTGGCCTTTGGATGTTTGGTGACGGAAAAATCTGTAAAGTCGCCCCCTTCCCTAGCAGCGCCATAATCTCTCATCCTTCAGTGTACTTAGCTGCTTATCACTTCACCTTGCTTTCCTGAACTTGATGTTTGACTCTCCGTCAATAAACATCATACATGTGCTTATGGGTATCCTGGAGTTTGGTGTTTCAGCTGGAGCCATGGAAACAAATGGATAGAGCAGTGTCTGTAAACCTTGGACTGTGCTGAGAGGCAGATGGGATTAGTCTGCGCTTTAGTGATAAAAACTAAGGAAAGTACATTGTTTAAGGTCATTTGCCTGTGAAACAAAATTTCCTTATTCAGAAATGGAAAAAAAAAAAAAAGAGTGTTTCTAAACATTTGGGAATGTAAACTTCTTTACATCCTTGCCCTCTTCCTTTAATGTAAATGGTTGAAAGTACCCAACTCTGGGATGTGGCTAAGGTGTGAAACCGGGAGAAACAAGGAGGAAGTCTTTGGCTAGTATTTCATCCAAAGTACTAAAGCTAATTATTTAAACAATGTCTTCCTTTTGATTAGGTGTAGGACACTTATACTTTCACCCTCTATGTCCAAGGTAGACAAGGTTCTGATTAATGTGGCTGCATTAAAGTGCATATTCATTCTAAAAGAGATGTTTTTACTAATTGTCTCCTCTCTTCAGTTTAGTGTTTTGTTTTTCTTTCAAGAATAACTGATTTCTAGCTAAGCATATTCAGAGTTTATTTAACAATAACGTAATAAAATTAGCAGCTCTGTGCAGTGAAGTCATTTAATATAATACTATTTGGTGAATCAGAAGAGACCTTGCACAGATATGTCTATGGAGGCAATGGCATGTGTGCTTTTGGCCTTCACACTAGCATATGGCCTTTTGGAAGTTCCTTAAATCTCTGTTGAGAGAACTTAAGCATTAAGTATTTGCAATAAAGTTTTGTTTCCCAGAGTACTACAGAAACACAGCATCTCCAGAAGTTAGTACTTGTAATTCCATGAACACAACACAAGCTTCTCAATAAAGGAACCATACTGGAAATAACAAAGAAAAAGTGATAATCTTGTCAGTAAATACATTTTTTTTTTCTTCCTTCCAAATAAGAAGTTCTATCTGACTTACAAAGAAGACAAGCAGTAGTGTGGTGCTTAGGGAAACTTACCATCTTTCTCTCCTTTTTAAAAAACCATTTGTTCTGTTTTTTGCCTCAGTGTCTCAAGGCTGTCTTCTCACATAATTGTAAAGTAATCCCCAGTAGGGTGTTAGCTGATGGCCTCAGGGTGTTACCACCACCAAGGGTATTTGCATTTTAATGGAAGGCTTTAAAAGAACTTCAAGCATCAAGTCTGAGAGCAATAAATCTCTATTGGTGGAATTTGAAGCAATGTGATAGATTGGGCAGGAGATATCTGTGGTGAAAGGAGCCCACTGGGTTTATTCTAATCACAGCATGAATTAAAGTGTTCCTACTTAGTGGTAGCCCGACTTCTGCTTCCAAAGTGAAAGTTCTGAGGACAGCTCCTGTGGCCTCAATAATGAAGTACTCCTGAGCAGTTTCATTTTCTTTAAAAGCAAACAAGTTAAAGGGCTAAAAGTTCAAATCTTTGAACTACCCATTCCTTTCCTAGTTTCTCAATGGTTGTGCCCAAATGTATACCTTCTTCCTCTGTGCTCGAGGTGAACAGGTACGATTATGTCCCGATTTTTTCCAAATCCCAGACATTGTGTGTCTTTCTTTCTTTCTTTCTTCCTTTTTTCTTTTAGATTTTCTAGATTTTTTTTTAAATCACTGGAATTGATAAAGCATTTTAGCTGAGCAGTCTGCAGGTGAGGAGATTAGATTTAAAAATAAATATAAACCTGTTTTTTAAAAGTTTTTTTTAAAAAAAGGAAGAAAAATACTGACTTATTTGTCTGTCATGAAGTTCTGAGAGTAAAACAGGTTCACAGAGACTAAAATCAGGGATGACACTGATAGCAGGTGTTGTTCTTGTTGATTGTGAACTGTCCTCACAGGATCAAGCCTGTAGCTCGAAGAGGTAACTTAGAAGAATCTTTAGGGCTCAGCTAGGTATTGTGGAAGGGAGGTTGAATAGGGGTAGAAATAGTAACAGAGGCAGCCTTCTCCAAAATGGTGTAATTAGAGACCCTAGCCACCCACTGTTCAGATGAGTGTGGTGGTGAAGGATCCGTAATCTTAGCATGTGGGAGACTAGAGCTTGAGAGCAATGAGTTCAAAGTCATGCTACAGATAGGAAATGTGATATTCTTTCAAAAGAAAAAGAAAAATAAAGAAATTCAGTAGAACAAATTGTAAAATAATCCATAAATGCTAGAATAAAAGAGTAAAACAGGAAAAGAAGATAGGGGTCAAATATTGGGGGGGTCTGTGTATTTAGGTCATGGATTGTGAATCCAATAAGGAAGCAAGGATATTATTAATCAAATGTAAGATGTTAACAAATATGTTTATTAGAAAATTTCTTTTGAAATCATTTTGGGGTATTGTCAATATTTGAGGCTCTAGACTAAAAGCAAATTGGAAGTAGGCCTTGGGAGAGATTGGAAAGCTGTAAGAGAAGACTAGAGAAGAAATAAAGAATGATGTGATGCAGGATTGGGACATAGATAGGTACATAAAGAGGTGTATTCACAGAGATGATATTTGAGTGTGGAAAAAATAAGAAAATATATATTCAAGTTGTGTGGACTTTCAGCTTAGTCAGTCAGGTACCATTTTGCTGAACAAGCAAAAGAGAAATCAGTTTTAATGGGGCAGATGCTGAGTTCAGATTTGGATAAGCTGAGTCTTAGATTATTATAGAACATCTAAGCAGGGATGTCTGCTAGATGGGCATCAATCTGTCTGCATCCCAGAGGAAGATCTGGGCTGTAGATGTATGTTTGGCCATTAGTCCTAGCATCTAAGTGATGACAATAGAAGAGTTCACTCAGGGAGAATGGAGACTATCAGAGGCCTGTCGATTGATCCCAAGCAAATCATCAGTTAAAAAGCCAGAAGAATCACAATGAAGACTAAGAACAAGTAGCTGGAGAGATACATCAATAAGCAGGAGGGTATCCATATTGATTTACAAGAGAGATAAACTTGTAAATAAGCCCCTTGCTCTCATTCCAAAGGTCTCCAGAATGTAATGCTAGGCATTAAGTCTAGGAGTCTCCACTTATATTTCTCTGTTATATCAGTTGTGTCAGTTAAACTGAAGCAGTACTACACATCAATAGTTTCTATGGCTCCACTTCCTTTCACATTATCTGAGAAGTGCGCTACCCTTGGACGAATTTAACACCCACTGTAATTTTCTTCTACTGTTTCCACTACCATCGTTCTTTCTTAAAGGTGGAAATCACATCACCCAGCCCATGCTCTGAATGGCAAACAGACTACAACTTTCATATAGGACCTAGCACATGAGAATTTGCATCATAATTATTTATGGACAAGATTCTTGCCCCACTTCTGGCAACTATGTAAGCTCCTGAAGATGAAGAACTCGTTCCCCCAAATTAGCCTCCATGGTATACTGCTTTGAAAACAGCAGGCGGTCAGTAATTATTTGCTCAGTGACCACATATATTCCTTACATAAAATAGCAAAGAGAAGGTTTTTTTTTTTTGAATCTTTTGATGAGGCGAGAGACCTCAGCAGAGGCAAACATGGAAATGCTTCAGGATGAAGGATGGATGTGTCTGATTGTTTTGATACAGCTAGCTACATATTGGCCAAATAAATAATGGAGGAGATTATCAAAAGGACATTCATAACACAGAAGCAAAAATGAGAACATAATGCTAAACATTCGTGTTTGTTTCAAAGACTGTAAGTATTACATTTTTGGTGGTATTTTCTCACAAAAACAGTGAATACTTAGCTCTATATTTGCTTTTTTAAAATAAGAAATCAATCTTCTCTAACGTGCTAGTGAAGGACAAGAGGAGCTAACAATAAGTATGCTTTTATTTTTCCTACAGGCAAATTTAAGAGACTACATGTGCAGTTTCTCAATGATGTCCTATAAATAATTCCAAGCCTTTCCAACTTACTTTTGTATATTAAAAATAGGACAACTTTGTAGGATTGTTCCATTACACAGAATAAGGGTTAAATGATAACTTGACTTATCTTTTAAATGACAAAAAATAAAGAAATTGCAAGACCTTTTCACACATTAGAGATGTATTGTCATTTATCATCTAGATATCAGGCTAGCAGTGCAAAGTAATAAAACATATCATTGAAAAATGTGCTATAGGTCTGAATCATTCTTTCATTCCACCTCCCAGCTAACTGTAGTATTAAATCAAACAAGCAGAACATTTCCTTAGGCAGCCATTGCCTTTTAATTTCCTGAAGAACCTTAAAATATCATTCATTACAAGTACTACACATATTTGGTTTTTAAAAGTCTCATAAATCAATAGCAGGCTGACTGTAATAATTATTACAAGTTAGTGCATAATTTTTGCGCTGAAGGCTGAATGCAGAACTTTAGCATATGCAAACGAGGCAATTCAAACTGTGTATAGATATTAATATGAAGAAGCAGGTAACGAGGTGCAGGCTATGAATTATGCATCAGAAGTGGCTGATCTTCAATGAGGAAAATGAATTCAGCATGTAATCTAATTAGTGATGGAAGTCTATTACATCTAACTGCAAAAGCAACCGTCCTTGAAACAAATTTATTTACAGTCCATGTTACCACTTGAAACAACTTTGAAATGATGTGTCAGACAACAGCTTAATTGTAAAAATTTTTTGTTTGTTTGTTGCAGTTCCAGACCTGGAAGGCCCCCTAAGAGGACTCAAAGTGTCACCTCCCCAGAGAACTCTCATATCATGCCGCACTCAGTTCCCGGCCTCATGTCTCCTGGAATAATTCCACCAACAGGTAAGAGTGTGATTATATATGTCAAAATATTAAATATCAACCAATATCATAGATTTCATACACTTTCATCATTACGTTGATATTTACATGCTTTAAGTTTATTTTATAAACGCTAAGATAATTTTCTAATGAGAGGTTATTTTTAAAATACATCACGATAACTGTGATTTCCTTTCTGAAATCAAATGATATGAGCTTAATTGAGCAAAGTGCTAGAAGTCATTTTAATGACCCCCCACAAATTTCATGAAGCAGAAATTACTAGTCCTAGGGTTTTTGAGTTTTGTTTTTTAAACTAAAAATTAGGAGACCAGGAAGAACCAGCGACTTCTCAAGGTCAACTGCTGAGAGCAGTCAATGCTTATTCAAACCCTGGTGCCTAGATTCCAAACAACTCACACTGCAAAATAACTCAGGAAAACAGATACGAATGCAAAAAGAAGACAAAAAGTAATGCCACAACAATGGCATTTTCCCAAAAAACCCCACCATATTTTTATTACAATCATTTCATGGAAGGTTTTCTTGGGCATTTGAAGCTATGTGAGAATCTACTGTAGATTGTATACATTGTATAACATAAGTAACAGTAACACACACTAAAGAGTTCAACCAATTTATACCACTTGAGTGTGTTTATGAATTCTTTTTTTTTTTACTTTTTCACGTAATATTTAATTTTTTTCTTTTTTTCCCATTTTTTAAAATTAATTTATTCTTGTTATATCTCAATGTTTATCCCATCCCTTGTATCCTCCCATTCTTCCCTTATGTACTTTTCTGTGTTTTTGTCCACGTTTGGCTGGCACAATGAAAGCGCCAGATCTATGCTCAGATTAGCATAGTTATTAAACTATATAATGTGTACAACTGTTGCTTAAGGAGAACACAACTCGAACAACAGAAATCTCAAGACAAAGAAATAATGCCCTTCCTTTTTTCTTACATGGTTAGGTTCTTTATGTCTATTACAAGCTGGCCACCAACTTGAAACCCCTTTGCCTTGGCCTCTGGATATGCTGAGCTAAAGGTGTGCACAAAAAATTTGAAGTTAAACAGTTTCTTTTGTTTATAGACCTGGATATAAGTATTGATGTCCTCTTTAGAACATTTGTTTATTCTATGTTCTAATATTATCATATTAGATAGCTAGGGCAACTGGTCACAGTCAGCTGCTGGGGTACAGCTCATTGATTTTAACTCAATTTTTAATTTCTATATCAATACCTGAACATTTTCATGCAATTTTGAGAGTATTTATTTTTGAGTATATTTTTAGTATTTTACTTTGGTTTTATCCTATTTGTTCTTTTTGTATATTTAGTACTATTTTTATCAATATTCCAAATAGTTCCTTTTTTATTGTATGTATAAATCATTTGTGTAAATGCAATGTGGGGTCCATGTGTGAGGTGTATGTGTATGTGAACATACACGTGTGTGCGTGTGCGTGTGTGTGTGTACATCTGTGTAGAGAGTGTGTGTGTGTGTACATCTGTCTAGAACATTAAGTGTCAAATTGCATTTTTTTCTGCCCTGTTCATTGGACAGTCTTTCTCTGAATCTTGAGCTAATCTGGTGGTCAGAAAGCCCACTCATCCTTCTTTCTTACTTATTCCAAAACATTGGAGTAACAGATGGGCACTGTGGTAGCCAACCTTTGTGCGGATGTTCGATTTAAACTGAGGCCCAACTACTTACAGAAAACACTTTTAATCCACTGAACCATCACTTGAGCTCCAAATACTTGAAATTACCTTTGAGATTGGAATTTTTATTGTTAGAAAAAAATTCATGCAAGAAATTTTTATAGAAAACATACATGTGTATATATTAATTTCCATACATACTTATGGAAGCCAATAGCTAAAAGTGACTTAGTAGCCATCCAAGTATTGTCTTTGCTGTCATTTGTTTAGGTCACTTGCTTCTCACCACATTTAATCCTACTGTCCCAAATTCTAATTTCAAATTTGACATTTGAAAAAGAGATTGGTAATGAAGCTTGGAGTATTCTTATTTAACTAGTTGATCAAATATCCTTGTGTCAATCACCATTTTTATTCTTATTTTTTGGACAAATGTTCAAGGAAAGTAACTTATGAGGAAGGCTTTATTCTGACTTACGGTTTCAGTGATGTCTATGGCCTGATGTTTGTAGGTCAGTTTAACTCAGAATATCATGGGAGGAGGGTGGTAGAGCAGAGATGCTCAATTCCTGGTGCTGGCCTGGAAGCAGAGAACCAGGACAAAGCATGCTCCTTTGAGTCTTCCTGTTCTCTTATTAAATCCTGGATCCCAATTCAGGCCCCCTGTATTCTGACATGGTGGTGTATTTTGACAACAGTTTTCATGTGCAGTTAGCATAGTTTATATTGCTAGTTAGCGTTCTTTTTTTCCTTCCTTCCTTTCTTTTTTTTTTTTTTTTTTCTTATTTTTTTTTTCTTCTTCTCTTTATTTTCCCTTCAGGGTGTCTCTGTGTAGCCTTTGCTGTCCTGGACTTGTTTCCTAGACCAGGCTGGTCTCAAACTCACAGAGATAAGGCTGCCTCTGCCTCCATGAGTGTGGGGCTTATAGTCGTGCACCACTACACATGGCTGGTTTGGCTTTCTTGCTACAATATTGCCACCCTACTTTTATCTTTAGACAAGGTCCTAAGATGTGAAGGCACCAGCTTGTAAATTTTGTTCTTGAATGGCGTTACCTTAATGTAGACAATTTAATTACTCTTCTACATTTTTCTTAGATAGAATTTAGGCTTTTAGCAAGCATGGAGTTCTAAAGTTTATTTTTTAAAAAAGATATGGATGCATGTTCTGACCTCAGTATACATATCAGAGTACAAACATGCAAACATGAACATGAATAGACAGATAAAAACAGCAAATCTGCCAAGTTACAAGTCCTATGGTTCAAGTGACAAATTACACATGAACATCCATTTTTACTTACAGATCTAAAAGTATCTTTGGATTTTTTGAAATGCTAAAATTCTGTTCAGCTTGGTCCTATGAAAATAAAATCAATTAGCTTTGATGTATTTTTAAATATCTATGGATTTGTTGCTGGTCTATTAATTACTTTTATTTTCAAAGATTGATCATTAGAATTTCAAAGGAAAATTCTTTCTCAGAAAAATGGCTATATACTTTATAAACATTACTAACAGCTATATAAAATACCAATTCAAAATTAAAAACTCTATGCTATTTTCTCTGGTGTCTTATTTGTTTACGACTTTGTTTTCATGAGTAGATTTGAGTGTAATCGTAGGAGGGAGCGTGGGTAGGTGGTCATGACTTCCAAAAGTTATGGTTGTCACAGATGCCATAGCAACTTAAAGTTGCAGTTAATGAAAGGAGAAAGCTTTTTCGTAGAATCTCTCAAGGCAGCATACCTCCTGCAGTGGTCACTACATTTATCCTAAGTGAACACTTGCCATAAATCATTTTGGAAATATGCACCAGTTTGGAAAAAAATTCATCCTAGCAACAGAGCTCTAATAGCATTCAGACTTTTTTTTTTTAATTATTATTTTTTTTATTAATTTATTCTTGTTACATCTCAATGTTTATCCCATCCCTTGTATCCTCCCATTCCTCCCCCTCCCCCATTTTCTCATTATTCCCCTCCCCTATGACTGTTCCTGAGGGGGATTACGTCCCCCTATATATTCTCATAGGGTATCAAGTCTCTTCTTGGCTACTTGCTGTCCTTCCTCTGAGTGCCACCAGGTCTCCCCCTCCAGGGGACATGGTCACATTCAGACTTTTTATAGAATCATTTTATTATGTAATTTTAAAAATGGACATTTTGGAATTCAGAATACTCCTCTCTTTGTGAAGGGGAAAAATTTGGATAGTATATTTGGTCAACTTTTTGATTTCATGTTTAGGTCAAAATGCAAACTACCTTTGAAATATAATTTCTAAATTAGTAGTCAGAAATAATGTATGAATATTCAATACTTGAATTTGAAGTTAAAAGAAAGACTATTCAATATTTCTGTTTTCTCAAATGAAATGATTGAATGACTCATAGTTTGCCACTTGGACATTTCCTTTTTCTCCTTATGCCTTTGTAAACATACACCCAACAAATACTGAGAATGAAACAAAAAGTAATAACCCACTCAGGAACATACACTATCCCTGAACATAAGAATATATACCTAGCAACTTCATAAATTTTGATAAATTTCTGTACCAGAACACTATTAATCAATTTTAATCTAGCTGAAATGTTCATATCTTAAACAGTTTAAAGGACAACTTTCTTCTATAGATAGGTGACACCAAAATTATTTTATTTTCTTTATTTTTCCCAGGTGATATTAATGATGATCAAACATACCCAAACTACCTCTTCAGAATGTGGGCATCTGTAACATTTTAAGTATTTTTAGAAATTCCTTTCCATTTTATGTAAATTGAAACTTTCCTTCTATATTGAGAAATGTATTATAATAAATAAATTCTTTGAAGTTCCTTGAAAAGATCATCTTTTAAGCCTAAAAATTTGAGTGCCTTACTTAAGTAAATATAAAAATTAGTAAAGAAGGAAAAAATGGAAATATGATATAAACTACTTAAAACACTTGTGTTCACACAACATAATTTAAATGTGGATTTTTACATTCACACATAGGAAACATTTTGACTAGATACTTCAAGAGTATCACATATCTCATAATAGAGAGCACATTCAGTTTTTGTTGGAGATAAACTGAAACTTTTGTGGCAGGCTAGTGTGACTACTAAAGCACCTTGCATCTACTCAAGTGTAGAACTTGAGCTGAAAACTGTCTTCTTTTCCTGAGGCTATTATAACAAATTACTACAAGCTTGGTGGCAAAGACTGAGTTTTTTTCCAAGTTTTGGAAGTCAAGAGTTCATGATCAATATCACTGAGCTCAAATCAAGGTGTCAGTAGCTTCACAACCCCTCCTGAGGCTATAGAGGAGAACCATTCCTTAACACTGGCACTCCTTGGTGTTCTCTCTCTCTCTCTCTCTCTCTCTCTCTCTCTCTCTCTCTCTCTCTCTCTCCCTGTGTGTGTGTGTCTCTGTCTCTGTCTCTGTCTCTCTCTCTCTGTCTCTTTGTCTCTCTCTGTCTCTCTACTCTCTGTCTCTCTGTCTCTGTCTCTGTCTCTCTCTCTCTCTCTCTGTCTCTTTGTCTCTCTCTGTCTCTCTACTCTCTGTCTCTCTGTCTCTGTCTCTGTCTCTCTCTCTCTCTGTCTCTCTACTCTCTGTCTCTCTGTCTCTGTCTCTCTCTCTCTCTCCTCCTTCCTCTCTCCTTCTGTCTCCATCCCCCTCCCTCTCTCCATCCAGACCCCTGTGTATTTAAAATCTCCTACTTGTCTTTTCTTGGAAGATACTTGTGGACAATCTCTCCATCTTAGCATCTTAAACAACAACTGTACAAAAATTATTCCAGCACATAAAGTAGTACTTTTGGGGTCCCAGGACATAACTTAAGGGGATGCTGTCAGTTTCCCATACCCAGCAAGTCTCTCTGGAGGAGAATTGTGAGAAGTCAATTACAGTGTCTCAGATGTACACACTCAATGCACACAAAAAAAATTCTGGCCAGTTCTGTTCACTGAAGTATCCCTGGATGGAGAATATACCTGGCATAGGGCAGAGATTCAAAATAAATATTTGTTCAGGGAATATTGATAATAAATGTTTAGTGACTGGTTTCTGAGAGGAATTATTATGCTTCACAGTTACAAACTGAACCAGTGGTGTGTTAATATAGCTTTTAAACTCCTACTAAACACACATAGGTTCTATATGAAATATTTAGAGTTTAGAGTCTAAAAAGAGATATACCAAGTATATAAAAAGAAATATTTCATTTTAAACTGTAAGTTATGATGGCTATATACAATCAATAACATGAATGACTAATGAATGTTATATATGTAAATTTGTATTTGGTACAGAAATAAAATATTAGAGTTCATAATTACTGTTTATATGTGAATATAGCTATTTTCACTATGCTAGATGGCCCGAAAGGATAATAAATTCCATTGTTCCCAAAGTGTCTTGATGGAGAAATAATTTATCATGTATTAAATAAATTCACTTGGAACTTTATTAAATATAAATAATTATTGGTATGAGGAAGTATATCATTATATTTGCTTGTTAACTATGTGTATGTATGTGTGCCATGCTTATGTATGTAGACAGACCATGTCCATGTGCATTCAGACATGAGTACATGTGTGTGGATGCATGTGGACAATATAGGGTGCCATTTTGCGCACTTCCACCTTGTTTTTCTGTAGTCTAGATCTCTCACTGATCTGGAGTTCACCAGTTAAGGTAAGCTGTCTAGAATGTGCCTGTCTCAACCTTCTCATTGTTTGGGTGCGACACAAATGCCACTATGCCCAGATTTATAATATATGTTCTCAGGCTTGTACAGCTAGCATGTGAATGAGTATGACTCTATTATTGAATTTTTAAAATATGAAATACCCATAATTCAGTACTATAGCTAAAACATAATATGCTCTGACTCTATTTTTCTCAGCTTTCGAGATCTGTTATTTTTAGATTTAATTAAATTACTACATATTATACACTTTACTAGAATTCTGTACAGGCTACCCTTCTACTTAAATTAGGAGATAATTATAGTCCTTTCTTTTCTAATTATTTTTCTCTTCCAAGTTTCTGCCACATTCTGTATCTCATTTTCCTACACTAAAAATGACAATCTGATTATGCTTCTTTCTCAGTACAATCATAGCGCTAAAGTCTTTAATCAGACTAATTCTGAGCAATGCTTGCTTTCTCTTTTGGAATCATGCTGTCTCTTTTGATAAAGGAAACATGTTTACAACCAGAAAACTAGACTGCAGATTTAGTTGTGATGTAGAGCACTTGCCTAGCTTTTCCAAACCTTGGGTCCAGTTCTCAGCACCAAAAGTAAAAGAAAGTGGGGCTGGCTAGATGACTAAGTGGGTTAAGGCGTTTGCTGCCAAGACTGAGCACCTTGGTTGGGCTCTGGAGGCTACATGATGGAAGGTAAAAAAACAACTTCTACCCGTTAACATCAAACATACACACACACGTACAGGCACAGAGGCGACACAATAAATAAATGTAAAAAAAAGTTAAAGGATTTGTAATTTTTGGTCAAGTGTGATATGATTGGATGTGTGTAGATAACTGATTGTTTGTAGACGCCATCTTTTGTGTAGATCCTTAGTTTGTTGAGCCCTTCTCTCGTGCAGTAGGTAGCACGTTGTCATTTTTGGTCCTTGTAACTTGTTGAATTTTAGAAAGGGTTGTCACAATCCTGATTCCCTTTATAAACTAGAAAAAGAGAGAATAAAAGTAACTGGTTATTTATAAAAAGCCACAAGTCTGAGATATATATGTGTGTGTGTGTGTGTGTGTGTGTGTGTGTGTGTGTGTATGTGTGTGTGTGCGCTTTGAACTTTTAATAGACCTGATAGGACACAAGTTCTGTAAACCAATACAATTCCCATGAATTGGTTAGTCTCTCTTTGATAGCCTTTCTTCTCTGAGATGGACAGGAAACCTTCAGTTCCTTGCACTGATACCTTGCTCTATGCTGCTTATGTGGATTCAATCACCAAGTAGGGACTTCTTGTGACTTTCTCCCTGTGTTCTAAGGATGTTTCTGGGTTTTATCCTGTCATTTGCAAGGAGGTTGGAAGAGGGGACTGAAAAGACTGAGATTACCAAAAATTTTAGAGGTTGAGAAAAGGCAGAAAGAGTAGCCTCTTTATAAGTATTTGCATTTAGTGATCAAATTGTCTATCGCACCACTAATGAATGAACTTCACTTGAATAAAAGATTTGCACTAAAAACATTGAGATGCTTTTGTTGTCTCTGTAATCATAGGTTTCATAACTCCTTAGAACTTTAGAAAGTTATAATTTAATCCTAACTTAACAAACAGGAATATGATATTTAGATAAAGGGACACAGCAATATAATAGTCACCAGCACTTCAAATGGCATTAAGTATAGACAGGGAGCTCAGAAAGGTTTTAAGATACTGACCTTCTGCTGAACACTAAGGGAACAATCTAGATGGTATGAATTCAGAATCGACCGATGCTTAGTGTTAAGAAAACTTACAGTGCATTATAAGGTAGAACAATAGTGCTCTGAGGATAAAAGTTTAAGCAACAGATTGAAGTTACAGTGTATCAAGCTACCAAGAGCTCTACTGGTTTCCATAAGAGGCTATCTATTGTGCTCAAAGTCTGAGTCCATCTGCAACACAATAAAAGGTCAAACAAACAAAGGCCCTGTCTATGAATAGAGTGTATTACTATAAAGCATGTACCTGGTTCTCCTGACAGAAATGTATGAGAAGAAACTAGAGGGTAGAAAGTCATTTATCATAGGTGTTATATTTGTTTTATAAGCTGTCTTATATATTATTAAAAGACAGCATTAAAAACAAAACAAACAGTGGTCCCCATCCCTGATCAGCCATCCAGTTCAACTCCCATTAACTTTCTCAGGGAAATACGATGTCCCTGGTTTATTAAGAGAGAGGTTAGGTTGGGAATATAAAAGTTGGTTTGAAGAATGTTTCAAAGCATTCAAAAAGCCTTGAGTTCATTCCTCAACACTGAATGAACCAGGCATGCCATGGGCCTATAAACTCAGTAACTGACAGGTAGGGTCAGGAGAATACAGGAGAGTCAACCTCTAAACAAACCTAGTCTGACATCAGTTTGGGCTGCCTCTTTTTGGATTTTTATTTCCAACTGGATATGGTATCTTTCTCACTTCAGAATATACATTGTCCAGACTTTCAATTATATTATACTAATTGATATTATATAAAAATATAAAAAAATGAGCCCAATTTGACTGAATTTTGAGATGAACAGTCATGGTTTAAAGCAACCATATTTTTACTTGCTGTACTGCATTTCATATATGGTATATGCAGCTTTTTTGTACAATTGTGACTCTGGAATCTAATATGCAGGTCGTTTCCTGTTTAATCGCTTTTCTTATGATGCCTCTGGCTTTCATGTGTCTTCTTAAATGATCCTACAGGTGTGAACTTCATGCTAGGAGGAAGTGTTAACCATTGGACATGCCATGGAGAAACATACACGTAAAAAGATTTAAATGAAATAATTTGGACTTCATTTGATCTTTTGTGCTATTTTATATTTTGATTAGAAGCAACAAGTCATATTCCTAGAGAATATTACATGGGTATTTATTTCTATTGTTAAATTTAGAGTACAATTAGTAGGTTATGACTCATGTCTTCAAAATGTATTTTTGAGCTAGATGGTATTGTGACACAGCTCTCACTTGGAACCAAAAGGTTTGGCTGGCTCTCTCTTCCTTGTCTCTTTGCAGCTTAAGGGACCTTGAGTAATGTTGGCTTTGCTTAGTTCTCATTGGCAAGAACCAGAAACCAGAACATCAATTTATGAACATATTGAGCATTGTACAAATATTCTTTGTTCAAATTCTGTTTTTATTAGTTAAAACACTTTTTTAATTTCAAATTTTCTACATCAAGCTGCCTTCCTCTAACCCATTCCTTCATTAATACCTCATCATACAATCTGACATAGCTTCTCCTTGACAGAACATGGATTAGAACAAAAACAGCTAGTGTGCCATGATACATTTTTGCCTAGCATTGCACAGGGCAATGCTGCATTTGATAATGATGAGCTTTAGAACTTATTATTTGCTGTGTTCCAGATGAGCAGAAGCTTTTCTCTCTGGACACATTAGGTTTGGGACAATGGACTTTTCCTTATGTTTATGGTATCAGCTTTTAGTCAATTGCATTTCATCATTTTGTAAGTTTGTTTGGCTATTAGCTAAGCTCACACAATTTCCTCCTGATATAACTCTCTTCCTGTGCCAGTGATTATTTTTTGGATCATTATGTATAGAATATTATGATTTGTGTTTAGGATTTATATTAAATTTGGAGATGTGCTACTTTTTAAATGTCCTGATAAGGTAACATCATATTGGGTTAAAACACATTTTCATGAGATTATTATTTCTTTTCAGAAATTTGATAATTTTGGAGAAAATTGATTCTATGCATATACTTTTCTAATTATCTTAATCTATACCTAACAATATGGGGGCAAGAGTTTAGTAAACACAGTATTGTGCTATAGGGTTAAAGAGGATAACACACACCCATATATGTATACATACAATACATAGTATGTCTCATAATAAATACATACATACATAGTATATATAATAATATGACCCTGTATTATTACGATCATTTTTAAACACTTGAAATATCCATATTAATGTCAATAAAATAATCTCTTTCTCTAGAAATGCAATATTTTAGGTCAGTTTTTAAAACTTATTTTTCTATTAAAACATGTATTTGAAAATGTGTGAAATATAATAATATTTACAAAACTGCTCTATCCACTCCAGTGCCTCATTCTTCTTTCAAAGGTGTGAATGTCTTCTGAAAGTTTTGTTACTTTATTATATTTCTTAATGAGATTTTTAGGAATTGTTTTAAGAATAATTAAATGGAAATGTTGATTCAAGTGAACATATATTTAAGTAATTCTAAATTCTCTTAATAACACAATATAGTACTATTTTTTATTCATTTGAGAATGAAATTCATCTCATCATACCTACTTTTTATGGTACATATTGAAAAAATTAAATTTAAAGATAGCATTCCAAGAAGAACCACTACCATATGACCTGTCCATATGAGTGGTCTTCTTGATTTATAATAGCAATTGCTTTCTCAGCATGGACCTGGTGTCATAATAATATTCTATGAGTTTTTGAAATTATACTGAGTTCTACATCAATCATCCATAGTAGACGAGTATGTTTATTAGTGAGAAAGGCTTACTTGGAATCAGACATGTTAGAAATATTCACTTTTCAAAAATATAAGTATTGTTATCTTAGAGAAATCCATGTATACTAGGATTGAAATTAAACATAGGATTATGAACATTCATAACATTGATTTTATCTATAAGCATCATAATCTTATAAGTGTGAAAGATATGTTATATTGACTTTTTTCTTCATGTTTTTCATTGGAAGTAACCATGGGGTGCAAGCAACTTGCTATAGTATTACAACAAGTTTTGTTAGATATGAAAAATATTGTAGAATTATTTTAGACAAGGTTTCCTTGTGTAGACCTAGCTGTCCTGGACTCACTTTGTAGACCAGGCTGGCCTCAGACTCACAGATATCCACATTTTCACATGTAAAAAATCTATAGGGCTTTCCCTTAGCAATTAATTCAGCTTTATTTAAATTTGTTTAGTTTTGTTACTAAAATCATCTGCTATTTTGTGTTCTATTTTTCAATTAATGGTCATTCTGTTGTTTACTTATTTCTTATTTCCATAATAAATAAGCTACAGTAGTTTTCCATTTCATAAGTAACAAATTTAGAAACTCAATAAATACATTCACAGGAAGAAAAATTTTAAAACAATTATTTAAACATGGAAAATTTTCATCCTTCCATTTAAAAGAGCCACAGTCATAATGCAGATTCACAAAACAAAAATACTTCTATTAGATGTGAAAATACTTGATATTTCGCTTAAAGTGTACTTCAGTTTAAATTGTATTACTGCTCATATATCTTTCCCATACAAACTGTATTTTACATACTGTAAAATTTAAGATCTATATTTGCTAAGACATTGGATATGCTATATAAAGGAAGGAAAATATTTTAAGTAGCCCTCTGCTTTTATACACTCCTGCCCACAAATATTGCTCTCTTGTATCTTCAGTTTTTAGCATGGCCTCCAGTTACAATATTGTTAAATAAATAGAATTTAATTAATCAATTGTGTTAATTGGTGAAAGTAACTGAAAGAAAAAATTTGTTGAAAGGTTAGTATGTTGTAGGAACTCTGCACAAAGCTAATACGTATTTGCATTATTTGACACCTACCTAGGAGATATTCTTAACCTACTATAAAGAACGAAATAAGACACTCGAAACTTACATAATCTTTTCATAGCGAACCACAGCTGGGCCCTGGCTTCGCTGTTACCCCTTTCTCTTTACTCCCTGTGCTGTTTGCAAGAAACCCACGCATATCTAGTCGCATCCATATTTCAAAATTGAAATGAAAGATGAATTGGAACAAAGATTCTTCCTTAGCTAACACACAGAAATTTAAACTGAATATTTCACGTTATCATTGGTATGTTTAATCTTAATGTGAAAATTGTTAGCTTCATACATTTTTAGCTGTAAGTTAAAGCCTTGTGTTAAAGGCACTCTACTCATCTGTCTATATTAATTATTTTCTGGATAATTCAGCATTTCATTCTGAGAATAATAAAAACATTAAGAACTGATTCAAAATAGTTCTATCTAGCAGAAATGTTCAGCTCCACAATTTTTAGAGTCAATAAATATAACAAAAGGACAGGAAAGATCTTAGAAAGTATTCTTCAGGGTGTTACAGCAACTCGCTGAAAGAGCACCTGCCTCATATGCATGCTTGCCTGTACAGTGCCAGGACAATACATAGACAGGCACATATATATATATATTTTAAAAGCTTATACGAAATCTATTACATTTCACTTTACAAAATGATAACAGTGCTAATTGAATGACAACTACTTTGTGCTGCTCAATTTATTTTTGAACTTTAGGAATACTTACACACAAAATTAATGTTTTCTTTAAGTCTAAGGTGTTTAACCCAAAATATTTAATTATTAAAACCTTGCTGGGCGATGGTGGTGCACGCTTTAATCCCAGCACTTAGGAGGCAGAGGCAGGCGGATCGCTGTAAGTTCGAGGCCAACCTGGTCTACAAAGCGAGTCCAGGACAGTCAAGACTACACAGAGAAACCCTGTCTCGAAAAAAAAAATCTCAAAAAATAAAAAATAAAAAATAAAAAATAAAAACTTACCTTTCTATAATCATCCAGTGTTATAGTCTTTATTTTACCATTTTGTTCATTAGGATTGAGTCTCTTTATTATAATTTGTTACTTTTCTTGAAATACTATCTGGCTGACACATTGTAACAGTTGATACTCCAGGATAATTTGGGGTATGTTTCACAGCAATAATATTTTACTCTGCTATATAAAACACTAAAGACTTCATAGGTTTTGCTTTGTAGACAAAGCTATATCTCAAGTATTTACTGTTAAGTAGTTATACATTTTGTGAAAATCACTAATAACCTACCTACACCATATAGCATAAATTTCTTTTCTGCTTGCTAATGAAAGGTCCTTAGTTATATGTAGAATATAAGAGGCTATTCTCCACTCTTTCAAATGCCATAAATCTAAAATATGAGAATATGCTATAGCCATCACGTCAACATCTTAAATCAAATATGTTTCTCTCATTAGTATTTTATACCACATCTAAAGTAATAATTTTTAACTGCTCTTATTTTCATATAAAAAAATCACAAAGTAGAAAATAGAAACTATTCAGATTTCTAGAGAAACAGGCTGTTTTTGAAATTCACAAAAAGTTTAGTCTTGATAGAAGAATGAAGTGATAGCTTTTATTTTGCATTGAATATCAATGTCCAAAGGAAAGATTTGAATATTAGGATCTTGACTTGACTCACCTCTGTTTAATTTTGACAGTTGTCTTAAAGTGAATTTAGTGTTTAATGAAATTTTCTGGACTGATAACTCAAAATCTGAAGGGAACAATTCTAGTGGTGAGAAAGTAATTTTCTGGCCTAATTACACCTTTGGCCTCACTACAAAGTCTGTCAACAAAAATGCCAGGTTTGATCATGATTTTTTTTGACGTGAATTCGCCCATCTACTTTACACAGGAGACTAATCTACAATAGCACTTGGTATTTGTAACTATGACTTTATAACTGGGGCTAAATTTTCAACACACTGCCAATTGGTGAACCACCTAAATTTTTAAAGAAATTTTAAATTTTTTATTATTTTATTCAGATTACATCTCAATTGTTATCCCATCAATTGTATCCTCCTATTCCTCCCTCCCTCCCTCTTTTACCTTATTGCCCTCCCCTAGGTCTGTGACAGAAGGGGACCTCCTCCCCAATTAAATTTTTTTTATCAATTAGAAAAAATATATATTGGTAGTAATGAATTGTAATGTGCCTTAGTTCATATGCTAAAAAGCTGCATGGGTGAGATAACTATTTCAACAGTGTCAAGTGATAATTAGTTATGAATACTTTCTTTTTAAATATTGAAAAAGTGAGTTTCTATTTTTCTTACTTTTTCCTCTTCTTCTCTCTCTTTCTCATTCTTTTTTCTTTCTTTCTTCTTCTTTCTTCTTCTTTCTTTCTTTCTTTCTTTCTTTTTTTCTTTCTTTCTTTCTTTCTTTTTTTTTTTTGATGTTTATATTGATGTCAATACATCCCAGAAGTTTGCAAGTGCTGTTCTAGTGCTGTACCACTGACTTTTAAACTATCACTCCTATTACTTACTTACCTTACTGAAAGCCAACAATTACCGAGACTCTAACAGGCATCTATGAAGCTGACCTCTTTCTTACGTGTCTCTGCATAACCTCAACCATCAAACACTTGCATATACTGGCGGCTTCCTCATATTTCTAAGCTTGAATATTTCCTTATCAATAAACAAATTATAGCAGTTTGTTTAATTGCCATCTTTGAATCTTTTATCCAATGATTTGAGCAGGCATCGCGATCTGTTTTATAAAGAATTCTGCATATATTCATGTGAACCTAAACAGTACTTGCCAAACAAGGGTTATCCATCTACTCTGTTGACTGTCTTCTGTTTTCTCTTTTTTGTCTTCATGAGTCTTGTTACTGTATTTAAAACATTAAGGATGTTAATGAAAGTTGTGTTCCGCATAAACTGAGGTCTATTCTAAATAAGAAATTAAAGAATAACAGCAGTACTCTTGAGTTCTTGCCTCTGTTTTTCATGATCAGAATTCCTAGATCTATTTTTGATAAATATATACTCAGCTAAACATTTACGTGTAAATATATATGCCCATATAAACCCACACTCTTACTTTCTAAATAAGTGAAAAGTTTTTCAGTAGGTAATGTAAAACAAACATGTGTTATATTTATTCTAATAAAATATACACATAATTGCTTTGTGTAATCTGTGAAGAATGTACTTTAGAAGTCATGATTCCTTTTTATAAATATTTATCACGAGCTACAGGATGAATGACACTGCCACTCAAAAACCCATAATTAAAGGTACAGTTTGGCATGACAAGAGACCTGTGTGAAAGCACTGATGTCTTCTAAAAAGACAGCTAAAGTTAAGGAAATGATCATAGCCATCATGATAGAAAATGGCGTATTTAAATTGGCCTATATCAGTATAAGCTCCCTAAAAATTCTAAATGTCACAAGCACATACCAAGTAAATGTGTTAATTTCTGTGAGAAATAATTGTAAACTGCTTTATTTTCTACAGAATGTGCTGGGAGAGCAGTGTCAAGGCCATGACTTTATGATTAATGTAGTATTTGGGTCATTAAAGCATCAGAAATTGATACTATATATTAGAATTTTCTCAGATTTAAGTTATTAAATCCTTTTACATATATTAGCTCATTTAAACTATCTTTCAAACATATATCCTAAACCACTAGGCAGCAAATATGTTTCTCAGAGGCATTATATCCTTTTTTTAGTTTTTATTTAAGTAATTTATTCATAGTACATCTTAATTATTATCACCTCACTTCTATCTTCCCGCTCCCTCTTCCTCCCTCCTTCATTCTATTCCCCTCCCCTCCCCTACGTCTGTGAAAGAAGGGGACCTAGTCCCCCACAATAAGATCACAACCTATCAGGTCTCTTCCTGGTAGCCTGCTTACTCTTCCTCTGAGTGTCATCAGGTCTCCCCACCGAGGGGAAGTGGTCAAATAGGGGCCCCCAGAGTTTATGTCCCAGTCAGTTCCGGCTCTCCACATGATTGTGGAGAATATGCTGTCCATTGGCTTGATCTGGATAGGGGTTTTAGGTTTACTGCATGCATTGTCCTTGGTTGGTACAATAGTTTGAGCTGACCTGCTTGGGTTCAGATCTGCCAGCCTTAATGGTCTTCTTGTAGGTTTCTAGGACCCTCTGGATCCTTCTATTTCCCTGTTTTTTCCTTACCTCTCACACCTAGAGTCCCAATAGGAAGTCCCAGTATCTATCTCAATCTCTGGCTAAGTGAAGACTTTCAGGCAACATCTCTGTTGGGCTAGCGTCCAATTATAAGTGAGTATATGCCATGTGTGTCTTTCTGAATCTGCGTTAACTCACTCAGGATGAACATTTCTAGTCTGAGGGTGATGTCAATTACAATAAAAGTGTGAGTTGTGTTTAGTTAGAGGGTGTCCTCTTCAGTCTCCATGACCCCTGCTACTAAAGAGTCTCAGCTAGAGTCACCCTCACACTCTCCCTGGAGCTTGCCTCTAGTAGGTCTTTAGCTTGTCACAGAGAAGCTCTGCCCAAAGTTTCTTTTCTCTCTGCGAGCTCTCTATTTTCCTATCCCCACTCACCCCAGGTCTGATATCCACTCTCATTTCTCTCAGTGCTCCCTCCCTACCATGTTCCTCCTCTTTACCACTTCTACTGTCTATGCTATTTCGACTTCTGGGTGAGATTTAAGCATCCTCCCTTTGATCCTCCTCGTTACTTATCTCCTTTAGGTCTGTGAGTCATAACAAGGTTATCCTGTTACTATATGGCTAAAATCCACTTGTAAGTGGGTACGTACAATGTGTGTCTTTCTGGGTCTGGGTTAGCTGATTCAATAGTTCTCTGCAGTACCGTCCATTTGCCTGCACATTGCATGCTTTTCTTGTTTTTAAATAGCTGAGTAGTATTCCATTGTATAAATGTACCACAATTTGTTTATACATTCTTAGGTTGAGGGACATCTTGGTTATTTACAGTTTCTGGCTATTATAAATAAACGTGTTATGAACTTAGTAGAACAAATGTCTTCATGGTATGTTGGTGCATCTTTTGGGTATAATAGAATCAGGGGAATACCAATCCACCTATGGAGGATACTCTGTGTATATCTTTGGATACTGAGAATGTTCTGCTGTGCTTCTGGATGGGAGCCTAGCAAGGCTAACCTATGAGTGGCCCCACCCAGCTGTCTCACTGGGCCATCTCACTGGGCCACAGGGGAAAGGGAAAGAGATACCTTCAGTCCTGATGCGACTTGATATGTTGGGGTTTCCTTTCTCTGGGGATGGGGAGGGGAGAGAAGAGGAACACTGAGGGAGAGTGGGACCATGGGGTGAGAAGGGAGTGGGATATGACCAGGATGCAAAAATGAATAATTAATAGAAAAAGAAAAAATAAGAGTATGAATGCATTCCTGGATAGTATTAACAATAATATTTGTTGTGTTCCACTACATTTGGGAACAAGATCACAGTGAGCTTTGCCAATATGACAACTCACTTAAATCTACTTTCCTGTTCCTCATCAGATGCAAATGAGCGCTACTTATTGCACTGTTTTGACAGCAGCCTGGCCCAGGTACAGCATATCCACAAAACCATGCCCTTTTATGCTTCTTATGCCTTCAGAGGTTTGGTAGAAAACAATTAGATCAGAAAATCAAAATTGGAGATCATTTTATGAAGATTAGTTTAAGGAAATGAATACTTGCAGAGGAAAATCTGGTGCTCTGGTGGAATGTGACCACATATATTACATGTTTTATAGAGGTGTAGAATAATTCTCTGTTCATCTGAAATGAAGAAATAGACAAATGAGAGGTATTTATAGTCATGATGGGAGGAGGGAGAAAGCTCTAGATATCAGTCCATCCAACACCTGTAGACTTGGTAAGCTCATATTAACAAAGTATCTTGACTGCCCTTTCCCAAGTCCGTGGTATAGGGACATTTACTATTTAAGAAAAATATTGCAATTATTCTGATGACTCCTGACTATAAAATTCATTAGGAGCTAGGACTTATATCCCATGTCTGAAATCTAAGCACGCAAAAATAGTCAGGAGTCTTAAGAGTTGAAGACAAGTATGGATAATATAGCCTGACTGTTAAACCACAACCACAAAACCCCCAAACCAACAGCCAACTAACCAACTAATCAACCAACCAACCAATAAAACCCAGGAAAACAAACCAGAAAGATACAAACAATCTACCAGTGTCTATAAAATAGAAACATACCCAACTACAGGGTGTAATTTTTCCCTGAAGTTGTTCATTTCATAGTTTACTTAAAAAAAAACCAATCTACAAAAGTTTTCTTTTTAGTGGTAGAATATTGATGCATTGAAATTGATGAACTGAGCCAGGCGTGGTGGCACATGCCTTTAATCCCAGCACTTGGGAGGCAAAGGCAGGCTGATCACTGTGAGTTCGAAGCCAGCCTGGTCTACAAAGCGAGTCCAGAACAGCCAAGGCTACACAGAGAAATCCTGTCTTGAAAAACAAAAAACAAATAAACAAACAAACAAAAGCAAGAAATTAATAAACTGGTTATTTGAAAGTTAAATGTATATGCTTAATTATATGTTAAGATTTAGTAATATGTCTAATCGTACATGGATTATTCTTATTTTGTAAAAATGCTATAATATTTCAGAGCATAATTTGAGTAATGGTTATTCATCTTTTCTGATATTTAATTAGGGATTTACAGGCCTAAGTTAAACATAACATAAACACATATATATATATAAATACAGATGTATATTTGTTTATTTTATAAGAACTACAATAAGAACTAGTAAGCTTTATAATAAATAACCAGGACAATTACAAACCCATTTACTATTTATCTTTGGGTTTTCGCTGTTTAGATTCTATCGAATGCTTTTTCTTTTTTTAAAATTTATTTATTATTATGTATACAGTGCATTAGATCATATTATAGATGCTTGTGAGCCACCATGTGTTGCTGGGAATTGAACTCATGACCTCTGGAAGAGCAGTCAATGCTCTTAACCACTGAGCCATCTCTCCAGCCCCCTCACATACTTTTTCAATCTACCATTTTATCCATACTTTTCTCTAAACTATTTTAATTTTATCTCTGTGTATTTTACACTAGTACTTGAACCTTTGTTGTAATTGATAATATACCAGTGACTAAAGTATAATTCATTATTTTTTCTTTCAAATTCAAATTGACTTGCTTGACTATTTTTAATATGTTGATTTATTTAGAGTCTAAGAATCCAGGGTTGATAATTACTACAATTGCTAAAAAAAAAAAAAAAAAAAAAAAAAAAAAAAAAAAGGTAATATATAAGAATAAAACACATTCATTTTTAAATTTCCTAACCTTTATATCAACTCTTAGGTATTACAACACCTTTTTTTAAAAAAGATTTTATTTCTTATATATATACAGTACTCGAAGGCCAGAAGAGGGCATTAGATCACATTATAGATGGTTGTGAGCCACCAAGTGATTGCTGGGAATTGAACTCAGGACCTTTGGAAGAACCGCAGAACAGTCAGTGCTCTTAACCTCTAAGCCATCTATCTCTCCAGCCCCCCCTACAACAAATTGATATTGCACCCTATGAAACACTATGTAATGCATGAAGAAACTATGCCTCAATATTGCAGTTCATTAATTGCAAAGTGCCAGAATGTCTCATGGAATCTGTTGCTGCATACTATTGGATACATTTAAAGAGCTATTTCCCTACCTCAAATCCAAATACCCTTGCAGCATTATTCCTAGTGAAAATGGAATGAATGCTTTTATATTTTCTTATAACTCCTACTCACTTTCTTCACCACAAATACTTAAATGGCTAAAACTCAAAAGGTACAATTTAATTTGTATGCCAGATATGAAATGTCAACATTCTATATGTTTATATCCTTGTATCTAATTATGGTCCTAAAATACTAAGCAGGTGACTGGATTAAATATATGTCAGGCATAAAATGCCCTACATGTAGCAACATAGCGAATCAAGGAAATTATCAAACAGAAATGCCCATTTTGTGCCTTGAGCAATTTTGACTGCCAGCACTTATACATCAAAACTTCACTCAATGTACAAATGATTTTATTTTATTTTGTTTGCTTTTAATTCCCTACAGCAAGCAATGTTAGTGTTGCAGTATGCAGGCTGCATCATTAGGCTTCCAGGAAATTAGGGTTGGCTCAGACATAGTTGACCAAAATACTATTTTATCCTTTTAGACCATGGAGGGACATTGGTTTTCTGGTAAGTACTAGTGAGATGAAATTATGTAATACTAATGCATGCATTGTAACTTAATGCATGCAGTGTAGCCAGCTCCCCAACCCACTGAGGAAGCATACTTTTAGGAGAAAAGTGAAAATCTGAAACATAACACTGTAAAATCAGACAGCCAGTATCTACGAAATATATTTTGCAATTCATGGATGACGATTATATTAAAGTTCTAAAGTTCAGTCTTAAGGCAGGAATGAATTTCTATGTAAGATGACACATTTCTTCTTTTCACAGTTGTTTTTTTTTTTTTTTATGTTGCCTTAAAACATGTCAAAAAACAAAACCGCCAACAGAGGAACCTAAAAGGAATGTCAGCTCTGCGGTTATGTAAATCGAATTGAGTGCTTTACAGCAGGTTTAAGATTTTTATAACTCAGAAGTTGTTAACAGCCAGCTGGTTTGTATCTGTTTTTTATGGTTATTCTTGTCATATGCAGCCTCCGCAATTTTTAATTATATTTTATGGTATGTGTTTTCCTCCTCCCCAATCCCTCAGCCACTCTTTGCTTCACTAGGTATTTCCCGCTGGGAGGGGCACAGGTACAAGGGTGAGACTCTACCCCTGGAACACAGGGCTCGGTTCCTTGTCTCAATAGCTCTATTGTGGAAAATTCGAATAACTTTTCATTGCAAATGCATAACCTTCTATTAGAACATTAAGCTTTCATTAATGTAACAATATCTTCATATAAGTTTGTGAACTACCACAACCAGCTTGCAGTAATGTAAAAAAAAATGTATGATCATTTCATGTCTCCTTTTTACACTCCATCAATCATATTTGCTCTTTCCTCTTTCCTTACTCTCCTTTTCCTCTCTGCCTCCCTCCCTCTTTCCCTTCTTTTTTGCCTTCCTTCCTTTCTTCCCCAATTTTTCCCTCTCATTTATTTTTTAATGTATTATAGGAAAACATGATAATTCTAGATTTATATGGTTTATAAGTCATTGTGTGTAGCTTTAAAAGAGATTAATGAACTTTTCCTGAATATTGGTGTAAATATACCGGTTTTTAATCTTAAGGAAAATAAAGTGAAGAACTATGTTTGGAATCTGAAAAAGGTTGAAATTTAGAATATGTGCAATTACTGAGGAATGGAGCAAGTGTATGACCCACACTGATGTTTGTAGTCACTCAGAATCTTTGAAACTACTTTTTTAATGTCACTTCTTTACATGATGAGATATTTCAGCAGGTTCTGTTCTTCAAATCACAGGATTTCCAGTATTTGGAACACAAAAGTGAGAGCTTAGATATATAAATATTGAATGTGGAATATATTGCTGTTTGTATTTCAAACATGATTAAAATATTTAAGCAAGTGAAGAAGAAAAACAGTAACAAGAATGTGATATCATTGCACAGATGTATCCTACACTGTACTCAGGTTCCAAGTAATTTCTTTTTTTTTTTTTTTTTATGAAATAGGTGATGGAAACAGTACAGTAGGAATAATAACTATTTTATTTTTATAATGTAGATCAGTATAATTTATACTGAACAATATTATGTCTTTTTCTGGATACCATTTTTAAGACTCCAAAGTTAAGGTCAGAAATATTTATTTTGGCTTATTGTCTATTTTCCTCTTAGTGTTGGGATATTTAACACAACCTTATCTCTTCGGCCCTTTAGGACTTGTTATCACAATATATTACTGTTGGCTTTGCCTGAAGTTATTTAAATTCACCAGTGTGCTTTTGAAACTGAAGTAAGCTCATAAGACAGATGTAGATGCTAATTCTACTGAGATTTAGTGCACATAAAACATTTTGTGCAGTATCTGTGCTAATATGTGTGTCAGAAATCAAGATAAACACTAGAAGAAATTATGAAAAAAAAAAAGAGATGAGGAAAATGCTGGAGAAACATGATGGCTGGTAAAATACATGCTATGCAAGCAGGAGGACTGGGTTCAGTGACAACACCCGTATAGTCTGGACGTATTAGCACACATCTATAATCCAGTAGTGACGAAGCAGAGACAGGGGAGTTCCTGGTGCTTGCTGCTCATCCAGACTTGAGTGATCACTGAGCTCCTGGTTCAGTGAAGGAACCTGTCTCAAAAAATAAAATGGAGCCATGGAGAGAGGACATTAGATGTTACCCTCTTGCCTCTATGTAAGCACAAGTGCAAACGCACTCATGTATATGGACACTCTCACACAACACACATTCACACGCAGTGTGTGTGTGTATATATATCTGATATATACATCACATCGACACAAACTCATATATATATATGTATATATACACATACATAAACACATGTTGAACTAAACACACACACACACATATGCATGGAAAAACTTGTTTTGAGTGCTAGAACCATCTAGAAATGTACAAGCTGGTATTTAAATTCTTTCTTTTTCTTGAGATCATAATATAATGCTATAATGTCTCCCATTCTCTTTCCTCCCTCTAAAATCTTAGACAAATCTCTCTTTGTTTCCTTTCAAATTCATGTCCTCCTTTTTATTAATTGCTTTTGCATGAATAATTGTAATTTATATACATATATACCTAGATAGCAAATACTCAGTCTATATAATGCCTATTATTTAGTTGTCTCATGAATTCCATAGCACATATGCAATTAGTTTCCTATATAATTTGAGAAATATTAATCTCAGATTGGTTAGGTAACTAGGTTATAGATCAAGCTGAGATGCTTAGAGGCATTGTTTTAATCCATCTATCTGTCTGTCTATGTCTGTCTATCTATCTACCTATCTATCTTTCTTTCTATCTATTTAAACTAACATCAATCAATCTGTCTATTATTTGTCTGCCTATCATCTATCCATCTGTAGTGTGCCCTAAAGAATGAACCAGTGGTAAGCTTTGAAATATGTCTCAAAATCATCAAGATCTTTAAATTACTGACCAGAGAAATTTTATGTTTCCCTTTCTTCTTTATATGCTTCATAAAAACCATGACTCATCCAGAATTATCCTTTTAAACTTTGTCTCTTCTGGTTGATTCACTTAGTGTAGGGTGACCTTCCATTAACAAAATTTTCTTGAGACTATGAATGAAATTCAGACTCAACAATTTAAGGAAAATGACAGAGAGAGAGAGAGAGAGAGAGAGAGAGAGAGAGAGAGAGAGAGAGAGAGAGAGAGAGAGAGAGAGAGAGAGGAGAGAGAGGCAGAGACAGACAGAGTGACAGAGACAGAGAGAAGGAGAGGGAGGCAGAGACAGACAGAAATTGATTTTCTTCAGAAAACTAAGAAATTGAATGCCATTTTAAAGATCATATTTCTTTTCTGAGTGCTGTTTAGACTAAGGAAGAGTGTCAACCTTCTTGTCCTCATTGAGAGACTCAACAGCAGGTAGTAACTTGGAAACAGGATCTCACTTGAGGACAAATCATTTTTGTGGAGTAACTAAGATAAACATACATACAAAATGGCACAATGTCATGATGTGGACATCAGTGTGTAGGGACTTTCAGATGCTCTGATGAGCACCAAAGCCACTACTACTCTCAGAAGGTTGAAACCAGCAGCTGGTGTCAAGTAAGCAATCTGGAGAACTTTTATGGGTGTTGTACTTTTAACATTTCCTTAAAGCTGAGTAAGCTATGGTAGAGGTCACATTACACACACACACACACACACACACACACAGACACACAGTTGACACTGATATATGGATCCAGGAAGAATCAGATGTCTGCACACAATGGCAAAGTAAAAGCCTTTCTTTAGCAGCAGATACGCCTCTGTTTCCTCTCGGCCCCATGGTCCTTTATTTTTCACTCAGATCGTTGTCAAATGCATATTATCATTTCGTATCATGTCAGAATGTTTGTTGTTTTTTTGATTCCCCTATCATTTCTTCATTCTATACGTATGTCAGCAGTCATTTGTGATACAATCTTATCATTTAGGACTTAGTGATTGTGGTGAATTTCACATTTGTAAAATGCAATTGTTACACAATTCTCAGTTCCCAAGACATTTTGTAAACTCTGGTCCATGAGAATTACACTGGCGATCCAATGTTTTAGTTCACTGAGACTTGCTTAAAGTACAGAAGCAAAATAAAACTTGAGGATAAACTTGTCTCATTTGAATTCTGCTCCCTTCTTTTATTAGTTGCACAGTTTTAGACTGTTACTTGTGTCTGTTCTTCTAGAGGTATATATATATATATCTGTACACAGTCCCACATGAACAGTGATGTAAGCAACATAATCATTAACATGGTTTCTATACTTTTGACTGAGAAGCATGTGTGCATACAAACTGTGTTTCTGTCCTTAGCTTTTTAAAATTATTTATATTTGATAGGACCATGAAAGGTGTAGTCTTGGCAAGTTTTAGAGATTTTTTTTTTTACATATTTTCCTAAATCTCAAAGTAATTTGTTAGTTAAACAACATTTAAATAGCTGTAACAGAATAACATTTGTAGTAAATTCTTCAGAAATGTTTACTCTTCAAGTAAACATTTGGTATGTACAGACTGAGAAATAGAAAGTGTGTGTATAGGGAGACATTCAAACAGAGGTTTTGTTGTTACAACTTTAATGTTCTTGTATCTTGAGCACAAGAGGACATGGGGCACTGTGAGGAACGATTACAACTGTCTTTTGATATATTATTAGTAAGTGTGGAGTGCAGCCATTACCACATGTAATCCATGGCCTAGTCTACGTGTGCAAAGTGCAAAAGCCTTCTGAGAAGAGAGAACATGACAGCTGAAGAACGCAGTGGCATTGGAGTTAGACTTTCCTTTGACTGAGGCTGTTTTCGTACCTTCTGCCAGACTATTTTTAGTTCCTTTGTAAATATAGTGTACACATTTTAGAACTAGCAGATGTATGTTGGTGTTAAAATGATTGAGTGCCCCTTTGCTTTCTTTCAAATTCATAGCCTGTTTTACTTTAATAGTTGTAACATACCCATAACCACACACACACACGCACACACACACACACACACACACACACACACACACACACGTGTATATTTCTAGATATATAAATACTGTCTGCTCAGTCTGTATAATATTGCTAGTATGTATATGTTTTCAGAGATGACCGTTGTTGGTATTGGATAGTCAGTTGGTGTGCTCTTTTCCTGCAGAAGGCAGCTTCTCTACTCCCAACATTTCTTAGCTGCTTGCTGTCCTTTGTGCAGGTTTGAGGCCATACCATTCCACATTAACATGTCTATTTGTATAGGACTTTTTCAGGTCACATTTAAACAGGCATGTTGGGTAGAATTTACAGGCGTAGCTCTGACATTTCTAGAACAAAGTCGCATTAAACTCCATGTTCCTCTGGCTCTTACAATCTTTTATCCCCTTTTTTTAGCAATGATTCCTGGGATATAATTGCACGAGTTGTATAGTAGATGTGACCGTTGGGAGTAGGCTTCACAATTATGGATTGTGATTGGTTGCTGTTTTCTATTATGGTATCCATCTCTTGCAAACAAATATTTCCTTGATGAGTTATGAGCACCGCACTTACCCATAGGTATAAGGACAAGTGCTTGGAATATACTCAGTAATCATGTTGTTTTGGTAAAAAATGGTGGTTGTAGGTTCTCCTTCAAGACCTATGACTTCAGAAGCCCTAAGTACTGGGTTAGGTTTCCAGTGGCAAGTATGATTTCCTGCTTGCTGAGCAAATTGTTAATCTAGTTAGAGATCTGTTGGTTACTGTCAACATATGTGTGTCACTATGGCAGCTTTCCTGCCATGCTGTTTGCTGTTGCAGTTCAAAGTTTCTTTTTTTTTATGTGTTATTTTATTCATATTACATCTCGATTGTTAGCCCTTCCCCTGTTCCCTCCCATTCTTCCCTCCCTCCCATTTCTCCCCTTCTCCCCTCCCCTATGTCTGTGACTGAGGGAGACCTCCTCCCCTTATATATGCTCTCAGAATATCAAGTCTCTTCTTGGTAACTAGCTATCCTTCCTCTGAGTGCCGCCAGGCCTCCCCCTCCGGGGAACGTGGTCAGAAAAGGGACACCAGAGTTCGTGTGAGAGTCAGATCTCACTCTCCACTCAACGGTGGAGAGTAGCATGTTCGTCGGCTAGGTCTTGGTAGGGGTTACCAAGAAAGTGGGTCAGAGGAGAGGATATCCGATTGAGACTTTAAGCAAGGGTAGCATGGAAGAAAGAGGAAATAGTAGGACCCACAGGGTCCTGGAAACGTACAAGAAGAATTTTATGACAGGCAGATCTGGATCCTGGGGTCCTCCTCAAATTAAGGCACTAGCCAAGGAGAATATAGGCAGTAAGCTTCGAACCCCTATCGCTTGTTTCTATGCTTTGGAAGTTTCAATGGCAACCTTTGGCCGCATGAAAGCAAGCCTTCGGGGATGAGTTTTTTTTTTGTTTTTTTTTTTTTTTGTTTTTTTTTCAGTCAAATTTCTTGTCTCTGTTGCCTCTGGACCCTGAATCTGAAGTCTGTGGTATTTCCAGTAATAGGGACTGACCTTCTACCTCTGGTGGGGGTGGGGTGACATCACGAAAATAGAGCACCCCATGCATGGGAAATATTGTCATCCCAAGTAAGAAAATGTCATTTAAACCATGTATGTACTCTTATATACATATTATATGTATTTTTTTAAGTAGAGAGCTAGTAGTATGATTTCTTATGACTTTTTTCAGAAACACTCAATGTTATTTGACCCTCTTTCTAGTGTTTTTTGTTTTGTTTTGTCTATTTTGTCTCCTTTCCTCTCCATGGTCAGAGTCCTTGCTTTTCCCAGTTATCTTTGCACATCCCTAGTATACTGTTACTTTGTTCCTCATAACAGTAATTGCATGAAGTTCAACTATACTTACAATTTTGTTTATCTTCTGAGTTGGATTTGTTTTGTGTCGAAAGATGGAGTCTCACTTAATTAGACTTGGGAGAACATTTGTAAGAGATTTGGGTCCTTTAAGTAATCATTTATGATTCTTAGCTTTACTGTATTGGTATGTTTTCTATAGATTCTGAATTTTTAGAGATTGTCATTTAATCGTTCACTTAAATTAGGAATGATTGTTCTATGGACAACAAAAAGTAATATTGAGTATGAAAATGATCAAAGCTTCTAACTTCAACAGTTAGAATGAGTAAATTAGACAAACTTGTAAATAAATAAGAAGCACTAACTATATACTTAAGTAATAGCTGTATCTGTGTTCTTTGAAAGGGTAAAGGATGAGCACAGGAAAGCATCAGCTGGACGGTTGATATGAGGTTATGATGTTTCACTGTGCATAGCAGGAAGGGCAAAGAAACCGTGAAAAAAAGATAAGACACAAAAATGACAGTTTCTTATTTGTACTTTTTACATGCAATTTGATGAAAATACAGATAACTTAGTGATGTATACAGAAAGAACAGCAGGTTACCCAGAAGAGACTTGATACCCTATGAGCATATACAGGGGGAGGTAATCCCCCTCAGGAACAGTCATAGGGGAGGGGAGTAAGGGGAAAATGGGAGGGAGGGAGGAATGGGAGGATACAAGGGACGGGATAACCATTGAGATGTAACAAGAATAAATTAATAAAAAATTAAAAAAAAAAAAAAGAAAAGTAAGTGAAGAACAGAGAGTGGGTATCTTAGCATTACTGTGAGTAATGAACTAAAATTTTGTGACCTAGGCTATGGGCAGTATAAGAAAGCTTACACTTAAAAGAAAATTGAATTATGTGTTTTTAGTGGTATAGTTAGAAAGGAGGCCTCCGCCATGGAGGAGAGAAGGAAGGCACCATAGGAAATTGCTGTTTAGAGTACTGAGATTCTTCTGATTTGTTCTAGCTTTCTTTGCTGCTTATCCAGATTGCGTTTTCTCTTTAGCTGTGTTGCTGACTGTTTCTCTGAGAGCCAATCAATGTTCTTTAATGTATTTTTGCAATTTATGCAAGAATTAGATGCTTATGTCATGTCAAACATAGTGATAGAACCTAGCATGACATATGCTAATTCAATACTTATCAGAATTTCATGGGAAAACTTAACAAGTGTCATTTATTTTCAGTCTGACTAGAGTATTCCAAAAATAGCTCTAGAAACTTACTTTGAATAAGACATGATACGTGTCCTATGACTCCTGGACACCCAAGTGTCTGTGTTTATGTCTTTGATAAATAGTATTACAAAAGCAACTGCTTTCTGCCAAATGATATTTCAAATATTTGCATTGTATATAGAGCCTTGTGATGCACACATCTCAAGTTTAAGAAAATACAGTCTTAGATCTTCTTGCTTTATTTGCATTCTTAAAGAATTATTAATGAAATTGAATCCTAATTGAATCACTCTCAATTCCTCATCGATTCAATACTTTAAAATGAATTAAGTAATTTGAATTAAATTAGCTTATTCACTTCCACCTTGGTTAACAGTGAATGATTTCAAATAATGCCAAAACTTGCTCACAGAGAATACTTTTATTGAAGAAGCTACCCTTTCGTCTCTCTTTTGATGCTTTCTCTTCTATTCTGAACTAATCACTCTTCTTTTTGGCAGCGTTAATTTCTATTCTCAAGCACTATCTCCTTTCTTCCATGTATTCAAGTCTTCAGCAACTTAGCCAATGTTTGCCTTAGAAAAGCTCTCTGGTTCTTTCCAAATATGAAATTAAGTTATATTCTGTTTTTATTGTATGCCCTTACTTTTTCCATTTTAGCATCTTTCCTATTCAGACTTGGGGCACAATCTTCCTCTGACACTTTTTAAAAGCCTTTAGATCCCAACGTCTCACTCCTATACCTCACCATGCATTTCTCATATTTGGCAACTTTTGATGTGTGTGTGTGTGTGTGTGTGTGTGTGTGTGTATGTGTGTGTGTTAGAGAGAGAAAGAGAGAGAATGTGTGTAAATGCGTGTATGTGTGTATATATCTATTTGTATGCACGATATATGTGTGTGGACTGTGTATGTAAATGTGTATGTGTTTGAGTATGTGTGCATTTTGTGTTTTTAAGAGTGTGTGTGAGTGTGCGTTTGTGTCTGTGTGTTTGTGCATGCTTTCCTATACTGCTCTATTTTCTTTTCTTTTCTTTTTTTCTATCCCATACTTATCAGCGCTGAAAATACATAGATGTATTGTCCTTTGGGAGATCTAATAATACAGAAAAATTCAAAACAAGATGTATATATTACATGTGTTCACGTATGGAGAACAATACATGAGACATACAGGCATGACGATTGCCATTCATCTGGAGCTAGCTATGCTATATAGTGGGTTTGAAGACAACGCTAGGGTTGCAAAGTAAAAAAATAATAAGAAACAATTTAAAGTAAAAAAATAAAAACTAAACAACAAAGCTGCTCCCTTATACACATTCCATAACTGTACATGACTAACATCTGCCCTTAGTCGCTTTACCTCACCTGAAATGCAACAATGCCTAAAATATAATCTTTAAATTTTGTATTTCTCAATGTTTTGCAGTTTCAAAAATTGTAGTTTTAAACTGAGTCAATATCTTTTAAATCTTTTTATACCTATATTTACATAGAGTTAACATTTTTTCACATAAACATTCTTGTTTTTTTTTTTAATCTTTTGTCTTTCCTCTATTTTCTTTTTTCCCACAAACCTTCCTTCTTCTATGTTTCTTATCATTTCTTAGTTGACAACACATATATTTGTTAACATGATTGAAGCCATTTTTTGTTCTTGGTGCTGATCATATACAAATCAATAGGGAAGAAAACATTTTTATCTGGGTTCATAGTTTGGGATCAAGGGTCATGTTATATATCATGTTTCCCCCCCTCCCTCTCTCTCTCTTTCTCTCTCTCCCTTTCCCTGTCTCTTCCTTTGGAATATGATATGTAGTAAGTTATTATTTGAAATAAAAATCTTTAATGACTGATATTTAACTTTAAGTTTTCAAAATTACAGCTTATTCACAGACTTTTGAAAACAACAGACAATAGTTCTAGGGGAAAGATTAATGGACATTTGTTTAAATACTTAACTTATGCTCCATTTTTTTTGTATTATACAAAATACATATGCTTTGGTAAATATTCCAAACTAACAAGTCTCATTTGGGAATAAACAATTAAATTATGCAATAGTAAATTCAAATAACTGATACAAATTTTTCCTATTGAAAAATAAAATAAAGTATTAAATTATCATCATTAGGTTTTTCCCTCAGTTGCAATTGATAGCTATTCATTCTGTTTATATATACCCTACAAACAGTTAAGATCTGACTGAACTGAAATGATTTGAAATTCTAATTATTATCATAAAATAATTCATATAAATTCTAATTATGAAGATGTAGTGACAAATAACACAATTAACGTGCTCTGAATGCTAATAAGTACTGTCAACTTTAAACAGAATGGCTTTATACTGATTAGGAAACAATATAGCAGAATTTAATATCTTCTAGGTTTCCACCAGTCTTTGCTATCCTCTTTTAAAAGTTGGCTTAATGTCCCATTTTCAAGAGCATGGAAAGGAAGGAATAGTGCTCTATAAAATATGCTTGGTATATACTCATAAGTGGATATTAGCCCAACATGGATGGCCTCTGAAAATCTGAGAATCTCCACTCAGTGGGGGATTGGGACAGATGCTGGGACTTGCTGCTGGACTCCAGGTGAGAGTGATATTGGAAAAATGGGGGGATGGATGGACCCAGAGGTTCAGAAACCCCACAAGGAGGCTATAGAGGCTGGTGGATCTGGACCCAGGGGAGCCTGCACAAGCTGTTGTACCAATCAAGAACAATGTATTCAATAACCCTAGACCCCTTGTTTAGATCTAGCCAATGGACAGCATTCTTCTGGGTTGTGGGGAGAGTGGGAACTGCCTCTGACATGGACTCTGATGCTCCCAATTTCACCTGTTCCCCGTGTTGGGGAGGTCTGAAGGCACACAGAGGAAGGAAAGCAGGCTACCTGCTGAGACCTAATAAGCTGTGATCATATAGTAGGGGATCAGGTCTCCTTCTGTCAAAGGTCTAGGGGAGGGGAATAGGGTGGAAGAGGGAGGAAGGGTGGGAATGGGAAGATACAATGAGGAAATAACAATCCGGATGTAATCTGAATTAATTATCATTTACAAAAAAAAAAAAAAAAAAAAAAGAGTTTGAATGGGATAATTCCTAAGACTATAAATAATGCTGTTAGTTTAGTATATTTTTTCCTAACATGAGCCATTTTGAAGATAAAATATTTCAACTTTTTTTTCAGTATTTGGTAGATATATGATTGAAACTTGATGTTTAGAACTATAAAACAATAGAAATGATATTTTTTTCTGAGAATAGGAATATTTCTTTTTAGTTGTATTGGACGTATTGAATTGCTGTTACTATATGTACAGTAATGATCACATACAGAATTGCTTGAATCCTGAGACTGTACAACCAGACTAGTCAATGTCCACAAAACCAATATAACCATGGACAAAGTGTCAGTGCTTTGACCTTGATAAGTGTCACTGTGTCATTATAGAACATTGAGGAAAGAAGTTTTATATTTCAGACTTTGTGCCTTCCTTTATTCATCCTACATGCGACGAAGTGAATATTATATGCATATGAAATAAAAAGAAAATCTACTTAAGACAAACAGGTATGCCTTTAGAAACTGAGTATGTATACTGGGAAGCCAGTCAGAAGAGACATGGGCTATCCTTTGTAGCTTTCCACCAAACACAGTTCTGGAAATGTTGAAGATGGGACTCAACCCAGTACTGAGTCCTTTTTTCTTTTAACACATACAACAAGAAGAACCACGAAACACTCAGGAATTATATAAATGTTATATTCATAAAGTTTTGGTTATTTGTATTTAGCGCCCTTGAAGAAAACATCTTTCCTATCTTGGTGAGTCTAAAATTCTGAATGTAAATCAATATCTACATATTTCATATCTCATCTCTATCAACTTAAAAAAATCTATGTAGACCTTACAATAACTTACCCCTAACCAACTAAGCTTAATTGTAAAACTAAACTATCTGGTCTTCAACACCATCAGAGAATTGAGAAAGAATACAACTTAATCACCCAAGTAAACCAGAGGTACAGGTTAGCAGCTTTCAAAATGAAGACAAACAAACAGACAAAAATGACAAAGACTTTTAGCTGCCTAGTCAGTCACCTCTCTATTAAGTTAGAGCATTTTCTTCAACCTTCTGGCCCACTATATCTGACAGACATGCTTGTGAGGCAGGAACTATGAAGGACTTGCTTACCCTGTCTAGGCAGAGATTAACCGTAGACTCTGCCTGCACCCAAGCATTCCTATCTTTAGGCAGAATTCTGTATGTGGCAGAAATGAGGACATTTTGCCTGGTGGCTGCTTTGCCTCATTTGAGGCCTTCTCCACAAGAAGGTTCATTGACGCTCATCATCTTGGAAGTAGCCTGGGTGTTGCCAGGAGTTAACCTGTTTTATTGTCAAAGAACCCTTAAGATAATATAAACATCTTTAAATGCCATATTCTGTAGGTATCTGAGGTTTTTTTAATATGAAATTGGTAATTCAGTGATCACAGAGACATCTAAGATACAGAAGTTTGCTTAATTCTGCAGAAATTATTTTCTCACTATTATATTTTATCATTAATGCACATTGATTACAAGCATTGACACAATTAAATGTAATACCTTTTAAAGTACAGAAATAGAGTTATCTCAAATTAACAATTTTTGGTTCAAAAAAAGGTTCCCTAGCAAAGTGAAGTGACAGTCTGTCTATACAATAATTGAAATTGCTACCGGTTATTAATGTTATTGAAGATAAATAGCCAGAGTATATAATAACATACATTTTAAATCGATTTTTTCAATTAAAAATTGTTTTTAAATATTTTTCTTTTTAACGAGGCTTAGCTGCAAGTGCTCCTAAAATTTTTTTGAGTGCTTTATGAGCATGTAAACTTGCAGGCCAGAAGAGGACATCAGATCACATTATAGATGGTTGTGAGTTACCATGTGTTTGCTGGGAATTGAACTCAGGACCTCTGGAGGAGCAGACAGTGCTCTTAACAACTGCACTATCTCTCCAGTGACCCCCAAAATCTCAATTTTATACAATAATTTAGCCTGTTTTGTGTGTTAGAGCAATGTTTTTCACAACCATATAACTTTATTTTGTTTTTATTTTTCATGTAATAAAGTAGACTTTGAGTCATTTCTTGTATGATGATATGGGTAGTTAAAACACCATGTGGAGTCTTTTTTTTGGTTATGCTTTTATTTTTCCTTTTACTAGAATACTGTGATAGTTTCTTTTCTCACCATAATTACAAAGTATCAGTTAGAACTACTAGAGGGAGGAAGGATGTGTCTACTCTCAGCTAAACAGAAACTAGTAAAGAGTTACTAGGTAGCATGTACTGGAGGGTATTAGAGCAATGGGTCTACACAACAGAGGGAGTTCTTTGCCTCCTGTCTAATGGCCAGTGGCAAGATGCAGTCATGAGAAGACTCTTGCAATGGTTTGTTTTTTCCATCCAGGCCACATCTTCTATCTTTCATCACTTCCCAAGGATATTCTAGGATTGTGAATCCAAAGTAACAAGATTATTGCATTCATTTTGTGAAGATCTTATGATTTATTTGGCACAGGAAATGCATGATTCCACATACACACCAAAGGGTTGTTGTCCTAGATTTTCAGTTAAATTGGCAATGGTTATTAACTGTTTTAAATATTTATTGTAGTTACATTTGCCGTATCTCTATGTTATCTCCTATAGTGTTGAATTACTCATGTTTGTATCTTTCAGTGACAACAACAGTAAACACTACCTTTGCGAAGTGTGGAGTGTTGCAAGTAGAACTGAGAGTCCTAACATATACCTCTTCATTTCTATTCCTATGAATCAAAACATAAGGGTAATATTATCAGTCTCATTCTTCAGGAGAGCTAATGAATTTTATGCTCCCTTAGAAAACTACAGATACAGATTTTTAGAAATTTTGTAATTGATCCAGTGTCCTTTCACTCAACTACTTGCAATATTAAGATCCTTTGTGAAAAGCCTGATCCCATTATTGACCCTGGAAAGTACAGCTGAAAGAGCTAGTTTATGGATCTGTCTTTGCACTCTGCTCTGAATACACAGGGATGACCTCAACAAGAGTGGGGAAATGGTGGAAAGCGGTAAAGAGAATCAAACAGAAGTGGTTTTAGGAAACCCTGTGCCCTTCAGCTCTTACACATAGCATGTTACTTAATACTCTCAGAGTTCTGTGAGAACTAGACAATAAGATCTCTTTTCCACAGATGTGAGAAAGTTAGCCAAAGGGGGCAAACCTTACGGAAGTTATCTCCCCCTATTATAGAAAGTTTGGGACTTCAATCATGGGCTTTGCATATATTCTTTGTTCTGTTTTTGTTACTTCGTGCTATCTAGTTTTTTTTCCTTTGACAATTTCATACATGTATGGATTTTAGTAATTTTTAACCCTATTTTCTCCCATTTTAGTCCCACTGCTCTTTCTCATCTCCCTTTTCTACCTAACTCAGACTTTTTCCTTCTTAAGACTTTTTCTGTGTATGTGTTTTATTGAGCTTATTTAGAGTTGGCTAAGTGAAAGGATGGGGAGAACTTGAGTCAGGGCAAACAATCAGAAGACATACTTTGCAGAAAATGATGTCCCTCTTCGGGAAATCATTAACAGCCAATAGTCTTTTAGAGTGTAACCTCTTTAGCATGTTCTTGATCTGAAATTAAACAATGACTGGCCATATCATATCTCTAAAATAGTGCTTCAAAACACTCCTTTCCACCTTCCAGTTCTTTACATGCCTTCAGGCCTTTCTTCTGCAGCTTTCTCTGAGCCTTGAAATGGGGTCTATAGATATTCCTCTTCAGGTCATGCACCCCACAGTCATTTCTTCTTGGCACTTTGACTAGTTATGTGGTTCTGCATTAACTCGGAAGTTTTTCTCATGAAGTCTGTGACCAGCACTAATCTATGATTATAAACATAACTTCCAGAAAACACACACAATTTCATGCTTTTCTACAACTGTGTTTGATATTTAAACTCTTAAAGGCAATTGGTTTTTTGTTTGTTTGTTTTATTCACAGTAGAAGAGATCAAATAGCACTGTCCTAGCAATAAACAGATGTACACTTATAGCTGATGTAGTTAAAAAATAACTTTGGTGTTCAGATTTTCTTGTCTTGTGCATATTTAATTATCTGGTAATCAAATGATAATTGAATATTTACTGAAATCATATGAACAATATCAGAAATGTAAAATTTTGTTCCATTATCTTATTATACATTTCAAGGTATATTACCACATTACTCTTTCTACAAATATCTCCAGTTAAACATGGCAAACAAAGTATTGAGTGCCACGTCACATTTCTTTCTGGCCACGCTAAATATAGAAATCAAGATCACTATAGATTTTTGTTTGTTGGTTTATTTGTTGTTTTGGTTTTGTTAAAAATATATTTTATTAATTTATTCATATTACATTTAAATTGTTATCCCATCCCTTGTAACCTCCTAGTCCTCCGTCCCTCCCATTTTCCCCTTACTCTCCTCCCCTATGACTGTGACTGAGGGGGACCTCCTGCCTCTGTATATGCCCATAGGGTATCAAGTCTCTTCTTGGTAGCCTGCTATCCTTCTTCTGAGTGCCACCAGGCCTCCCCATTCAGGAGACATGGTCAAATATGGGGCACTGGAGTTCGTGTGAAAGTCAGAGCCTACTCTCCACTCAACTGTGGAGAATGTCTTGTCCATTGGCTAGATCTGAGTAGGGATTCGAAGTCCTTGGCTAGTGCCATAGTTTGAGCAGGATCCCTGGGCCCAGATCTGCCCATCATAATGTTCTTTTTGTAGGTTTCTAGGACCCACTGGATCCTTCTATTTCCCCATTCTCCCTTGCTTCTCTCACCTAGAGTCCGAATAGGAAGCCTTCCCCTCTGTCCCACTTTCCTGGTAAGTGAAGACTTTCATGGGACATGCCTCTTGGGCTAGTGTCCAGATACAAGTGAGTATATACCATTTGACTCTTTCTGCTTCTGGGTCAACTCACTCATTATGATCATTTCTAGTTCAATCCATTTGTCCACAAATTCCAGGAATTCCTATTTTTAATAGCTGAGTAGTATTCCATAGTGTAAATGTACCACAGTTTCTTTATCCATTCTTCTACTGACAGACACTTAGGCTGTTTCCATGTTCTGGCTATTATGAATAAGGCTTCTATGAACATGGTTGAGCAAATGTTCTTGTTGTGTGCTGGAGCATCTTCTGGGTATATTCCAAGGAGAGGAATAGCTAGGTCTTTAGAAAGCCTTATTCCTAGTTTTCTGAGATAGCAACAGATAGATTTCCAAAGTGGCTGTACTGGTTTGCATTCCCACCAGCAATGAAAAAATGTTCCTCTCTCTCCACATCCTCGCCAGCATGTGGTGTTGCTTGAATTTTTGATCTTAGCCATTCTGATGGGTGTAAGATGGAATCTCAGAGTTGTTTTGATTTGCATTTCCCTGATGACTAAGGATGTTGAGCATTTCTTTAAGTGTTTTTTGAGACTGGGTTTCTCTGTGTAGCCTTGGCTGTCCTGGACTCACTTTCTTAGACCAAGTTGGCCTCAAACTCACACCAATCCACCTGCCTCTGCGTCCCAAGTTTTGGGATTAAAGGTGCACACCACAATGCCCAGCTTAAGATCACTATAGATTTTTATGGTTTTTATTTGAAAAAAATACATTTAATCTGAAAGTCAAAAGTAACTTCTTAGCTAAACACATTACTCAATCATAAACATGGCATAATGAAGAAGCATTTGAATATGGGGCCTTTTTTTTTTTTTTTTTTTTTTTTTTTTTTTTTTTTTTTGAGACAGAATCTCTCTGTGTTAGCCTAGGCTGTCCTGGACTTGCTCTGTAGAACAGGCTGTCCTCGAACTCACAGCAATACACATGCCTCTGCCTCCCAAATTCTGGGATTAAACGCATGTGCTACTACACCTGGCTTGAATATTGGACTCTTTTAAACAACAGGGTAAATTTAGTATTATTAAGGATATTAACTATTGCTATAACCTTTTATTCCACGATAAGGGTTTTTTTCTTCCTATGCCTCAATAATTTTTGTTCTATCTTACCTCCCATGTCTTCCTTTCTGATGACATCTTGGTTTTATTAAGGTATCACATTTTCCCCCTCACCAGGAACAGCTGAACCATATTCCATTCCAAGGGTGGTAATTCCTTGTCTATGATTGGTTGTGCATGTAAGTTAATATGACCAGGGCTCTGACATTCTCAGGAGAGGATCTTATGGACTTCACCTGGGAAAAATTTCTTTGACAGAAAAATGAACCACATAGAATGATTATATGCCCATCTTTAAATTTCAGCAGTTCGATGAGTTGTTGCATCCAATTTGGTAAGGTGGGGGTACATCCAGCAGTACAAAAAAGAAAATATGGTGTAAATGTGGATTCTATACACTTGATGCAATGACTTATCCAGCCTTAATTGTGCACTTGAAACCTTTTGCTGCCAAAGCAACTCTTCCTGTTTCCATAAAATGATACTACCTAATTTGAGATTTTTTCTTATTTATTCTCATTTCTCTACCCTTTCAATCATCATTGCTTTTGTTTTGTAATCTATTGCTTCAAAAATACCAGGCATTTAAATATGTGATATTGTTCATAATATTTAGGAATTTTAGCCAATCATCATCCTTCTTATAAATTTACTAGGTCATATGAGAGTGACTGAGATTGTTTTTATTTTTCTTTAAATATTGTAATCATGAGATCCAAACATACACCTGTAGATTGCTTATACCTTCAAGCCTTTGTAATGCTTCCACACCACCATCACCCTTTCAGAGTTACACTTTTAGTAGTTTCCTCTAGGCCCCTGACCACTGATGTTCAGTAATGATTTAGTTTCTTTGTCTTGTGGGCTTCATATGAATATATTATGGCAAGTTGATATTTCAATGGCCTTTATATTTAATGAGTGTGTTTATTGCTGTAGATGCACATGTAGTTACTATTCTAGTATTTTCTGAAAACGTTAAAACTCATTTTACTTATGTTTATATTTGAGTAGGTACACTTAACTGGTTGTGTGGCAGAGGCCAGAGGTGTTGGACACCCCTGTAGCTGGTGTTACAAGTGGCTGAGATCTGCCTGGTGTAGGCACTGGGACTCAATATCAAGTCCTAGAAAAGACTTATCTATGCTCTTAATTGCTATCCCTACAGATCCTTTTTCCCCACTTACAGAAACATTCCAGGGAGACATTCTTATCATTGCAAATTGAGGCACATTAGATACAATGATAAGACTTCTAAAGTCTCTGTTGCAGAGTGCCAGGCTTGCTTCTCCATTTATCTGTGCAATGCTGTTGTCACCATAATTTTTGTGGCCAAAGACAAGGGTTTTCTTTGACTGAGTCACAGCATGAAAAAGTGCCATGGCTGAAGTAATGTATATTTGCTTCTGTGAAACAGGAACAGGCTTATTTGGGCACAAAGGGTTTTCTAGAAGACCTTTCAAGACAGCACCTGAGAGGGAGTTTGTGGCCCGACCTGAATTTATGGCATTTCAGAAACACCATATTCTATTAGGACCACCAGACTAGTAAAGATATGTTTAGTTGTTATTTCAATCAAAAAGCGTGTTTCATTACCCTAGGATCTATGTCAAGCTGTGGATTCAGTTAAAACAACAACAACAACAAAATCTCCAGGTGATTGAAAGATTATAAGTATTTTGCTATATTGCTGCATTGCAAGCATGGGCATGTTCCTTGAACGTTTTAGTGTTTCACAATGCTACAATTAATTAATTGAGTCAATCTAGCTAAAACACAAGTCTGAGTTACTGTCTGCACATTTAATAAATCCTTTGAATTCTCTTGATCTAGCTCGTTTCATGTCCTCCCTGTGCTCTGTAGCACAACTTTCCCAAACCCATAAAACTTTGATTAACGGAAGAAAGAATTAAACTTGAGATACCTGGGTTTGTTTCTCTCCCAGGCTTCTCTGACCTCTGAGTCATTTTCTAATGTACCTTAGCCATTTTCTCTTAAATAAATAATAAAAAAAAAAACAATAAATGACAAAAGAGCTGTGATTTTAAAGCATGATTGTCCTTGCTTTTGACAAATCTTACAGCTATAAACCCATGTATTATATATACATTCAAACAGTGAGTGTTTTCCTTCCCGGAAGTAGCTGATGTTTCCTCACACTTCTTCCCTTTGTCCTATAGCACTCACTGAACACCTGAGTGTATACAAGTTAGGCAGGAAAAAGAGTGCTGCAAAAAATAAAACAAACATTCCTCATGTTATCAGTCCCCTTGGACACACCAACCCCTGTAACATTAAAGGAGCAAGCGAAGATTTTTGCACCACTGGGAAACCTACTCACTGACTCCCAAAGCCTCCTCCATTAATGAAGAGCTCTCAGCTTGCTTCATTTTCCCATATCCAGCTTTAACTTTGACCAAAATTTTAAATTTGAAGTTCTCCTACTGTACATAGATTTTTTTCCTTTATCCCATCTAATAACAATCCAAATGTCTTGAATTCTGTAGTTTTCACCTTCTCAGGAATATTTCTGCTGAACACAGAAATGCAGAAAAGAAACAGAAATACTGTTATGAGCCCGTGCTTGTCTCTTCTCTTCAGTAAAGCTCATTGGTCTCCAGGTGTGTGGAAAGCAGCAATTAGTGATCATACGTTTATCCCGTGCTGCTAGAGTAAGCTGCCATGCTGATCCGATTCACAGGTGACCAAAGTACTGTCCTGAAGACATGTCCTTGGCATATAGAACAGTGTCAGTTCTGTAGAATGCTGCTAGGGAAAGATGGTTGCATATGCTGCTGAGAACACTGTGCTTGGGGAATGAAACCTTGTACATGTATGTTTCATTAAGTCTTCTTTTACTTTTTATTCCAGAATAGGCTGGAAGTAGGGGGAGGTCACTGCTTCTTCCTTTGGCCACAGTAAAGTGACACAGGACTCTCTATATTTTTATGCAATGATGTGTAAAGCAAGATGTCTTTGAGGTAGTGAGTAACTTTGATCATCACAAAGTGTCTCTGAAAAGAGTATGATAACGTCTACAGCTGTTCACAAGAACTTAATTTATCATCTCCTCCAGAAAATGCTAAATTTAAGCTACATTTATGCAAGTGTTCCTCCTAAAAGTTTTAGTTGCCTATTGATGAAATTAAATATTTGTTGCTAGTGTTTATGAATGTAACAGAAGGGGGATTTTTTTTTCACTTGAGAAATTTAAAAGACACAGATAATGTCACAATTGCAATGCCATTAATTAGTACTGAAGCTGGCCTGGGCCTGATGCACTGATGGAAATAAAAGGCTTTATGTATAACCACACAGGAGACTCTAAGAGTGGGAGTCATGAGGTAGAACTTATGTCTTCTCTGTCCTCTTTGTAAGTTTAATACTGAGCTGGAGAGATTGTTCTCTGAGATTCACCACCTAAAGAATGCATTTTTTTTTATATTGTTCAAAGCTGACCTCTGCTTCTCAAAAAGTTTATCTGTACTTTTTCATCTGTTTAGAAACATACATTTTTGGTTAAGAGACTGAAGACAATCTCTCTTTGTCTTTTTCCCCCCCTGCACTAAGGAGGTTGAGATAAAAAAAAGAATGAGTGCTTTAAAAGTCACACATGGCTGTAATTTAAGATTTTTTTTCCCCTCTCATTGTCCGTAACAGTTGAAAGGAACCTTCAATGAAAGTTTATTAACTAGGCCAATGCCTGGGGCAATAAAGGTTCATTTCGTGCCAGTTTCTTGGCTGTTTTTCTTCTTCTATTTTTCGGTTAAACTCATAGCGTAAGATAATACTTCACAAAATTAAACCTTTGACCTTCTGTAGAGTTAAGTCTCCTTTGATTAGATAAAGTAACAATTTATGGTCCAGCCGAGGTTGCACATGAAATGAATAATGCAGGAGACCCTGTGTGGACTGAGAAGCTATTGCTTTTGAAAAGATGAATGCTGTTTAAAGCAGGGGAAGTCCACTAAGTGTGTTGTCCTTATTCACAATGTACTTCAGCAATATTTCAAAGGGTTTTACTTCTAAAATGAAGTTATATTTGATTTTTAAATTTTTTTCACCAGAAAGATTTCTGATAAAATACTACAAATAAAAGCTTTCTAAATTCTTACAGTATAGTTGCACATGCAACAAGGCCTAATATTTCACACAGTACGAAGAAATAAATTCACGAGAAAAAATGACTAATATCACAGATACATTTCAAGATGAAGAGAAGACTCTAAAATGGCAGTAGCATTTTGTGAACCTGTTAATAAGGCTAAATTAAAGGAATACTTAGCTGGTTTAAATGAGAAACATAAATAAAATATAATAATGTTAAACAGAGTCTCCCAGTTGAGTCAGGCCGTAAGACTTCAGTTTCTTAATATTCTGATGTCATAGTAAGCGGTTTGAATAAAAATGCTATGTGGCTGTCATTTCCTCAAGTCACATTATAAGTTTGAAATGTCATAACTGTGAACGGATCATCAGAGATGAAAGTTTTAGGGAGCTGTTTGTGTTTTTAAAAGGTGTTAATTTGAAAACAGTTTGGGGGAAATGAGAAAACTCTCAAGTATGCATCAGTGGATGGAGTGTTATGTACCATGAAAGAGATGCTCAAGTTCATAAATCAGGTCTGCTGCTTACCTGTGTCCTTAGCTCAGTGGGGACTGAGGGATGTGCACACGGCAGCTCATGCTCCTTAGAAAGCTGCTGTAATTAGCTGGTTGTTTAAATTACTAATTGATATGCAGAAGTTGAATGCCTAAGAAAGTGTTTTAGTTTTGGTTTGGTTCTTTTTCAATTAGCTTAAATTATTTAAAGTGAATAAATCTACTGCAGTGATTTAGTTTCTTTTAATAGATTCTCATGGCACAAAACAAATTAGGTCAAGAGCAACCATTGGATCAGTACAACCCCTGATGGTGTTCTCAAAGTGAAAACATGTTAGGGAAGTTCAGGATTTGCTGTCACTGTGATTCTAAAAACAGATAAATGGTACTAACAAACAAAAAGTAATTCAACCTCTCCAAAGTCACACTTATTTTCCTATCAGAACTAAACATCTTTTTCTATTGAAATATTTTATAGTAAAAAAAAAAGGGAGACGTGAATAATAGAATACCCATCTGCTCACTTTCCGGGTGAGCTCTGTTGAATATGGTAATCAGGCTTTATAAGAGTACATTTTTTATTCTTGAAAAGCAACAATGTCATATTGTGATCAAGCTAAATTTGCCTATGACACATTCAAGGCGTTAAGTAACTTCATAGTGATTATAAAGTTGTGCCAAGACAAAGACTTCATCAGCCTCAGTCTGACACTTCCCTCTGACTGTGGACCACATTCATTTTCCTTTTGAACATTCCCTATCACTCAGAGAGGGCGAGAGTGTTCTTTCAAATTCATCTGAGTTGTGCGTCCCCCCACCCCCCGACCCCTACCGCGGCCGTGAGGTCCAACTCTACGGCTCTATCTATCTATCTACTTGATGCCCACTTTACTGAGCACTATGACTGTTTATCTCATATTCGCAAACAAAGGAGGAAAGTTCCCACACCCTAGGCTGATTATGTCCCTCAAGAAATGCTGACATACCTGCAAGAAGAGAAAGACCAAGAAGGAAAGATTGACTCCTCCTGACTGCTGGTCTCTCTGTACTTGCTGTCTGTGACTCAGTGATGGGAGAAGTAAACATTCTCAATTCATCCTGACCTGAACTGAATTTTTTGAGCACCAAAATAAATGTGTATAGATATTTATATTATGTGTCTCCACAAATATATACCCCTCATGGGTCTTTGCCATGAAAATATTTATTTTACTGTTATCAGAAAACTTTTATGTCCCTATTTTTTCACAAATGTTGATGTCTTTAGCTAGTTTTCTCTAAGCAAGTCTTAAATTTAAAAATGTGTCTCTTCATAAGAGAGGGGAGTAGGGGGGAAGCGGGAGGGAGAGAGGAATGGGAGGGAGAATACAAGGGATGGGCTAACAATTGAGATGTAATATGAAGAAATTAATAAAAAACAAAAAAAATATGTCTCTCCTTTCCTCTCCCTTCCCTCCCCTCCCCTCCCTTCTTCTCCCCTCCCCTATCCTCTCTACTTTTCTCACAAAAAAAGTGTAATCCAGCAGAGCTGCAGAGGTATACATGCACTCTGAGAAGAGCAAAACTGAAAGAGGGACTCTTGAAGTATCAAAGGATATTGAGACAAAGTAGAACATTTGAGAAGATTTTTAAATTCAAATGCAACCGAAATTACTCTTTTGTAGAAACCTATGCTTACACCATTTTTACTCTGCTCATTAATCTAGCCCAGCTCAACGATATCTTATCTAGTTGTTTCTTTGAAAATGTCTCTTTAGGATGACACACTCTGTCAGGCTTACTCATGCTAGCTAGAACCACCTGCCCAGACTTCATTACAAGGTCATTTTTCTCGATGGCTAAATGTAAGAGGAAATGCTAGCCCTTAGAATGAAACAGGGGAAGCTAGCGCCTTGTTAATTAAGAAATAGAGAATAAAATTATGATCTATTATGCTTCAGTGAGAATTAGAGTAAAAAATCTGAATATTTCAGTTAGTGTACATAGTAAGAATTGGTTTAATATTAAAGTTATGCAGAAGACTTTATTCATTTTGTTATGGACTAGATGTAGGATTCAGGCAATGTTATGAATGATGCCTTTCAGCAATACTACATATAAAAGAGTTTTTCCACACAACTGAAGGTGAACTCTGATGTTGTCTATGGCAAATGTACGGTTAATTTTATGAAACTGTCACTGAAAATTTGATCAGATTTTTTGTACCTGCTGATACATTTGTGCATTTATTTGTCTGCCTAACTTTGAATTCCGCTGTGCAACTTGTAAGTTATAAAGCAAAGAGATGCATCCTATTTCAAACACTGTAGACTGCTGGATTTGCTTCTATTCTCTTTACCTTTTTCTTCAGTGGGCTTAGGGCTTCAGTGTGACCTAGAAGTGGTTTTTCTCTGGCATTGTTTACTGTTGTAATGCTATGGAGAAGATTATCATCTTTGCCTCAGCATCTCCTCGTCATTTAAACAAAAATCAGCTTTTTCTAGTACCCACGTTTTATAAGTTGAATGGCCAAGTGTTGGCTTAGAAATGTTATTTTTAGAGGGAACAGTATTAAAAATGAGTAAAATATATAAATGTCATGCTAAGCTTGACTTTTCACACAGGAACACAAGTCTACTGAAAACCAAATTACAGTAATTTAACCCTTTTTGTTCATTCTGGCTTCTCCTGTTTCTTTGAGTCAGTGATCAGAAGGTGAGGTTTTCAAAGACCCCCATTAAAATGGTTCAGTGATTTACTCATGGCCAAAGGACATCCCCAGGGTGTTTGGCCCTGTGAATTCCCTGAGGCTCAAACCTCTTTCTTTCAGATAACTGGAATTTTAAATCATCCACAAAATAATGTTAATACTAATATTTATTTGATTTATCAGTCATTAATTATACAATGATAATATTTCTATTAAAACATTGTTTTAATGAAAATATAATTGCATTCCTTTCCTACTTCCATCCCCCTCAACCCTCCCAATTTCTTTCTCTCTAATCGATCCCAGCCCCAACCCTATCTTTTGACTGCCTATATCACACCTGAGCAATAACACTATCCTAGACATGCTAACTAAAAAGGTGATAATATGTTTCTTACTATATGTTTAAGCAATTTTGTGAGTTTCTTGGTTGTCGTTGTTAGTCTAAACATTTCTAAAATCTAATTCAATCAATTGAAAAACTGAAAACTGGTATAGAAAGTGTATCCATTAGTGGCCTCGGGGATCAATTTTCCTTTTCTCCACAGAATACAAATGTGCCACAAAGGGCAAGAAAGTCAGTCTAATGGACATTAAGAGACAAGTTCACACTGAAAATCTTCACTTTAACCAGATACACAATTAAGTTTCTTATTCTAGTAGCTTATAATTTCTGCTATTTAAGCATTCGAGATGAGAACAGACATGGTTCAATCCCATTTTTAATTTATTTAGAAAGTAATAAGAAATAAAATAACTGGAGATTAGAGTCAGTTTTTGGACAGCTGGTATTTAAATAAGGATAAGAAAAATAATAGGGTAAAAAAAAAAAAAAAAAAACTACTGTTGTTATACTGAGCCAAAGTTCTTCTGTGTCTTGGAGTAATTTCAATTGAGTTGTAATTCAAACTCATATGGAGCTTACAATGCACCTTCAACATAGCTTTTTAAAGTCTATAGGAACTGTCAGGAGCAGAAAGATTGCCTCACAGTAATGAGTGTTGAATTGAACTATGCTTTTTGATGTTTTACTTTCTGAATTGAATTGTTAGACAAGATTAATTGCACACAGTGAGAGTTTTAAATGAATAACTGTGTAAAGCATTAAGTTCCTCTCTGTGCCACTTGGGGAAAAATAGCTGGAAGGTTTAAATGAATAAATGTATTTAATGCACAAAATGCCTGGGCTAATTTCAAAATTCCTGTACGAACATCCTTATTGAAAATAGAAACCCACTTTATTCATCTGTCTTGGTTATATTGCTCTGGTTGAAGTAATTTAATATTCCTGCTTTCCACTAATCTTCTAGTTCAACAGAAGTAAACAATGGCTTTCATAAATTAAAAATACACTCTTCTGAACATGCTTATAAGATTAAAAAAAACAGGGCTGTAAACATTTATGACTGAAGCAAACTAGATTGTTCAAATCCTGCCATGATGCATCGTGTATATCAATATGGCACTGATATCAGTTAGAATGCAAACAAGACTTTAAATGATGTGCCCCTTCATTTCAGCTGGAGAAGCCGCTTCACACCATCTGCCTATCAGATGGTTAGGAACCAGGACTGCGTATTAATGCCACATGTTCGATTTTCCTCCTTCTTGTAATGGTTAGATTCATATTGCTAATAGCTGTGCATGAGCACTGTCGATGAAATTTCTGTGACCGTGGAGTGATGAGATATTTATAAGCCGCCTGTCTCCCTGAATAATCAAGGGGAGAGAATGCCAGACATAAATAACCTAACAATTCCAGAATATTAATAATAACTACCCTTGACCATAATTTCTTGCATGTTTAAACTTGTTTCTTCTCGGTTAGAGTAAGCAGCGTGGACTAATAAATAGCGGGTCATATGGAATATTTGAATACTTACCATCTCTTCAATGTAACATGACTTTTCAACCATTAGGTTTCGAAAATGCATTTTATATGGAATTCAGTGTAAAAGTAGACAGCATATCAAACATTTGGAAGTCATCTTGATGTCTTTGAAACCAAAGATCAAAGATTGGACTTTTCAAGTTAATGAGCAAACAAACAGATCAGAGAAAGGGTTTGACAGCAATATGTCTTCTTTATTGATATTTATAATCTACAGTTGTAATCTTCTACTTATAACTAAGGGCACTAACTTATTTGAAATAAATATAATGAGATACTTACTCATTTGAAAAAGAGTGATCAGGGTTATTTAATGGCATTTGAAAAAAAATTTAAAGGCTATCTAATGAAAGTTGAAAGCAGAAAATAATTGCCCTCTTTGCAAAGAGGATATTTTTAAATGCAAACAATGTATGTGTCCATTCCAAAAGTTAGACCCATGTAGTTGTATCTGAAATAGCAAGGACTTCCTATCACTACAGCACACAGACTTCAGATTCAATGATTATATGATAAATTTGATCCAGGTGGAGGGCTGAGTCAAAAGATGTGCCAAGATAGCCAAACAGCTACATTCTAAAACCTTTGACAGTGGTTTAGCATCTTGAGTGGATGAAATCTAAGGCTAATTATATTTTACTGTAAAAAATCATTCATTCATTTGTCCATCTTAAGTTGCCTACCTATATTATTTTTGATGCAATCATTTTGCATTTCAACTACTTGGCTCGGCTGTTATGTCTCGTTTTATACATAGGTAATTTGAGTTTATATTTCCCTGCTGATTTTTAAACATTCATTTTTGAAAGTTCATTTAAATGACATTCCACATGGTTAATCATAATTTGTTATAAAACAGATACATTGTATAAATTTAATCATTAAATTTTCAGCAAATATTTTTATAGAATTTAAAATATTTCTTATAGTATATTAAAGAAATCTTGTGAGTCCCCCACAATTTTTTTTGCAAGATACTGCATTGGCTAGATCTGCAAAAGAAAATTAGTTGGTTTGTTTGGGAAGAGTTAAACACAGTGGTAACGTGAAAATTAAAACTCTTTGGGGTAAAGCATGGATGCTGAGGAAGGAAAAGTTTTCATGAGTCTGAGGCAGAACAGAAGTGGGGCCTGTGTAAATACCTCTATAGAGGGGGTTAAGGAGAAAGATGGATATTAAGGATTACTGGCATTTCCACCAGAGAATAATTTTTTACCTTGTAAAAGATGTTGCAACGTGAATTCTTGGTGTTGTATAAATCATTTATTTCCTCCTCTTTTCTTTTAAAAGGAAGTTAATTAGTGAACAACATATACAACGCAACCTCTATCTGAGGCTACAAAGAGATTAAAACTATGCTTTCACTAGAGACAATGAGGTTCAGGGGATTTGAGAATTACCTTGGAGATTTGAAAGAAGAAGGTCAGTGCAAGGTAAAGGGAATATAATGAACACAACAGGCTGCCAAATGGCTCGTGATCTTCTCAAATTTTAGGCACAAAGTACCTATGGAGTGCCATGTTTTACATGAGATTTACGATCCCTTGTGTATTCACATATAATATAATACAAATATAGAGTGTTCGTGTACTTTTATTAACATGATCAGAATCACTGTTGTGTGTGTTTATATATTAATATATAAACATATTTTTAAAAATTTTAGTTTTAAAGGTTTGTTCACTTTATATCCCTATTGTACCCCCCTCCTCCTGGTCCACCCTTCCTTATCCCTCTCCCCCTCCAGGAGTCCTCAGAAAGGGGGAGCCCTTCTCCCCTGACATCTGACCCCAGGGCTATCTGTATCCTCTTTCTCTGTGGCCTGGGAAGGTTCCACTACCATGGGGAAGTGATCCACAAATGGGCACCAGAGTCCATGTCAAAAGTAGTCCCTACTCCCCATATAATGAGACCTACAGGGAGACTGTGCCGTATATATCCCACATCTGAGCAGAGGGTCTAGGTCCAAACCATGCCTGGTCCTTAGTTGTTTTATTAGTCACTGAAGCACCCACCTCCTCCGCCTGGATTTGTTGGCTCCATTCATCTTCTTGTGGAGCTCCTGTTCCCTCCAGGTGCTTACGTCTACCAACTCTTGCATAAGGCTCCCTGTGCTCCTCCTGGAAGTTTTGCTGTGCGTCTCTGCATCTGCTTCAACCCCCTGTGGGTGGAGGCTTTCAGAGGACATCTATGATAGGCACCCTTCCTGTTCTATCTCCTCAGCTGCTTCCCATGTCTATTCTATTTGCCCTTAAGAGTGAGAAATAAGCATCTCCCTAGGACTATCCTTGTTATTTAGCTTCTTTAGGTCTGTGTATTGTAGTGTGGGTATTCTTAGTATTTGGCTAATATCTGATTATAATTTGAGTATATACCATGTGTATTTACTGGGTCTGGATTTCCTCACTCATGATGAATTTCTAATTCCTTCCAGGTGCTTGCAAAAATTCAAGATTTCCTTGTTTTTAATAGCTGAGCAGTATTTCATTGTGGAAATGTATCAAAGTTTCTTTATCTATTCTTCAGTTAAGGGACATCGAGGTAGTTTCCAGATTCTGGTTATTATGAATAAAGCTGCTAAAAAGTAGTTGAGTAGATGTCCTTGGTGTATGGTGAAGCATCTTTCTGGTATATGCACAGGAGAGGGTCTTGAAGTAGAACTATTCCCCATTTTCAGAGAAAGTGCTAGATTGATTTCCAAAGTGATTGTACAAGTTTGCACTCGCACCAGCAATGGAGGAGTGCTCCCCTTTCTATACCTCTTTCTCCAGCATATGCTGTCACTTGAGTTATTGATCTTGACCATTCCAATAGGTGTAAGATGTAATCTCAGAGTCATTTTGATTTGCATTTCCATGATGACTAGGGACATTGAGCAGTTCTTTAAATTTTTCTCAGCCATTTGATATTCTTTTGTTGAGAGTTCCATATTTAGCTCTGTACCTCATTTTTTAATTGGATTATTTGGTTTGTTGGTGGTATTTTTTTTTTGAGGTTTTTAAAAATATATATTTTGGATATTAGCCCTTGGTCAGATGTGAGATTGGTGAAGATCTTTTCCAGTCTATAAGCTATCATTTTGTTCTGTTGGTTGGCAGTGTCCTTTGCCTTACAGAAACTTTTCAGTTTCATGAGGTCCTATTTATTAAATGTCAATTATAGAACCTGAGCTATTTGCATTCTGTTCAGAAAGTTGTCTCTTATGCCAATGAGCTCAAGGTTTTTCCCCACTTTTTTCTTAATAGATTTAGTGTGTCTGATTTTATGTTGAGATCTTTAATCCACTTGAACTTTAGTTTTGTGCAAGATAATAAATAAGGGGTCTATTTGAAGTTTTCTACATGAAACATCCAGTGAGACCAGCACCATTTGTTGAAGATATTATCTTTTTTCCATTGTATGGTTTTGGCTTCTTTGTCAAAAATCAAGTGTCCATAGGTATGTGGGTTTATTTCTGGTTCTCAATTTAATTCCGTTGATCAACCAACCTATTTCTATGCCAGTACCAAACCATTTTTATTACTGTTGCTCTATAGTACAGCTTGAGATCAGGGATGGAGATACCTCCAGAAGATCTTTTACTGTATAGCATTTGCTTAGCTATATGATGTTTTTTTGTTTTGTTTTTCCATATGAAGTTGAGAATGGTTCTTTCAAGCTCTGTAAATAATTATGTTGACATTTTGAAGGGAATTCCTTGACTATGTAGATTACTTTTGGTAATATGGTCATTTTTACTATGTTAATTTTACCAACCCATGAACATGGGCGATCTTTCCATCTTCTGGTATCTTCTTGTATTTTTTTTTTTTTAAGAGACTTGAAGTTATTTTTTCATACACGTTTTTTACTTGCTTGTTTAGAGTTATACCCAGGTACTTTATGTTTTCTTGGTGGCCTTTGTGAAGAGTGTTGTTCCCCTAATTTCTTTCTCAACCTGTTTGTCTTTTGTATAAAGGAAGGCTAGTGACTTTTTCATGTGAATTTTGTATCCAGTCACTTTGCTGAAGGTGCTTATCAGCTGTAGGAGTTCCTTGGTAGAATTTGTGGGGGTCATTTATGAATATTTTCATATCATCTGTGACCTCTTCCTTTCCAATTTGTACTCCGTTGATCTCCTTTAGTTGTCTTTTTGCTCTAGCTACGACTTCAAGTACGACATTGAAGAGATACGGAGAGAGTGGGCAGCCTTGTCTTGTCCCATATTTCAGTGGAATTGATTTAAGTTTCTCTCCATTTAGTTTGACTGTTATAGTTTTCTTGTGGTTGTCTAGCTGATCTAGTTTAAGAATTACTTTAGTTTGGCTGTTGACTCTGCGTGCATCTATTCAGGACCAGAGAGTTTATTTTTGTAATTAAGCTTAGTTGTTTAGGGATAAGATGTTTTTAGAAACTTCTTCATGGAGATAGCTTCAAATGTGGCGAAAAAAAAAAATGCCACTGGGAAGAATTCTGCCTAAAAAAGGGCAAGCTGGATGCCGGCATAGTCGGCGATCAAACTCTGCTAAGACAGCATAAGCAAGTCCTCAATAGCTCCTGCCTCACAAATATGTCTATCAGATATATTGGGCCAGAAGACTGGAGAAGATGCTCCAATGTTACAGAAAGTTTTGGGTGACTCTTCAGGTAGCAAATTGTCTCTGTCATCTTCTTATTTGGAAAGCTACTAACCTGAAATCCCGGCATACTCAGGTAATCAAGTTTATTTCTTCTCAAGTCTCTGATTGAGTTGAAGACCAGGTAGCTTAGTTTTACAATGAAGCTTACTTGTTTAGGGGTTAAGATGGTTTTAAGTCTAGATAGATGTTTTAAGTTGATAATGACAAGATGTGATGGAAATTGATTTACATTCAGAATTTTAGACGCACCAAGGTAGGAAAGATTTTTTCTTTAAGGCTGTAAAATACAAATAACCAAAACACTAAGAATGTAACATTAATATAATTCCTGATTGGTCATGGTTCTTCTTGCTATAGGTAGTTTATTGTATATATATGTAATAATATAAATGTATATTAAAAAATAAAAAATATGAAAAAACATGTTTTATATCTAGATAGCTATTTTAAGTTGATAATGATGATATATGATAGATATTGATATGCATTCAGAATTTTAGATGCACCAAGATAGGAAAGGTGTTTTCTTCAAAGCTGTCAAATACAAATAGCCAAACCACCAAGAATGTAACATTCATATGATTCCTGATTGTTTCATGGTTGTTCTTGCTATAGGTAGTTTAATTTATATATGTGTAATGATATAAATGTACATGTAAAAAATAAAAACAAAATGACTTTAGAATTCAGTGACAGGTTACAGTAACCAACGTGGTAACATTTGTTGTAAGTGTGCCAAGAATCTATGCAGATTTTCTTGATAGTATGACCTAAGGATGTAGCCATAATACCTCCATCCCTTAAGCCAATCATTTTCTCTCATAAAAAAAAAAAAAAAGATATCAAAGCTTTGTATTGCTTTTCTCAGGTTACACACAAGGATTGCAAGATGGCTTATGCAGTTTTAAAATTGTAATATTCAAGTGCAGAACTTCAGACTCTGTGCAGAACACAGAGTCCCTGATTCAGAACTTCAGTTGTATATAATGTAGTTATATGCTTGATTTGAAAGCTCCAACATACTTGGAAGGCAGATTCATGTCCAAATGGGATGAGGGTTCCCCACTAAGTCAGTCCAACTTGTTATAGATTTGAGTGAAGGAAAGTGATATAGTCCATTGGGTAGCTGAAATTAATCTGTTCTAGGGGATGTTATCACATGGATTGTCAGGGACATGAGCTCCAATAACCTTAATGACCATGTAAAGTATTCATTTTGATTCTAACAGTAGACATTGAGTGATATGATCATGCATTCATTTTCTATGACCATGCTGACTACTATGTGAGAAAAAGATTACAGGTGGGGAAAGCAAAGGTTGTTAATTAATAATGCATGGTGAGCAAGTCATGTGCACATGTCATGCTCAAGTTCACATATATGTATTTACTGCACTTTTAGTTTTCTCCTCTAGCACAAATTGAACTCTGTGGCTTATAAAACAGAAGAACAGGTCACAAGGCTGGATGGACAAGGGACTAGGGGCTGGATCTGTAAAGATATGGCAGAGAGGAATGAATATGACTATAACTACATTGTATAATTTTTTCTTTTTAGAATCCATAGCCTCTTTTTCAAAAATTGTTATTATGTGCATATATGTGTATTTATAAGTATATATATATATATATATATATATATATATATATATATATATATATATATATATATTCCTAAATTCTACCTGCTCAGTCGGTATAATGTTTCTTGTATGCATGCTGTTAGATAATCCACTGGTGTGCTTTTCCTGGAAAAAGACTATTTAAAAGAATGCATTGTAGGACTTTAGGGAATAAGACATAGAGTGTGAAGTTAATTGTGATACACACACCTTTTGGAGTTCTATTAGAATTGGAAAACTTGGAAAAAATATCAACCAAATTTATAACAATGTAATATAATAACAAGACTGGAAACAGTTATGGCAAATCATGGATAAGGTAAATATGAGTGATCTAGAATAAGGGAGTAGGTAACCTATGTTGCCTACTGAAAGTTAACACTTAGACCTTTCTTATTGAGGAACGAAGATGTACAACTGGTATGGTCTGTACTGAATGTGATGTGATATTCTTTATATCATTTTCTCTCCTGACTATTATATTTCCTGTTTAGGCTCAGTTTGGTTTTACAGAAGAAGAAACTGTTCTCAAAAAGATCCATTGGTTTTCCCAGGAACAGTTTCTGAGAAGTTATGTATGTGTTATTTGGAGTTTTTGGCTATTTTGTAATTGTATCTTCAGTCTTTATATTTTGAATGCAATTACTAGATTTTCCTGAGGCTAAAGCCAAGCCATAGAGCTGATAAGAGACATATATTGCAGACAAGTAAACACCAGGAAATAGAGGAAAGGGACAAATGAGATGTTCACATTTGTCAAAAGGCAAAAATCAAGGGAAAAGATTTTTCTGGGAAACACAGGGAGGATTTAAAGAGAACAGGAAAGAAAATGTTCTGAAACATCTTTGAAGGAAATGAGTAATTGAGGAGAAAATTCAATCATAGGAAGATGAGAGAATCTGTTCAAGTTGGGACTTAAAAGGCAGCAAATGCTTGTGAAAAACACAGATGGAGTCTTTGAATTCAGATCCGCGCCTTTTAAGGAGCGGTTATGAGTTTTTCAAGTGAAGATCTGACCTGCAGATCTTACTGCATTAGGGGGAAGTGGTCAAGGCCTCTTCACACTGATCTGAAGAGAAGGTGGAGTCTCGTACGCACTGACTAGACTATGTAGCTAAGATTTCCACCAGGAAAGAGTCCCATATAACTCTCTGAGCAGCCACTCTTTGCTGTGGTAGCTCGGAGTAATGATTAGCGGGGAGGAAATGAAAAAGAGATGCTTTTCTCCTCTGTACTGGCTGGGAGTGGAAATAAATCACACAGATAAATTCAGAAGGCTGGAGCACAGTCATTCGAACTTCAAAACCAGCTGTGTGAAAAGAACATGGATGCAGGGAATCAAACACTTTCCTTCCATGGACTGTAAAGTTTCTAGAATTAGCAGATATCATTCATGTTTCAGGTGGTGGTGTGGTAGGGGTGCCAGGCTACAATGAGTTAACCTGGAAAAAGTTGACACATTGAGAAAATAATAAATCTTCTGCTCAAAAATTGTCTTTTTGCTATTTCTATAATTGTACCTCAGGTAAGTGGTTTTTGCATTCTGATCTTCCAAGAGTTGGCCCCAAATTCTACTTCTTGTGTCATATCTATTATTATCTCCTATTCCATAAACAACCAGAGTGTATAAGACAAAGAAGGGAGAGCGATAATCCTGAGCCTAAATATAGCAGTATAGACCTTGCATTGTAATACATAATCTGTAAAACAAGGGTAATTGTGATCACAACACTCTTGGGTCACTGAGATCAGTACTTATATTAATTAGTAAAAGCAAATCATTTACTGAACTAATTTTGTAATTTATTTTTCTTAAAAATAGAGTGCTGACTTTCACACGTACTCTGGTGCCTCATATTTGACCAAGTCCCCTGAATGGGGAGACCTGGTGGCACTCAGAGGAAGGATCGCAGGCTACCAAGAAGAGACTTCATACCCTATGAGCATATACAGGGGGAGGAAGTCCCCCTCAGTTACAGTCATAGGGGAGGGGAGTAAGGGGAAAATGGGAGGGAGGGAGGAATGGGAGGATACAAGGGAGGGGATAACCATTGAGATGTAATATGAATAAATTAATAAAAAATTAAAAAAGATAAATTCTACATAAAAGAAGAAAATAGAGTGCTGCAGTTATTTAGCTATACAGCATGTGGCCCTAGCCAGTGAATAGCTCATCACCTCAGAAGGAAACCAGATGCACAGGCAAAAGCGCATAGTGCAATATATACTGTGCACCAATAAAGGAATGTAAACATGGTCCTTATAGACAGAAGCAAGCAGGCATCATCATCATCTCCCAGGAACAATGCACATCAGTCCTCTAAAATATGAATAGATTTTCACTAGAGGATGGGCAGTTGTGGAAGGGAGTCACAGATAGAAGAAGAGGAAGGGTGCTGCAGGTTGTGTGAAAAATGGTGATCTATGTAGAACAGAGTGAGGGTGGTGTGCTGCTGTAAGGAGACTTTGTAATTCACCTACAGTTCCGCTTCCTTCTGGGCACGTTAGAGGGTACTCAGCATGGAATGGGGCGTTCAGACTGTATGTCCACATTTTCGCTCCTATGTAATGTGTGAATTACATCTCTGCTAACATCTTTGAGAGTTTGACAAGCATTTATTTACACAAATGTGCCAATGCTGCATTGGTAGGTTTTTGAACAGAAATATATTATCAGTATTACATGAAGGAATCTGATAATCTAAATATGTTTGCATGTGTTTTAAGAAAAGACACGGAATATTATTTTTTTAAAAGGCTGAATTTGCATTACTTTGTTTTTAATTTATTTTGAAGGGCTGACTGCAGCTGCTGCAGCTGCTGCAGCTGCTACCAATGCAGCTATTGCTGAAGCAATGAAGGTGAAGAAAATAAAATTAGAAGCTATGAGCAACTATCATGCCAGTAACAACCAACATGGAGCAGATTCTGAAAACGGGGATATGAATTCAAGTGTTGGTAAGTCTGATGTTCCCGAACACTCTTCACATTCAGTTTCCTTAGAATTATTTCCTACTCCAGAAAAAAAAAATTCCTGGCTCCACATTCATGGAGTGAGTACTTTAAGATCAAGAGAAGAGTATACTTTAAGTCTTCATTTTGTCTCTCTATTACATATACCAAGAAGACGTCAATGTTATAATTTTTAACACAGGACAAATATTACAAGTACAATACACCTTACAAGTAATGAATTTATATATTTCCTAATGCAAATGGTTTTAAAAATCAAAATTATAAAATGGTGAGTGTAGATAATCTGACAGAAATAATATGTGTATGTGTGTATATCCAACCCTACATATCCTTTTAAAAAGCATTTAGTAGGTTTACTATCAAGTAAGACATTCAATACTATGAACAGCAGAGTTTTACGTATTACCTTTCATCATTCATATGGGGTGCCTCTCAGGGCCATTGTGGATACCTGGATCTGTGGATGATGCATAATATCATATATGCATTGTTATATTCATACATGTAATATAACTTATTTTATATATAGGCATTTCATATATTGGAAACAATAACTAATAATAAAATATAACAATTTCAAAACATACTGTTCTAAGAGCTACTTAGAGCCCTTACTTTTCCGGTATATAACATAACTGATCTCAGGCAATGCAAAGTTAGGCCAAATATATAAACAATGGCTTAAAATCTCAGTTCAGAAGACTGTTTACCACACGCAACTAAGAGTACACAAAGCTAAACTGTGGCTGGGATGACCACAAACTGAAACTTTATTTTGTTGCCAGCAATGTGGATTATTTTTTTGTAATTCTTTCTATCCACAACCATTACCATGGTATCTCCCATTTGAAAAGAGTATTATGGAGTTCTCATGATCAGCTGGCTTTTCTTCTGTTACCTTTCAATCAAACCAAGTGAAACATTTTTACCCTCCCAGATGTATCACTTGGCTTGTGAAATGCAGCTTTGAATGTGGGTTATTTTATTTTTACCAATGGAATATTTGTTATCCCGGTGTTAATGTGGCAAAATATTTATTCTGTTACTATACTGTAGTATTTTTAAAGTACATAATTAGTGCTCAAAATATAATTTTGCAAGAGAAAATTACATTCTGCAAAAGACATGTATGTTACCCTGTCCAACAAGGCTTAACAGAATACAGAAGTTTACCACAATCCAATACATTGCTCTTTCCCTGAGCATTTTAATATACTTTCTTAAGTTAATCAATAGTTCTCTGCTTTCCACCCTTTAAGCTGTAGTTATGGACACTTGATGATATATTATGAATTTCAATAATTAATCATTCATTGCAGTTCTTCATGAACACATCCTGGGCAGTAAGTGATTTGAAACGTATATACAAAAACATATTTCTCCATGAAGGTAAAGAGACACTTCTGACATGCAAATGAGAAGAACAGAATTTCTCAGCAGAACCTCCCAAGGGCAACTGAAACTACCACACCTTAACCTGAGAGTAGCTAGCTGGTGGTGGCCATTCCCGGAGCAGAGAAAACATGGAGGACCACCCGAAGAGAAGATACCACAAGCCATCTCAGGAATCTACTGGCACTTGCACTACTTGAGATACTAGAAAGAAAGCTGAGAAAGCAGAGAATTGTTTAGTTCATATTCATACATTACTAGACTTTAAGTCTCCTCAATATTGATGCAAAATGAAAGACTCACAATTCTCTCTCTTTTTTAGAACTGGTAAGTGTAGAAGGGCTTAAAGTGAAACCCTTTTTGCTTTGGCTTCTGAAATCGAGCCACTTTCAACAGTTATAAAGTAAGTGATAGTGCTTACCTGGGACGGAGATACCAAGCTCACAAAAGGTGGTAATTCCAGGGCAAGACTAGTCCAGAATGTTGAACTCCAACATTCTGACCATTGAAATTTCCCAAACGCTGGAAACTTTTGTCTGCATCATTTGTTTAGTGTCGGAACTGTATTCATGTCTTCTTACATAAAAAAGTCTACTCATCAATTATAGTAATTATTCCAAATGGTTTTTCCACTTGATTATTTTCAAATTTTCAGAGTAGACTTTCAATGCAGTTCATGCCTGGTAGTAGATGTTTGAAGAGAGGAATCATTGGGACAATATGACACTTTTAAAGGGGTATAGTCTAAAGAAACAATCACTTAATACTCCTAGGAGCTGAGCAGCAGTTAGATTTTCAGAAACCAATACGCAGAACTTAAAAAGCAAATGACTCACAATTAAGCATTAACCTGTATTTCATAGTTTTAGTATAATAACAATTTACCTACTGACCAAATTACAACTCCCTTTAATTATTTAGGTGCTTTCGCTATTATCATGTCTTAAACTATAAATAACTTAAATATCTCATTTTATTATGATTGGGAAGTAACTTTTCCCCTATTAGTTGGTAGCTCAAGTATTAAAAGACTAGCATGAGTTATCTTACATTTTTTTGGACCAAGAGGAGGGCTTACTTGTGCTTCCTTCGACCACGTCCCGTGGATGGGGAGGCACGGTGGCACTCAGAGGAAGGATAGCAGGCTACCAAGAAGAGACTTGATACCCTATGAGCATATACAGGAGGAGGAGGTCCCCCTCAGTCACAGTCATAGGGGAGAGGAGTAAGGGGAAAATGGGAGGGAGGGAGGAATGGGAAGATACAAGAGATGGGATAACAATTGAGATGTAATATGAATAAATTAATAAAATATATTAAAAAAGAAATATTTATAGGTGAAGGACACATATCGTTTATATTGTGGCCTCTTTAGCTGAGTTAGGGAGGACTTCTGTTCTCATTTTTCTTCTATTCTCAACATTTGGCTGTTGTATAAGAACTTGAAATTCCTATTGTCCCTCATGAAAAACACTACTCTTGTATATTTATTTAGAAAGCATAGGCAGTTAGTTTTAGCTAGGAAGAAGGTAGGAGTGAAGGGTGAAAAAACCTGCAGAAGGTCAGAGTGAAGTCTGCCGAGATCAAAGCAGTTGCTGACCTGAGCAGTTTTTGTGGCTTCAGGCTTCTACGAAGACAATTCCTGCTTCTTTGAAACCCTCAATAACAATTTGATTATGACTTTGAAACGTTGTGCAGACCTTCAGAGCTTAATAGCTCAAGCCCACTGGAAAATGCCACTGTGTGATAATTACAATGTGTGTACCCAGCATTTTGTATATTATTCATTGTGTCTGTTTCTCACGTTGTTTATTTGAAGTTTGGAATTACTTTTACTGTTGCAGTTCTCTTAAAAAGTCCTTCACAAAAAGTACTTTCTTCCCGTCATTACGGCAGCTTCCCTTTCGCCTTCCTTTGTCTTGAGGAGGTGGTGCTTCTGAAGCCAGAGAGTGTCAGAAAACTTAGATGCATTCACGGTGCACTTTACTAAATGTCTGAGCTCACCTCATTCATTGTAAAAACACAAAACTGATCGAATACAAACCCAGTACACAAGGGCCACATACACACACTCTAATGGGAAGGAGTATCCTACAGCAGTAATGGACATGCGCTTTGCTCTGCGAGTATCGGTCACTGCGAAGTGGCAAAGACGAAAAACTGAAGAATTTTGATTCTAGAAAGAATCCCGAGACCCTCAAGCCCATGCTTCAGAATTCGAATTCACTGGTTCTTTTTTTTTTCATTCTGCCTACCAGCAAACATGTTGCAGCAGTGACATCCTTCACAGGGGTGAAACTTAGACTTGATGTATTGCTACTACTTAGCCACGAACGTACCCAGTGACATGTCTAGCATCAACTCATTATGTCGCCTCCCTATGGCTTTTGTTCACTCGCCTCACAATTTAAAGCATACATTTTAGGCTTTCCTTTATGGCGGCATGTTTTCAGTTTGTTATTGGTAAATATATCCCAGTGGCCCAGGAAAAAAAAAGATTTTGTTTCTCTTTGATTTGGCTGTATTTGGCTGGGTCCTAAAAATTAACCAGTAAAAAAAAAGAGAGAGAGAGAGAGAGAGAGAGAGTGTGTGTTTTGGAAAATTTTGATGTTGACAAATAATTATTTTGCATGACCAATTTTAAATGATAACCTTGAGGCCACATCTTTCCTAGAGTGTCATGACAGTAGGAATTGGTGAGGAACTAAGGAGAGGTCTTAGTGAGGCATCAGCTTGCTGAGTGAAATATATGGCCACATCGCCAGTCTCCTCCATCTACAATCAATTGGATTCTTTTAGTTTAATATTTACTTGCTAAGATGAGATGCTAGTCTGCATGGTGATAAACAGTCTGCTCCTGGCATCTGAAGGTGACCTGTCAGTTCATATGGACAAATCTCCTGCTTACTGAAATGTACAAAATAAATCATTAAAGCAGGCAGGTGCTCATTCCCAGATTTAAATCACCATAGATTTATGATTTGAATTAATGCTTCATTTGGCCATAGAAATAGATACTGAGACAAATGATATGCACTGGTTTGGGTTTCCATACTGTAGCCATCCTGATATTGATTACTGAGATGTCTAGGCAATCTCTTGTTTATATCAAGTACTATCAGTGACAGGTTGCCTGATATGAGCTACGTTCTAGATAAGAAGGAAAAATGTCCTGGATTCTTTTTAGTGGCAATGCTCTCCACAGACTGTAGACCAGATAAATGACTATTTTTTCTCCTTTAACAACTGATCTGCATAACCAGCTTAAAAATTCTGCTTACAAATTGGAACTGGAATATTGGTAAGACAAAATTTAAAACCAGTGAACTCAAGGTCAATTTGACAGCATCCGTAACTGTTTTTTTTTTTTTTTTTTAAAAAGTCTGTTTATCTTTTCTTTTGGCATTATGCTCGTCTTTGAGGATACTAAATTAATCACAATTTGTTTAGTCTAAATAAAGGATCCTTAATTTTACTTCTAGTTTTGAAATGCTATCTAAATATTGACATAAAAAGCATCTCTCAGAGCATCTCTGTTATCTAAATAAATACATGCTAAACCTAGTGTCTACTCCTCCCTTTGGTAAAGAGAGCCAGAAACACACTTTTGAAACATACATGCATTAAATATTATTCTAAAGGAAAAAGTTTTGTGAGGCTTTATTTACTAAGATTTGAGAAAATAAAACATTCTTCTCTCAACGTTTTATTTATGGAAAACACTATGTACACAGTTTAGAAAATACTCAGAGGATTTGAGAGGGACCTTTGCCAGTGGCTAATATCTGACTCATGGAACTGGTAAACAGCTATCAACAATAGTAGAGTTCTGGCTTCGTAGGAAATGAGTTCATATCTATTCAAAATGTGATCTCAAAACAGATGTCCCAAGAAAATCTCATTGTTTAAACTATAGCCATAACCCCCTAACTGCTGTTATTATTTCAAGGAAGTGAAGTCATCCCACTTCAGTACTTTGTCTTTCTGAACTCTGTGGCATATAGGCAAGCCGGTGCTAGTTCAGTAAACGACAAAGCTGGACAAATGTGATTTGTCTGGAGTACAGGGTTCTTTAAAAATTCTTCTCAAACTCAAAATAGTTAAAAGGATACACGAGTTTCAAGTAAAAAAAAGTAAGCACCTGAGTTGGGTTGAGACTGTGTTCCTCAGCCTTTCTCCCCTGTTTACTTTTCCTGTCCTCCACCAACAAAACATATTTGGTGAAAAAAGAAAAGGCCAAGCACAGAGGGAGACAAACTGTCTAGCTGACCATTGCCTTACATTGAAACAAGAAAAGTCACCTTGGGTGCATCTTGCAGATACAGAATGATTTACTCCAAAGCCCTTTTCTTTCTTCTAGCATGCATGCCTATTTTGAGAGAAAATAGTGAGTTTTGTATTTTCAGGAAAAAAGTCTTGGAGAGCCAGAGACAGCAAATAAAAGGAAACTGAGAGCCAGGCCGCCACGCAGAGCTCTGCAGTTGCACATTGGATCCTGCCTTGGCAATGCTAATGAACCTCAAATCCTTCCTATAATTAGATGAGGGAATTGCTTATATTTTCAAACAGATGATGCTGCTGTAATGAAACGATTGACAGGGAATTTAAGAGTGTCTACAGTAGTCATTTGGTTTCTGTTATAAAAAAAAAAAGTTTAAAAAGAAGATTGGCTTTAGACATAGGTCCTAAGAGAGGCAGTAATTTACATACCATGCTATGACAGGTGTCTTTGTATAGTAAGAAACAGAGTGGAAGACGAGAGAAATGATGGGCAGGTATGGCAATTTTTTTGGGGAGGGGTGTCCTGTGCTTAGTCTGCTTAGGTTCTTTAAAAGGGGCCGAGACTCAAGAGATGGATCCGGATTGAGTGCACAGCTGTAACTGCTGATGAGCTAATTGCTCCTTATCTCTCAGCCCCATTCATCTTCATTTTTTACCAATTACTGAGAATTATCTGTGTTCTCAGTTGGATATGAGAGTTAATCCTTTTTGGTTAAGCTGGCAGTACTGTGAGCAGATTCCAAATCGGAGGGTGAAAAAGCCAAAGCAAGCTTGCTCTAAAAATGTCTCCAGTTCAATTACAGTATCACTGGTTCATAAGACATGTGCTGTTGTTTAACAGATTAAATGTGGATTTTCTGTCTTAAACTTCAACAACTTTTCTAATAATAATTCGGAAGTGCCTTCTTCTTGCCTGATGGGTAGGATTAAATAATATTACTAGTTAGGGTCTAGTCAACAAGGGTAGAGACAAGACTACCCCCAAAGGTTTAACTAATTACAACATTCAGAATGCAGACTACTGAAAACCAAGGACGGTCAGCTTACGTGTAAAACTTTTAAGGCATGCTTTTATTCCTTGTGTCCTTATACATGGTCAAGAAAGGACGCCCAACCTTAAACCTTTCATGGATGTCACATTAGTGTACTAACAGAAAGCAACACAAGCATCTCTTAAAAGTGGAGTAGCTGCCATGCCTTGTAATTCAATTGATTGTGAATAGGCCATATGGTTGACATCCTTGCCTATGCAGAGGATGTCTTCATACCCTGACATCGAAGACAAAGTCTTTCACCCCATCACTGGAAACAAAGAAAGGGACTAAGTTTCTTTTTCATGAATTCTGATGCTTTGATAAATATTTCATATCTCTAGCATTGTTCTGTACTAAATGTCTGAGACAATGTGGCAAATATAATAAACAACTCACTTAAGTTGAAATCCCAAAAGAAACTTGCTGTAACATGAAGACATCTTATATGTTATGACCATGGAAGAGCCTCCCGATATATTCACAAAATAACACGGGAGAATACATAAGACCTATCTTCTACTGAGATAATGCCAATAATGATTGCAGCTAATTAGATAGTTTTTTTTTTTTAAACACTGGCCTTTCTTTCAATAGAAAGGTTCATTCTGGTTTGTTAAATCTTCTTGACTTTTGAGGACTCAATAGAAGATAAAATATAAAGAGGCATTCTTTGAATGAGTTCAAAATGAGAACCCAAGACCAACTTACAGGTCTCAACAAAGACACTGGTGAATAGAGTGCTGTGTATCTATTTAAAGATACGTAATCATTACATAATGATGGATCAGCGTGGACAATATTCAATCTTTCCTTGATGCTGTGCCTCTCCTCTCTTAATGTGTGGCAGAGGCTGGATAAGAGATCATATCGTTTTATCACGGGAAAATTTAAGGTTGTCTAAAAAGATGGTTTAAGATTAGCTTAGTTAAATGTTGCATAAGCACTGCAAGCCAATAAGCATATGGCATTGTGTGTGCTTCTTAGATCTCTCAGGAAAGTAAGAGAGATAGCATCATTATCTTAATTCTTGTTTTAAATCTTTGCTGTTATTATTTTGTTAAATAATGGAAGTATCTGTGTTCATATTAGTTGACTGAAGAGGAAATTGGCTTCTGCACTAGGACACATTTTCTTTAATAATACTTAAGATATATTCCTATATCTCTTCTTGTATGTTAAAAATCATACTATAATTAATAATTTGCACTAATTTCTTATATGACCTACTAAATATATTCCTTGGTGCATATAAGCAAAGTCTTATGTTTATCCAATGTTTTCCCATATCTAGAAAACACTGTCAATGTGTCTAGACAGTTCAAAAATATTATTATAGAATATGCAATATTTTTTGTTTCACTATCAATAGTGTTTGTAAATAATGCCTGAGTACTAAAGGAAACCTAACAATTGAAGCGCAAAGAAATCAATTAAATATAATATTTCACTCTACATTAACTGTATACTTGTGAAACCGATGACTGTAGTATATGGTGAAGTGAATGAGTTATATGGTAGATGTCATCACATTTCATAAGATTAGGCAAAATTCTATCAAGTAAAGTCATATATGACCAACATAGTATCTGTTCATTTTGTGACATTAAAACAAACTTAAAATATAAAGAATATCCAGATAAAGTACCTTTGTATAAAATATTCTAGGTCACGTTCAACACTTTTATGATCAGAACTTTTATTAGATTCATTAACATGTTCCACTACTTACTTGCCTTTCTTTACTTTTGACTTATGATATCCAATGTGTAGTTAAAATAAGCCCTCGACTATATGCTATGTAAACATTACAATGCTGAATGACACCTATTTTCAAACAGGTTATGAACTCCTAGTGTTAGTTAATGTATTGTTTGAGATGACCCTAGGGTTTGCTCGACATTTTTAAAGTTGCTCACACAAGTTTTGCTCATTGCACCTGCCACCAGACTTAGCATTTCACATTTTTTCATTGCTCTGATTCTTTCTGAAGCGTTCAAGCACTCAAAAATTGTACAAAGTCACTTGAGTGAACTGTGCATTTTCCAACCTAATGCAAAGTAGTGTAACCAAAGGATTTGTAAATAATACAGTAGTTGACATAAATGTCTAAAACTGTCAGCTTACCTAAAATGAAATAATGTGGCAGACATAGTTTTACATGCTCTTGATGCTCCCACCCCTCCCCTTCTCTCAAACCTGGATAGTTTGAAAAATAAGAAAGAATGGAGGATTTAAATATGGTTTTCTTTAACAGCAGGTCATAATGGAAACAGAGACCCTTATATTTCAGTGCTGAGAGAATTACCAGTTTGATAATGATTAGGAGTGTTGTTATTAAAACAGTATGTGCAGTTCATTTTCAACAGTTTTGAATTAGAGTCTGCACTAATGAAACGGATACGGTTTCCTTCACAAAGGGCAGATCTGGTAGTTAATATCGCTGCAGCAGTGCCTTGCAGGCCAGGCCTTTAGCTCTATTTGTATTTCACAGCATGATAAGCAAAGAGTGTTGATTTTCAAGGATCCTGCTGATGAAAGGTAATGGCATTATTACATCTTTATCTCAAAAGCAGAACTGAGTGGTAAAGGATTTTTTTTTTTGCCCGCCGCTGCACAAAAGATTTCTTGGTTAGAAAGCCTTTTTTATTTCTTTACATCGTTTTAGTCTTGGAAATGATATGTTATTATTTAATGTCTGCACAGCAAGCTTGAAAGCACCTAATAGCGAATGGATTGGAAGTGAAGTACCTCCTGTTCGCAGATATGGATCTTCTCAGTCACACGCTGTACCAGCTGTCATCCCAGCCATACTGCTGTGATTTAATTAGTCTGTTTATGTCCTTTCTAATAATATTTCCATCTCTATGAAAGGGCAAATGCGATGGGGACTTTTTCCCTTTCTAGTTCCACAGACTGAAGAATGTGGCCTACATCTGATATGTGGAGAAGCAGGATTGAATCACCATTCCTGCCACTTCAAGCTGTTGATAAATCGTTGAGCCAAAAAGTGTACTTTATTCCTTGGGGTCATTTGTAGGATGGTAGCCATATCTGCATAGGGACAAAGAACAGCAGACAAGTGTACTCGAGTACATACCTTTGTCACATATATCATACATTTTATGTTTATGCATGATGACATGTATACACTAAAGTTAATATATATATATATATTAATTTTCATCAATCCTGTGTATGTCTTAATAGCATGATTTAAAATATATATCTGATTTTGATTAAAGTTCAACATTTTAGGATTCCTCAGAGAAGTTTTTCATTTTGTTAGGTAGAAATTTCTTATGAAGTAATGCATTTTAAATTTAATCTGTATGATAAAACAAGCTTTGGTCTTTGGATAAAAGCAATCTCATAAAAGATATTGCGTCTTAGGTTTTCAAAGAGAAACATCTCTTTGTGATTTTCATAACATATTTGATGATTTTGTGATATCTACTTTAGCATATGTATTTAACTTAGAAATGGAATGTATTTTGTTCCAAACAATAAACTACATATTTTAGTTAAGTATTTGTAATTTGATGGGTGAATAAAAGGAAATGTGTTGCCATTTAATATAATGTGGTGATTAGTAATTCGTTTCCAGACACTATGACATTTGAGTAATTCAACTTGTTTCAGAGCTCTGGCCTTGGAAACATCATTGCTGTTCCTGTTGCCTCAGGATTCTATGACTACACAACATTTCAGGAGACATGATTGAGGGGAAAAAAATCAATTTTTAAAACTAAATTTTGTTTTAATTTCACTCATATTTGACTTAAGTTTCTGTCTACAGCATTAGAGCTATGTGTTTCTTCTACGTTGTAGAAATGGACCTATTCCACTCCACTATATTTTAAATTCTAAACTTATGTTACAATTCCTAATAAATAATTTAGCTAGAGTTTTTCTATTTTTATCTTTTACTTTAGGTTTCATATCTCAATTATATTTTTGAGAGACATCTATCTATAAATACATGATCTATTAGCTAACATAAGTGCAATGTTCCACATCTATATATTAAGAAAAATTAAAAGTCCTAATCTGGTTAAAGTGCTTAGTGTATAGATAAGCAATTTTCTGTGACAACCTAATGCTCGTACCTAGAGGTACCGGGGTTAAATCACACCCACACATATTTTGTCTTTTTGATCTTTCTTTCATCTGCCACAGTGCAATGCTCCTTTACATCAAGAGAAAAACTGTGGTCTAGAATAGTGTTAACTATGTGTGTAAACCAGCATTTAGTTGTAGAATTTCTTATATCTATCTATACATGTTGGTATTATTTCATATTATTTAAATTCCTTTTCATCACAATATGACCTTACTCATCAAAATTGCTATACATATGAACATGCACGCACATGCACGCTAATGTGCACACACACACATACAGCACACACACACACAGACACACACCATTTAATCACTATATTTAAGCTTCTGGATTTCCTTCACAACATTTTAAAGTATAAATTGTGTTATGTAATGGATTTTCTTCTGAAATTTAGCTTCTTAATTATTTTGTTCTGGAGAAAACAAAATCCTCAAGGGGTACAAATTTGGCAGTATTTCAACTAGAGTGAAATGTCCCTGTTTCAAAACATTTCCTATACTGTCTGTACTAAATGTAGATGATTAAGCTATCTTGACAAGAACCATTTTGGTGCTTTGAAAAAAAAAATACCTTACCACAAAGCATTCGATGGTATTCTTCATTAAGTGGATAAACAAATTGTGAGCAGTGCAAGTGCATGACGATGCATTCAGTTAGCTGTTGCTTTTTGCCTTTACTAATCTCTGTCATTGTGGATTTATAAATGGAACAGAGTGACCTTTGCAACAGTGATGGAAATGAAGAGATAAACACAACTTGAAAGGACAAACCAATTAATATCAATGTGTTCGCTACACATCCATGAGGAATTTTAATCCTTTGCTCTCCACAGTCAATTTGCAGTTCATTTGTTGAGTAAGGGAACACAGTTTTTGGTATTTACAGATTTTATTCTGATCTCTTATAAAAATACAATTTTATACACATAAAACAAAATATGAGATTACTTTTAGTAAGGAATAAAACTTGATATATGTCTTCAAAGTTTGATGTCTCTCTTTAAACAAAAGTAAATTAGTCTTGCATCTGCACATGTGTAAAATAAATGCAAAGACAACATTGGCATACACTTAGAAGACAGATTATGGAAAATGTACTGGGTTCTTGGTTAAATCCACTTCTTGAACAGATCACTCTTTGGTAAATTTAGATTGATAATTGATCTCATGCCATGGCCTGTAGAATATTATTGAAATAAACTGATTCAGGAATCTTAAATAAAGGATTTATTACTTTAACAAGCTGACCTGAAGTGCAATGTCAGGTGTTTTAAATTTTTATTTTTTAAATCACAAAGTTTACTCCAGTATACTGTGAGAACGAAACCTGAGCAACTTTACCTTTCTGCTCTCTCCCCTTCCCTTTATTATTATTTTTTTTTAACCTAACCAAACATATTTCTTAAAACAAAACAAAACAAAACAAAACAAAACAAAAACAGTTCTGCTGTGGAATTAGTTTCAGCAAACTTGCACATCCTATTCCCTTTGAAAGTTTAATTATAGGATATGATCAATTTAGTATTTGGGTTTTGAAATATTGCCATTGGTGCACAACGAAAAAACAAAGTAATCCAGGCTTGACATCTTCTAACACTTACATTGAAAGGCTTTCACTTCTAATTGATTTTTAAAAGAGTTCCCTGGAAAAGTGAGCTCAGAAATGTTTATAACAGTTTTGGCAGTGTCCCAAAAAGCTTACCCAGGGCATAATCCAGCACTTCTGGGTTCTTCTATGATCTAAAAATGATGTGTCCCATAATTGGCTCAGTATATCCTGATGCTGCCTTCTCTCCACACACAGCATTTTAAGACATAAATGATCAAAATGATTACTACCAAAACCAAAGTAACCTACCTTTGTCAAACATGAAAAAATGTTGAAAAATTATTGATTAGCATATGATATACTGTGTTTTCCTAAAGTAACATTTTTCATTCTCATTTCTAGGACTTTCAAAACTATTTAGTGAGACTTACAAAAAATTACATGTTTTCAATATATTGATACTAGAACTATTTTTTTATAAGGTGTAAAAAACTCCCCCGGACAGCTAAAATAAGTGGATATGACATGCATACTCTATTAACAAGCATGCAGACTAAAATAAAACTGACATTGGCCAGAGCAATTCTTTTAAAAGGCTCCAGCTAAGTATAAGGAAAAATGATTTCATTGACTAGTTCTTTGTCAATTCCTGGGCTTTTTTTTTTTATTGATTGCTTTTGTCTGTATGGTCCCATGATTGATGTTGTATCTGCTTACTTTGGGTGATAAGAGATCAATTTACACAGCAAATAGATAAGCATGCCTTAGTTAGATTTCTACTTCTAATAATATTAATTTTGTAGTCATACGTTTCTTGGAAACTACAGCTCAGAGTGGTTAAAAACTTCATTTTATTTTTCTTGGTCTTTGACTCCTTATGTGTGATTTGTCTCAAGCATGATTAGGCACAATAATGTGATTTTAAAAGTATGACTATCCAGATTGAGTCATGTATTTGTGAGGTTTTTAGTTCTTTGATGAAGACAGTAGCAGAATTATATAACATCCACATATTCCCCTAGGAATCCTGAATGATTTGTGGTTTGAAATTCCTGTGTTGTAAACTCATGCAGTGCAGGCAGTGTCACATTCAGTCAATAATAAGCAATTCTGATTCATTCCATGTAAGCCACAAAGGTTGAAAAACAAAGATGACTGAAATAATGAATAAAAATAAATGAAAAGACTGAAAAAAGTGGACAATAATATCAAATTTGTCACAATAAATCATTATCCAATTCAAATTTCTTTTGAGACAGATTTGCCATAGATTCGTCTGTTTTGGTTTTTTTTTTTTTTTTTTAATTTGAACAATAAACTTTAATTAGAAGATAACTAAATGACATCTTTATTTCTATGCCTACCTTTCAGTTTGTATTATAATATGACTGTTGCACTATTTGGTATCCAAGGCATTATCCATTCATATTTTCAATACAAACTATCTGAAATCTGCATGCCCTTTCTATTGTATAATAGCCACAAGTAGTCTATACAGTTATATTAACTTCCATATCTTCACCTCACCCCTGTACAAGTGTACAACAATTTGCTTTGCTTTAATCCATAAGTTGTTCCAACATTTATTGATGCTTTATAATGCTTATGCCGTCCCCTAATGGAATCTTGAGAGACACTAATGAAAGAAGGAAGGAGTGGGGAAAAGAGAGAAAAGTGTAGGGGAGAGAGAGAGAGAGAGAGAGAGAGAGAGAGAGAGAGAGAGAGAGAGAGAGAGAGAGGCACAAGCAGTCAAGCATTTACCTTCCACATATTTTAAGAGATCGATAATCAGCCAATAAAACTTTAAATGAAAAGTTTTGTCACTTTTCTTGTTATCACACAATATACACACTTCAACTGTAGAAGTAGACATCACTTTATTCAGTGCACATAATACCTTCTTTAATTAGCCCTTAATAAGCTTGGTTTAACTGGGATTTACCAGAGAACAGTGGTCATTAACATCACCCAGATTAAGGCTGTGTTAATTACTATTGATAGATAAAATAACGTGCAAAATGGTTTAAATTATTTTTATCCTTACGAATTGGAAGCGAAGTTGAAGCTTTTAAGTGAAAGTAGTAATTTATTCATACTTAAAACAGAATATTTCCTTCTGTGGAAGTAGACATAAAAAGTAAGTATGTACCTGTGTCATAAATATATTTATACCTTAAGATTGCCATGAATAAAACCATCTTCAAATATCATTATTATGAATTCTCTTATTTATATGTACAGATATTTACATTTACCTAATAATTTATGTTATAGAGTCTTGATTAAATTATATCTTCAGAAGATTTAACTATTTGATATTTAATAAGTAGTAGGTCAAGATTTCTTCTAGCTTGAAAGATTTTTGTTGCCATTGACGGAATTATTGTATTAATGCTGTCTTTTAGCATTGATCTGACCACTTGGCAAGAAACAAACAATTGGTGGTCTCGTATTTGAGAAAAGCCACCTCTCCCGTTCCAAGCTTTCCTCAGGAGTCTATAGTTCTTTGTGTAGGGTTGAGGCCTTGTGAGCTTTTCTCCCTTTAGTTTGGCATGTTCAGTGTACCATCCTCATGCGGCTCATATGTAGGCCATCATGTTGGTGAGACGTTACTGGTTTGGCATCTGATGGTACTAGGAGACACAATTACAGCAAAAACTCTGGTTCTCCACTCTTGACTTAACTCTTGCTCATTTCCTGATATCTACTTAAAAGTCCATCACTGAGGCTAAATTCAAGTTAGAATTTTAAGGGTACCCTTGATTTCCCCCATTTCACACCACCCATTCTATCTGTAATATCCTTCAAAATGTATAATCCTATCCTTATCAGTGAGTTTTTCTGCCTCATGATTGATATTCCCCTGTGATCTTAGGCTACTTGGAGAAGACCAATCCTGATGGCATTAATGGTGAATAGCCAATATGTGGCATTTACCACATCTCATTTATTGCTCAGTTAGAAAGAAGATATTTTATGCATTACTCACCACAGGTTCCTTTTTCTAGTAATTCCTCTGTTATTCTCCTAAATCAGCTATTTTTCCCCCACTTCAAGCTATGTTTTGTTCAGTGTCAGCACTCTGGAGTTTATTGTGCAATGTTTTAATTCCCATTTTCTTGTGAGCACATGCCAACATATACTTAGTGTTTTCATTTAATCTGAAGCATAAAATGTTGATATTGTTGTCAATTCCATTTTACAGATGAGTAAATTGAAGCTCTGAGGAAGTTATTTCCATTGTAACTTTATGTGACTTTCATGGTAGTATCACTCAGAAAGGATTTGCCTTTCGGACTCTAACATTAATGATGTCTCCAGTTTATTAAATAGGAGAAGACACATGCCATTTTAGGCATACTAAATGTATCAGATTAGACACTTAAAATCTCATGTTATTTTGGCAGTGTTATTTTAGGAACCTTGAAAGCTGTAAACTTTAGTCATATTTTACTATTAGGTTAATTGCAGTGTTCGGAATGGTTGAATTTGTATAATCTAATGATCTAGAATACAATATGACATTGGTAAATTATATGTTTAAGTCATTCAGTCAATTTCACATCACTTTGTAAGTGGTAGGATATGACTACAGCATTTCAGGGGAACACATAGAAAGTTGTTAGATTTTCCTGAGCATAATTTCCAACCCTGCCGAGAAAGCAGAAATGAAATAACTCAACACCACATTAACTTTATTATTTATCATTCTGTTTTTTTGCTCTTGCTCAATAAATTACTCTATAATTGTAAAATGAAAAATATCTTTTGTGACCATATTCTTGTTTAATATCTATGTTTTATCCATTTGCTTATGATTTTCTACCAGATAATACACGTTCTTCATGTCTAAGCTGTTTTGCACGGTATGCTCTTTGGATTGCACTATAAACCCTTTGTGGCAGGGACCTTGTCTTTTTATATGCTCTATAAAGCACCATGCATACCTGGGGAATTTTATGAATAATAATAAAAAGGAGACGAAAGGAGCCTTCATCAGCAATGTTTTACTTTGCATGTGAAGTTATGGAGGCATTGGTGCTGTTGTCCATAATTCTGACAAAACAGCTGCTTGTATCACCGAGTTTGACTGTGAGACAAACATGTAATATTAAATCTGAAAATTTACATTGTTGGTATAGGAAAACTAAATGAAGCAATACAATTTGCTTTTCTCCCTGTCCGTTATAAAGATATTGCTAAGTCTGGCATGTGGTTCATAAAAATCAAACATTTTCTCACACAGCTGTGTATGAGGAAATGAAATACCGCAGGTATAAGAAACCACCTGTTTGCCAGAACAGGACTTTCAAAACAGATAAACAGTGGGATTATATATGAATCTCTGCAGAGCCTATATTCCCATACTAAGCTAAAACCTTAACACTTGTTCTTTGATTAGGCATTCTCCAAGGGAGCGGTGGTTTGCATTAGTTCATGACTCGTTCACACTCTTGGTTTCCCTCATCAGTGTATAGGAGGACCTTGAAGAAAAATGCCAGACGTACTTTTGCAATCAATGCAATTTTAAAAAGCCAACGTTATAACAAAGCAAAACTTCCTGTTCATTACAACTGTTCTTTCTCTTCTTTATCCTGTTTGCAAAACTCATGAAAAATAACAGTGCTTAGCCATGATGAGAAAGTCTGAAATATACCATAAATCATACTGAATTTCCAAAGAAATTCAAATAGCTGTAAGCCCAAGCGGCAAGGGACCACTTATGCCTCCTGAACCATAATGCAACGCTCAGAAGGAGCTCATCACATGATAATCTCGTTGTGACTATGATACGGCTGGTGTGTAGGGTTCTGGTGTCGGGGAGGGAGCAAGAGCAACTGGCACCTTAGCTGTGTCTTCTGCTTTGCACTTGGACAGAGAAACACATTCACCAGTGATCTGCAGTTCAAAATGTAGTATTTTTATGAAGATTTCTCTGTATGAAGTAGCTCTAGGTATGTTTCACACAGATATATTTCAAAGTAGAATTTCATCAGAGAGTCAAAAAAACTAATATTTGCATTGTAATCTTCATTATATGATGATATAAAGTAAATTAAACAGGTCAAATTCCAGGCACAAAGCAAAGTATGTAGTAAGCAAACAGCCCTTGGTAATATTTAAAGTCAGAATAAAAATATATTTGAAATATTTCTTTAAAAATGAAATTATATCAAAGCTATGAACGTTTTTATTATGTCAACATATTGAAATTTCTCCATGCTTGTGTATCCGTGTGTGTGTTTCTGTCATCTACATACACACGTTTTAAATATTTGTTTTTGGCAACTATCATATGTTCTGCAGATGGTTCTCATATGTAGCAATATTAAATCATCTAATCATTTTCCTCATATTTTAATTATACGATGAAAGAAGATAAAGTTGGCTTTGATTGCAGTAGTACATGGCCCCCATCACTTTTCTACTTAAAACAGGAGTCTGACTTTAAGTTTAAATATCTCTTAGAATATAATTTGTATTTGCCTGTGAAAAACTAAAAATGTCTGAGCATCCTGAAAGGCACTGGACACCGTGTTTGATGGCGTGAGTCCAATATCCTGTGTCCACATAGTGCAAGGAGAGAACTGACACCCACAGGCCTCCCTGCAATTCCTATTCATATTCACACGGCTCCTACATTTTGGCCCGTGTGAATGTGTGTGTCTGTGTGTGTGTGTGTGACTGCACATGCCGGCACACACTAGTAAATAAATGGAATTAAGATAACTTTTCCTACTTTTCTGTCTAGTTTCCATTTAGTACCATTCATAGAGAAATCTTATTCTAAAGTTTGATGTAATAGGCAGAACAGCTTATGGATGTCTAACATTTCCTTTGTCAAAACTCTATTTTCCTTTTGGAAAATCTAGCAAGACCATTATGTGAGTTTCAAACAACAGTGATTTTTACATCCTACTTAATTTTATTTTATAATTTTATCATATCTTTGGGAGTTGGCCACACTTACCGGGATATTGGCTGTTGGGCTATTGACTTCATATTTATTAAAAATGTCTTATATCCTCCTTGTGTGCTATTAGCTCTCTGGGTATTTGGGAAATCTGTTAATTAAGACCAAAATGTTTTCTTTTTTCCCAATTTCATCTCAAAAGTCAGTTTTTAAATATATATTTGTGTAGTTACCCAGATAAAGGTCAACTTCTAAAGATATAAATTTGTCAATCTTGTTTGTAGAGCATATAATTGTCCAGTGCAGTTTTCTGTGAGCACCAAAGGAATGTGCTTCTGCTTTTGCAGCATGCTCAGCACTAGTAAAGAAAGATGGAACAAAAGGAGAAGGTGTGGTCCTTGGGAATTGAAATAGACGAGAGAGAATTTGTTCCATTTTTTATTTCAATAGTCATCTACAAAAGATTAGAACTGTAATAATCTATTTAACCTTATTAAACATATAACATTTGTTTAAAGGCTTACAATAAGTTTTATTACAGTCTTGGTGTTGCTACACATGGTTATCACCTGTTGCGAAGATATATATTATATACTTGTTAAATAAAGGGTTGTGACTTTTTTCCTCTCATGTCAAAAATGCAAAGAAAGTATCAAGTCCTTCATACTTCCTTGTCTGTTTCCTTGAGTTTCTGTGAATTCCTGTTATTTTAAGTTCAGGGGTATCTGTGGTTTTTGGTTGTTAGCAATCTCATCCTCATTTTTTTTTGTGTGAGGTGAATATTCTGCTAGTAATTTTGACCAATGAAATAAAATTAATGTTTACTAAAAACTTAAGTGTATAGATTTGCTAATAAAAATAGAGTGTTCACTACTAATATAATTTAAATATCTTTAAATTAAGCTAATATCCTCCAATAAAGAAATATTTTCCACCATGTATGGAGAAGCATTTCCCAAGTGATTCACTTGCAAATTCGGTATTGTCACTTCTAATGATGGATTCACAGTGATATATGTCTTCCACATAAAATATAAATGATATTCAAATGTATCATTTTAACTTATGACCTAGTCTCATCTATTACTCTTGATTATTTAAATTTTTATTATGATGAATTATGCTTACCACTCAAGATTTGTGGAGATCTGAATCCTTACATTTTCAAATGAGTGGACAAATCAGTCATTTCTAAAATGTTATTAATTAAATAATTGTAAGGGTTATTAGGATCCCTGTCCATTGAGACTGGAACACCTGACATGTATTCTGAAAGTTTGTGTAGTTCAGCTGACTGTACTTTCCCTTCTCCACACAAGGCACTGGTACTGAAATATAAACATACGATATTGATGATGAGTCTTGGTATATGGTCAGTGAACTGGATTGCCATGACTCAGCAATCACCTTTATAAGCATATAGGATACCAACCACCAACTTGAGAAAAGACAAATGCAGTTCATATTTTGATGATAATGAAGGTAAGCCCTCTCTTGAAAGATATGCTTATAGCTTTGAATCAGTCTTTCTTTTAATACTGGTGGCAGAAATGCATTTGTCCAATACTTTGGAAATAAACACTTTCATTTTTCATGGTTTTGTAGCTATCTAAACTCTTATGTTAAAATCATGGCATATAAGGTGTCATGTTCTATACACAGTGATTGTGAATCTATATACAGGAATTTGAAAAGAGAATTTGTCAAATAGAAGAAATGCAAAGTAAAGGCTACATTATCATATTGTGAAAAAGTTATGCAGGTGAACACTTGGTTATTATAAGTATAAAAAAATAGTCTGAATAAACCTATGAAAAGCTCCTTTGGAGCAATTATTTCCTATAACGTGTAATTTGCCCTACCCTTTTTGTTTATTTTAATTTTAATATGAAAGAAATGATTATCTCATTTTCTTTGAAATTGGTGCAAAGGTAAAGCCAGAAACATTTTGAAAGAATTCCTTTGTTCCCAATCACATGAGTGTTGTTGGAACAAAATTTTACCACCTGCCAAAGGCTTTTAAACCTAAATCAAAAGGTTCACTGCTTCAAAACACTTAAACTAAAGGTGGGCTTTGGGATGAAAATCTAATGGCTCGATCACTCTCGTGCCACATTGATGATTGTGCATCAGAATTGATGGATTGTATTAACTTTCAACAGACTATAATTCATAAATGAAAATTAAAATAAAAGAGTCATCAGTAGTCTCATAATTTATCCATATTAACTGAAAAGCTAGAGTTGGAGTCTAACAGTTATAGAATCTCACTTACTATTTTTTATTTAAACTCCTCAAAAGCAAAAGAGAAGGACCAAGGGCGAAGTATTTCTCATACTAGTTAAAACAATTCAAGGATGACATGCTTCATTAACTGTTTGCATACAAGACAAAAGTGCTTTCTGATGAACTGGAAAACCAACTTGGGACCAATTTTCCACAACATAAATTCAACACTCATTCTACCTCTTGATACCTTTGTATTCAGACTACTGAGAAGGCTTTGCACATCTGTCACACCAGTCGTCACTTTTAATATTCCTACTAGATTCTCCAATCCTTGAAAACACTTGTATTTCCTTTCATTTACTGAAAACACATTACTAATATTTCCATTGTGAAACTGATATAAAAGGGCAGATTCTTTTTAAGAAACAAGATCTAAATATTAAAAGAGATAGTTAATTTTTATTTATTTATATATTTTTATTTAATTAATTTATTCAGATTATATCTCAATTGCTATCCCATCCCTTGTATTCACCCATTCCTCCCTCCCTCCCGCTTTCACCCTATTCCCCTCCCCTATGTCAGTGACCGAGGGGAACCTCCTCCCCCACTATATGATCATAGGGTATTAAGTCTCATCTTGGTAGCAAAACAGAGAGTTTAAACAAATCTTGTTTACATTCAATTTTTATCTCTGACTTCTGTGTGTATTTTGATATCTTATTAAATCAATCATATGATTAATTGCAGAAAATACACTCCCAAATTATGAATAATTAGAGTAAAATATGTGTTATAATTAAACTATGTGTATACATTTCACAAGATTTTCTCATGGTAGAGGGAGGGCACAAATAAGACTAAGGGAAAATTTTAATTCCTACTTGCTAGTTTATGATACTGGAATGCCAAATAGGTCTTTTGAAATAGTGTTTTCTTTGGTTTATATAGGAATCAATGATAGAAATCAGGTCATATCTTTTATGTATGAAGACCTAGGAAGTAAATAGCTCCATTGACATTAGAGATCTGTCAATGTTAGCTTTCTTTGACCATCTTCTAGTTAAATGATGTCAGTTTAGCTATTATGAATAAAGTAAACATACGATTTTCTTTCTTTTTTCTTTTTTTGGTTTCAGTGCTGTCAATTTGATTAGCTTTAATTCATGAAACCTCATGGTTACTGGAAATAGTAGGTTCAAACCTTTATTCTTGTTCAAGTCATGCTTAGTAGTTTGTCGACATGAGAAAGAATTCATTCCTTGGTGTGTATCCATGTTGGTTGAGTTAAAGCAGCATCACTCTGTACTTGTTCTCTTGCCTAGTAAATAGGAACAGTGATGAGAAGTTATTATGAACTGGCTTTATTCCTTTTCATTTTCCTGTTATCACATACTTTATTTGAATTTAGTCATCACTGCACCTGTTGATTCCTGATTTACTAAATATTTTTGTGGTTTGTGCTTAAAGTTTAAGTATATTAAAAATATAATTTGACAATAAACTAGCTGAAAATAAGACAACTTCAATTTCCACTTTACTATTCATTAAACATAGCAACATACTCTATCAGTAGTAAAAGAACCATAATGCTACCCTATGAAATTAAGATGGTACACCCCATCTGCCTCTCCCAATTAGCCACAATGGTGTAACCTAGAAAAGACTAATTAGATATATCTCCTCAGAAAATATTTTAATATTTTAAAGGTTATTTCACATTGTATTTTGAAAATATAAATAAAGCTTGTATTTCATTATAATCTATAATTAATAACTTTAAAATTTTTATTTTTACACACACACACACACACACACACACACACACACACACACACACATATATATATATATATATATATATATATATATATATATGTACAATTATCTCCCTGCAGAAAAAAGAACCATGAAACAATCAGAAATTATATTAATGTTACATTCATAGTGTTTTGGCTATTTGTATTTGGCAACCTAGAAGAAAACATCTTTCCTATCTTGTCTAAAATTCTGAATGTAAATCAATATAGATCATATCTCGTCATTATCAACTTAAAACATCTACTTAGCCCTAAAAATATCTTAACCCCTAAACAACTGAGCTTAATTATATAACTAAACTATCTGGTCTTCAATCCCATCATAGACTTGCTAAGGAATAAAATTAATCACCTGAGTAAACAGTAAGTGCAGGTTAGTAGCTTCCCAAATGAGAAGATGACAGAGACAGTTTGCTACCTAGACAGTCACCCAAAACTCTCTGTAATGTTGGAGCATCATCTTCAGCCTTCTGGATCAATGTATCTAACAGATATTTTTGTTAGGCAGAAACTGTTAAGGACTTGCTTACCCTGTCTTGGCAGAGTTTGGCTATCAACTCTGCCTGCAATCAAGCTTCTCCATTTTTAGGGAAAATTCTGTCTGTGGTAGAATTGATGACATTTTGCCCAGTGGCTTGTTTGCCACATTTGAAACCATCTCCATAAGGAGGTTCTTTGATGCTCATCATCTTATTTGAGGTAGCCTGGGTGTTGCCAGGAGTTAACCTGTCTCACTGCCAGTGAATCTTTAAAATAATAAAAGCATCCTTTAATGCCATATTCTGTAGGTCTCTGAGGTTTTGAAGTCCTTATCTAACTATTTTACCTTATCTATCAATAGAATCATATCTATTTGTTATACCTAGCATGTATATTCTTGTGGTAAAAATAGACCAGTAATTCACATGATCATCGTTTGATCAGCTAACAATTAACTGATATAACTTACTTACCCTAAACAGCCTGCAATAGCACCTTCAAAGTATTGGAAGTAAAGCTTGTATTATAATTGAGTTGTATAGGTATAATACCTCATGTTAGAGTATGTAAGAATAATCTTATATTTGAACTCTCTATGAATGTATCAAAATGAAACATTTTACATCTATATACAAAATTCTATACCAATGAATTAAAAGTAACTTCAATAGTAACAAGACATTAAGTTGAAAGTAGATCTGCTAATCTACTTTTTGGCCTCTCATCTATATATATTTCTATATTACCCCTTCTCCCATCATTTTATGTTCACCTGATTTTGTATCAGACGTAAAATATATTTAAAAGCCTACATTTTGGAGGTGATGTTTCTAACACAAAAATACTCTTTCTTAATAGATAATGTGTAGCAAATATTATGTTTTAACATCCATTTAAAATTAAGTAGATATTACTTTATTTTTATTTTTGAGGCTGTAATATAATTACAGCACTACTCCTTTCCTTTTCTTCCCCCGCCCCCCCCCCCCGGCCCAGCATCCCATATGCTTCTACCCACTCTCCTTCAAACCATGGGATCTTTTCCCTCTAAGATATATATGCGTTTTGCACAAAACAACCCCATATTTTCTCTAAGATTTTGCATACAGCTTAGCAAGATGGATTCCTTAACTCAGGTTGTAACCATTCTATGACCTTCCTTGTTTTTGTAAAACGAATACTAAGGTGATTCCCAGCTCAGCCAGTCGATGTGCACATTTAGCACACCCCAGGAGGAAAGCTACATGTTGAACCAATAGATGTCAGAGCTCAGAAAGGCTCTCACACCCTGTGGCGTAGGCACACTTCTTTCACTGAGAAGGTTGTCAGTATAATATAGCTCTCTTACAGTGACTTCAAACTAGTTTGATTTGAATTGTTTTTAGCCACTACACAGCATGTAGAACATTGTGACATTTTCATAGAGTAATTTACCATTTATATACATGGCACAATGGGAAAATTGGGTATTTCAGGATAGTAATATTGATTTTAATCCAACATATCAAAACATTTTCAGTTTTGACAAAAAAAAAAAAAAAAAAAAAAGAAATAAAGAAGGAGGAGAAAAGAAAAGAAAAAAGCATAAAGGTTATTGACTTTTGATATTTATACTCTGTTTAACTGTATAAATTCTATTCATAAAATGGAATTAAAATTGAATTATAGGTAAAAATCTATAAAAGAAAAACTGGTCTTCATTTTTTATCAACTGAATATTCAAATAAGTAGATAAGAATAAATATGAATAAAAAGAAAGTATATTTTGAAAGAATGTATAGCTTATTAATTAAGAAATATTTAAATCATTTTTGCATTATAGAATTATATTTTGAGTGAAAACAATGTATATTTTGTTATTAACTCACAGCATATGATCTTCATTTCTGCCTCCTTCAATTTCTCCCCCCTGGGATGGAACAATGTAGACTCACACATTTATTATATTAATTAGAAATCACTACCTAATATAATTATTCTGGCAAGCACATGGTGAGTCCTGAAAATATTATTGACAGAATTTCTCCATTTAACTCTGGTGTTAAAAAGATTTGCATGTCTAAAACTGCCTTGATTAGATATTGTTTTTGACAACTCTGCATGGTGTTTTACTCTATGCACACTAAGCATGAGCACTTTTAGCACGTCTGAAGTAACATCTGCTCCGTCTTTTTGTTGCAGGGTTCATGGTATAATTAGCTCTATATTTCAGCAAATACAATTTTGGTCCCATGGCGGACAAAGCAGCATAAAGAAAACATAAATAATTGCAGATTAGAGAAACAGAAGGCAAAGTGGGTGTAGATGGCTTTGATAAAAAAAAAAGGGGGGGTTAAAGAGAATAGAAGGTCACCTCATTATTAAGAAAAAAAAAGGAGGCAGTTAAAATTAGATATGGTCTTTGTAATTAAAGAAAACACACACTGACTTCCCCCCTTTAACAATGTTCCCTGTTTGGCCAAATAATTTAGTGATTTGCAGTGATGTTGTTCCTTTGTGTTGATTTCAGAAAACACTTTAAGCATTTTGCATGTTTGAACACATAAAGGAAAACTTAATTGTTAGTGGATATACTGAAAACATATGAAGTTTATACTACCTATTAGAATATAAAGTACAGTCTATGTTTTTGTGCCTCTTATAACTCATCAAATGTTTCAGCTTATCTAGATAGCCAGACAGTCTTATGATGAGACTTACCTTCATCCATATATTTATATGACTGAATTGCATTCACTTCATATTGACTTTATTGCAATATGGTAAAAGTTTACAGTATGAAATATCTAGTTCATTTGTTAGTGTTTAACATCACAAAAATTAATAAATACATTTCATAGCATGCCCAAATAGAATCCAGTACTAATATAGCATATTTTGACAACTTATTCATAATATATATTGTAATTTACAAAATGCCACATGACCACTGATTATATTAGCTACACAGTTACACAAATATAACTTCCCCCGTCATTTATTTCCAGATTACTAGCTACAAAACCCAATGAGTGATGATTCAGTAGCACTATGAGTGCCTAGCAGTACATAAGCCTAGGTTCAACCTCCCGCCTGCTCTCCATTCTAAAAGACACCCTTTAAATAACACTGGGTCTCACTGCCTTTTGACTATATTTCTGTTTGTTTAATTAACCCCAAGAAATTGCTAGAACAAAGTGATAATGTTTTAGTTTGACGAAAGGTAGCTGATGATTTGCTTTTAGAGATTTGTTCTGTTGGCATAAAACCAGTGAAAACATAGTAACATACAATGTCGTGGTAGACGTGAAGCCTAGAACTCACATTGGCTAGAATAAACACTTAAGACATTGAAAATATAAGTCCAGACAAAAAGGTGTAACAAATTAGTGTGCAGTCTGTGGTGAAGGACAGTTTAAAAGATAATAAAAGGAAAATATAATAAAAAACAATTTAGAAAGGTTTATTTTTCTTTTTGCTTGTTCTTTGAGAGTTGCACAGGCATACACACACACACACACACACACACACACACACACACACACACACACACACACACACACGATCTTTCTGTCTTCTACCCAATTCAATTTCCATTCCTCCCACATACCTCTCCCTCAGTTCCCTACGAGCACATCTCCCTTTCAACCTCATGTTTTTCTTTTAACCCACTGAATTCAATTAGTGCTGTCCACACATGTATGAGTATGGGCCATAGACAGTCTACCAGTGACCACTCCTCAAAGAAAATGATTCTCACTTTTGTTGTAACCATCAGCTACCCCAAACTTTTTAGCTAGAGATGAGACCACAGAGACTCTTCCCACCTACATGTAGGAGTTTTCACACCTGGTGATGTGTGTGCAAGTGTGCAAGATGAGCAAGTGACCACAGCTGCTGTGAATTGTGTAAGCAACAGCCATGTCATATCATGTCATATTTAGAGGACATTATTCTACAACCTTTGTCCTGATCAGCATGCTCATTCTTTCTTTCTTCCCTCTTTTTCCATGACAGGCCCTCAGCTTTAGGGTAGATGTGCGGAATCGATAGAGTTGCCCTGTGCAGGAGTGAGCACTTGCATGCATTTATTGTTGGCACTTGAACAGTCTGAGTCTTTAGCAATAACTACCCATTGTAGAAGGGAATGTCTTTGATCAGGCGTGAGGTCCACACCAGTCTACGGATAGATACACACAAATTTAGAAAGCAAGCTGACAACGTGAGCAGTTAGAGCTCCTCTTGCTGTGATTTTTCAATGAATTGATCATGATATTGGTACATATGACTTTGTCAGCCCTGTTTCTCAGTTTCAGAAAGAGAAATTATGGCAAAAATAAGACATTCATTCTACTTTCACATTCCAGGTAATTTATATGTATGTTATTCACAGACATTCTCAAGTTATACATCTGTTCTGTAAATGTTGTATATGTGTGAAGTAGTAGAAAAATTATTTTTGTATTGCTCTAAGCAATATGTTTAACATTAACACAATGAATCTAGAATCAATGAGACTGGCACTCAGAGGAAGGACAGCAAGTAGCCAAGAAGAGACTTGATACCCTATGAGAATATATAGGGGGACGTAATCCCCCTCAGGAACAGTCATAGGGGAGGGGAATAATGGGAAAATGGGGGGGGAGGAATGGGAGGATACAAGGGATGGGATAAACATTGAGATGTAACAAGAATAAATTAATAAAAAAAATTTAAAAAAAATAGAATCAATGAGACCGTTATTGGCTGTTCCCATGTTAATATTGTTACCAATTCAAACTAAATGCACCGAAAGTTAGGAAGTATGTCATTCACAGGGATCGTAGGCAGTTTCGTTATGTGAATACATAATTATATACTCAGAGAGAAATTTGTGTTAATTTATGTTTGTCTTGCTCTGTAATCACAATTCAAGATCTGCAAATGGCTTTGGGTGCTTTTCAAATCCTGAAGATTATGGAGAACTAGGTGACATAGAAAAGGTTTTTCTGGGTTAATTTTGTTCTTCAACAACTTCATACATATGGGTAATTGCACTCTGCTCCCCCTCACCCTCACCCCATTCTTGTGTCTCCTACCCCTGTCTCATCTTCCTCTCTTTCCAAGTCTCTTTTACCTTTGCCTTGTTCAGAGGAGAAGATTGTGCCGATTTCCCTCTCTTGACTGCTCAGAAGTTGCTGAACAGTGCTTCCCTGCTGTTTCGATTATACATTGCCATCGTCCTAAAATTGCAGTGCTTTTAAAATGTTTTATTTCTAATGTATTCTATGTAGCTCAATGCTCGTCTTTAATACACAGGTGAGAAGGTCTTGGTGGTTTCTCTGAGGCAGTGTGACGTTGTCTTCACTGTGTGACTGCACTAGTGCTGTCATCTAGGTGCAGCTCACTGTAAAAATGAGGGACTGGTTTTTTGAACTTAGATTATCAACATACGGCTTTAAATTATAATAAATTTATTAAACTTAGGTCCATCTTTATCTTTAGTTTTCATGTACAATAGAATTTTGTGGCTTAAGGAAATTATTACTTAAGCTACATAAAATAGGTAAGCGACTCTGTAGCAGTAAGGTTTGTTGTTTTTGTTTTACAATTGGACACTGACCTTTCTTTCAGAAGGTTCTGTGTGAATGAATAGATGTAAATTTGTGCTGAGGTGATTGTTTTCTATGAGTGTGAAACATTGACAAATTTCTGCTACTTGAGAGTATCATAGTTTTCACAACTTCTGAAAGAAATCCTCTGCTGATTTCAAAGTTGAATGGTTAAAATGGTAAGAATAGCTCAAGTTGAAAAAGTCTGAGAACATTAATATACTGTGTCAGTTGTTGATTGTTTTAAAGAGTCTTGAGCACTGACAATTTAATCATGACAGTATTTAATACTTTTTTTTTAGAATAGTAGTTATGTAAACAGATTGTAGCCCATGATATAATTCTTTTGCATGGAAATTTCAGTGTAGATTAGAAGAAGAAACAAATATATGCCTATCCATCATTCCCAATGTATCAACATACAGATTTTATTATCAAGTTTTAAGTCTTATTTTTGCATAGACTTGGATGCTATTTTATACCTACAGGATTTGAATGTTTACTATTGCAGAACTGTTCCATTTACAAGTGTGAAGTTGTTATATTCAACATGGTAAGAAAAGACACAAAATGAAGGCTAGTCCTGACCTAAAACTAAATTAAGGCACCAAATGATAAAATAAATTCTTCAAAGAATGAGACATCTGACAAGTTGTTAAAGACTGAGATTATCACAGACTACTGATGGAATGTGACTGTTGCAATAGTGTTCAGTGAGGTGGATAAAGGATTTGAGGGGAGATATTTTGCACCCATGTTTATTTCTATGGAACAGGGAGTGTATTGTGTCACCCCAAACTGGAAATACAGATGGTTGTGATCCACCATGTGAGTCCTTGGAACTGAAGCTGGATCCTTTCTAAGAGTAGCAATTACTTTAAAGTCTTAGTCCTCACTAAATATATATATTATATGTATACATACTATATATATTATGTGTGTGTATATACATATATGTATATACATATTGTATATATTTATATACACATTATATACACATATATACTCAAATAATAAAATGACTATTGTTGCCCAGAATATATTTTACTAGGTATTATAGGTGATCATTTCCCTAAATATAGATTAGTAAGCATGCTATATGAAAACACCATATCTATGTATATGCTGGACATGATCATCTAGGAAGTTCAGTGTTCAAGAAGGATTCTGTAACTGATTCCTCACAGATGTGGGGGTCCCCAATAAATAAATGCAATAGCAACTGTTGTTCTATGTCTTTATCTAAGGCTATTACATAAACCTTCTTTCATGTTTCTCTTCAGTATATAATGCTTCTGTAAATACTGTGGCTATATGATCATTTACCCACAAAATTTGTTCATTTTTTTATCCTTTTGCAAACTTGAATGTGCTGTCCTCTGCCAGATATGTGATTTATCCCTCATTAACCAACACTTTCAATGTTCCTTCTTCTATGGTCACTTTCCTCACTTGCATAAGTACCCATCTAAAAATATCATTTAGTTCAAAGCTATAAAATAAAAAAATGAAATTATAACTCAAATATGGCATAACAACAAAATGCAAGTAGGTGAATGCTAGGTTTTAGTGTGTTATTGTATTGAGTTTCATAAATTGATAACCTTTCTTTTTTGTGCTTCTCCCTAAAAAGTCACATATATTTCTAGTAAACTTACTATGAACATACTTTAAGCTATTTAGTGAAAGCTATGCACATAGTTCAAATATTTGCAATTTTCTCTCAAAATCCTTGAAGTGTGTATATAATTATCATGCCACCGTTTCTTCTCCGGGGAAGCTAACTCTCCTGAGTGCAGAACCATGTGGTCTGTGTACCAGTATTTGAGGTTTGATTCACACTCAATGAGCACACAGCAACTATTTTTAAAAATGAGAAACTCAGAAAAACATAAAAATGAACAAGCCATTTTAATGCACAGAGTATTTATTTCCATTGAAACCCTCAACAATGCAGGTACTATATCTATGTTTTAGACCATCCAGTCAGAAATAATTGGATTATCCAAAAATGAAATGAAAAAGAAAAGAACGGTTTTGGTTTTTTTTTCTTTTTTCTTTTGTCTTTAATGAATCTTCTTGGGAAATGTAGCACTCAATTAATAACTTAGCTAGCAGTTGAGTTGGGAACATTTTAAAATTTAGATCGAGAGAATTTTTAATTTTCCTCATAGCTCAGATGCTTAACATGTATCCTCCGCCTGACAGTTATCAGTCAATGTGTGTTTCTACTCACTTGCTCTTCTGCTCTAAACAGGAGGATTCTCTCAGTATTCATGACTTGAGACTCAAACTCCAATGTGGTAGGATTGGGAAGTATTGAGCTTGATAGGAAATTATGTCATGAAGGTAGACTGATAATGGATGAGAGCAACAGTCTTATAAAGTCAACCAGTTTGTGATAGTTTCTTACACTAGCTCGGGAAAGAAAGACCTGTGATTGCTTTAAAATATGAAACCATAGTGATACTCAAATATCATGTCTGTTCATAGTGGGGTTTTTTAATGTACATTTCAATTTTCTCTTAACCCAGCTAGCACCCAAATTATTGAGACCAGACTATTTTATATTTTTAACAAGCTTCACTGCACAAGAACTGAGCAGTATTAATCTATTTTCAACAGTCTTAGTTTAAATACCACCCCCTTAAGCCAAAATTTCCAAGACACTTTCATTTATGACTTTCTCTGCTCTAGTTGGTCTGTCCTAATGTCTCTTGGGGACACAAAAATCAGCCTTTGAATCTTTACACAATGCATGATAACATTATGCCTACACATGTGTCCACAGATTAACTCATTTTTCTCCTTATTATCTCTTGCTGAAATTATAGTGATGCATTTCTATTTTGTTTCTGTTTCCTCTCATCTTCTTCACTGTAGCCAGAGTAGCTCAGTCAGCAGACATATAAAGAACAGTCACTGTTCTGTCAGTCACTATCCCAACTGTTTTTTTATTTTTATAATTTATTCACATTACATCCTGATTGTTGTCCTCTTGTTCTTATCTTCCAGTTCCCATCCTGCCTCTTCCACCCTATACCCCTCTCCTAGACCTCTGATGGGTATGGCCCTTCTCCCCCACCATTTGATCACTGTCTATCAGGTCTCATCAGGATAGCCTATATCCCCCTACCCCTACCAAGGGATAGTGATTAATTCACAGGTGCTAGAGTTCATGCCACATGCAGTTCCCTCTCTGCCCACTCCCCATACACATGAAGCATGACCTGTCCATCAGTTATATCTTAACAGGGAGCCTTGTTTCTCTGTGTGCATTGTCCTTGGTGCATCAGTTTGTGCAGGTACCTTCAGTCCAGATCCATGGGCCTTGGTGGTCTCCCTGTGGAGCGCTTGATCACTCTGGGTCCTTCCATCTTCCCCTCCACCTCCACTATTCCAGACAGCTGTCAGCTCTCCTCCCAAGGTCCAACTGCATGTGCCAGTATCTGTCTTGAACCCCCACTGGGTGGAGTTTCTTCTAGGACTTCAATGTTGAGATAATATCCACTTATAAGTGAGTATATACCATGCATGTCTTTCTGGGTCTGGGTTACCTCACTCAGGATGATCTTTTCTAGTTCCATCCATTTGCCTGCAAAATTCAAGATTCTCTTGTTTTTTTTTTTTTTTAATAGTATTCCATTGTGTAGATGTACCACATTTTCTTTATCTATCCTTTGGTAGATAGATATCTAGCTAGTTTCCAGTTACTGACTATTATAAAAAATAAATGCTTTGAACATAATTGAACAAATGTCCTTGTTGAATGATAGAGCACCTTCCAGGTATATGGCCAGGAGTGGAATAGCTAGGTCCTGAGGTAGCACTACTTCCAATTTTCTGAGAAAGTGCCAGATTGATTTCCAAAGTCGTTGTACAAGTTTGCACTCCCACCAGCAATGGAGGAATGTTTCCTCTTCTCCACATCCTCGTCAGCATGTGCTGTCACTATAGTTTTGGATCTTAGCCATTCTGACTATACCAACTCTTAATATTTCATTTACAGGGGAAAATCCTTGAATAGTAGTCATTAGGGGTCCATAGTATTCTACATTTACCATCCATGTTCACACTTATTTACTTCTTATTATTCTAGCCTGTTTCCAGTTCTCAAATATACCACAAATGTAGCTGCTTTTAGGTTTCTATCCTTTACTCTCTTTTTACTAATTTCTTTGCCAAGATGGCCATTTACTTTATTTTTACATCCAAATGTTCTATGATTATTAATACAGATATTGTTAAACCTATATTTTACTCTAGTGTTTATGGTTTTATTTTTCCACAGTGATAAGTACAATGCTGGCAAGCCACAACTTTACTTTTAGTACCATATATAATAATACATATAAAACCATATATAACTCTTAGAATGTGAGTCCCTTGATTCATTTGTCTTCCTGGGTCTTTTTTCCCCACTCTACTCAATTCTAATCTCAATTTCTATAATAGTAACTAAAACTGTCTTTACTGAAATAATGTAACATACACATTTACACACATATATATGTAGCACAGTAAATGAAAGAAAAGCAATATTGTCAAATAGTTTTAAATAAGCAGAACTATTAGTTCTTTAATGAATGTATAAGTGGGTTGTAGCTAAGTTAGTTATGTGCTTGTTTTGCAAGAATAAGGACCCATGTTACACAACAACAAAGACATGAGAATTGTTAGGGCATGTTTCTCACCCAGTGCTGGGAAGACAGAGACACAAAACATGTAGATCTCTGATGCCCTTTGACCAGCCAGCCTAACCTACCTAGCCAGTTCAAGGCATTGAAAGACCCATTCGCTTAAAAACAAGATGATCATCACCTGTGGAATGACAGCTGATGTCCTCTGGCCTCTGCATGAACACACATGAATGCTCACACACACGAAACATTAACATTTCTTCAGAGATGTACAGTTAGAAAAAACGTTCCTTAAAATTCTATACACTGAGGATTGAAAATGAAAGAGTTAAAGCATTTGTTTTCTAAATGTGACACGCTCTGGGAGCCATACGTCATTTCAACTCATGTTTACACATTATGCCACTATAACTGCTTAAAGTGTAGAGATTTTTAATTGAATTTTATGGCTGGTCTACGTTGTTGATAGTAATTTTTATGTTATAGCCTACGCGTTTAGTCATAGAAGATACAAAGAAATATCCATTAATGTAATAAAACATCTATAAAATCAAAATGGTGTTTCTTTAGTAGTGAGTGATCTTATGTATCACTAAATTTTTGAGCATGCAATTATATATAAAGGCAGTTAAGATAAATATTTAGAGATTTGAATATCTTCTTTTAAAGCAATAAACATCAGTGATAGATGTTTACAGATAGAAGTGCTAGATCTGTTAAATAATATGTATTTTAACATATTATTTTACCCTTAAAACTGTTAATATTAATGCATTTATAAATAGATTTTCATGAATTCATAAACATTTCTTTTTATAACAGATATTCACAATCAGATGTATAATTTATGTATACTATTCCAAAATGAATTTATTGTTGGGGACTTTAATATTTCATTTCATATATTAAAATTATTTTATAATAAACTTTATATTTTCTCATATTATGTTGTCTTTTAATAATTTTTAAATAGCCAATGAAACTTATTTTTGACATTATATCATATTTTTTTACTAATCAAGGAATTAATTTAAACAGTGAAGAGTTTAATTTTCTTGGGTACACCCATAATTTAAGAGATTCAAAATTATATTTGTTGTTCAAGTCAGAGTGAGTTCAAAACTAAGTCCTTCATGCCCACACTTTCCATGATTATTTAACAGTTATTAACAGATTATCATAAAAATTGGTTATAATACATTGTCATATGTCATTATTATTGACCTTTAAAAATCTGTTAAAACTTGATCCTTGAGGCCTTAAAGCAGAATACTCTTCCCATTTTTTCTTCTAAATGTTCCCAATTAATATTGTTTTCTTGAATTTTGTATAGATAACATTAGTTTGTCATTTTAAAGTTTCAGTGTTAAATTTTTACGCTTGCTTTGGATGCACCTGGGCAACAAGAAATGAAATATTGATAGAAATAAAGTTTCCAGTTGTAATAACATTGATTTGCTGGAGTTTGTGGCTCTCATTTACCATTGAAAACATATTGTCCAAATCACCTGGAAATGGCTTAGGATCTATTCTTGTTTATTTTTTATAAGTTTTATATTTTATTTATACATTTATATTTTTACACATATATACAATAAACTACCTATAGCAAGAAGAACCAGGAAACAATCAGGAATTATATAAATGTTACATTCTTAGTGTTTTGGCTATTTGTATTTGACAGCCTTGAAGAAAACATCTTGACTATCTTGGTGCGTCTAAAATGCTGAATGTAAATCAATCTCCATCACACCTTGCCATTATGAACTTAACATCTATCTGGACCTAAAACCATCTTAACCCCTAAAAACCTAAGCTTCATTGTAAAACTAAACTATCTGGTCTTCAACTCTATCAGAGACTTGAGAAGAAATAAACTTGATTTCCTGAGTATTCCAGGATTGCAGGTTAGTAGCTTTCCAAATGAGAAGATGATGGAGACATTTTTCTAACAGAATAGTCAACAAAAACTCTCTATAATGTTGGAGCATCTTCTTCTGGCCCAATATATCTGACAGAGAGATTTGTGAGGTAGGAACTATTGAGGAACTATTGCTTACTCTGTCTTGGCAGAGTTTAGGACCCTCATCTTCAGCTTCAGATGTTCATTCAATTTTAGAACCTAAAGTTCTAGACATAATGGATTTTCTAGAAGTTACAAGACTTTATTTGAATATTGATGCTGTCTTCAAAAGAAAGTTATTCCCTTCTTTATGAATTTATTACTAAAATAAATATACAGAATCACAAATGTTCTTTCTCTTATGCCTCTTTAACCTCTGGCTTTAATCAGTCATCATTGTAAACCTAGAATTTTTTTTTCCTTCGGATCCTATGGTGCTGTGCTTCTTACAACTCTTTTTATTAATACTTCTGAAATCTGAGTTCTTAGACTGCTCACTTGAAATTGTGTGTCTTGTAAAATTATAATGTTTCATATAAATTTTAATCATAGTGAATATTCTTCATTTTTTATTTCTGATTCAATGATTACCTTACTCAGTTAAAGCAAGTCATTACAATATTTGGAGAATATTTCCATTTTCTATGTTAAAAATTCAGTTTATTATAGTCTGTTTCTGGCATTTAGGCATTGCCAATATCAACATGTATTTCTTTTTTCTTTTATTGTTTCTGCCTCATTAACTTTTAATTTATAAATTTTAATATTTTGTTTTTAAAAGATTCATTCATTGCAAATAATCATAATTTCTTTTTTTATAACCTCCTAAAGTCCAAATTGGCATGGTGAACACTCTTTTATTTATTCGCCTCTTTCTTCTCTCTCTCTTGTCAGTTACATGATGACAGAAAGTTTATTTGTTCTCATCATCTGTCTACGTGATAAATTGCTGTCTTGCACAAAGAGTCTTTTAAGTGTATCATCTCAACACTTTTAATCATAACCTTGACTTCCATTTCATTATAATTGCTTATTTATAAGTTGTCAAAATCAAGGTGCTTTATGTTTCTTGTACATAATAGGAATATGATTTTTTACTTAAATAATTGGCATTTTCCAGATGTTTCGAGCACACAGAAAAGCTTTAAGACTCCAAAAAGAAAATTACATTCTCACCTAAATTTTACTTAATGCTAGAGTGTGCCAGTCGACTCTCAAGGTGAAACACACACACACACACACACACACACACACACACACACACACACGAACACATGAATGCACTCACGCACACCCATTAATACTGGCTTTCAGGTAACGTACTTTCAATCAAGCACATGACCATACAGTTTGTAGTCTTCCTTTTTTTATTAGAAGTCATACGATTATTATATACAACTTACTAAGCTAACGTATCATGTGAACCTTCTCAAAGGTGTCATTGCTCTCAAATGTTGTCAGATTTCCCAGCATTGTCAGAGGGTAGTATTGAGATCTACAGAAGAACAAGTTTCCAAAATATTTTCAGCATCTAAAAGACCCAAATTCTTTACTAATAATGCTAAGGTATCCGTTACTTTTAAACAATTAGGCTTTCATGAGCATATTGTGGAGGTCTTCAGAGGCCATGTGACTTGTGACATTTCAATATATGAAAGGTAGAATAATCCAAACCAATTCTTTCTAACCTATCATGTAAGACTTCTGCAAAATTCCCTCAAATAATACTGCTTTAATTATGTATACTTTCTACAAAATTCATTATGTTAATAGCCACTGAATTTATAGTTTTGTTTTATTAATAAATATTTTAGGTTATGCATTTTTCATTTTAAGTGAGAAAAGTATCGATGAATATAACCCATCTGTAAATAAATATTGAAATCAAATGTTTGAACATTCCTGCTGCATACAATTATATATTACAAACCAGAACCTTGGGTTCAGACTAAATATTAATATTCCTTGTCTATTTCTTCATTATTTAATTTTTTTACGTTACATTCCAATCCCAGCTTCCTCTTACTCCTCTTCTCCTAGTCCATCTCTCTACCCTGCCCTTCCCAATGTCTCCCTTTCTTGTAAGAACATGAGGAGGCCTCCCATGGATGTCAACCCACCTTGGCACATCAAGTTGTCTGAGACTAGTGCATCTTCTCTTATTGAGGCTAACCTTGTCTACTTTTAATACTCTTTACTGAAGGGCTTTCTTTCAACTGCTCCTAGTCAATGGTGTCAGCGAGCAAGGGAATGAAATAGTCTCCCAAAGGTGACATGAAAATGACAGTCTCAAAAGGACAAACCATGAGAGGAACTAAAAATTATTTTCAAAATTAAGTTGATTTTAAAATTATTATTTGGAGCTGGAGAGATGGCTCAATTGTTAAGTGCACTGACTACTCTCCCAGAGGTCCTGAGTTCAATTCCCAGCAACCATATGGTTGCTCACAACCATCTGTAATGGAATCTGAATCACCCTTCTGGTGTGCATAAAGACAGAACATTTGTATGCATATATATATATATATATAATTTTATATATATATATATATATACATATATATATATATATATAATTTTATATATATATATATATAATTTGATAGTGTTTAATTTCCCTTTTGTATTCTTGAGTTCCTTTTTTATGGGAAATACCTATGGTAAATTTTTCCATAGATCTCATTCAAAAAATTTAATATTTAGAAATGAATTTCTCTATTCAAGGCTTTCTAGTATTTTGTGAATCCTGAAGTGACTACAAAACAGACAAACAAACAACAACAGAAACTTTCACCTACTCCACCCAAGAAACCTCCAAAATTGTCATTCAAACTGCATCCTATGTGGCAACATTAAGGTAGAAGCCAATGTTACATTCAGAGAGGCCAAAGCTGTAACTTCAAAATGAGTAATTTAGTTCAACATTATATGATAATACATGTGTCATACAAATCAATCAGAGACTTCCAATTATTCTACATAAAGTAAGTTTTATGCCATTGATTGATATACCAACCATATAAATATTTTATAATCACAGTATAATGATTTTTTATGTTTATTGCCAATACTTTGTATTTGATCTTTTTCTGACAGTTACGATAAAGAAACCTGACATTTGCTTGTATTAAATGGTGTATGTTAGTTTGTGCACATCAAAATATGTCTGTATGTGTGTTAACAGATTCCAGTTCTCTTTTTAATGTGTGACATAATAGTTTATTATGTGTTTGTGAACATACAATTATTTTTGTATTTAACTAGAAGAGCAGTTATTATGTTTGCTTTATAATAATTTCATCCTTTTTAGATTTTCATAAAGGACATTTCAAAAATTAATGTGTAGCATAAACACTTCTTTTACTTAATTATAGAAGTTTAACACTGCTATGTTTACAGCCCTGTAAGTATAGCTGAGAATTTACATATTAAACAGAGTTGCTCTCTGACACATATTTATAAAATGATCCTTGTTTATAATTATAACTTTAGCACAAATATTAGGATTCTCTATTTGTAGATAGAAAAGAGAAACCAGTGTGGATGGTGATAATGGTGAGGACAGAGATAAATACATAAATTATATAAAATTGACAAATTTTGTTTTTTTTTTTTTCAGCGTTTGAGGATTTAAGTTCAATTTGGCTCTTACTTGAAGTTCATATCAATATGATGAAAATTTTAGATTTGTAATTACTTTCCTGATTATTTAAGGTTTTCAAGGGAACAAAATTTTAAATATTTAATTTAAAATAAATCCAATCCAATCTAAAGAACTCTGTAACAATGTTCTCAATGTTGTAGGGACTTACTTCATTTCTGGAGCCAACTCATGCTTTACAGCCTATAAAATGAGTCTGTGATTTGACTTAATGAAAATGATCCTGTCATTTATTCACTATATATATAAAAATAGCATTTATTTTTATAACGCAGGCAACCAGAACCAGGAAAAGAACCTATCTGGAATGGTATTTAAAGCTACCATAGAATAATTGCCAATATTTTCCAATTAATATTTTTCTTTCCTTGTGCTTTTTTAAAGATACTTAAAGCATGCTCCAAAATTAGACTTGACAATTGCAAATGCCAACCAACCAACTCAGTAATAAAATCAATACTTACATTTCCCTGGAGGCCACTATTTACTGTTTGGTGCACCATTTCCTTAATGGAATGGCAGTTATATTTGCAGAAGCCTTGTAGCTACCGTTTTTATGTTTTAACTAAAAGCAGCTTTCTTGAAGAAGTATAATAAAAAAAATTCTTATGTTACTATTAAAATTGCCGGAACTATTTAGTATTTAATATGAGTGCAAAGAATGTAGATGTTCTGAGCATGGGGGCGTGTGTGCATGTGTGCATGTGCACCACACACACACTCTCTCACACACAAATGCACACAAACCTACAGCTTCTACCACATCCACAGGTGATCATGGTTTGTTAATACTGGTGAGCTACTTTATGTCTTCATTGTAATGGACATGGACCTGAGAGTTAAACTTTTTACCATATTAAAAGTAACAGTAATTTTAAATGAACACTTTTGTAATCACTTGTGACATCTCATTTTGGTTTTGCTTTTTGGCACCGTATTCTAGAAAGAATCAGCAGAAAGAAGACAGGGAAAATAAGATGGCATATTTTTCCAAACAGAAAAATTATTGTCAGGATATGATTAATAAATTTATTTCTTCAGTTTATTTAGTTAGGGTTTCTTTTCTAATAGTTTTGAGGTGACAATAAGCCTCTCCCCCCACTTTTTAAATTCTGGTTTAAGACTTTGATAAACAAACATCTTCAAAATTTAAATATGTACATCATATTGTTTATCTATTTCCATTTTTCTATATATTTAATGTGTACAAAATTTGAGAAGTAGTCTGGACAGTCCTGCCCTTTACCAAAGCTGTTTGAAATGGATAGAAGCTAGGAAAGGGGAAATTGGTCTCCCTGTTTTGTTTTGTATTTTTGTTTTGTTGTGTTGTGTTTCATTGTCTGTGTTTGTGTGTGTGTTGTGTCTGTGTGTGCTTTTTTTCTGATTTTTTTGTGTTAGTTGTTTTTTCTTTTGTTAAACAGAGGAAGGACATGAATTTTAGTGGGTAGTGGGTGGATATCTGAGAATAGTTGGGAGACAGGAAATAATGTGAACAAAATGTATTATATGCAAAAAATAAAAATAAGTTAACAAATACAGAACATAACGATGTCACTTTCATGATTATACTTTTATGATGGTTGTGTTTTTGTATAACTAAAAGAAATTAAAAAATAAAAGTTCATATACATTTGCTTCTACTAGGTAACGGAATAAAGGTCATTCAAGAGGGAAGAGTGTGTTTTACCTTGATAATTGTGTGTGCACGGTCACACTTTATTAGCAACTGCACAAGCTAACCTAGACAAGTTATCTGAATTGAATTCATGGAACTTTTGAGAGTCATGCTTTTCAGCAGGATATTGAAAAAAAGTCTGTTGATTAGTTTCCACCTTTTGTATACGATGATGTCAGCAACTGATATTAGTGTGATAAAACTGCAATATTCATCACAAAGAAAAACTCATATTCAAATCTTTAATGAGTGAAAGAGAAGAAACTGTCCTGAGTATATTCATAGGCTCCCAGAAACATCCTTGTAACTTCTCTCAGACAGTAAATATTGAGAGTAAGATCAGAATGAATATGGTGTTGAATCGAAATTAATCGCTGAAGTTATTACTTATGGTGTCACACAATTCTACATTCAGGCTTTTCACATGAGGCTTTGAAGAGCCCTACAGGACCAACCAAATGTAATTGATACAGAAAAGCCACTACATAACAGCTGTGGGAGCAAGGTGCTACAGCTTGTACTTTAATCTACCTTTCTTTCTAAGAGTTTATTATGTTTTTGAATTTATTCTTTTGTAGATCTGGGAGCTATCATTTTTATGGAAATTAATCTTTTTAGAAGATTTGTCCTCCCTTTTTCAAACACTAATACATTCATTCAAGGGTCCTATTATTCACATCCAGCTGGCTTTTATCTGGTGATATTTACTTCAAAAAGCCAAGTTAAATGGTATCATAGATTAATTCTCAGGGCACAGGAAAGCTTTTTTGGAGAAAAACATGGTTTGGTAATTATGTGAAATATCATAATAAAAATCACAGAAAATGTCAGAAATGTGTTGTGTCATCTGTCATAATAGGAACTTCAAAAGCTGCTTCTTGAAATGTAGAACCTTGCTCGTGTCATAACGTTTTATTTAAAAACATTTTACATATTGCAAAAGTTTGATTTGGATTTTAACTAACTATCATGAATTTCGCATTTTTGTTTTTCCTTACACAAAGCAATGAAACTTCAAAAGGGGCTTATCCACTGCTATCTCTTACATAAATCAAGCTGAAAATAAGACACATTTTACAATTCAATTTAAGATCCCACCGAGACAATAATGTTGCAAGCTGTGCATTTTGCAAAGTAATATAGTAATGTCTAGTTTGCATTTTTAAAAAACCAAATTAATCACACTTTATTGAGTACATTGGAGCAAACCTAAAATTCATTTATTATTAAAATCTCCTGCCACAAATACAAACTATATTTTATACATAAAGGACAAACTCATTTATTCATTAAGATAATTTGGATAAAAGACTTGGCATATGCATTTTGTAGCTACAGAAGAAATGTCATTCTGGTGGATTTGAATTTTTAAAACAATCTACATGTAGTCAGCTTCTTAAAAGTTATTTTTACATTAAATCGTACTATGAATTCTCACTTCATATAAAAATAGAAGCTGACCTACGTTTCAAAAACAAGAAATATCATTAATGAAATTTTTAAACAGACACTTCATACACCTTATGAAGAATATTGCATCTTATACTATATGCAATCAACCTATAGTAATGTGATCCTGGAAAAGTTTAGAAGAAAAAAACTAAATATCTACCCACAGAGGATTATGGTGCATTTTGCTACACACACACACATACACACACAAACACACACATGCTGAAAAACAGTGTACTGTGTTTGTATGCCTTTCAGTGTACAATTCTTATAGATCATATCACACACTATATATAGATGTGAAACTAAATTATTGTAGGGTCACTTAAAAATAGCTACATTAGATAATAAAGAGTAATTATAAGAAATCATTTTGGGAACTTCTAGTATAAGGATTGTGAACTTCAAGGAGTGGTGCCAAATTGCAAAGTGTGGGTCATAAGGCTGTGGTGTGTATTTTACAAGTGCATGTTCTGCAGAGTAACCACTCTTTTACTTTCTGCTGATGTATCTAACATATTTGAGATGGACCAGGATAGTAGAATAAATTCTGAATTAAAAGGAAATAACAGTGTCAAAATACATGTCCAAATTTAATTTTGGTATAAAAAGATTAAAGTTTATCTTGTTAAAATTAATAGACTTTAGTATTAAATCCTGAACCTTAAAAGGGCATCCTCATTTTGCCCTCTCCAATTTCGATTCCAGGGAAGGTAAAAAATGTCCACCCCACCTGATCTACAAAATGCTGCAGCTTTTTTAGTGATACCTCTTCTGTCCAGATGTAGACACTGGAAAGCTCCCTAGAAAGAGTGTCTCTTTACAAGAAAGCTCCCAAATAGACTCCAAATGGTTTCCTTTTTATTTCAAACTAAAGCAAACCCTTCCACATTTCAGTAAATAGCTTACAAGTCAGTAGAACCATAAAAAGCACAGAGTAACTATTGCAACATCCAACAGAACCTAGTAATGTCTTCCCCAGAAAGCTAATTTGCTCTTCAAACATATTCTTAGAAAGCAACACATTTTCTTTGTTTTGACAATTTTCCCACAGTATCAAATATGAGACTGGGGACCCGTATCCTGGTCATATCAGTTTCAGTGTGCTGGATGACAGAATTTGGGATGGTCATTTTGGATGATGAGCCTCTTCTTCATCTGACTCTCTGATCCATCACTTTAGTCATCTCTCTCTTCTGCCTAAGATGAGGACCAAACTCATCATCCTGACATCCCAGAGCTTCATAATCTGGTCCTCACCTACCGCACTCTGACTTCTGATGCGTTTCTGACGTCTGATTCCTCTTCCATTCACTTGAGTTTCTGAGTTGTCATCCAGAGCCACCATTTGTGTATGTCTTTGACACATTACCCAAACTAGGCAGTTCTGTAAGCAAGAAATGCTTTGATATGCAATGGGGAAGACGTAGGGAGAATGATCAGTCCAGTGTATTCCTAAGACCAGGTTTTCCCTCAAAAATCCATGTTATCTTCAATATTAATGTACATGTAATATACCGAAACACAAAATTTATATTTTTCCATCCTTAATATCTCAATTAGTATACAATGCATTTTTGTTTACTCAATGTATTTCATTTTTTGCATGTGTGTGTGCATGTGTGGTGTATGCAAACTCAAATGTAGAGGTATGCATGTGTGCAAGTGCACAGACAGGTGTGTGCACATGCACATAGAGGCCAGAGGATGATTTTTGCCTATGGGCCTTCTATTTTTAGCCAGGTCCAAATAAAAGGAAGTTTCTGTTCATAAGGAAGCCCCTGATATAATGAAATAAGAACAGACAGATCGTAGAACCAACCAATTATTAGAAAAAAGTACATTTTCATAAAATAATGAAATTATGACAGACTTTGTGATCACAGAGAAAAGGATCATATTTTTATGAAATATTTATATGATTAACAATCATATTTATCAATTATCAGTAATTAATATTTCTAGAAGAAAACTGTATTTTTCAATAAGGAGACTCCTTGCACTGAAATGAACGACTCAAAATATATTAACTTTCTTTAATACAATTGTTAGTAGATTATGATTACTTATATAATAGTTATTTTATTAAACTCAAGATATTTAAACATTTTTCTCCTACCCTTTGAACATTTTAGAGAAGATGGTTATTTAACTTGTTTCATTTTTCTATTATTTATGTATGCTTTTGCTGTGTAACAGAGGCTATCCCTGAATTCATTATTTGGACCAGGCTTTCCTTAAAACTTTAGTCCTTCCAAGTACCATAATAACAGATCTGTACCAACACATCTACCATGTTATTTTTCCTTTGATTATTTATGTAGAAAACTGTTAAAGATAAGAATAAATATGACTACTTAGCCAGACATTATTCCTATGGATATTTTTTTCATTATTTATTTTAATGGACCTTAAATCTGTGTGCAGCATTTAACTCTGAGAGTGTCAGTGTGTGACCTCATGTGCATGATATTATTTGTTCTTCATATTATGGTTACTATAACCAGTTAATAGTAAAATAAAATATGAGCAATTTAAACCTTTATATTGAGCTATAGATATTGATATTGTCAGAAAATGAATCCGCAACCAAACATTTTCCAGTCCTTTATTCTCTTTCACATTTCAACTGATGTCTAAAACAAACAAACACATACAGACACACATTGAAACCATTTAATCCTGGGATAAAATTGGGACTCTTATTCTCAAGCTGAGAATTATCCATTTAATTTGCAATCTCCTTAAGTGTTTTCCTGTGGCCAATGACTGAAATTGTGCAGGTCATTTTGACCTTCAAAAATCTTGCCTGGCTGCCCAGGAGAAGCTGATGACATTGGTGAGCCTGATGTCTTCACGGAGTGTAACGAGAGCTGTGAGGGGAATGGTTTGTTTCCTATAAGAAGTAGCTTTCAACAAGTCTGCCCTCTACATGCAGCCTACACGCCACTCTAATATTATTTCAGGAGGCCTGCAACTGTGTTGAGTTCCTTTCTGTCACATATGGCTTCTATACATAAAATCTACTATCTCCTTAGCTAAAAACTATATTACATTTCCCTGATGTATTACATTTCAACTAGGGATGTTGAACATTTCTTTAAGTGCTTCTCAGCCATTTGATATTCCTATGTTGAGAATTCTCTGTTTAGTGTTGTGCCCCATTTTTTGAATAGGGATATTTGGTGTGGTGGTGCTTAATTTCTTGAGATATAATATATATATATATATATATATATATATATATTGATTTTCATTCAGTATTTTAGACTCACCAAGATAGGAAAGATGATTACTTCAAGTTTGCCAAATACAAATAGCAAAAATATTATGAATGTAACATTTGTATAATTCCTGTTTGTTTTATGGTTATTCCTGCTGTATGCAGTTTATTTTATTTATGTGTAATATATAAATATATATGTTAAAAAGAAATATATTAAAAAAGAATTAACTTTGATTAAGAGGAGAGAAACTATGTTCTAAGTTGAATTAACAGCACCTTTCAAGGTAAACTTAGTTGGGTATGTCTGCATATTACTTCTGCTTATTTTGCCTACTTTAGGCAGTAATTAAGAATACTAAATTTTCAAGTTTAATCAGTATGTTACACATTGATTCATGCACTGTTAACTGAGTGTCCAGAAAATGTCAGATGGTCATATATTTATGTTGATTATCTCATTAATTTTTTTATTAATTTATTCTTGTTACATCTCAATGTTTATCCCATCCCTTGTATCCTCCCATTCTTCCCGCCCCCCCCCCCAATTTTCCCATTATTACCCTCCTCTATAACTGTTCCTGAGGGGGATTACCTCCCCCTGTATATGTTCATAGGGTATTCTACATTAGAAGAAGTAGGGAATCGTGGATATTAGAAAATGCGGTAACACATCTCTCTGTGCTAAGAACTTATTGTAACATAGCTTTTATTAACATTTGAGAATCAGTCTTGGTTGGCTTCTTCAAAGTAAAAACAAATATACCCATCATTACATATTTGAAAATTGTTCTTTAAATCATTCCTAATTCTCCCTCTGAACACCTGTTTTTCTCCAAGATTTTGGTCTTATATTTCTACCTACCGTATATTAATCTATATTTAAGTCATATCCATCCAATGCAAAATTAAATGATTTTTAATCCTCATTTTTCTTTTTCACAAAGGTGATTTAATAATATTGATTCAAATAACAAGATAAGTTAAATATTTTATGACATTGTTTCGTTTACTTCAGGATTTTCAATGATTCTTTTTTTTTTTTTAACATCAGCTATGGTAGCAAGTGCCTTTAGTCCCAACAGTTGGAAGGCAGAGGCAGCTGGAGCTTTGTAAGTGCCAGGCCAGCCAGGACTATATAATGAGATTAAAAAATAAACATTCATTTGGATAGTTACATACAGAATCTTATCAAAAAGCCTGCTAAATGAAAAGCTCATCAGAGATCTTCATGGCTATCATGATTGTCTCCTTAGTGAGGATACCATAGGTCCTTTGCTAATCTAAAACCCAGGACATCATTTGCAATTCTACTAACTTTATTTCCATTTATATATAATTAATTTTGTTCAAAGCTTTCATATAGATATCCTATATTTATCTTTTCTAACTCTATTTATATTTTTAAAAAATTGGCTTAAGATTATCTCTCATTTGTATTTACTTTTGTATTCCATCTGCACATTTACCACATGAAAGTGTTCAGAGTGATCATGTCATAATTTTCAGGTTAAGAATGGCCTACTTGATGGCATTATCTTCTTAAATGCTAGGGATAATACAATAACTGGTAAGGACAAGCCAACTATATCATACTTATACCCGCTCCCAAATTTTCGACATTTCTCTTATTAAACCTCCTAAGCGGGGGAATGACAGTGTTAAGATTTGTGCATTATAGGACAAATTCTCGCTCCTTCAAACTGATTACAACTGATCAGATAGAAAAAGAGTGAGATAAATTGCACAGATGCAATCAACGAGACATAAAAGGGAGTTGAACATCAATGGTAAGTAAAAAAGAAGAAGATAAGGATCATCTTTCTGTTTCTGGCTTAGACAACTAGCTGATAATATTATTCTTTGAGCTTTATTCTGGTCTGTAAGGGAGATAAATGAACCCTGAGAGGCATACATGTAAAAAATATCAATATTACTTATATGAGCATGCAATCTCTTCTAAAAGGGGATTATGCTTTTTTTGAACAATGAAAACAAAAATATAGTTTTTGTTACCTCAAGTTTCGTATGAATTAGTGGAAACCAAAACTGATTTTTAACTTGTTCTGGCCAAAACTTACACATGAACAGAAAGTTAATATTGTTTGTCATGCCATTTATTAAAAAGATTATAGGGAATACAATTGTCACTCTTATTTCATATGATGACAAAGCTATTGGGAAATTATGAAACTACTGGATAAATAATTTCTACTTCATTTGCTTGCTTAATAAACATAGTGTACACTAAAATGGACAACTACATTAATAGTATTAAAGACTAGAAAATATATAGATATGTTATAACAAAATACTTTATTTTGAGTAAGTGTTAGATTATATTTTAGATTGACAGTTTATATATATATATACCTAGAAGTGCTATTTCTACATCATTGTCTATAACAAAGTCCATTAAGCTGTTGAAGATAACAAATCTGTTTTTAAAATTATATCCTTGTAATAAAAACATTTGGTTCCTACTTATGCTCAGCATATTAAAATGTTAACAAGATTCATATGTTTAATAAATACAAAAGAATTTAGCAACTCTTTCTTTCTCTGAATGGAAAGCTATGGAGGTGTTTACCATCCCAAGTCTAGATTTATTTTGCTTTGTTTTAGGGATCTGTTTCATCTGGTTAACAGTGACAGTGTGGTGCTAATGAGTCTTACGACCGCAATAGCATCAAAAAGCAAAGTGTTCTCTGATATAATTACTCCTTTTTTCTGCACATATACAACTTAACCTTTTATCTTGATAGTAATGGCTATCCTTCTTTTATTTTCAGTTGCATCAAAACTTTCTTGATTTAGATATGAAAAAGAAAAGTATGTGAAAAACTTCATTCTGAAAAAAGTAAATCATTCTAATCTCACTTCTCATGAGATCAAATTTAAGTAATTTAAAATTGAAATCATCCTCTATTTTAAGTATCCTTGTGCTGTCCCTGTTTTCCAGGACTTTCCAAAGATTCAGAAGTCAAGCAATACATTTTTTAATAAATAGGGTTACAGAGATGTTTCAATTTAGCTGGGATGTAGCTCAGTAATATAGCACAAGTGAAGAAAGCACAAGGCACCGAGTTTCATCCCTAGCCTTACTAAAAGAACAAAAACAGTCCAGTTTAGAGGAATTATGCTCCCAAGCATTATCTTGTACTCTGTGAATATATATATATATATATATTCATCTTTTTCAATTTGTAAGGTAAATATTAAAATTGCAAATTGCTCATTATCATTATATCTAGAGCAGTTTGATTGAGTCAATCCAGATTTCTAGAGGATTTCCACATTTATGTGTTAATTCAAAAGGACTCAGCTGATAATTGAGAGAAAGAGAGGGACAGAGATGGGGGCTCTGTTATATAATTCACGAAGTGTTTCTAAACGTACATTAAAAACCGGCATCACATATAATAGTTCATGTGTCATTTTCCATTTAATTCAAATGAATCCACTGAAAAATCACTTATCTGTTTTTTTTCCCAGATCTGAAGTAACAGCTAAGGTCTGTGGAACCTGTGACTAGTGTTTGCTTTTACTTAGTACCCATGTTTTCATCGTAGGATAAAGTTGACATCCCGCTAAGTGCTCTCCAATGGCTGGAGTAAGCACCCACCATTGACATTATTTTCATTGTAAACGAATCTTGACAATGTCAGGTTCCTGTCACAGCCTATCATTGTCACTCACTAAGCAGTGGTGTGACTGTTAGCCCCTTAGAGATTTGTCTCCTTTATCAGGGTCAGCCTGTGGGAAATCAGAACAACTCATTACATGCCACCTATGTATAAAGAATAATAACATTCAAATATACTTTTACTATTCTTAATGCATGATAATGTAAAGAAATATCTATGGGTTACCATAATTGTTTTTTAGTGTTTTGTGTGTACTCTCTTCAAAACTCATTTAAAAATAATGTGGCCTGATGTTTTTTTAAATCATTTGCTATTTGTATATATAAGAATAAAATGAATAAATTAATTTATAAACACAATTATTTATAGAAGTGGTAAAAATGGTGGCATTCATTTATCCTTATTTTCAAATGTTCATCAAAAAGAAATGGGCTGTACTATTTTCTAACCACTTTCTATTTCCTGTCTTGCCTATGAATTGTGCTTCTATATCTGAGTTGATCTTTTTTTAAGTAAGAATAAATGGCTATGTTACTAATTCCATTTTAAGAGTCTGTTCCATTAGATAAACTAAAACAAATAGAAATATGAAGTTTCAACACTCAACATGTCATTTCAGAAAAGAACTGGAATTTTAAATCATGAAGGAGATGCAAATTAAAAGAAAAAGATTATTTTTTAAAATTATTTTTCATTTTTACATATACATTTATATGTTACAAATATATACAATAAGCTATCTACAGCAAGAAGAACCACAAAACAATCAGGAATTATATAAATGTTATGCTCATAATGTTTTGGCTATTTGTATTTGTCAACCTTAAAGAAAACATCTTTTCTATATTAGTGCATTTAAAATTCTGAATGTAAGTCAATACCTATCATATCTCATCTTTATGAACCTAAAAACATCTATCTAGACCTAAAAACATCTTAACCCCAAAACAACTAATCTTAATTTTAAAACTAAACTATCTGGTCTTCAACCCCACCAGAGACTTGAGAAGGAATAAAATTAATTGTCTGAGTAGACCAGAAGTGCAGGTTAGCATGTTCCAGAATGAGAAGATGACAGAGACAGTTTGCTACCTGAGCAGCCACTCAACACTGTAACATTGGAGCACCATCTTCATCCTTCTAGCCCAGTATATATGATAGACATGTTTGTGAGGCAGGAACTATTGAGGACTTGCCTTCCCTGTCTTGGCAGAGTTTGGCGGCCAAGACTCCGCCTGCTTCTAAGTTTATCCATTTTTAGGCAGAATTCTATCTGTGGCAGAAATGAGGACTTTTTTTTTTCAGTGGCTGGTTTTCTAACATAAAGAAAGAAATGCCCATAAACATACAAGAAGCCTACAGAACTCTAAATAAATTTGACCAGAATAGAAAATCATCCCACCACTTAATAATCAAAACATTAAATTACAGAACAAAGTAAGAATATAAAAAGTTGAAAGGGGAAAAGTCATATATAAAGGCAAACCCATCAGAATTATACCTGACTTTATCAACAAAGGAAAAAGATTATTATGAATTTAAAAATTAAAAAAAAGTAATTGTGATATTTGTAGCTCTCCTTCATGGTACATGTGACTAGATTACTCAGATTACTTGGCTTCATTATATAACAATTTCCCTTGTGTCTGGCTGATTATAGTCCATACATTGTTATAACTGCAATCTCTAGCCTGTGCTACTTTTGGTCTGTCCAATGTCTGTGAGCAGTACTTTTGGGCAAGTCCACTAAAATATGGTTGAAAATCTAAGTTATCAAAAGCGACTCAGTAGGAATTTCTTTGAAGATCTCATGAATATTTTCTTTCGATTTTATCCTTTTATATTTTAATTATTCTTTAAATGTATATAACTGGTTTGATTACTTCTATGAAAATGTAATGGCTACATCAGAATCAACTTTTTTTTTTCTGACTTTGAGTTGAGAAAAGAGTATGCTTCTAGAATAACTCAGGGAGAAATTTGAATCACTTTCTTTATATATTTTTTTTTTCTTCTAACAAATATAATAATTTTTCCTACTTAGTATTACCAGTTCACAGGCTTATGTGGTGGGGGAAACTTCTGTGGTTCTACTCCTACACAGAATACTACAGGCAACCAATGACTACTGGCAGAAGGAAACTTAGCCCATCCCAGTATGATTCCCCCTTAGTGATTGTCCAAGGCATAGTACTCAGCCTTGAAATCATGGACACACCACCAACAAAAATTAACTCAGCAGGTTGTATTTATATATATTTGTGTACACACATACCTAGTAATCACTTGAGAAGTGCAAATCTTGAAAATGTTTGAGGGAGAGGAGTTGGGGGTGTTGGAGAGAAGGAAAACAGGGGGATCTGATGTGATTCTATTTCAACTAAAATGTAATTTAAAGTAACTACTATTTTAAGTAACTGTAGATGTATGTTATATGTGTAGGCAAACACACACACACACACACACACACACACACACGCACGCACACACAAATACTTGCTTATAGTGTGACAGATACTGTATAAACTGAAAACACTTGAAATTAGACCTTTCCTAATTGTAAGCAAATCTTGTTCTGAAGTAGCCTGTTTTCGTTCCTCATTTGTTCATGCTAATGGTGAAGGAGGACGCTATAAATAATGCCAAAATCACTTACAGCTGAATTGGTTATATATTGTATATTTTTCATCAGACGAATTTCTTAATTGTTTGCTCTATTTATTACCTAAATAAGGCAGCATCATGGGTATTTAACAAATGATGAGTGGTGGGGATGGCTAAGAGCCTTCTACACACTGAGAAATTCAATGTTGCATTAGAAACTTCCTGAGGAAAATGTGTATGTGACAGCCTGACAACCATATTAAGAAACTGACAGACTGCAGTGCCTCAGAGATGGGGAAATAAGTGTTGTCTTTTGTACAGTTGTGCCATCTGAATTTAAGTCACTGTTTCCCCCATTTAAATTTATTATCTCAACATTTATTTTGTTATATGTTAAGTATGTAATATGTTTGCGTACAGTTTGATTAAACAAAGCAAAGTGAGAGGTTATTAGAACTGTTTTATCCTAGTGTTCTCTTGACATAATGCATGTCTGTACATTTGTACAGTTATTTCATATTTGCCTGGAAAAAGTGTCAAGAAGTCAGCTGTAGAAGAGTAAGGTATATGAAACTGTTGAATATGAACATGAAAATTTGTAACTGAGTGTGGGAGAAGGTTGGAGAAATATCTTTTATGTGAGTCATTTCTGCATAAAGCTATAAACGGTTTCAAGCTAAAAGCTGTCATGGTTCCTTGTAAAATAATAAAGATAATAAAGATATCCATTTTAATTGATTCTTTTCATTGTTTAATAAAATTGCTCTGTTTGATTGCTGAAGAATTTGAATTGAGTTTTCATTACCTACTTCTGAGCAATTTACTCTGAGATCCAGACAGTATTGAGCTAATGAGTTTGGATTTATATCGAACCTTAACTGTCTTCAGAAGTAAAGGGAAAATATCATGGCAGTGACTAGGTAGACTTCATTGAAAACTCTGTTGAAGAGATTTTACAGCTGGCCTTTTAGTAGAGCTAAAGCATTAGATGGGAATTTTACCAACTTTCTTGTTTCAAAGTCTGTGATAGTATCAGCTAATTTAAAGTAAACTCATAGGGTAACAGAAAAAGTTGAAGGAATAATTTCATATTAAAAATCTTCTAGAAAACTGCATTAATGTTGCTAAACTAAATGAATTACATGATTTATAAATTCCTTCTATGGAAATCTTAGAAAGTATGTCACGACCTAAATCAATCTGACATTGTCCTGAATATTGACGTGTCTGTCTTCCAACAGACAGTGAACACTGATGATAGGACTGCTCAAATACAAAATTTATATTTGTCTTTGTCGAAGTGCATCTGTACTCATTGACACGTGCTGAGTATTTTGCTTTGACATTACCATGTTTTCTAAAATAATATTTTGTGTTCTTTTTTCAATGCCTAATCAAGTTATATTCTTACAAATCCACATTATATCTGTTCTTGTGGTTGAACTAAGCCATGCACATTAACTTTGAATGTTGACCAGGTTACCATTTATTGAAAGGATAACTTTGTACTGTATTACCTCTATTCCATTTTGGTACCAAAAAAAAAAAAAAAAAAAAAAAAAAAGGAATTATTTAGTTGTACAGTAGAGACAATCTAATGTTAAGTTGGTCAGCTCAAACAGGATTAGGTATTACAGGTTAAATGTTTCAAAAATATCTGCTGAAATTTGACATCATGTCTAAAAACAAAAGACAACATAGTTCAGGGGAAAATTTCATACTTCAGCTCACTTCCCTTTAAGGCCATTTGCTAATTCCCCAATGTCAAACTTTTTCAGATCTCATTTCCAATGAGTGTTTGGATGATTTGGATTAATATTATATCCAAATAATTTATATTCATTCCCCACAGGCAGCAGTGGGGGTCCTTGGGATAAGGAAACTCTCCACTCCCCCGCATCCCAGGGATCTCAGGCTCCTGTTACACATGCCCGCATGCCTGCAGCGTATAGCCTTCCAGTTAGCCATCCTCTCAACCATCTGCAGCACAGCCACCTTCCGCCAAATGGTACGATGGCAACTTTTAGCACTAAAAGTGTAGTTTAAAAAATTATTTTCTTTAATGATTAGCATAATAATAATAATAATAATAATAATAATAATAATAATAAAAAGATATACTGCATTCACACAGTTGATTCTTCAAAACTATAGCATGTCTGTAAGTTGTTACATTGCCAGGAGCAATAATAAAGCCAAGAACAGGATTTTTGTATTGACACACACACACAAAAGTGGTATGATGAATTGTGGAACCAAATGATTTAGCTTAATTTCCCAGTCATGAGTGAATATTACTGTATGCAAATAAGCAAACTGTTTTCCTTTGACTGCCACTATTAGGATATTTTCAGTATTTAAACTTTTAATGACATGTCACTGATGTTTAGCCAGAACACAGCAGTGATGTTGTGTGTGTATTCTCTTTAGGACTGGAACTTCCTTTTATGATGATGCCCCACCCTCTAATTCCTGTCAGCCTACCTCCAGCATCTGTCACTATGGCAATGAGCCAGATGAACCACCTTAGCACCATTGCAAATATGGCAGCAGCAGCACAAGTTCAGAGCCCTCCATCCAGGGTGGAGACATCTGTTATTAAGGTAAGTGTCTCATCATAATGATGTTATGGAAGGTTCATCTTAAGTTGCCATCTCTTACTCCATTTGTTTATCCCCGTAAGTATCACCTCTAAAATCTAAAGAATAGCAACTTGTCTGTGAGGAAAAGAAAAACTATACACAGTAAGTACAATATTTATACCAGCTTGAGATATGTATTAGTTTTGGCTTAGTAGAAATAACATATGGAAATAAGTAATATACTCCAATTCATATGGCCTCTGGCATGCATGGATATCTGTATGTAGTTCTGTCTGTGTTGTTGTAAGCCTTTAGGAATGGATAATCAGACAAACATGAGAGCTACATTCTGTCACTTATTAGACATATTACATTGGACATGTAAAGCAATCTTTCTCATTAGAGTCAACATTTAAAAATGAAGTACAGAGTATGGAGGCATTATCTAAATTAATTAAAAGCAATAGAGTTGAGTGTTTATACATTTTAAAATATCCTGTAAATAGAGAATATTATAATTAATATGTAATCTTTGTACACATGTATACTATGTATTTATTGTAATTACTCTCTGCTGTGCATGTATTCATGTGCACATGTATGATGTATCCTAAATTTTTAAAAAATTATTTTACAACATGTACTTAGATTGAGTTCGTCGGTTTGCTTAAGGAATAAGAAACAAGAAAAGGGCTTTAAGAATAGATAAGGTTTTAAACTAAGTAAGTGATACTTCCTGCTAGCTACATGATCTTTCTTTAATACAAGAATTACATGTGGTTTTCTGACTATAATACTCTTGAATCCAGGGCAACCTAGGAGTATGCCCTGTATAAAAGGTCTTTGTCCTACTAAGGTGAGTGGCATGCAGTTTTAACTACAGTGTATTGTGAGGCTGAGGCGGGATGCTCACGGCATAGTAGCTAGATTGGACTAATACTGACTGCAACCTTGTCTTAAAAATTAAAAGTTATAAAAAAAAGAAATACTGGAGGAGTGTTTATAAGAATTTACTTAGTGTAAAAATGATTTTTTTCCTATCAGAATGTTTCTATTAACAATGAAGTGTGTCTCATAATTGTAATTATCAGATGAAGAGAGGAATCAAATCATATGACAAAATAAAAACCAGTCCCTGTTATAAAGCCAGTGATGTCACAGTCTCCTCACAAAACATTTTCAAAACCTCCTTTTTCATCCATTATAGCTATGGAGGTTTTCGTGTTACAACATGATTTTATACTCAATGAATTCTTCCTTTAATAACTTACTGTTTTGAAAAAAAAAACGCAAAAGTAAGAATATGACACGCATGATCTCATTGAAGTGACCATTTAAATGATTTTTAAGTGCAGAAAAATTCTTCCACATTTTCTTATCCTTGGAGAGATTATGGTTTTAAATTTTTCAAAAAGTATCAGTTTTGAACATAAGATGTTTGGTCTAGAGAGACAGATTAATTGTTCAGAACGTGTGCAGGTTTTCCAGAGAGCCTAAACTTGGTTTTTGGCATCTACCTCAGGCAACTTACAATTGCAAACTCTGTCTCTAGAACACCTGACAGCTCCTGACCTTACACATGCACAGATCAACACATACTTACAAGAACACATAATTAAAAATAAAACATCTTTATAAAAATATCTGATTATTCATATTTCAAAAACTTTTAACATAGAATTATTCAATATGCTTTATAATAACTTTCAAATATTAACATCCTGTAACTCCTCATCTAGATAAGATTTATATCAATTAAATTTCTAGAGCACAAACTTTTGTAGTTCAAAAAAATAATTACACACTAGGAGGTTATGCCCTATACATTTCTGAGTCCAAAATCATAGAGTACTCGGTACTTTTTTAGGTATGCACACAATTGTTTCAAAAATCAGCAGTGCCTCACAAATATATCTGTCAAATATACTGAGCCAGAAGGCTGAAGGCGTTGCTCCAACATTATAGAGAATTTTGGGTGATTGTTCAGGAAACAAACTGTCTCTGTCGATTTTTTGTTTGTTTGTTTGTTTGTTTTTCACTTTGGAAGCTGCTAACCCGCACTCCTTGTACACTCAGGTAATTAATTTTATTCCTTCTCAAGTCTCTGATGGGGTTGAAGACTAGGTAACGAAGTTTTACAATTAAGCATAGTTGTTTAGGGGCTAAGATATTTTTAGGTCTAGATAGATGTTTTAGTTGATAGATATTGAATTACATTCAGATTTTTAGATTCACCAAAACAGGAAAGATGTTTTCTTCAAGCCTGTCAAATACAAATAGCCAAAACACTATGAATGTAACATTATATAATTCCTGATTGTCTTGTGCTTTTTCTTGCTGTAGGTAGTGTACATATATATGTGTGTGTGAGTGTTTAATAATATAAATGTATATGTAAAAATTAAAAAGAAGTAAATACATATTAATACGAAAAATAAAAAAATCAAATACTTTGCATTTCTGTAAATAAGTGCAAAAATAAAAAGTTATAGATAATTAAAAAAAAACAGCAGTGGTGCACACCTGTGATCTCAGTACTCACAGAGGTAGGGGCAGGAAGATCTCTGTTAACTCTAGTCCCGTCACTCTACAAAGTAGTCTGGCTTTAACAGGACTGACAGGGCACAAGTCTGTGCTGCAGCTCATGTTAATTAGAACATTACAATCTGGAAGCTGCTTTCAGTACTCCATGGGGCTTAAGTCAAGGCAAGGAGGAGGAAATGCTGATTTTCCTCTGGAAATATCTTTGGGTGAGAACCCATATTTATATTTTTAGAAATTCAGAAATATGTATATGGTTTCTTAGATTAAGTTTTAGAATGCAGAGGAAAGAGATCTAGGAAGGAAGCACATTTCCAAAAGTAAGGGAGTTTTATGTCTTCAAATGTAGGCCAATACCCACTAAGTCATACTGATACCCAACTCTGTTGTCTCCTGGGACAAATATTTTCAGAAATTTGGCAAAAGATTGGGTCAAGGAACTTGTGGATCATGGTGTAAATCCTGGTAGTAAAAAGGACATGGGAAATCTTGCTTTAGTGGAGATTAATCTTAGAGAGCAGAGAGCTCCCACCACACGAGCACAGGCAGGCCAACTGGAGTGCACAACTGGTGAACACCCATCTGTGTAGGCGTCCTTTCTTAACAGACTTGCATGGCATTTGAAACTTTGACATGCTAATTGACAGGACCAGGTCCTGTTACTAACCAAAGTGTCTGAGTTCAATATCAGTACGCTCAATAGCTCATGTCTTGTGTAGTATATTTATTTTGTCTATGTTGATTAAGTGTAGTTCAGGGAAGTTTTATTTTTCCCAAAGAAAATGGCTGACTACGATGTCACATTGAACAAAATGGGCCCCTGTGGGTAATTAGAAGAGTCCCTGAGCGTTGACAAGATTCTAAATGTAAAGGCCATTTGAAAGTAGAATGCTAAATACCGAAGATTTAGGGCCATATCAAAAGAAATAGCTTCTGAAGAGAAAATAGAAACATAAGAGTTCATGTAAATGCTGAATAAGTTGTTTATATTTTATAAGTAATGATTGAAATTGAGATAAAGTACAAACTAAGGGAGAATAAAAATTAAAAATATGTGGTATAAAATTAAAGTAAAAATATAGCTATCAGAGTAATATATTATAAAATTGTATCCTTCTTATTATTGTAAAATGAATTTTTTCAATACATTTTTTCAGTAACATACTCACTAGCACATGCAAAATAAATATAGATCTCAACTGATGAGTTGCTGCCTCTGAAAATATCTATTGTACTTGCTAATATGGCCCTGGAATGGAAATATCTTTTCATTTGTAAAGGATTAAAAATAAAAGAACATTATTGTATCATAGATAAAAATTACATAAAGTTACATTCTTAATTTCTATAAATAAAAAACTTTTGGTACATACATATATATATATGGCCATATATGTTTAGATATATACATATATGTACAGTCATATATGTACACATCTTTGTGTAATGTATACATATACATATTTGTGTATGTCTATGACTGCTTTCATGTTCAAAGGCAGTGTTGAGTATTAATTATTAATTATTAGCAATGGCTGAGAATGTCATAGTTTAATTGGTAGATTGCTTGCATCACAGGAGTACATCCTCCAGTATAAAACACACACATATACACACACACACACATACACACACATTCTGACAATAAAAAAAAAAACATAATTGCTCTCTGCATTAGATGACTGTGACTGATAACTTAAATTCTAATGAACCTTATGTTTCTTTGTGAGTTACTGCAGAAGGTTAAAGGAATCTCAACACTGTAGAGACAGATACAGGACAAATTGAAAACATCAGGCTTCAGAATTAGAAAAATTAAATGCCAAGGGAAACAAAGGTGGATGAAGACTGTATACCAGTGGCATTGATTTCATAAGTACACCCTCCAATGAGACTCAATGAGAAAATTGCCAGTGTGCGGCTAGTTTGGAAGCATGGAGGAGGTTAGTTAGGTAAATTTAAGAATAAGTGGTCAAATACTGTACCTTAAGTTCTTAAGATCTTTCCATTTATAGGGATACATTAAATTATTATAAACTGTATATGAGTCTATTTTGCCAATGAAGTCAATACGTTTTTACTGCCTACCATTCAGAGAACATAACGTGGCAATAAATTGAGATCTTTCATGTTGTTTTAGTTACTTTTCTCATTGTCATGATAAAATACCTGCTTATAATCACCGGTTTATTTTGGCGCACATCCTGATGGCAGCCCTCTGAAATAGAGACAGCATGGCAGTAAAGCTGAAGGAAGCATGTCAGATTGTCTCCACCCAAAACAGTGATGAGGACTACTGCCAGATGGGTTCTCTATTCAAACCAGAAACCCATCAACTAAGGTGGCTACCCCTATTTACAAGAGGACTTTCACTTCTATTATCTAAATCTAAATACTTCCTCACATGTGTTTTCAGGGCTTTGTTACCACGGTGATTCTATATCCCCCTCAACTTTATAATGAAGGTTAACGAATATATGTGTTATTGTACTATGTGTATTGAATTTATACACACACACACACACACACACACACACACACACATATATTGAAATCCAAATCCCTCTGTAGTTGACAAACGTTACCCACAGAGATGATTTGCTGCCTGAACAGCCATCCAAAATTCTTTATAACATTGGAGAATCATCCTCATCCTTCTGGCCCAATATATCTGATAGACATAATTGTGAGGGAGGAACCATTGAGGATTTGCTTACCCTGTCTTGGCAGAGTTTGGCCATCGACTCTGCCTGCATCCAAGCTTGTCCATTTTTAGGCAGAACTTTGTCTGTGGCAGAAACAAGGATATTTAGCCCAGTGGATTGTTTGCCCCATTTAAAGCCATCTCTATATGGAGGTTTATTGATGCTCCTCATCTTCTTAGAGGTAGGCTGGGTGTTGCCGGGAGTTTACCTGTCTTATTGTCAAAGAATCTTTAAAATAACAAAAATATCTTTAAATGCCATATTCTGTAGGTCTCTGAGGTGTTGAAGACCTTATATATTTTCTTAATCTATGTTGGTATTAGAAATTTGTGTTTAAAATGTATACAGACTAAATAATCAGCTAATGCCATGTAGTTGTCTATTTATTGTTGTTGTTGTTTGTTTATCTGTTTGTTTGGTTTTTGAGAATTCCTTCATAAGAAACCCACAGTAAATCCATTTACTTAAGCCATATCTCTGACTATCATCAAAGGCATTTGTAAATATCAAAATGAATATTCTAGATAGGCCAAGTAGGGGGGGTATGTAAAGTGAATTCTAGAATAATTTAATCATAGAATAAATTTCCATAATTCTGCATTATAAAAAAAGAAATTTGTGTTTATCTACTTTTTAAAAGTTAATTTTCCAAACCGGGAGTGGTGGTGCATGCCTTTAATCCCAGCACTAGAGAGGCAGAGGCAGGTGGATCTCTATGAGTTTGAGGCCAGCCTGGTCTACAAAGGGAGTCCAGGACAGCCAGGGCTATCACAGAGAAACTCTGTCTCTAAACAAAACAAATCAAAACAAAACAAAAAACAAAAAAGTTAATTATCCTTGGTTTAGAATCTATAGATAAGTTTAGAGGCTAAAGCTCCAAAACAATGTCATAAGGTAATTACTCCATTTCTGCATGATTTCTAAATTTTAGAATGTTTTCTTTATTATCTTAAATCATTGAGTAAAATAAGCAGTCTAAATCAAGAGATCGATTCCCTTAGTCATTAGCAAGTGTGTTAATGGGTTGGAATGCATTGCTAATTGATTCACTTCAGATTCTTTTAACGCATAATTCTAAGCCTCTGAAGGAATCACTGCTCTAATCACATTTTATTTCATATATACATATTGATATCATAAGGAATTTTTCCTGCTGAAATAAACATTATCAGTGACTTTTAAAACGGAGGCTACAGCAGGGTTTCTGGGTTTTCTGTACGACCTCCTATGCACATGACAAATTATTTTACATTTGTGCAGTGGTTTTCTCTTCTGTGTATGGAGGTTATAATGGCACTACTTTAGCCAGAAACAATAATAAAGAAATCGCCATTTACAACGTCTACAATTATTTGTGCTAGCATTATGAGAAGTTTTAATTTCCTCAAAAGTCTTCTTAGTCATCTTATCAACAGGCTCCTAGGCAATTGTGATCAGGTTATCCAAATACAGTCACAAGTCAGCTGTAAGATTCCTTTATCTCTTATTCGCTTTTCTTTTTTTTCAACTATACTCACTAAAATATTAGAAACTTGACTTCTTTTGAGTCCAGCTCAGATTTAAACAAAACAGAAGTAAATAGAAAAAGAACAAGTATTTTCTTGATCTTTTTTGTTTAAATGGCATGCTAGAATTAATAAATGACAGAAAAAAAAACCTTATGATCCTATAATTATTCTATTCAATAAATGAATAAGGACTAATATTTTATAAATCATTTGAGGTAATGACCTTTGGGTATGGTTATCTGTAGTGGCTAGTGTCATAAAAGGCATATATTATACGCTGCTGTTCAAAGTATATAACACTATCCATGAGGTAACCTTGTGGCCAAACAAACTCGAATGGAGACTCCATCTCTAACTCTGAATAGTCTCAAGAAATAAAAGAACATAAATATCAATTAGGTCCATCAAAGCGACTGCAAATTAAAGCTAATAGTAGGAGTAGTCCATAAGGACACATACTGTACCTACCCAGATAAAAACTTTGCTGCAAATATTTGCTGTGCAGAGAATGCCAATAAACAGCAAGAAAGCCAGGTCTATACTGATCCAATTCTTTTTTTTTTTTTCTTTTTCTTTACTTTTATTTTTATTTTATTTTATTAATTTATTCAGATTACAACTCAATTGTTATCCCATCACTTGTACCTCCCATTCCTCCCTCCCTCCCTCCCGCTTTCACCCTATTCCCCTCCCCTAGGTCTATGACTCAGGGCGACCTCCTCCCCTACTAGATGTTAAACCATTTTCTTAAAGAGATTTCATACACTGCCTGAGATCCTGAATAGCCCAAAGGAGGTTTTGAAACTCTGCCATGATTATTTGGGGGACAGGGCAAATGGGCTGGTCCCACCCATCCCAGGCTGGTTTACTACTGAAACTTTTTCTTAAATCTAAACTATTATGCAGTACAAATAAATCAGAATGGAATGAATGAATACAAACCTAACATAGGACTTGATGAGAATGTATATCCAAGGTTCTCTTTGCTGAACAGTGTAAGGTGGATCAAGACCACTTTCAAGGAGAGGTCTTGTCTCTTGTATGTTGATGGTACATAAAACTTGTTCAGTCCTAGTTCCTTCATGAAAAGCTGGAGAATTAACTATAAGAAATAATACTGAGTTTTCCCTTGAGTTTAGATAGAAGAATCTCCTTTGATTGCACCCTGAGACAGGTGGACCCTGTTTGATACTAAGTTTAATTAGAAGCAGGGGGAGTCATTTCATGGTTAAGAACATTGGTCATTACATCTGCTTGCTAGTTGCTGTAACACTAAGGAGAATAAACCTAAAGAACCAAAGTTAGAACCATTGATGAAGTGTGTGTGTGTGTGTGTGTGTGTGTGTGTGTGTGTGTGTGTGTGTGTGTGTGTGTGTGTAAGAAACAGGAAACATGGAAACCAAGAAGACTTTGTAAGCCAGGTAATCATTAAAAGACGCAGAGAAGAAGGTATCTGATGGTGATGGGTGGCAGCTTCTAATTTTCAACCATACTGATACAATTCTTGCTCACTTCCTTCCTTTACATTTGGAATAAAAGGAGTTATACTTTTTACTTATAGTGCTGGTACGAATATGGTAAATCACAGCTATATTTCCCACTTTTGGAAAATTGAGGCAGGAGGATTGTGAGCTCAACTAAAGCCTGGGCTATATAGTAGGAACAGGCCTTAAAAGGAAAAAAAATATGGCACTTAATTTTCACTATGATGAATTACAGTTCCCAAGTCAAGATTACGCTTTCTTGATCTGATTAATTTTGTTAAATATATCCTTTAAAACTATGTCTCCCCATGCTCTGCCCAACGTTTTGGCTGTAAGTCTCAACATCTGTTTTGATCTGCTACTTGGTGGAGCATCTCAGAGACAGATATGCTAGGCTCCTGTTTGCAAGCATAGCAGAATATAATTATTAGTGACAGGGGTTGGCTCTCTCCCATGGGGTAGTCTCAGTTTGGGACAGGCATTAGTTGGACATTCCCTCAATCTCTGCTCTATTTTTATACCTGCACATCTTGTAGGCAGGGTAAATGTCATGTCTCCCTCCCTTCCAGACTTGTGGAGGATTTAGGGGGTTGGAGAGACAGGAGGGTACAAGGGCTCCACAAGAAGATCACTCAGAAAGAATAAGCAGGCGGCCGAGATGAGACTTGATAGGCTATGACCATATAGTGGGGGAGGAGGTCCCCTCAGTCTTAGCCCTAGGGGAGAGGAATAGAATGAAAGAGGGAGGGAGGCAGGAATGGGAGGATACAAGTGATGGGATAACAATTGCATTGTAATCTGAATAAATTAATAAAATTAAAATTAAATAAATAAAAAAAAAAAAGATCAACAGAGCCAACTAGCCAGGGGCTGAGGGGCAGGGAGAAGCTTCTGGAGACTGAAGCATAAACCATGGACCATGCATGGACTAGACTTAGACCCTATACATAGATGTAGCCAATGGGCAACCCAGGTTTCATGCAGTTCCCCTATTAATTGGAGTGAGCATATTTATGATATGGCCTCTGTTCCCTGCATTTAGGTCACATAGCCCTGGTGATGCTGCCTAGCCTGGCTAGAAGGATGGAGGATGCACTCACTCCTGATGCAACTTGATGTGTTAGGGTGAATTAGTAGAGGAGGGTGGCTCCCAATTTTTGAGGAGTAGAGCAAGGGGAATAAAGAAAAGAGGGAGCAAGGGTTGGATTGCGAGGAGAGGAAGGGAGGGAGCTATAATCAGGATGTAAAGTGAATAATCTTTTGTTTGTTTTAAAAATTAAAATATCAGTCTACCAGAATTACCATGTAAAATGTGGGAAAATAGACCTCTAGACTGAATAAGTTAAAAAACAAAAATGGAATTAAATTAAAATTTTATTCCTAGACCTGCTTGTTTAAGCAGAGTAAAGTTGATAAAATTTTTCTGTGATAGTTCATTGTGCTTTAGCTAATATAGGTATGTTGACATCATTCATTGTGTCTCTTAGAAGTCCTTTTTAGCACTTTTCCAAAAGAAAAATATTAAAGTTACATTTTATATTCTTTACACAGCTTTCAAAACAGGGAGGATTTGAGTTTACCATGGAAAATAATTGTGCAGTTTGTTAAGACTAGAGTGTTTGAGATATAGTCCATAATTTAAAAAAATGTCATTTAGAAAATACATGTCCATAAATTTATATCCTGCCTAGGATGAAGTAAATTTTCAGTAAACATTTACTGAATGAAACAATGTAAGTGTGAGCAGTACCCGTTCAGAAGTATGGTATTTGGGTTATGTACTAAGTAACGGCACTGGCCAACTATGTTAATTTGTAAATCAAAAAGTTATAGAAAGTTAAGTTATTTAGAGTAGAAATGCATGTTTATCTACTTCTATGTCATTTCCAATTAGATAATCTCTAACTGAAATTAAGATAAATGGAAGAGTTTTATAAGGCAAGTGAGGGGTCCAAAAAGAAAGTAAAATTAACTAAGCTAAGTGAAATAATATATATAAACAAGTTGTGATTATTTCCTTTTACTCAGGCAACACAACCTTTTTTTCATGGTGGAGAGCAGTAGCTATGACAGCTCAATTTTGAAAATATTGGAAGCAGCAATAAGAGTACACAAGTTTTGAATTCCACATTTAATTTTAAATTACCATAGAGAACAATACTTATTGTTGTGCGTCAATGTATGCAGCCTTCTCTTTGCAGTTATTCTTATGCCATTACTTTATTAGTTTGACCTTTTTACAGTGAAAGAGTAGTCCTCTTAAATTTTCATTTATTATTGTGGTGAGTTTTATAAAGATGGAACATTGCAAAAGATTGTGTTTTATTGATTGGTTGGAGTTGATGTAGTACTGTAAAGCAGTATGTCAAAGTATTAAATATTCTTCTTTTCTGTTCTACTTCAGGCCCAGCTTAGAGGTTAAAAGGTATCCAGGAAATGAAATTATAAATCCCGTTTACATAGTTTCCCCAAAGACACTGAACTACTTCTTTCTTATTATGTCTAAATAAAACTCATTATCATTTTGTTTCAGTAATAATTACAAGGTTCTCCTCCAAGCTATTCTTTACTGTCTTCATTATTCTCCATCCTATAGAATACTCTAGAAAGGCAAGCATATAAATATGATAAAAGAATTAAGCTGTTGAAATAAATTAATTTATTGTGCAACAGTGTATTCAAGTATTACTTGCTCAATGGATTTTGCTTTAATGAAATTCTTCAAAGAACAATACATCACTTTCTAAAGATTGAAATTATACATTAAGTAAAATGACTGAATATGTTGTGTCTCAATTTATAGATAGTTTCAATTGAATAATTAAGCTTTTAAATCATAGAATTTGCATAAAACATTTTCTTAAAATAAAAGTATTATGTATAGTCACAGTATATTCTCTGTTCTTGAGTCTAAAGCTACAGTAAAGTCAAATAAGGAAAGCCAAATAAATGCTTCAATTTGTACAGTTTTCCTAGTTCTAAACGAGGCTTTCAAATCATATTTTATATTAATGTTTCAATCAATTTTTACATAGCTTATTATGTCATCTTAAGGTGTTTTGAGTGGATAAAGTGATACGTAAATGATTCATGAGTTAAATAAATCAGCATAGAAGTTTGGGATACGTTTATATTGAACAATTTTTTACTTATGTGAACAATGTTTAAAGAAACAAAGAATGCCTTTATTGGCATAACCATTGCTATATCAGTTTATAAATAAATATCAAGGTTTTATTAATCAAATATCAAGGAAAAACCATCTACCCACACTTTCCATTGGTCCTTGCTATGAAAATTGTTATGGCCACAAAATCAGATTTACAAATGATTTTTACAAAAATTGATTCATTTTTTGACTGTACTTTATCCCTTTTCAGCAAAACATGAAAAAGTGCCATTACAAATAAGATCACTGAAACAATTATTATAAGCCGTATTAAAAATGTCTTAATATGCAGAAGATATATTGGTTAATTTAGAAAATTTTATTGTAATAAAATACAATCATCTTTCTCATGTTCATATTATATATTCTATGTAAATAAAGAATTAACAATCTTATTGGATAGAAATTACATTTAAAACAAAGCCAAAAGGCTCTAATCTGGGACCCTAGGAGGGCCTATCTGTCTAAATAAGGAGCTATTTTTATTGGCATTCATGGATGCAGGAAAGAAGACAATTTTCTTCAGACATATGGACCCTGGGAGCTTCTTTGTGTTCCAGCAAGTGTTCTTATACACAGTCACATATAGGTAGCACTAAGTGAACTCAATTGTTTAAACATAGGAAGATAGAATGTTGGTAAAGAAAACTACTGTATAACAGGAGAAAAATTGGAGGGGGTGGAAATGGGCATGAGGTTTCTCAAAACATGCATGTATGTATGTGTGTATGTATGTATGTATTTATGTGAACATATATATATATATATATATATACATAGATACTTATATACATGAATATTTCTCAAAATGACCTGCTCAATCTGAATACTGTTATTCTTATGTTTTTTGGTGATGACTATTTGGTATTGGGTAACCAAGTGATGTCTTCTATAGGGAAGACTTTTTTTCCACTCATAATCCTTAGTTGATTGTAGTTCTTTTTGATTTGCTGAGGTTTTGCGGCCTTTTCCCTTTCTGCTTTGGATTTTTTATTTTTGTTGTTGTTCAGTTTAGCTTTAGACAGTGATGTTGGTGAAATTCGGTGAGCTTAGCGTTGACATTGCTAATAGACACAATCTCACAGAAAAGTGCCTGTTACACTGGCTTTTACACTTTTTCTTCCCCATTCTACTACACAATGTTGATTGAATCTTAAGAATAATAAAAGTGTAACTCAAGTGGATCTGGGTATAAGTGTACATGTATAATTTAAAGGAAAAGTTTCCATCTGAGCTCTAGGAGTGAGAGAAAGACTGACTACCCATCACAAATTCCACCACTGGGCATAAGAAACCTCATTTTTTTTTTTTTTTTTTTAATTTTTGGTCAGGTTTGTCCAAGAGATTCCTAAAATATACAGCCTATTTTGCCCCAGAGGTGAAAGGTAAAAACTCTATTGATGAAAACACTATGATCTCAAGGCCCTTGGACTTGAACTGATCTGAATGCCCCCTCCCTGAGGACTAGATTTAGTGGTACCAAAAGCTGCCATTCAAGCTGCAAGCTTTCTAAAGGAGGGAAGAAGCCAACAGTCTTTCCCAGCTATGGAGTCTATGAATTTTAAGCCTATGGCCTCTCTCTCTCTCTCTCTGTCTCTTTCTCTGTTTCTGTCTGTGTCTCTGTCTGTGTCTCTGTCTCTCTCTGTCTCTCTCTCTCTCTCTTTCTGTGTGTGTGTGTGCCTGCATGTTTTTCTTTCTATATTCTCCTGTTGTTTTCCTCAGTAATTTGTTCATCTTCAGTCTTTCAAGTGAAACAGTACTGAAGTTGAATTGGAACATAAGTATTTTATATTCACCTAAATATTACTCAGTTTTGCTATTAGCAGAAATTAGGGGAATCAATTTTCAGTCTTTTCAACTATGGTGAAGGACAATTCTATAGTATAACGCCTCTGACAGCTCTCTTTTGGTGGACATCTACTGTTCTTTCCATAAGCCCATTAACATATGTCTATATCTATCTACAGATAGAGATAGATGGATAGATAGATAGTAGTTATCATTACAGAAATTTCACTGCATGTATAAAGAATAGAATATAAATGATGATTTTCTTTGTGTAGCTCTTGTTTTTAGTGTTTCCAACACTGTTTAAGCAGATATGTTTTGTCCTACAGCTACTTAAGGGCTTGGATCATGTCCTTCAGGACACACACTGGGAAATAATTTGTGATGTGGAATTTTAAAATAAGGCTTGAACATTATGGCACCTGCTTTCATTTTAATTGAATTGCTCTGCAAAAAGAATCCTCAGTGTATCTGTTGAAGATGTTTATTGGCAATGCAGATCATTGAAAAATAGCCTGTAACACAACAGTTACTTGATTTGACTTGTGTACATATTAAATATATGTGTATATTTATTAATACATGCATGTATTAATATATGTATGTAATATACATATATATTAAATGCCTGGATCTCTCTTTTCATGGGTGGGATATTCTTTTCCTTTGGGCCATAGAAACTAACATCCATAAATTTATTGGCTTTAAATATCAAAAAACATTCTTCATGTAACCATATTCCTCCGAGATTGTAAGTGGAGTCATCTGTGCTTCTCCAGAGCTCTGGCCTTAGCTGACAATCCCTGGCATTCCTTGGCTTGCTGATATGGGGTTACAGCCTTGCCTCCTTCTTCACAAAAATAACTCTCCTTTATCTGCACATCACATGAGGACACTAGCCACAGAAGATCAGCAATTTATCCAATGTAGTACTTCCCTTCTGCTGACAAATTACTACTGTACAGACGATATTTCCATATAACCTCCTAGTCGTAGGAACAAAGAGATAACACTTTAACATGTATTTCCTTAGGTCTTGCACTCAGGTATCCTACTTTATCAACCAGAATATCTGGGAACACGACTCAAGCACAGGCATTTCTAAGATCTTGCCAGGTGATTCTCATATACATATTTTAACCATCTAAAAGCTGATGGGGGTTTTATGGGCAGACCTGTGAACAATGCTTCTTCCCTTCCACTGAAATAACAGGTAGTTGTGAGCTATGTAAGTGCTAAGAACCTTACCTAGGTCCTCTGTAAGAGTGCCAATGTCTTTAACCACTAAGCCATCTCTTTTCTTGTGTACCTCTTTTAAATGCGGAAGTGTGTTTCTATACTCAAATATATACTGATTATTGTAGAGAGTGCTCATCAGTGCCTAAGTTTGTTAATATATAAAAGGTGAAAATAGTTTGTTGCTCAAAATATAAAGTTTTAACTAATGGTTATTTAATTTATTATTTGTAATCCCATTTACATTATCTCATTATATGCATGTTTGAGATTTTTTTTGGCATGATTAAGTATATCTTTTAGTATGTTTAGGTGCTGGTGAGACACTGCGGGGTTTTGGGGCACAGCCCCCTTCATATTTCTAATTGTACTAGGAAATATACCATTCATGAAATCAAGATTCAGTATACTGACCTCTTCTTTTCTCCTTTGATCCTGTACAATGCAGGAGCGAGTACCTGACAGCCCCTCACCTGCGCCCTCTCTGGAGGAGGGCCGAAGGCCTGGTAGCCACCCTTCATCACACCGCAGCAGCAGTGTGTCCAGCTCCCCTGCACGGACCGAGAGTTCTTCCGACAGAATCCGTAGGTCTCATACTTCTACTTGTCACCCTCTTAAGCTTTATTAGGTGCAGCTGGGCTTTCTAATCAAAAGGCCCTCATTTCAACTAGGTCTCAAATGCATCATGTACTGAAGCTCCTAGCAAATAGCCATTCCTCAAAATTATGTGTCCCAGTTTGGAATGCCATGAGGGATGATTGTGCATTAACAGGTTCTGATATGACTTCCTCTCTTTGATGTTACACATAAGATTTGAGCTATGAAACAGAAAAAGTAAGTAATCTTCCAGATTACTTTCTGAAGTACACAACCAATTCCCAACTATCTAACATCTAAGTACATCATTTCCGGTACGCAATTGCATTTCTTTAATAGAAACCTTTGCTACTTTTGAAATTCATCAGATTCTGGCATTCATCCTTATTTACTGAAATATTTACAAGTACATACAGCAGATATCAAATTAAGCACAGTAAAGTTGGAAAGTCTAGTTCTTTCCCATTTTGAATGATCACTTGATTAAAGAATTTTAATTTTAGGATTATTGTCTGAAATACTCAGTGACGTATAATTTTCTTTTATTGTTAATTTTTTAAAGTAGGTCTTCAAATTATTTTCTATAAAAATTATAGTATTTAATCTTGTATCTGGTGAGATGGCTGAAAAGTAAAAAGAAATGGATGATCTTTCAGTGGACCAGAATTTGTTGTCTAGTATCCACTTTAGATGGCTCACATCTGTAACACCAGCTCAAAAGGAAGGAAAGTTTTAATTTCTACATACAATACATTTTTATCATAAAATCACAGAATATATTAAAAATAAAGACGTTAGCATTATTATAGTATTGTTGTACATAGGATAGATATTTTCACATAGAATGACCTTGTCAACTAGCATTTCTAAGAACAAGATGATTTTCTTTCCTGCCATATTCTATAGAGTAGACTACAAAAAGGAGACTGAAACAACTATGTCAGTTTTTTAATTGCAGAAAACTATACTGTCTTAAACAGGTCACTAGTGTGTCATTCATATTAATCTCACATTGTAAAAGGTACTTTATTGTTGATTCTCTAAGTTTCCCAAATTGGGGGAATTTATTTTCTAAGGAGAAAACTTGATGCACTAGAATAAAATATTGACAACTTCACTGGGAGTGGGTGTACTAATATGGATAGTCCACATTATTCTAAGCACAAAAAATGGTTTATTTTATTGGAAAATAAGTGCAGTGAAACGGGCTACTTCCAGTGTTTTCTGCTTATCCTTAAGGATTACCATTGATTATCAATCCTCCAGTAATTTTACTAATGGATTATAATTTTAATGTTGGAGTATTATATGCTTATATTATTTTTTATTATAAAACCATTTTCCACTGATACACATTAACTACATATTCTGATGTTGTTGCGTTTGTTTCTTGTTCGGCACTAACAGCTATTCATCAGAATGGGTTGTCCATGAACCAGATGCTGATGGGTTTATCACCAAACGTGCTTCCTGGGCCAAAGGAGGGAGATTTGGCTGGTCATGACATGGGACATGAGTCAAAAAGGATCCATATTGAAAAAGGTAATTTATGATTCTGTCCCCTTTCATTTGTTCTTGCAATGAAATACACCATCTGTTTCTGCATCAGTAAAATAAAATAAATATTTTAAATATATGCATTAATAAAACATTGAGCCTATTCAACAAAAGATGTCTGAATGAAGACTGCTACTTCCTGTTACACAATGGTAAGTAACGACTTAATTTTCACAACATATTTAAAAGAAATTTATGTCCCAAATGTTAATTTGTATTTACTAAGGTGATTTTTTGTCATTTTTAATGTACCCAAATCCATTTTATTTTACTTAGTATGACAGAGCAGAAATAGGATTAGAGAAATTCTCTTTTGATTTAAAGACCCATGATCATTAGGTCTTTCAGGGTGTTCAAGTGAATCTTTGCAGTCATTTCAAAGGGCATGGGAAGCAAAGTAGACAGCTCAGCCTTTGAAGGACTTGTCTGGAACTCATTAGGGTCTGAGTCCCAGCGCCAGCACCCATGCAGAAAAGGCTAAGGGAGTGCTGTGCTTATAACTTAAATGTTGGGGAAGTGGAAATTTGAGGATTACTAGTTTTTCTGGCTAGCCAGCCTCACCCATTGCTGGGCTCCAGTTCCCAGTACTAGGTCCTGTCTCAACATGAAGAGTGATGGTTCCTGAGAGGGGGAAAAACTATCTGCATTAACTTTTGGCCTCAATCACATATGCCTTGTGCACAAACGTGCGGGCACGCACACACACACACACACACACATACACACACACACACACACACACACACACACTCATACCGATAACAGAGCCCATGATGTGCAGAGATTCAGGTTTCCCATCACTTTTTTTAATATCAACCTAAGCCATTTTTTACTAAGAAAGCATGTTTGAATTTTCTCATCTATTAAATAGATATGCCTAAAAGATAAACACATTTTCAAATAACATATTTTGAGTTGTGCCTATAGAAACTTTGTCATTTTTTTTAACTTTCATTAACTTTTAAATTTTTTCTTTGATTTTTTGAAATTATGACATCTTTATATATTTTTCCTTTCCCTTTCCTCCACCTACACTATTCCATTACACTTCCCTTGTTGCTCTCTTTCAAATTCATGATTACTGATTTAGATAAAATATCAAGTTATTTTGACAAAGCTTTGATACCTTGAAGTTGGGCGGGCACACAGTACTTGTATAACATGAACAAGACACAGGGTTAAATCCTCTCTGTCAAAAGCAAAAAAATTATTATTTATTAAGTTTATAAAAGGATTTTAAGTGCATAAGTAAAATAATACTTCTTAGGAGAGAACAGGTAAGCTTGGAAAACATTAAAAGTGCTTAGGAAATATCTTCCTAAAATGCACTACAGCCTTAGTCAATTCCTTGGGATGAAAGAATATAAATATTTGCAAATAACACTATCAGTTCCTTATAACATCCGTGAGAACACAGAAATGTTTTCTGTGTATTAGCATATTACAGTGAAGATACAAATGAGAAATAGCAACATCTATGAACTTGTCTGTTACTTATAGTGTATTATTATTGTGTATTTTCAAAGTTGATATTATGTTATTGTAAATTTAGAGCTGTATACATAATGTGTCACTGCATCCCAAGGCCTCTATATTATAAGTGTTATGTTCCATAAGTTCAATACTGAAGAAACCTTGTGTTATATTTTCTCTTTCATTCATATTTAATAAAAGATGATTACAGCAGAGAATTATGAAAATTGACATAGAAAAAGATAATTTGGAAATTTAAGTTTCAGTAATATTTCAATGTAAAAATTTTTTCCAAAGTTTCAGCCACAGAATAAATGTCTAGAGAAAATGAGTGGCTCTTTTCTCAGTTTTCCATGGATGTAATTTAACTGGTTCAGTGTAAAAACGTATGAAGAGGCTGGAACTATGCCTCAGCCAGTGGGTACCACTTCAAAGCCCAAGGATCTTACTTGATACCTGAAGCTCATATTATAGTGGGAGAGTACTACACGCGGAAGTTTGTCCTCATATATACAAATATGATCCTTGCTATGACACACAGACATATAATAAGCACACAAACAGAAAACCAAAATATAATAAAAAAAAAAGGAAAAGAAATGAGAAATTGACTGATAATACAAAATGGATATCATTATGTTAGAACTTAAATATTTTCAAGAACATTGGTATCAAAAGCTGGAAATCGAAATATGAAATCTGGAGATGACAATGATGAGACAGTAAATACTTAACTAAGCTGATAACTGCCCAACCTTATGCTTCAAGTTGAGTCGACCTGTGATAGCCAAGAATTAAGAGTTTATCTGTACTACTCATTAGCTGTTATAATAATTATAACATACTATTACTATGGAACATTTTTTAATGACAGCTTTTTAACTAGGTTTCTCATTTTTCTTGTACATTCCTGTGTCCTCAAATTTAATACAATATTTTTCTTCTTCTGTGGAAATTCTTTATTCATTAACACACTTTGTTCTTTAATAAATAAACTCTGAGTCGTTTGAACATTAACATTGGTTATAAATAAACCATTCTGTATATGTACTTATGCTATTTAGTTTGGATTAATAGAAAATACTAATAAATAAGAGTGAATTCAAAGATGATTATTGCATTCTTTAAATAGCAAGGTAAAAGGCAAAAATAACTTTTTCTTTAGTGGCATGTTTATAGGTAGAGCATTCGAACTCTGAATATACATAGAGCCTTACTGTTTACTAATCTTACTAATCTCTCCATGTTTTGTTCATAACAAAGATCCTAACCAAATCGCACATGTATCCCAATATTTCATATACAAAATTAGATGGATGGCATTCTGACTGGCTATATGAAACTACCATTGATTTCAAATCATGGAAAATTTAATAGATGTTGATATAATTATAGTGCCTTGTTTTATGTTGTTCTTTCTCTTGGATGAACTCTCTATCTCTTTCATCTTTTTCCAGCATACTGAATTAATAGTAAATATTCATGGGCTTTCTAGATTGATAGAGTCTGCTAAATTAAAATTTGGTTTTTTTCATGACTCCATTTATCATATTCCTCACAACAGGCCTGCAACTTTCTTACTACTTATATCTGTATTGGACAAGTAACTTTATTTAGGGAAATCTGTAGAAAAATTAATTATATATTCATATTATTTTCAGCTTGAACTTTTTATGTGTAATTTGCTTTCTAACAACTAAATCATTCCAAAGGCAATATTTCTTAAGAAAACATTGATACATTGCATAGATAGCAAAATTCATTTTGTGACCCAAATGATGGTGGTATGAAGCCTGAATCATCAATTATCTTAAAACTGTGTGTCCTTTTTAATATGAAAAACCTATTGTCTATAATGTTTCCTAAAAAAACATAAAGTTCCTATCAGTTATTCCCCAGAAGCTTCATAAACTCAGAGTTCAGTAAAAAAATAAGTGAGTAAGTGCTCCCATTATTTTTATATACAGCATGCTTCAATGTAATCTTGAACATGGGGAGGGGTATAATTATACCATATTTATAATTTAAAAAGAAAGTCATATCCCACTCTCACGTACTCTGGTGCCTCACATTTGACCATGTCCCCTGGAGGGGGAGACCTGGTGGCACTCAGAGGAAGGACAGCAGGTTGGCAAGAAGAGACTTGATACCCTATGAGCATATACAGGGAGAGGTAATCCCCCTCAGGAACAGTCATAAGGGAGGGGAATAAGGGGAAAATGGGAGGGAGGGAAGAATAGGAGGATACAAGGGATGGGATAAACATTGAGATGTAACAAGAATAAATTAATTAAAAAATTACCATTAAAAAAATAATAAAAGAAAATTTAAAAAGAAAAATTATTTTGTTTATAGAATTATAAGCATTTAAACCTCATGTAGAAGTCCCAGGCATAATGAAAAAATGTTTATTAGTATTGTTAACTTAATTAAATTCAAGAGTTTGTAAAAGATAAGTGCTTACAAAACTCTGATGCTGCAAATGGAAAAGCTAAAAATTGGTTACACTGTCTTTTTTTAAAAAAATTATTTCCTTTATTGTTTGAGATTATAATATAATTACATATTCCCCCAGCCCTGTTCTTCCTCCAAACCTTGGTCTCTTTAAAGTTCATATCCTCTTTTGACATTAGTTGTTGTTATAGTGTATATACATACATACTTTCATACATACATACATACACAGACACACACACACACACACACTTATATGAATACCACAAATTCCCTAAATCTCCAGGGATCTTTTCCCTCTGAACAGAGATAAACCAACAAAGAGTAAGTAGTTCAAGGTGGAACGGATTTCCTAGCTTCCATGGCTTGGGTCTTAGGACCTTGACTAGAGGTCACATGGGAATGACTAGAGGTCACATGGGAATGAAGACATGACATGTACAGAGTGATAGAAGAAAAAAAAAAAACAGTCTAAGGTAGTCTGGGCTTTCAGATTGAGATGCCACAGCATCTCAGAAGCTCACCATGTTGATATAAAACATATACAAATGAACAGAGAGGTAACATTATTGGATAAGCTAAGAGAGGAGGCTGGGTCATTACAGATAAACAAAGAGTTTGGATTACTATCAACATCTGGACACATGTAAAGGTTTAGATAACAGTCATAAGGGCAGTCATTATATGGAAGCATCCTTGAGGCTGTGAACATCTATGGTAATAAAACTATGTGGAGACATTTTCGGTACACACCATTGACATGAAAGCAGTGACCAACAAAAGGATTTTACCATATTTAAATTTCCTTTTTAAAAATAAATTCTTCTGTGCATCAACCCTGTATATCTTTTTATTTTCAAAACTGGGTAAAGCTTGATTTCTCTCAAGTTTCTTAAAATAGTTTTGCATAGTCTCATTGTTTTAAATAATGTAACTTTAAAACTTGTAATATCACTTTGGTGAATGTTTCACCTTCAAAAATGCTCTTCTTCTTTAAAATGATAAATTGCTATTACACTAATTAATGATATCACATTCTAGCATATTAGAAGTTTTATTGTCTCATGTAACTAATACATGAATATGTCTCGGTTAAAAGCTCCTTTTCTATAGAATTCACCATGTTTTCATACTGTTAGTATATATTACAGTTTGAATTATGCATTCACTGTGTGAAATCCTACATCACATTCAAATCAAGATACCTGGCTGCAACTGTCTTTACCCATTGAAACATTCTACTGGCTTTATTGTTTATTATTTAATGATGGTAACTCTGATGACTCCTGTCAAACTTAACATTTATAGTGCTAAACTTTTTGTCTATTACAAGACGTGATCTACTTAATTCATTTAATTAGAAATTTTATGTTCTTATAGTAAGTACTTAAACAAACATGTGGTTTTTCATCTTATTATTAAAATGTAGTTATTTTATTATTAAATGTGTATAATACATTTGGGTAAAATACTCCATCCCATATCACCACTTCTCTCCCAAATTCATATATATGTTGTTTAGTTTTTAAAACGCACAATGAGACCACTCAGTGCTACCTGTATATGCATTATACTGAGCCACTTACTGGGGCATGGGAAACCTCTAGAGGCTCACATCCAAAAGGTGCGACTTCTTGACTCTTTTTTCCATCCATGATGGAATTTTGACTGTCTTTATCTTCTGCATGTCTTGTACATGCTGTACATCTAACAGTAAGTCCATTTGTGTAAGTTTATGGTCATGTCCAAAAGAATGTTGTTTTTCTGGAAATATCCACTACCTCTGCCTCTTACAAGCTTTACTCTCCCTCTTTCTTGATGATTCCTGAGCCTTTGTGGGTGAGATTGTGATATAAATGTCCTATTTAGAATGAATGACTCTATAATCTCTAATTTTCTTTATAATGAGAGGTTGTGGGTCTTTGTATTAATCACAATCTATTGAAAAAAATCATAATCTCTCTTTTGAAGTTTGAGCAATGCACTAATTTATGGAATTAAAGATAAGTATGTAGGGGCATTTTATTACTATATCCATTCAACAGAATAATACTATTGTATTCTCCTGAACAGTAAATGACCTAGCTAGCCAAAGGTTTTAGAACTAGATAATGGAACCAGGCATAGGCTCTAATTTGTGAAAAGCTTTTATATTCAATTGAACAATAAGTAGTTGGTTGTTCCTGTAACATACATGCCACTATTGCACAAGTGAGTGAACCTATTTAACACAGCCAAGAAACAAAGATAGGGTCTTTAGGCAGCACTACTGCCAATTTTCCGATAAAACTCTGGACTATCTGACACTACATGAGTATAATAAAAACACTACGATAACTCTATAATAGAACACGGTCTCAAGAAAAGCAGAGCTGCTCTTTATTGTAAGGTATGCAAGCTCTGTAAGCACCTGGCTTCTCTTAAGCAACAGGCAGCAGTGTACGCCGGGTGAAGGTTTATTTTGTCTGCTTAGCATCACCTGTGGAAATGAGAGCTTAGGGAAGCCCACGCTATGGCTTTGAGTAGCACGTGCCTAAGTCCTAGTCAGAAGTCTCAGTTTTTGAGCCATAACACTAGGGCAAGCTCACTGTGATTTAAAGTAAAGAAATATCTTAACCTCTTCATAGTTGTTGACAGTATGATCTTCCTGTATTTTATTTCTTTACATGGATATATAATTTGATGTATAATTTACACAGCACTTAGTTTTCCTCTTTAAAGCATATCCTCAAGTTTTGTCAAATATGTACAGAATTTTTACAACCATCCCCCAAAGGATTTTTGAGCCTTTTAATTAATATGGTAAGAAAGCCACATCCCTTAGTTTTCTCTTCCCATTAGCATCAGCCACAGCAACTACCAGCCTACCTGCTTATATAATAGTTCTATCTATTCTCAACATTTAATATAAGTATACTCATGTGAGTGTGAAATTTTGTATTTGGGTTCTTTTAAATAACACAATGTTTCCAATGTTCATGAATGTGGTAGTATTTTTATTGTCAAATGATATTTCATTGACTATGTATATTACATATGATTTAATCAGTTCATCTTGATAGATAGCTGTGTTGTTTTCTTTCTTTTGCAATATTTTGTCTAATGATGCTATATATAGTCATATATAAGGTGGTATTATAGACATATTCTACTTTACTTGGATATATACCTAAGAATGCAATAGTTTGGTTAATATAGTTAATTGTTTTAGTAACTGTTATATGTATCTAAAACACTTACATCATGCTGCAACTCCGCCAGCAGTGTATAAGGATTCTATCTAGACTACATCCTCAGTAATGTTATTATTGTCTGTCTTTTTAATCAGAGCCAGCTTGTACATATGAATTTGTGTTTCACCATGTTTTTAGTTTTTATTTTCCAGATGGATAATGATATTGAGTATGTTTGCAGATACTACCTGCATGTCTTTTTAAAAAAAAAAAAAACTATTCACACACAAAAAAATAAACAAAAACAGCCTAGATGCCCAACAATGAGTGGACAATGAAGATAATTTAAATACACAATAGTATATTACTCAGCTATTATAAAACTACCGGGAAAATAAGTAGAAATAGAATAATCATTCAAAGTGACGTAATCCATAGCCCAAAGGACAATAGCATTCATTCTCTGTCATATGTAAATATCAGTTTTAGTATTAATATATGTATTTAAGTTGGAGTAGCCATAAATGACTGGAGACTAGTAAGGGAGAATGTGGCTAAGATTTCAAGGAAAGGAAAGTTGAAGACAGGAAGTATGAAGGTGAAAATGGAAGTAATGAAACAAGAAGTGTTAAGTGGCTGGAGATGGAAGAGTAAAGTAGTTGTGGGGTGTGGAGAAGGGTAACTAACACTATGACATAGCCAGACAACGTGTTTGGTCCAGTAACAGTATGAGGCATGAGTTTCATCTCATTGTGCTTTATAAACAATTAAAAACTGCTTGGAAGAAACGAGCCAATAGAGCCTCACAGAGACTGAGCCACCATCAAGGGAGCATGCATGGGACTGACCTAGGTGCTCTGCACATATGTTACAGTTGTGTAGCTTGCTCTTCATGTGGGACTCATAACAGTTGGAGCAGAGGCTGTTTCTGATTCTGTCACTGTCTTCAAACCTTTGCCCTCTATTGGGTTGCCTTGTCTAGCTTAATAGAAGAGGAGGTGCCTAGTCTTACTGCAAGTCTATATCCCATGGATAGTTGACATCCGTTGAGGCTGGGCCCTTTTCTGAAGAGAAATTGTAGAGGAACAGATGAAAAGAAGGAATGAGAGGGCAGGGAACATGACAGTCAGGATGTAAAATAAATACAAAATTTAAAAACATCATTGGAAGAAA